>NC_140592.1:983303151-983903151 GCF_964204655.1 Triturus cristatus | reverse complement strand
AGCTCCACCAGCATCCGATCTGTAAATCCACCCACAGGGAAAGAACCCAACTACCTCAGGTGCATTCTTCTCAATACACGCTCCGCCCGCAAACACGCCGTTGAACTCTGGGACCTACTCGACTCAACATCCCCAGGCGTTGCCTTCTTGAACGGAGACCTGGCTGAACCCCTCCTCGGCACACAACATCGCCATAGCCATCCTGGACAGCTACAAGATCAGCCGCGGGGACCGCACCAACGGAGTAGGAGGAGGAATTGCCATCGTCCACAGGAACACTCTCAGAGTCTCGACCAACACTGACAACATCCTCAGCAACGCCGAACACCTGCACTTCACGATCCACACCGATCCCAACACCACCCTCAGAGGAACGATTGTCTAAAGACCCCCAGACCCCGACCACAGTTCAGCGACTCCATCGCCTACTTCGTCAGTACACACGCCCTCGCCTCCACAGACTACATCCTTCTCAGGGACCTGGACTTCCACTTCGGGAATAACAATGACACAAACTCCACTGCCCTGATTGACAGCCTCGCCAACCTCGGACGCAGACAACTCGTCACAACACCCACCCACTCTACTGGCAACACGCTTGACCACATCTTCTCCGCAAGCTCCCACATCTCCTTCAACCACACCACCGAACTCCACTGGACCGACCATCTATGCATCCACTTCATCTTCCGGAACCCCACCACGCACCACCGCACCAAACAGATCCCCTGCCACTGCTGGAGCAAAGTCACCGAAGACCAGCTAACCACCACCCTCGCCTGCAGCCCAACCACCCACTGACCACACCTACCCCGACACCGCCGCCCACAACCTCAGACAATGGGTCGACGACTGCGCCAACACACGCTCCCTGATCATGAAACCCTCAAACAGACACACCAGCAAGAAAGCCATCTGGTTCACTGAAGACCTCCAGGACTCCAAACAAACCTGCCGAAAGCTAGAGAAGAAATGGCACCGTGCACAGACACCAGACAGCTTCGCAGCACACAAGAACGCCACCCACAGACACCATCACCTCATCAGATCCGCAAACGTGCCTCCTTCAAAGACAGCCAAGGCAACAACACACACAACAGCAAAGAGCTCTTCAACATCGTGAAGGAACTCTCCAACACCAACAACATCCCACCTTTGCAAGACCTCTGTGACTCCCTTGCCACCTTCTTCCATTGCAAGATCGCATACATCCACGACAGCTTCAACGTCACAGTCGGACCAACAACCACTGAGACCTCCGTCCCCACGGACACCATCCACACCGAACCCCTGCTCTTCTGGACCAACATAAACGAGGCCGTCACCATCAAAATGATGAACAACATCCACTCTGAATCTCCATCAGACCCATGCCCACACCACATCGCACCCCATCTCCGGAAATCCATCAACATCTCCTTTGAGACAGCAACCTTCCCGGAGAGCTGGAAGCACGCCGAGATCAATGCCTTACTCCAAAAACCCAAGGATGACCCCAAGGACCTCAAAAACGTCCGGCCCATCTCCCTGCTCCCGTTCCGGGAGTAAGTCATCGAGAAGACCGTCAACAGACAACTGACCCGCTACCTCGAGGAGAACAGCATCCTGGACCCATCCCAGTCCGGGTTCTGCAGCAACTACAGCACCGAAACTGCCCTCATCGCCGCCACCAATGACATCAGGGCCCTGCTGGTCAACAGAGAAACAGCGGCCCTGATCCTCCTGGACCTGTCAGCCGCCTTCGACACTGTCTGCCACCGCACCCTACGCCCACGCCTCCATGACGCGGAGATCCGTAACAAGGCTCTGGACTGGACCACCTCCTTCCTCTCTGGCAGAACCCAGAGCATCCGCCTCCCCACTTTCTGCTACGAATCCACCAAAATCATGTGCGGCGTACCCCAGGGCTCATCCCTCAGCCCAACATTGTTCATCATTTACATGTAACCGCTCGCCCACGTTGCCTGACTGCACGACCTCAACATAATCTCCTACGATGACGACACCCAGCTGATCCTCTCCCTTACCAATGACCCCCTCACCGCCACAACCAACCTCAATGAAGGAATGAAAGCCGTCACAGAGTGCATGAAGAACAGCCGACTGAAGCTAAACTCGGACAAGACGGCAGTCCTCATCCTCGGCTCCACCCCCTCGGCCTGGGACAACTCCTGGTGTACAACCGCACTGGGAACAGCTCCAACACCCACCAACCACGCACACAACCTGTGGTTCATCCTCGACTCTACTCTCTCCATGACAAAGCAGGTCAATGCATCAGGTCCTCCGGCTTCAACACCCACCGCATGCTCCGCAAGATCTACACGTGGATCCCCACCAAAACAAGGAGAAAGGTCACCCAGGCCCTCGTCAGCAGCAGGTTGGACTACGAAAACACCCTCTATGCTGGAGCCTCGGCCAAACTCCTGAAACAACTTTAACGCATTCAAAACACCTCTGCACGCCTGATCCTCCACATCCCTCGCCGCAGCCACATCACACCCCACCTGAGAGATCTGCACTGGCTCACCATCAACAAGAGGATCACCTTCAAGCTCCTCACCCACGCACACAAGGCACTCTACAACACCGGCCCAGCATGCCTCAACCGACGACTCAGCTTCTACACCCCGAACCTGATAGCTCCGCTCCGCCAACCTCATTCGCGCCACAGTCCCCCGCATCCGAAGAGCAACCTCCGGTGGCAGATCATTCTCCCACCTCGCGGCCCAGACCTGGAACACTCGCCCCATCCTCCTACGGCAGACCCAGGACCTGCTAACCTTCAGAAGACTCCTCAAGACCTGGCTTTTCAAGCAGTAGCAGCATCCCCCCCAGCGTCTTGAGACACTCACAGGTAAGTAGTGTGCTTTACTAATGTGCTGATTGATTAATTGATTGATTGATTTTGCACATACACAGTCATCTCACTACCTATCCGTGTCAGGTAACACATGTACATTGATTGTATTTCCCTTGGTGGACCTTCTTGTGGATTCACAGCCCATTACTTATTGACTTAGTTAAATACTTGATTGGTCATGTAAACACGCATCTGTGTGAATTCGAAACATTTATTTACAGTACACGGGATAGACTGGACCAGTATTAGCCCATACAACCCAACATTGGATGGATGCCCGTTAGAGTGGCAGACAGAGTCCACTGGGATTGACAGAGCCAAGGGAAGAGGCGGAGTTTGCAGTGCCATTGTCAAGAAAAAGAAGAATTGTGGAAGTCCATGTGTGGGTCCAAGGTGAGTGTTGGGGGACGTTGGAAGACAGTGGAAAAGGAAGACCAGTGGAATGATGGTAAGAAAAATACAAAGGTGAGACAGGCCTTTAGACGCCAATGTTTGCTGTACTTTCGCCTTACCAGTATGGCACATTCATCTTCGTCCTCTGAGGTGTCATGTGTCTCACATGTGGGTGGTGGTATGGTGGGTGCAACACTGTGAGGCACAAACACATCAGGGTGTGGAGCGGAGGATGTGGATGCGCCAGCAGCAGCAACTATTGGCGCCAGATCTTGGGGTGGCACTGATGTGACGTGCAGATGCAGAGCCTGGTATATCCCAGCAACATTGCGCTGGTGTTCAGCCGTTGCAGCCATCTATTGTACTTCCCTCCACTCCCTGCTCTCCATTATCCATAGGGACTTCCCATCCTTTTCTCACCAGGGTTTGCCTATGATAAAGCGTTCACGTACTTGAGGAGTACTTTTTGTAGTTTAGTGGTTCTTCATTATGTCTGTGGGGCTCTGCTTTAATTTAATCTATGTACAATATTGATGATTGTTTTTACCTATATGTATAATGTTTGAACATGTACTTGTGACATTACAGAAAAAATATTTTATATAAAAAAATGATATATATGTTTTGATAATGTGGGGCATTTTATTCTGGATATATTACCAAATTTCAAAGTATTGAGTTGGGGGAAGGGTTTCTATTATTGATTACTATATTTTCCCTGGTTACTTCCCCACATAAGTACATTTTTCAGAGACCCTCCTATGTGTTTTACTGTTAATCCCGGCACTTTGCTGTGAGGGTAGTTAGGATTGTGTCCTTTGGAGCAAGATTAACACTGTGTCTCTAATTAGGTTTCCTTTTTCCTCCTGTTTGGTTGACATTTGGGATATTGCGACCCACGTTTCTGACACACTTAGTTGGTGGCTGCTTTCATATTCTGTAACTCTCCACTGGTTGGGTTTTGAGGTTGCGCACATGGTTATTGTAGGATTTCTTTGAATATTCATGGATAGTATTAAAACATTTGGTTTTAGTGATGAAGAGTTCTTGGTCAGAGTTCCTCTTCAGATCAACCCTTTTCTATCAATAAAGGTAACAAAGATGAGTGGCTAAAACACCTCAATTTGAAATAGAAAGCCAGAAGAACAGAGTCCCATGCTGAATTTATGCTTGAATATCTTAACCCAATGGACTCAGAATAAGGAATATCCCTGGCTTATTTGTTGAAATCAGGAAATTCCTGGAAAGATGGTCATTGATCCCTAATAGGTGTTGCAGGGACCTTATGATTCTCAACATTGAGACAGCTAGACAGGTAGTGGAAACCCTCCTCAAGGAAATTGCAGATATTGAGGAAACCCTCAAGAAAAATAATCCAGTGGAGTAGGCTAAGAAGAAGTTAGACGAGGTCACCTTAGAATTGAATTCCTTTAGTGACTACCTAATTAAGAAAAAACTAAGAAAGTATATTCAATATTTTTCTGAAGAAAAGGTATATCCTTACCTAGGGGCCCAATACTATAATACCGCTAGCATTCAGACCAATCAAGGTGATTATCAACACTGGACTAACAAGAAAATCCTCACATTTTCAGATACCTCAGAATCCGAGGGTGAAGGGGGTCCCAATTCCTACGATGGATATGGAAATAGGAGAGTGTCCTTTGTGGGCCCCATGAGAAACAACCGTTTTTTAGGCAACCGACGAGGAACTCCGAGAGTGAGGTTCAGAACCCAAGAGAGGGGACGATACCAACAGACAGAGAACCCCCTCAATATTGGTTTACTTCCCCCCGTAAGTACATTTTTCAGTGACCCTCTTATGTGTTTTACAACAAATGCAGGTGGGCCTCAACCTTGTGTGAACACAATGTGGGCCGGTGGGTAATGTGTCCAGATGTCTGGCATGAGGTGTACATGATCACTGTGTGCTGTATGTTCCTAACTTCAAATGGCATCTGACTTTATGGTGTTTTGGGATTGCTCGCACCCCTCTGGCCATGTGTGCTTTTTGGGGTTAAACTCTCTGGACAATTGTGGTGTTGCTGCGCTTATCAGGGGGATGGACCTGAGTTTGTTGTTACGCGTGTTTGTCTGTCGGCTATATGCCACCCCACCTGTGATCTATCAATCAGTAACCTCAGGCCTGGTTGCAGAGCCTGCATGACCACATATTTCTGAGTCGGGTTGATGGAGAGTTCATGACGGGGCGAATTTGATAATAGTAATGCAATTTCGTTCTTATGTATGAATGTATCATTATAAACATTGGCATTGATTTTATCAATATTAACGCTTGCATCTTTGGAACCATGTATTGCCAACGGTGCTGCACATATCCGACCCAGATCCTCGCATCCATCCTTGATGATGACGGATCACTGACATAATATTGTCAGTCAAAATATTGAGGTACCGAGGCAAGATGGCGTCCGCAAGTTCGGACGTGTGAGCTGATCGCTCCTGGGGCCCCCGCACTGACACTGAGTGGTGTCCTGCCTAGAGACAATGCAAATGTCTTGCACTCGTCGACTGGATGGGTGCAATATCTACGATGTGAGAAACAGCTTTGTGGGCTGATATCTGAATACCGGAAAAATTACCGGAGAGTGGTTTTTCTGGCACGCTTGTGGAATACCTCTGAGGCTGTGATCTCTGTTGCAACTATTTTTGGCTCTACTGCCTCATGTCTGTGTAATAAAAGACATGTAACGGCGCAGGAGAAACAGGTGTTTTAAGCTTTGTTGAAGCTACAGTATCACGGAAACATACCTATTCAAGGCTTAAGGTCTCCCCCGGAATGCTGAGCACTACAGCAGCTCAGATATCTCAGGGGCTGTGACGACTGCAAAGAGGCTACTGGAGCGTCCGGCGTGGTGTCCTCGTGGCCGCAGCGTTCTACGGAGGCCGATTAGGCACACGCTGCAATTCTCCAGAGATGCCTTCCAAGACTGCTAAAGGGAGAGCTTGCCCCCTGGCTGACTCTACTGGCGGTAGAGCGGGGGCTGGAGTGGCGAATACCAGAAAATCTACACAAACAATTCACGGCAACAAAGTTACTAAGGGGGATACTGTGTTAACTGATAGGAAAACTATTAAAGATGAGGACACTATTGGTAAGTGCATGATTCCTCTGTTGTTTTCTGGTGGCAGAGAAAGGAAAAAAGCTATTAATTCCCCTCAAATCGAGCCTGTAGAGGGAGTTATGAAGGCACCACAGCCAGAACCTCCTGACGCCGGAATTGTTCAAAACATGGGGGAATTCGATGCTGCTATTTCTATTAGCAAGGCAGTCTATATTAACCCGTTGCCGTTAACACCCAGGGTGGAAGTCACTGCAGGGGGGCTCAATCACAATGACAATGGAGGAAATGTGTCTAATATTGAGGGAAAATCAACGTGTTCAATAACTACTGCAATAAATACTGCAAATGTAGGTGCTGATAGGGACTCACGGAATAAACAATCTCCCTTGAAAGAAATTGACTCTGGTGATAATTTCTATTCTTTATCAGACCATTCTAATTCCTCCAGTGAAGATCCGGAGTTAGGATCAAAGATTTATGACGGATTGCAGGGGGCTGGTGATAGCGACCTTAACAGTGTACAGCCGGATGATACAGATGGGGATACTTCTGATGATAGCCCCAGCACGGTGCAAAAAAAATATTAGATCAAACAGTGTCCTGCATTGGTAGACAGCAGAAACAGTGGCAGCGCTTTACAGTGGGACTGCTCTTTCACAACTGAGAGTGGTATTGGTACCGGCACAGAGGTGGTTAAAGGAAATGCAACAGGCCCATCTTAAGAGATCTCACTAGCTCTGATTTATCAAACCATGATGACCCTTAGGGAGGAGACACGGATAGAGAGTCATAAAGTGCAAAGTTCCTGCTGTAAGTTACAGAACTCGGTTTGCCGTATAGCGAAAACCTGTACAGAATTTACAACGAGACTTAATGAACCAGAGACACGGATCTGCTCCCAAGAGGATGAACTAGTTGCACAGAAAGCGGCGGTAACTGAGACCCTGCGTTCTATAAAAGATGACAGTCAGTGGAAACTGGCGGATTTAGAAAACCGCTCTAGTCGCAATAATCTTAGAGTTCTGCACATTCCTGAGGGTTCAGAGGGCCAAGATCCTCGCAAGTTTATCATTGAGTTATATTCTGAGGCTTTTCCCGAACTCAAACATTTGGACTGGCAGAGAGAGGTGCAGAGGGCACACCGATTTCCTTTCTCTATTCGTCCAAGTCAAGCAGTAGCTAAACCCAGAGCAAATCTAATTTCTCTTAATAATTTCCTCGCTCTGGAGGCCTTGTACGAGCTTGCTCGCCCTGACAGAAAGAGAGGCGGTGAGGGGGTGGAATTCTTTGTCCAGCCTGATTATTGACACCACACTGTCAAAAAGCGCTGGCAGCTCCGTCAGGTTATATCACTGTTTCAAGCTAAAAGGGCAAAAGCTTTTTTACTTTATTCTGCTAAGTTAAAAGTCTTATTCAAATATCATATTACATTCTTTACCTCTGAGGTTCAGGCCAAGGAGTATTTACAGTCAATGTAATATGTCATTATTTAATAACTCGAATGATTGTCTGGTTTCTATATATTGCGGGTAGGTTATTATTGATGGTATATTCTTATTCTCTGACTATTTGTATTGTATTTACCAGATGATGTGTTTATCTATAAAAATATATCTCTAGGCATTAATAAGGTGTGTGCTATTCAGTAGTTGGGTTTTCTTTTTTGTACCTGATATACAATGGTGGATTTATTAGCACATATGGGGCCATATGTAGGTAGGGACACATTTACCACTTCATAAATACCGAATTTTACCGATGCGGTATTTATGAAGTGGTAAATGATATGTAGGTAATTGGTCGGTAAATATTACCGATTCGGAATAATTCGGTAATTACCGAATCGGTATTTACCGATTCGGTAATGAGGCATACCTTCCCATTGAAAGGTATGCCTCATTACCGAATCGGTAAATACCGATTCGGTAATGGAGGGAACACATGCAAGGGTGGCAGGGTGTCCCATTGACACCCTGTTGCACCCCTGAAACGGCCATGTGTGCACATGTGGCACACATACATGCCCGAAGGGCATGTATGTCTGCCACATTGCACACTTGTAGGCGCTATGAAATGCATTTCACCATCCATACTTTATTTACCACCAACTATTAGTTGGTGGTAAATACCGACTCCAAACATCACCCACACACTCCCCCTACATCTCATTTCTGTATTCGGAATTTACCAAATCGGTAAAATTACCGAATCGGTAATTTTACCGATTCGGTAAATTCCGAATACAGAAATTGTCCCCCTACATACCAAAAGCCAAAATACCGGTCGGTAACGGTATAATTACCGAAAATCGGCCGTTACCGACCGGTATTTGGCTTCCTACATGAGGCCCATGGTGTTATATTAGTGTGGGGCGGGGATACCCGGGTGGCAGGAGCTTGTCATCACTGGGACCATGAGTCCTATTGCCTTTTTGATGGGATTGGGAGGGGGCTCAGGGGTGGTGCTGGGGGGCACATGGAGGGGGAGTCTGGGGAATCGGGTGGGTTCAGGGTCAGGGGTTGGGAGGTAACCGGGGGTAAAGAAAGAAAAATAACCCACAGTATTGTTAAGTTTGTGAAATTTAGAGATATTAAATGTTATACAAGAGAATTAAGCAAGGTATGGTACTCATGTCTACCTTATGGGCTTTGAATATGTTCGCTCAACGTCTGTGGGCTTAACAACTATAATAAAAGGCAAAGAGTTGCTGCAGAGCTGAGGGTGACTCACCCAGATCTTGTATGCATACAGGAGACACACATACCTTGGGGAAAGCGCACGGTTCTATCAGAGTTGTGCTCTGTCCTCCAGCCTGCTGCACCACTAAAGGCCTGGGAGGGGGGTCCATCAGGCCCAGGAAGGCTCCCCCTGCTTGGTTGGGTCTAGACTCCCTGATCAGGACCCCGGGGGGGCCTGGAATGGGACCTCCATCCTTGGCACTGTCCTGTGGCCCGCTGCATAGCCAAGCCCCCGGGATAGGTTCCAGTGGTCTTGAGGAGGCCTCTACTGTGCGGCCAGGTCCAGGAGCTGTGACCAGGCACCAACAATCCCTGGGGCGGGCACTCCTGCCCTGAGCTTTTTCCTCTGGCCTGCCGCACTCCAAAGGCCTGAGACGGTAGTCCCCCCATCCTGATCACCGACCTGCCATGTGGCAGAGTGCCCTGCACAGGGTCCCTTGGGTCCAGTGAGGACTCCCCTGTGCGACCGGGTCCAGGAGCTCTGGTGGGGCCTGTCCAGGCCCTGGGGTGTGTGCTCCCACCTTTGGCTCCATCTTATGGCCTGCCGCACTGCCAATGGCTGCGACAGGGGTCCATCAGACTGGGTGAGACTTCTCTGCTTGGCTGGGTTCAGGAGCTCTTATCGGGGCTCCGGCAGACCCTGGGGTGGGGGTGCCCCCACATCCTGGCCTCTGTCCTCCAGCCCGCCGTGTGACAGAACGCCTGGGATGGGTCCTGAGGGCCAGGGGAGGACTCTCATTGCACCCAGGTCCTGGAGGTCTGACTGAGCCTTGGGGACCCACCAGGCCCCCGGGGTCGGTGCTCCTGCCCTGGACTCCATTATCCGGCCTGCCACACTGTCAAGGGCACAGGACTGGGGTTCATCTGGCCTGGGGAGACTTTCTCTGCTTGGCTCGGTGTTGAAGCTCTGATCAGGGCCCTGTCAGACCCTCTGTGGGGTCCTCCCTGTCCTGGGCTCCGTCCTCCAGCCTGCCATGTGCACAAACCCCCGGAATGGGATTCCGCTGGCCTGGGGAGGACTCCCCTGCACGGCCCAGTCCGTAGCTCTGACTGTGCCCCGGGGTCCAGTTGTGGCCCAGGCAGGGCGCTCTCACCCTGGGATCCATCTGCCAGCCTGTAGCATTGCCAAGGGCCTGGGACAGGGGTCGATCATGCCAGGGAAGTCCTCCCCTGATCGGCCGAGTTGAGAAGCTCTGATCGGGGCCTTGGTACACCTTGGGGGCCCTGGGGTGGGTCCCCCCTGTCCTGGTCTCCGTCTTCCAGCTCGCCATGTAGCCAAGCCCCTGTGACAGTATCCTGCAGGCCCGGGGAGGCCTCGCCTGCACAGCCAGGTCCAGGACCTCCAACCTGGTCCCGGCTGACACTTGAGTGTGGGGCTCCCCATCCTGGGCTCCATTCTTGGGCCAGCCGCATGGCAAAGAGCCCCGGCACTCTGGAGATCCGACCGGGCTGTGGGTCAGAGGTCCATTAGGGACCCCTGTTGCAGCCCCATGCCTGAGGCCCAGCAGGGGCTCTGACCACACATCCCCTTCAGGCAGAAGCGAAATCCCTTTTGTTAAGGAACAGTGAAATCAGATAGCCCTCCTCCGGCGATCTGGTCACACGCAATGCTTTCCAATGGCACATCCACAGACAGCCGTTCCTCAGCCATCTTGTCACACGCAATGCTTTCCAATGGCACGTCCAAATGGCCGGGCTACCCTCGAAGTCCCAGTGAGGGCTCATTTGCATACTTAAGAAACACAGGTAAGGAGGTGGTATTGGGCATAGGGGAGGCGCAAAAGAAGAAATACACTAGCCGTAGGGAGACTTACACTATTTAGGGACGGTGCAATAAGGAAGAGAGAACCACCCACTACTCCTAATCAGCAGCCAGGGCCGCCACAAGACACAAACATAAATCCTTAGCACTCGTCAATATTTATAAACAGTCACGTTCAATCAATAAAGTTGTAAGCAAGAATACACATAAAAATTCACAACTGGCAGCAGGTATTTCTTGGTATTTCTTCACTCTTTAATCCATATTGTCATTATTTGTTTTTCAGTAACTACTCAACGTAGCTGGTCCAGAGTTACACCGTACAGAGCCCGAAGCCAACACGTGTTTCGTCGCTATTACTTATGTGTACATGCAAATTTTTCAAGGCTGAAGAATAAAATGTCCTGAAGCTTCTTAAAAATAGAGTCCGCTTCAAATAAGCATCCAGTACGGTGTGGCAGCGTAGCAATAAAACATCCAAACGCAGAATCCATGTACGGATCAATAACCTGTATTCATAGTCGGAAGCTGTCCATAGTATAGCTAATGTCTGCCAAAATTCGGCCGGTGTTCTAGAGTACGAGAAAGCACCCGGCTTCCCGGGCCGCCATTTAAAATAATGCGCAAAATCCGGGGACTGGCAGTTCTCCCCCAGCAACCAGATGGCTCAGGACTGGGATCCTGGTGGGCCCTGGGGGGGGTGCCCCCCCCCCCTGCTCTGGGCATTGTCCACAGGGCCGTCCCATTGTGGGCCCAGGGAGGTCTCCCATTGAAGGGCCGGGGGCAAATCGAGGAACTTACCCCATCTAGGCATGGTCATGTCCATGATGGGCAGCCCCAACCACTATATATATTTAGTTTTTAATAAAGAACAGTCCCTGGTGTATAGTGGGTTTTCTGCATACTCCAGCAGTGGAGCAGATTGGAGGCAATCACTCCCAAATGACCTCCGAGGGGGAGAAAGACTGTCACAGTATTTTTTTAGGGGCATGGAAATGAGCACAGTAGGCAGCCCCCACTCCAATATAATTTTTTACTGACCATGGTGCCTAGTGGGCTTACTGCTTCCTGGGGGGTTAGATCAGGGGCAATTACCAGCTCCCACCCCCCAAGAGGGGCAGAAATACTGTCTGTCTTCTTATTGAGGGTGGGGGCATATCCATGCCACAAGGGGGCACCCCCCGCCCCTATAATATTTTTAAATATTTGCAAATCCCTGTTGTCGATTGGGTTTTTGCCCCCCTCCCCCCCCCCAGGGTGGTAGATTGGGGGCAATGACCCTCATCTGCCCTCCAGGGAGGCAGAAAGACTGTTGCCCTTTTTTGTTGAGGGGTGGGGACATGGCCATGCCCATAGTGGGTAGCCCCAACCCCTATATTTTGTAAATTAATTATGATGTCTAGTGGGCTTCTTTCACCCTAATGGTGGCCAATTGGGTTAACTACCCCCATCTTCCCCCAATGGGCAGAAGAAAGACTGAACATTGATATTTCCTCCTGAAGGAGCACACGCCCTTGCCTAAGGGCCTCTCATCCATCCCTCTTGCCTAGTGGGTGTATTCCTGATTGGGGATCACTCTCTTGTGGCAATCCCCAAGCAGGGGTCAATTGGGCAGGAGTACCATCAGAAAGGAGGGATACCTCCCCAACAGAATCAGTGCTTGAAGGCTGAGATATGCCCCCGAGCACTGATTCCATGAAAGAAAAACAAGTCCATAGGTTTCTTTCACTTTCATTTTTACTGCCATGACATCAGCACACCCTGCGTACTGATCGTCATAGCAGTGCAAAAAAGCTTTTGCAATGCAATAGATCTTGCATTTGTGAGAGTTAGTGCTATTGGCATTGTAAATGACAATGCCTTTAATCTGTGTGCTTTGGTTTGGAGTGGATGTGTGTAGTTTGGAGTTATCTTCTGCAACATAATTCCAGTGGCCCTGGCTGAAGGGGAAGGAACAGAGAGGGCAGAGAGTTTTAAGGGGCTGCAGCGAGAACACATGAGACACTGTTAGGGCAGAAGTGGCAGAGAGCCGTGAGAGTGGTGTATGAGGGGTTTGGGTGCAGAACTGGAGTAGGAGAGATTTGGTAATTAGATTAAGGGTGTCGTCCAATTTTTAAATTAAAAATTGCATACAAAATACAAGCGGATAAGTGTGCCGCACTACCTTCCACCTGAAATTCGTCTTCCTTTATATTCAAATTGGTCTTGTGACCTTAACCCAACCAATATTTTTGCTCACCCAGGGCCCATGATTCCAACTCCAGAGTTTGTTAAAGCTTTGTTCAAGATAATGATAGCCATAGAGTTAAACAGTGAAGTCTTATTTTTACTTTTACAGCCAATGCGAATGTAACAACAATCTCAAGCAGGATTTTCGTGTGCTTGTACTCTATGAACAAGATATTAACAGTAAAATACGCTTTTGAAAATGAGATACTTTTTTTGTTCCAATGCAAACGTAATAAAAATCTCAAGCAGGGCCTTCTTGTGCTCGTCCTCCATGAACAAGATATTAAAAGTAAACAAGCTTATGAAAACGAGATGATTTTGTTGTTCTAAGAATAACAAAATGGTTGTGCTGACTTTGAAATGTGCCCACGAAATGTATTTTTTTAGCTTCACAAACTCACAGAATAAAGCCTTACCTCTTTTTCTATTTTGAGGAGCTTCTTTATGGCCACCTCCTTGCCCTTCAAAAGCCATCCTGCGAGGTACACACTGCCGAAGCTCCCTGCATTTTTACAAAACTACAAGCCGTGAAATTTTATTTGCACAAATAGAGCACTAGTTTGTCCCCATGTCAGGCAGTGACAGACTTCAGGCGTGCTTTGAACTCTCAGCTTGCATAGCAGTTCTGGAATCTGAACCACGCAGCCTTTCCATGTTGTGATCCCTACCGAACAGTATACATGGCACGCACAAATGACCCCACTGGTATAGAATGCTTGTTAACGCTTTGTAGGACGGTATCTAGGAGTACGTAGTATCCACAAACATTTGAAAGCCCTGCTTCCAAATCACTCACGGAAGAACTACACAACATACTAAGCAGAGCTGCAGAGGTGTGGGAGCCACACTATGGTAAACAAAAGCAAGGCCATATATATAGATAAAGAGCAGCGCACTGCAAAGAAAACACTGGTTGAGGCACACAAATGCTAATCAAATGGAGCTTTACGCACAAGCAAAAATGAGAATCATTCGACCGCTTCCAATTATATGTGGAATAGCAATGGCTGCCCTGGGATGAGCAAGTAGATGAAACGCAATATAGCTACCGCTGTGATTAAATAACTAAGTGGAAAGTGTTGTGTGTATTTCTCCAAAGATGAGGCAGACCACATTCTGCCACGCGGTTGGTGGTGAAGGACAGTTAACCTAGAACAAAGCTCCTTTTGATAAATCCAGGCGTAGTTCAATAAGCAGGACCAGTCTCATTTACCCAGACACCAGTGAGCTGTTTGCAAATAAATAGTGGTGACACACTCCAACAAGCATTGGCATAGCCAATAGGTCTTGCCTTTGGGACCTTATGAGTGTTTAGCCAGAGATATTGACTTTGCCTATGTCTTTAAACTGTGCTGTACAGAAGTCTGCAGCATGCTGAAAAGTTATAATAAAGAAGTGTCAGAGGCATTTTTGTTACGTTATATATGACCAAGAAATCATTATGTACAACTGAACGACCATATTAAAAGAGTATTAACAATAAATAATGTCTTGAGGTTTTTTTGTCCTTTCAATGCTGGCAACTTCTATCTGCCTGTCCCAATAGTTGCTTGCTATGGCTTTATTTGTTATGGGGTGCATAAATAACAGGAGGGTGAAGGTTGGAAAATAGTACCTGTATAACAGTCAGTGAGAGAGTAAGTTAGTTAGTCAGTCAGTCAGAGAGTCAGTAAGTTAGTCAGTCAGTGAGAGAGAGAGTCAGTCAGTGAGAGAGAGTCAGTCAGTCAGTGAGAGAGAGTGAGAGAGTCAGTCAGTCAGTGAAAGTGTCAGTCAGTAAGTGAGAGAGAGTGAGTGAGAGAGACAGTGAGAGAGGGAGTTAGTCAGTAAGAGAGAGTGAGAGAGTCAGTCAGTGAGAGGGAGAGAGTCAGTCAGTGAGAGAGAGTCAGAGAATCAGTCAGTGAGAGAGAGAGTCAGTCAGTGAGAGAGAGAGAGAGAGAGAGTCAGAGAGTCAGTCAGTGAGAGAGAGATAGAGTCAGACAGTGAGACAGTGAGAGAGTCAGTCAATGACAGAGAGTGTGGGGGAGTCAGTCAATCAGTCTGTCAGTGAGAGAGTCAGTTAGTCAGTCAGTCAGTGAGAGAGTCAGTCAGTGAGAGAGAGTGAGAGAGTCAGACACTTAGTCATTCAGTCAGTCAGTCAGTGAGACAGTCAGTCAGTCAGTCAGTCAGTCAGTGAGTCAGTCAGTCAGTCAGTTAGAGAATCAGTCAGTCAGTGAGAGAGAGAGTGAGAGAGTCAGTCAGTCAGTCAGTCAGAGAGTCAGTGAGAGAGTGAGGGTGTCAGTCAGTCAATGAGAGAGAGATTAAGAGAGTCAGTCAGTCAGTCAGTGAGAGAGTCAGTCAGTGAGTCAGTCAGTGAGAGAGAGAGTGAGAGAGTAAGTCAGAGAGTCAATGAGAGTCAGTCAGTCAGTCAGTGAGAGAGTCAGTCATTCAGTCAGTGAGAGAGAGATTGAGAGAGTCAGTCAGTAAGAGAGAGAGAGTGAGAGTTAGTCAGTCAGTGAGAGAGAGAGAGAGTGAGTCAGTCAGTCGGTGACAGAGAGTGAGTCAGTCAGTCATTTAGTAAGTCAATCAGTCAGTGACAGAGAGAGAGAGAGAGAGAGTCAGTCAGTCAGTGAGTCAGTCAGTCAGTGAGAGAGTCAGTCAGTGAGAGAGTCAGTCAGTTAGTGAGAGAGTCAGTCAGTGAGTCAGTCAGTCAGTGAGAGAGTCAGTCAGTCAGTCAGTGAGAGAGAAATTGAGAGAGTGAGCCAGTCAGTCAGTCAGAGAGAGTGAGAGAGTCAGTAAGTCAGTCAGTCAGAGAACCAGTGAGAGAGTCAGTCAGTCAGCCAGTGAGAGAGAGATTGAGAGAGTGAGTGAGTTAGTCAGTCAGTGAGAGAGTCAGTCAGTCAGTTAGTCAGTCAGTGAGACAGAGTGAGAGTCAGTCAGTGAGAGAGAGAGTGAGAGAGTGTTAGAGAGTCAGTCAGTAAGAGAGAGAGAGAGTTAGTCAGTGAGAGAGAGTCAGAGAGTCAGTCAGTGAGAGTGAGAGTCAGAGAGTCAGTCAGTGAGAGTCAGAGAGAGTCAGACAGTCAGTCAGTCAGTGAGAGAGTCAGTTAGTCAGAGAGTCAGTCAGTCGAGAGTCAGTCAGTCAGTGAGCGAGTCAGTCAGTCAGTGAGAGAGTCAGTCAGAGAGAGAGAGTCAGTGAGTCAGAGAGTTAGTGAGAGAGTCAGTCAGTCAGTGAGAGAGTCAGTCAGTCAGTGAGAGAGTGATAGAGTCAGTCAGTCAGTCAGTGAGAGAGAGATTGAGAGAGTGAGTGAGAGAGTCTGTCAGTCAGTCAGTGAGAGTGAGAGTCAGTCAGTCAGTCAGTGAGAGAGTCAGTCAGTCAGTTAGTCAGTCAGTGAGACAGAGTGAGAAAGTCAGTCACTGAGAGAGAGGGGAGAGTCAGTCAGTGAGAGAGAGAGAGAGAGAGTCAGAGAGTCAGTCAGTGGGAGAGTGAGAGAGAGAGAGAGTCAGACAGTGAGAGAGTGAAAGAGTCAGTCAGTGAGAGAGAAAGAGTCAGAGAGTCAGTCAGTGAGAAAGTCAGTCAGTGAGAGAGAGAGAGAGAGAGAGAGAGACAGTGAGAGAGTGGAAGACCTGGGCTGGACTTTCTGGGTCACAGACCGGCGCAGCATCACAAACAAGATAAAGGGAGCATAACTTAATAATCTCCGTGCGACTAGGAGCCTCATTGTAACTAACCCCAGACAAACCTTGCGCATGACTAAAGGAAATACTATACTCAATAGGTAACGCAAGAATAAAAGCTACATGAGCCTCTAAAAATTAACAATATAAACATGGGAATGATGGTAGTACAGGACTACCCATATATAGTTGGGTTAATAAATCATCCACAATCTGGGATTTCGAGAATCATGTTAAACCTTTAAAAGATTAATCGAAATGCAGAGTGGCTAAATGGAGAAGACTGGTTTTGTCCCGAGAGAAGCCAGTTTCATACGCAACATCGGACACATACAGCTTAATCCCGGGTGGTTCCATTTTCTGCGTTATTACGATATAATAGTAGGATGCAGCCTTACCTTTACACAGAAAAGTGCGCATGGTTTCAGTAAACATGAGGAATAAGTTAGGTCCGAGCACTGCTATATGCCTGAGAAGAACTGGTAGCTAGCCAAACCATGGTCAATGCGCCCTTTAAATAAAGATTCTTATCCACTCTAAATGGGTAACTAGTCATAATATCGAATTAAAAATATCGAATGGACAAAATATCGAGTTTTTAATTTCGAGTGGACAGGATATAGACTTTCAAAAATATAGTGGTTAAGAATATCGACTTGCAGGTAAGAAATATCGATTTTAATAAAATCGAAGTTGGTAATATCGATTGTCAAAATAGCGTTGTTAATAATATCGATTTTGTTTTATTGTTTTGTATGTTAGTATTTGTGTTAAAAGTATGTATATATTTTGTAATGTGTGTTTGAATTCTTTTTAAAGTAATGATTTTTATGTTAATTCATTTTTGCGTAATTTAATTCCATAGTGGGTTGTGGGTTTTTAGGGGAATAGGGTGGGAAGTAATTTAATTATAATATATTTTTTAGGAATGATTTCAAATTAATTAATTATATGTTAAATGCTTTTTGCGTAATTTAATTCTGTAGTGGGTTGGGAGTTTCTTCGGGAATAGGGTGGGAAGTAATTTAATTGAAAATAATTAATTAATTAATTTATTAATTAATAGTTTAGTATTTAATCATTGATATTGTTAATTAAGTTAATTAATTTATTTTAAATTAATTATACATTGATCAATAACAATTAATAATTAATTAGTAATTATGTTAATAGTGTTACTTTTCTTTATAAATGAGTAATTAATTAGATATTAATTAATTATTATTAATGTGTAAATATGTTAATTGTGTACTTTTTTATGAGCGGGTTGAGGGTTGATAGGGGAGTAGAGTGGGAAGTAATTTAATTTTAATTTCATTTTCATTATTTTTTATATAATATTTATTAAAAGTAATTGTATAGTGTTAACTGTGTGAATTAATTTAGATTTGATAGTTATTAATTTTATTGTTAATTGTTATTAGTTAATCAATTAAGTGTTATTTAAATATGTTAATTTATTAATATTTTACAATATTGTAGGTGACGTTTATAGGGGAAAATGGTGGGAGGTAAATTAATTTTGAAAAATTCCCACCCGCTGTCCAACACTTTCCCTACTGTTGCATTTGCTGGAGTGGGAATAGTAATTTTTACCCTCCTGCTATCCAACACTTTCCCTACTGTTGCACTCCCTGGAGTGGGAATAGTAATTTATACCCACCAGCTATCCAACACTTTCCCTACTGTTGCACTCCCTGGAGTGGGAACAGTAATTTTTACCCACCCGCTATCCAACACTTTCCCCACTGTTGCACTCGCTGGAGTGGGAATAGTAATTTTTACCCTCCCGCTATCCAACACTTTCCCTACTGTTGCACTCTCTGGAGTGGGAATAATAATTTTTACCCACCTGCTATCCAACACTTTTCCTACTGTTGCACTTGCTGGAGTGGGAATAGTAATTTTTACCCTCCCGCTATCCAACACTTTTCCTACTGTTTCACTCGCTGGATAGGGAATAGTAATTTTTACCCACCCGCTATCCAACAATTTCCCTACTGTTGCACTCGCTGGAATGGGAGTAGTCATTTTTACACATCCGCTAGCCAACATTTTCCCTACTGTTACACTCGCTGGAGTGGGAATAGTAATTTTTATCCACCCGCTATCCAACACTTTCCATACTGTACCACTCACTGGAGTGGGAATAGTAATTTTATCCCCTATGCTATGCAATATTTTCAGTATTGTTATATTTAATGTAGTGTAAAATATTATTTTTAAAAAAATCTATATTTTTTTTAATGTTTTAACTTATGATATGTACTATATAATTTATTTTTATACTTATATTATAGGTTTATTTATTTATTTATATATATATATATATATATATATATATATATATATATATATATATATATATATATATATATATATATATATATATATATATATATATATAAATTCACTGAAAAAACCATAGGTTTCACACACGTTATAGTTAGGAATTAGCATTTAAAAAACCTTGCAAATTCACTGAAAAAACCATAGGTTTCACACATGTTATAGTTAGCGGAAATTTTACTGATAAAAAACCAGTGAAATTCCCCCGTTATAGTTAGTGCAGGCAACTATAACTCACGCGACCGCAATCCTCTGCTGATGCTAATACTGTATTTAGACACTTATTTGCCCATGTCTTCTTCCATACATTTTTAGCTATACATATATTACAAATATTTTTTTTTCATAAAGACACATATGTCATCAGCAGAAGATTGCGGTCGCGTGAGTTATAGTTGCCTGCACTAACTATAACGGGGGAATTTCACTGGTTTTTTATCAGTAAAATTTCTGCTAACTATAACATGTGTGAAACCTATGGTTTTTTCAGTGAATTTGCAAGGTTTTTTAAATGCTAATTCCTAACTATAACGTGTGTGAAACCTATGGTTTTTTCAGTGAATTTGTACGGTTTTTTAAATGCTAAGTTACTTTACGCCATTCGAGGCGTGCGCGCCCACTTAACGCAGTTCGTTCCGTGCACGGTTTTTATCAACTTTAATAAGCCCTGTACATTTGGTGGCCTTCGGCCACCAAAAGCACAGGGGGTGGGGTCAATGTGCATAGTGTTTTTTTTATTTCGATTTTATAATTTCATGTTGCCAAAATTTAGTTTTTTTTACCTATTAATAAGCCCTGTACATTTGGTGGCCTACGGCCACCAAAAGCACAGGGGGTGGGGTAAGTGTGGATAGTGTTTTTTTCCCTTATAATAAGCCCTGTACATTTGGTGGCCTACGGCCACCAAAAGCACAGGGGGTGGGGTAAGTGTGGATAGTGTTTTTTTCCCTTATAATAAGCCCTGAACATTTGGAGGCCTTCGGCCACCAAAAGCACAGGGGGTGGGGTAAGTGTGGATAGTGTTTTTTTCCCTTACAATAAGCCCTATACATTTGGTGGCCTACGGCCACCAAAAGCACAGGGGGTGGGGTAAGTGTGGATAGTGTTTTTTTCCCTTACAATAAGCCCTGAACATTTGGTGGCATTCGGACACCAAAAGCACAGGGGGTGGGGTAAGTGTGGATAGTGTTTTTTTCCATTTTAATAAGCCCTGCATATTTGGTGGTATTCAGCCACCAAAAGCACAGGGGGTGGGGTAAGTGTGGATAGTGTTTTTTTTTTTTTTTTTTTTTACCGTACGCTTACGGTAAGCGTACGGTAAGCGTACCCCGCGAAATTGCCGAATAAAAAATAAAACCGTTTTTGCTCTTGGGGGATATTTGTGGACTCCCTCAACATGACTATGTGGGAGGGAGTTGTCAAAACAGCCCCGTAACATGTTTTTGGCCATCATGTTTGATAAACAACACTCAGTGCGAGAGACAAAATGGCGGCCGCCGCTTCCTGGTTTCGGCCGATTCGAATGTTTACTAAGATCTAAGAGCCAATCAGAATCGCGCTCGCGCACGCCACCGTACGCTTACCGTAAGCGTACGGTAAGCGTACCGTAAGCGGGCTCAGATATATATATTGATTTAAAGGCTATTTTCTCAGAATCTACTGAACAGATTTACACCAAACCTACAAAAGGCACTTCCTTGACCTAGGGACTACCTCTCTGCCAAATTTTGAGTAATTCTGTTCAGCCGTTCGGGCTGTAGCTCGTTCTAAAGGTCCTATGGAAAAATGCATGGGAAAAACGCGTTTTGGGACCCCCCTTTTATCTCAGCCCCCGCTTGACGGATCCCCCCGAGACTTTCAGGGTAGGAGCGGAGCGTAGCGCCCCACCTATTTTGAGAAATTCGCGAGGATTCGTCGACCGGCGCCAAAGTTATTCAAAATAGAATGTTGAGGTTTTCCTATGGAAACGTGGTCCTAACTATAACTACCTACTGGCGACCGCCAGTAGGTAATATATATATATATATATATATATATATATATTACCTACTGGCGATAGCCAGTAGGTAGTTATAGTTAGGACCACGTTTCCATAGGAAAACCTCAACATTCTATTTTGAATAACTTTGGCGCCGGTCGACGAATCCTCGCGAATTTCTCAAAATAGGTGGGGCGCTACGCTCCGCTCCTACCCTGAAAGTCTCGGGGGGATTCGTCAAGCGGGGGCTGAGATAAAAGGGGGGTCCCAAAACGCGTTTTTCCCATGCATTTTTCCATAGGACCTTTAGAACGAGCTACAGCCCGAATGGCTGAACAGAATTACTCAAAATTTGGCAGAGAGGTAGTCCCTAGGTCAAGGAAGTGCCTTTTGTAGGTTTGGTGTAAATCTGTTCAGTAGATTCTGAGAAAATAGCCTTTAAATCAATATATATATCTGAGCCAGCTTACGGTACGCTTACCGTACGCTTACGGTAAGCGTACGGTGGCGTGCGCGAGCGCGATTCTGATTGGCTCTTAGATCTTAGTAAACATTCGAATCGGCCGAAACCAGGAAGCGGCGGCCGCCATTTTGTCTCTCGCACTGAGAGAGATTTTTAAAATCGGAAGCCCAAAAACATGTAAAGGGGCTGTTTTGACAACTCCCTCTCACATAGTCATGTGGAGGGAGTCCCCAAACATCCCCCAAGTGCAAAAACGGTTTTATTTTTTTTTCGGCAATTTCACGGGGTACGCTTACCGTACGCTTACGGTAAGCGTACGGTAAAAAAATAAAAATAAAAAAAACACTATCCACACTTACCCCACCCCCTGTGCTTTTGGTGGCCGAAGGCCACCAAATGTGCTGGGCTTATTACAATGGAAAAAAACACTATCCACACTTACCTCACCCCCTGTGCTTTTGGTGGCCGTAGGCCACCAAATGTACAGGGCTTATTATAAGGGAAAAAAACTTAGCATTTAAAAAACCGTACTAATTCACTGAAAAAACCATAGGTTTCACACACGTTATAGTTAGGAATTAGCATTTAAAAAACCTTGCAAATTCACTGAAAAAACCATAGGTTTCACACATGTTATAGTTAGTGGAAATTTTACTGATAAAAAACCAATGAAATTGCCCCGTTATAGTTAGCGCAGGCAACTATAACTCACGCGACCGCAATCCTCTGCTGATGACATATGTGTCTTTATGAAAAAAAAATATTTGTAATATATGTATAGCTAAAAATGTATGGAAGAAGACATGGGCAAATAAGTGTCTAAATACAGTATTAGCATCAGCAGAGGATTGCGGTCGCGTGAGTTATAGTTGCCTGCGCTAACTATAACGGGGCAATTTCATTGGTTTTTTATCAGTAAAATTTCCACTAACTATAACATGTGTGAAACCTATGGTTTTTTCAGTGAATATATATATATATATATATATATATATATATATATATATATATATATATATATATATATTCCAAAATTCGTCAAAGTATTGGACGCACTCTCAGAGGTCAAGTGAGTGCCCCTGAGGGCGCGAAGAAACTGTGGTACTGATGAAATCTTTAGCTTAGAACAGGGGAGGATACTTACCAGATTCAGAGAACGGAGTTATCCTGAAGGGGTACTCACCAGAGCTCTGAGTAAAATCAAAGAAGTCACAAGGCCCATGAGTCTCGAATATACTCAGAAAGACAATAAAGAAGAGGCCTGTTTAAAAGTAGTCACTACCTTCACACACGATTCCAATAAGATCAATAAGGTTCTAGCAAATAATTGGAAGATTCTCCAATCAGACAACATCATAGGAGAGAAGATAAGTGACAGACCTCTTATTACATACAGGAGAGGTAGAAACCTCAGGGATATGCTTGTTAAGGGTGACATTACAGTTAATCGTAACAGAAATCTGAATATTCTTAAAGGATTTTATCCTTGTGGACATTGCAGAGCTTGCAGATCCAGTCATATGGTTAAAGAATTCGAAATACCCGGGTGTACTAAAAGAACCATCTCACAGTTCCTCATGTGTAGCTCCAATTATGTGGTATATGTCCTGGAGTGCCCGTTCAAGCTTAAATATATTGGGAGCACTATTTGCATGGTAAAGAAACGTATCCAGGAACACTTAAGAGCTATCACGAATGTAGATCTTCACTATCCCATTGCTCGACATTTTCAAGAAAAACATCAATCCAATAATTTACTTTTGAGGTTCTTTGCAATTGAGCAAATTAATCTAGGAAGACGTGGAGGTAACAGAGAACTTGAGCTCAGGAAAAAAGAATCCAAATGGATTATGGATCTTGAGACCAGACTCCCGGGTGGACATAATCTAGATGAGGAACTGGCTACACACTTGCACAATGACTAATTCATTTTTTGCCTTCTAGCAGCTTTTCGCCTTATTCTGTAACTGTGTTGATATACTGTCTAACTTTGTAGTTTTTTTCAGTATATCTGATCTATGATCTAATTTTAATATCTTTCTCATCTCATTTTATCACAGGAGAAAAGGAAGGAACCCACCACGTTCCAGGACTCTGCACGGGTTCCCCACCCTTTTCTTCGTAATGATTTCCTGCACGCACTGTGAGATAAGGAAGAATTTTTATTGCACTTGTTTAGTATAAGTCATTTTTTGGTAGTTTTTTTTGGTAGAACACTTGTTTAATAGTGAACACGAAGATAACATTTCTAAGGCCATTGACACTTGTCTGTTATGTATAGAAAAATGTCTCTCACTGCATAGCACTGGTTGTTGTATAGTCCACTCCTATCTTGTATGTAAAGGAAGATTCCAAGCTTTATTAACTGATTATATTATTATCTGTATATAGGACCACTGCATTTTTCCCCCACTTGGGGGACGTAGTGGTATATTAGCTTGACGGGATCAATTAACTCGCTTAGCAATAGACGCTCACGATAATTTGGCGGGCTTTCGCAAACTGTAAATTGAAATCATGCATTTTTGCTTTGTTTTATACATGTTTCATATTTATGTTGCTGCAATTGATTGAGACAAGAGCAATGAGATCACATACTGGTTTGATTGATCTCTGTGTAATGCTGCATTATAGGATCAATTGGTCCGGAGATAGTTCCCCCACTTGGGGGGTTAATAGGGGAACACTAGCTTGATGGCATTTTTGTAGAATTTTCGATGCCCATGGCAGCTTGAGGGCTTCTGTAATACTGTAATTTATAATCATGCAACAATGTTTTATATCTGTTTCAGATTTAAATATACATGAATTGCACGAGACATGTTGTCTCTAATTTTAGAGATATGCTATTAAGGTGAAATTTAACCTTTTTCAATATGGCCGCTACCGTAACTTTGCACAATGATGCATCCTGTAGTCCTTCTTCGGTGTTCAATGTTTATTTATGCACTTTCTTGAGAAACTGAATTATCATGTGATCAAGACACATTGTTGGTGTCGAAACGCATAGCGGTTAACAAGAATTAAAACTTTTGGTGAAGTAACTTGACCTCTGAGAGTGCGTCCAATACTTTGACGAATTTTGGATTATTAATTTCCGGCTTAGGGCTTTGCTGGTTGACGCATCACCTGACTCGGGACTGGTCCCAGGAAAACCCATTCTCATTTGTTTATATATATACACATGTATATATATTATCTACTGGCGGTCGCCAGTAGATAGTTATAGTTAGGACCACGTTTCCATAGGAAAACCTCAACATTCTATTTTGAATAACTTTGGCGCCGGTCGACGAATCCTCGCGAATTTCTCAAAATAGGTGGGGCGCTACGCTCCGCTCCTACCCTGAAAGTCTCGGGGGGATTCGTCAAGCGGGGGCTGAGATAAAAGGGGGGTCCCAAAACGCGTTTTTCCCATGCATTTTTCCATAGGACCTTTAGAACGAGCTACAGCCCGAACGGCTGAACAGAATTACTCAAAATTTGGCAGAGAGGTAGTCCCTAGGTCAAGGAAGTGCCTTTTGTAGGTTTGGTGTAAATCTGTTCAGTAGATTCTGAGAAAATAGCCTTTAAATCAATATATATATCTGAGCCAGCTTACGGTACGCTTACCGTACGCTTACGGTAAGCGTACGGTGGCGTGCGCGAGCGCGATTCTGATTGGCTCTTAGATCTTAGTAAACATTCGAATCGGCCGAAACCAGGAAGCGGCGGCCGCCATTTTGTCTCTCGCACTGAGAGTGATTTTAAAAATATCAAGCCCAAAAACATGTAAAGGGGCTGTTTTGACAACTCCCTCCCACATAGTCATGTTGAGGGAGTCCCCAAACATCCCCCAAGTGCAAAAACGGTTTTATTTTTTTTTCGGCAATTTCGCGGGGTACGCTTACCGTACGCTTACGGTAAGCGTACGGTAAAAAAATAAAAATAAAAAAAACACTATCCACACTTACCCCACCCCCTGTGCTTTTGGTGGCCGAAGGCCACCAAATGTACAGGGCTTATGTTAAGGGCAAAAAACACTATCCACACTTACCCCACCCCCTGTGCTTTTGGTGGCCGAAGGCCACCAAATGTACAGGGCTTATTATAAGGGAAAAAAACTTAGCATTTAAAAAACCGTACTAATTCATTGAAAAAACCATAGGTTTCACACACGTTATAGTTAGGAATTAGCATTTAAAAAACCTTGCAAATTCACTGAAAAAACCATAGGTTTCACACATGTTATAGTTAGCGGAAATTTTACTGATAAAAAACCTGTGAAATTGCCCCGTTATAGTTAGCGCAGGCAACTATAACTCACGCGACTGCAATCTTCTGCTGATGACATATGTGTCTTTATGAAAAAAAAATATTTGTAATATATGTATAGCTAAAAATGTATGGAAGAAGACATGGGCAAATAAGTGTCTAAATACAGTATTAGCATCAGCAGAGGATTGCAGTCGCGTGAGTTATAGTTGCCTGCGCTAACTATAACGGGGCAATTTCACAGGTTTTTTATCAGTAAAATTTCCGCTAACTATAACATGTGTGAAACCTATGGTTTTTTCAGTGAATATATATATATATATATATATAATTATATTTTAAATTATATTTTTAATATTTTATAATTATAAATATTGATTATTCGTTAATATTATCAAGTTAATATATATATAAACAAATGTGCATGTTTATTTTTTTACATTACATTTATTATTTATTAATTTTAATCTTTTTCAATTATTTTTAAGTATGTTTTACTTAATTATATGCATTATTTCAGTCATTTTATATTACTTTTAAGACATTTAAAAAAGTCAATATTTTAGAAAACTATGTTATTAACAACAATATTTAGGATTCGATATTTTTGTACTTACCTGTTTGAAGATAGAAAGTTGATATTCTGTCACTCAATATTTTTACCTCAATATTGTGGTAGCTCGATATTCTTCTCCTCAATATTCTGTCAGTGATCCCTCTAAATGAACCCTACCAAAAAAAAATCATGGAAACAGAAAACAAGCGGGGCCACAAAAGTGAAAGCGACTGCACTGTGTTTCATTAGTAACAAGACCCACAACAACAAAGAAGGAATGCAGCTGCCACAATGCACGCTGCTGCTCGCTCCCGACACCAAAACGCTATGGGAGTGAACATTTAGAGAAAAAGTGGAACATACACCCGCCTTTGGCCATTTGCGTTCTTTCATTATTGAAAGCCACACGCAAAGTCCAATGGAATGTGTTGGGAGTTGCTAAACACACACAGAGAAGTTTCGGGGAAGTTTTGAGTGCTCACATGAAGCCTCCCATAAGGCAGCGCATGCACGCTGCACTAGGCTCGACCTAAAAAGGACTAAAGTTTGTAAAAAGAAGTGCACAAGAAGCCCAGCCTAGGAAAAGTAACCTTAAACAAGCCCATCCCCAAAACAACATTATAATGAAACTAAAGGCCATTTACCAGCCAGAAAAGATGTGGCATAACAAACAGAGCTGCCGAATTTGGTTCTGGGGATCCAGATTTGAGTCTCGGCTCAGCCTGCGCCTACTAATAAAAAGGAAAAATGCTGATCGTAAAAAATAAATTATGCAATGGCAGAGTACCTGAACTCCCTTTAATTACTAACCATTATAAGCACAAAGCGAATGCCGATCATTACACTAAAAGTAAACAATGGCAGACTTCAAATATCGGGGAATCAGATAGCCCGAAGTGCGTTGTTGTGAATGGAGCAGGGGCAAGTCGAAACAAGTAGTCCCTAAAGGAACACATAGCCACCTAAAGTGTAAGTACACTGTAGTTGGCCAGTGCTCCTCAGCATCAAAAGGAAATGATGTATTGGGAGAACCACTTAATAATAGGCAAGAAAACAGAGCAATGGAGGTGTGAACCAATAGCAAGCAGAAGGAGGGATTCCACTCCGTACAGTGATTGCAGCAGGTCTTCCATAGAGTGCATGCGCGCTGTCTAGTCTTGACCTAAAAACATAAAAACACTCAGGCTGCTCTGGAAGCTCTTCCCAAGCAGCCCCAGCTAAAAATAAAATAAAGGACTCCCTCTGGTGGGACCTTTATACACCTCCACAGTGTCAATCAATGGCCAACACCCACAATAAAAGGGTTAAAAATGATGAATACTTGATGCCCAAGCTATTCTTATAACTTTGGAGGCCTGGAATAGTCTGACTTGTTAGTCTTGTAGGTGTGTTATGGTTAGGAGTTCTGTTGGTACTGTCGTTGGCAGCACTGGTAGGGACAATGGGTGGTGGAAGCAGCAGTAGCCTCCTGATGAGGGCCCTGGCACTTAGGGCTCCATTACGATGGCAGACGGAAAAAGTCTGCCCCCCACTGCAACGGCTAAAGGGACTGCCCGCCATAGGTGCGGCTGTCCTGCCGTATGCATTAGGATGCCCCCGCCACACTGACGGGTGCATTCCGCATTCCTAACATTGCAGCGGGGGTGTTGTCAGCAGCACCTGCTGCAATGTCAGAAATGCATGTTGTGCATTTGCATACACAACGTGGCAGGCACCTCACCGTGCCTGCCACCTTGTGCATTCAAATGCAGGGGGGTACCATAGGTACCCCCCATGTGCGCCCCCCACCCCAAACACCCTGGGGGCCCTCAACGGGTCCCCAAAAGCAAAGACCACATGCCTTTCCATGGTGGCAACGCCGCCATGGAAAGGCTGATCTCCGCCAACATCCTAATATGGACGGCAGTGTCTTGCAGACTCCGCCACCATATTAAACATGTTTTCCACCCGGTCGACAAGCGGCAATGCGGCATGCGGTCTTTCCGTCCACCGCGGAGCCCCCAGCCATCCTAATATGATGGGGGGGGTCTTTCTGGTGTGGATGGTGGGTGGTTTTCCCCCGCCGAGCCGGCGGAGGCTACCGCCGGCCCAGCGGGGGCAAACCGCCCACCATCCTAATGGGTCCCTAAGTGCTTAATTTGTAAAAAATGTATATATATATGTCTTGGAGGTGTGTGATTTTATAACAAAACTCATATTTTAGCCTTGAGGTTCTAAATCGTCAGAAAACACCTTGGTGACTTACAATATTGGTGCATTCTATTGCTAGTTTTTACAATGTCATCATTTTATGGCATTTTTAGCCTCATCCAGAGTTCTGTAATAAATCTGTAGGTAATTCAGAAAGTTAAAATACCATTGCTGCTGACTGTTACCTCCAGTTTTTTAAACTTAATTAGGCATGGGTAGATACGAGAAATCAGTCACGGATTGGCGGAGGATGTTCGCCCACCACACTGTCCCTACCACGTATAAAGGTGAAAAACCACTTGGCCTACAATTACAGAGACTTAGCTTTTCTCTCAGAAGTCATTTCACAGGCGTCCAACAGGTACATGACTGGCAGCTTAACTGTGCCAGCATGCCCACCCAATTCCTGTTTGCAAATGTCACGAAAGGGGTGACGGTCATAAACTGGAAGGATAAACAATGACATTGTATTTTTTTTTAATGTATTTATGAGAAAGAAACCCCTGTTTGGGGATTTATCTATATAATAAAATGTCACCCCCAACTCCATTACATGGCAATCAGGTAGAATCTGCTCTAGCCGTGTGGGCATGAGCAGTGCTTTAAATGGAAAAAAATAAGTGCAGGTACTCACCAAAAATAAGCAGTGCATTGGGGGTGGAGTAAGGGGCGGGGCAATGGGGGGGCTATGTTTTTTACCTTTCTAAGCTTTGTATGCAAAAAATATGCAGGCATTTTAAAAATGTCTAAATATTTACATAGTACTTTCCTAAGTTTATGGTTATATAACTAATGTTCATCAATAAATGACACACTGATGAATCAGTACTAGTGAGGCAGTTTTTAAAAAAAGATTAAATCCATTGATTTAATCTAGAGGGCAGGGATTTTGTTTCATGCAAATCCCTTTCATTTAAATTTTTGATGGGCGAAGATTTTCGGGCCTTTAAAACAGTGGGCATGTTAACAAGCTGCATGCCCTGAACAATGTGGCCCCCACTCACGCCGATTAGGTTTTATGGATACCTTCCGACCCCCTCTAAAGACACCCTGCAGCGATTCTCCACCTTTCACTCCAGGCACACGCAGCTCTGTATTCTACTGAAGACGAGCTGCTGAGCTGGAGCTTTAGAACCAGCACAGCCCAGGCTTCAGATCCGTTTGAAAGGTGCTGTAACCCATTGCAGGCCGTGCAAAAAGAGCTTCCAAGGATGGAGCTCAGTAGGGCAGCACCAACCGCATCAAAACCGGGCCCTTATGAGTATCGGTGCTCTCCTTTTCCGAGGAAAGGTCCCGGTACTCAAGGGGAGAAAATATAAAAGTGCCGGTACTCAGTACCGGTGAGTACCGGCCCACTTAAAGCACTGGTTGAGTATTTTAAGTAAACATACAATGCCACAGCAGCACAGGACTTTAAAATACGGAAAGGGCAAACATATGGTTTAAACGAGTTGCTGAACATTTTCTTATTAGAGATCTAGGCGGGAGATTAAAGCACAGAAATCAAAAATAGGGATACAAACACTAGATTTACCACACAGAGCAATTGAAGCCCATGTTAGACGTCCTTCACATCTAACATGAGCTTCAATTGGAATTCCATAGAGCATATTATCAAGCCCATTATCGCCGTTTTAGCGGCAGTTTTCGCTAAAGCGGCGATAATTTTATCACCTGGCTTGTTAATATGCCCCGTAGTTATTCTGCCCCTTCCTTCCTCCAGACCAAGCACACATGATGCCCATCAGTATGGATGGCATGTGACTCCTACACCTTGTAGTCCTCACTGTCTCCAGTAATGCCTTGCTATACATTGATTTACACATTTGAATGACTCATTGTCTCTGTTTTACATGCCTGTGATGTAAAGTGCCCTGACAGTCTACATTGGGATGAGTAGTAATATAAAATTAATAAATGTGAAAGAGGGCACCACTGAGGGTGGTAGCTAGGGCTGGGTGTAATATTCCATTCCGCCCATGGGATTTGCAGAATTGTTTCTCGTCCATGGCTCCAGAACGGTAGGATGGTGAGCATGAGCAAGATTGGCTGTCCTCTCGAGCGATCCATCGTCGCTTAGGGACATACAGCGGGATGTTTCTAACACGGGCAGTTACGACCATCCGAGGCCAGAGAGCTGTAGCTGCGCCCTCTGGGGCTCCACTTGGTGCCCTTTATCCTGATTTTTCAGCACCGAACCCGCTACCGGGGGCTAATTCACAGCGCAAGCAAGTGCCTATTGTGGCACGACATTTAACACTAGTGGTAGCAAGGGAATCCGTTACGAAGAAGGTCAGAAGGGAGGGGCACCAACAAAGATTGTGGCATCAGGCGCCACAACTGCTAAAGCCAACCTAGTTTACTTTGCCCCAACAGCGCAAAACAAAGGGGCATATTATCAAGACAGGCGATTAAATTGTCTCCGCTTTAGCGGCAGAAAACTGCAGCTAGAACGGCGATAATGGGCTTGATAATATGCTCTATGGAATTCCAATTGAAGCCCATGTTAGATGTGAAGGACGTCTAACATGGGCTTCAATTGGAATCCCATAGAGCATATTATCAAGCCCATTAACGCCGTTTTAGCGGCAGTTTTCTGCCGCTAAAGCGGCGATAATTTTATCGCCTGGCTTGTTAATATGCCCCAAGGAAACTGAAAATGTTATTTTTGCACTGCACCGGCGGTGAAAACAGTGGTTCAAAATTGGGATGCATTTATTTTGCAATTTGAAATCTGGTTACTGTCACTGCAATGGTTTCTCTCTTGTCGAAATATTTTTTTTTAAATTAAGTTAAACTTACTTTGAAAGTCTTTTAAAAGTGAGTATGAATTGTAAAACATCATGGACCTGGTACATGTGCTTTCATATTATTATTATAAGTACAGGCTTGGTGGTGTTTACTCGCACTGTCCACTGCGGTTCATCTACCTTCCGGTCTCCTTTACCGCTATGAGAGAAGGTCTTGAACTCACATCTGCTCAAAGAGAGCAGAGGCCGGGCCAGATGTGACCTGCAATTTACAGAATGGAAGTAAACACAAGGCGCGCGCCGCCTGCCATCTGCAGCTGTCGGGAAGCAGCAGGACCACACTGGCATTTCAACCTCATTTCGCCCAGCAGGGGAATAGAAAGGAAGATTCTGCGGCTGCGTTTTGCATCTTCATTGTGACCTTTGCGCATCTCTGCGCTGTGCTCCACGCCGAGGTGCAGCTCAAACAGTTTAAATCTAATTGATAACTTGCACATTGAGAATAGCTTTTATCCTTCGCTGGATAACTGTGCGATCTGTGCGAAGCTGTCGCAGTTTGTAGAGAACCTTTTAATGTTTGCTCAAGATGGCGAGGCATGGTTTACGTATTCAGTAGTTGTTGGCATCGTTTCTCGACTCGTGGGTGGTACCAAAAAGTTGCACTCGAATCCAAAATACAAAAAATTATTTTGTAGCCTGTAAAAATATCATGACAAATACACTCTTGTAACTTTTAAATTAAGTACCGTTCAGATTTAAGATATGTCTTGTGGAATATGTAATAATAATGTTGCATCATATTATTCTTACTTGTATTAAATTATGTCCACTGGTAGGCACCTCGACATAATAGATCTTTGCAATTCAGTTTAGCTCTTCCACTTTGTGGGGAAAGGCGGGTATGCCTTCCGATGCACGGATTAAGCTACAACATCTTTAGAGACGACACTAGTGGAAGTACTAAACCATCACACATGAACATAGCAGCACATGAATTGGAGAGGGATAACAGGATCAAGTGGTGACCTGAAAGAAATTAGATTTATTTTCTTGTGCATGTGGTCATGCAATTGTCATAACTAAAGAGATTCACCATGATCGAAATGCCGAAAAGTGGTAGCTGTTGGACGCGATTTGAAGAAAAGTTGCATAAAACTAAGGGGCATATTAACAAGCGGCAGCGATAATTATCGCTGGCCGCTCTCAGCGAGAAAAATGTTATCGTTGGCTATCGCAGGAAATTATCGCCATGCTAGCGTTGTATTAACAACGCATAGCGCAATGGCGATAATTTCCCAGCGATAGCGATGTTTTTCATGGAACATCGCTGGTTTTCCAGCGATGTTCCATGGAAGACGGCGATAACCTTGCTGATACGACCCTGTGGTCATATCAGCATAATCCACCCCAATGGTAAGTATAGCTAAGTCTGAATTTAAGCAGACGTTAGTTTTTGGAGAAAAGAGCTGTTTTCTCCAAAAACTAACGTCTGCTAAAATGCATGGGCAGCCTTGTAAATATCGCGATGTGTACATCAGCGATATTTACAAGGTTGTACTGCCCAGTGACGCCCACTTTGCATCTTATTAGAGATGCAAAGGGAGGCGTCGGGTAAAAGGGTGCTAACATGCGCTAATGCATGTTATCACCCTCTTGTAAATAAGGCGATATTTTTATCTCCGCTTTTTTGGCTTTAAAAGCCAAAAAAGCGGAGATAAAGCCCTTGTAAATATGCCCCTAAGGGTCTAGCAGGAGATACCAGTGGTATTCTCATAAATCATAATGAGCCCCTGAAGGATTATTTCACTAAAATTTTTCCACTCAAGAAATCCCACGCCAAGAAGAAAGGGGCATATCAGCAACGAGGGGATAGAAAATTATCGCCGCTTTTGCGGCCGTTTTCGGCCGAAAAGCGGCGATAATTTTATCACCTAATTCACAAGGTCACACTAACGCGTGAAACCTTGCTTTAGCGCACGAAATCTTAACGCCCAGCTTTGTATCTCTAATGAGATGCAAAGTGGGCATTCCTGACCTAACATGACATTTCTCCCATCATCAAGCCCCACGCTATGAAGCATAGCGGCAAGAAAAGTAGCGATAACCCCTGTTATCGCTACTTTCCTTACGACTGCTTCAGGACTGACTTAGCCATGATATCCTATGGAGGGTGGATATCATGGCTAAGTTTGTGAGGCCCTATCAACAAGCTAACGCCACATTTCGTGAGATAATCGCTGGGTTTCCAGCGATAATCTCACGTTAGGCAGTTAGCGCTAGGATTTTTATCACTTTTGAGATAAGCGTTGCTAATAGCACGCTATCTCAGCAATAAAAATCCACGCTAGCCGGCGATAATTATCCTAGCGCTAAGTGCGCTTAGCGATAATTATCGCCGGTTGTTGTTGATATGCCCCAAAGTTCTTGATGAGAAACACTGGGTTCCCAATTTAAAATTAAACTATATTGTTTGTAATCATTACAATACTTGTGATCACTCAGTTATTTATGGTCCAGCACAATCAATAAGGGCTGGAATACTCTGTGATAGTTAATGACGAGCAATACTATCCAAAGGGAAGGGATATAACAACTGATCCTCTCTGCAAAAGTTCTCACTCCCACATTACTAGTGGTGATCACAACAGAGACCGCAAAACAACCTTCACAGTGTGTGAACCACAATGAAGTACCCTTTCATATGCAAAAATAGACTATTGTTATCTCACAGGAGGACATCTGAATACTGTGTTAATTAGACACAGCTTAAGGTGCTAATATTCTGTTCTTGAGCGCTATAGGGTCACAATGACTAGTAAATTTACAATCAAACCACAAGATTCGGAAGATAACTTGTGGGAAACTTCAGGACGATCTAAACATTTCCTTCCTCTTTCTTCAGCAGCAAATGTTGTCTACTCCTCCCCTCCATCTCTTTGTTTAGAGCACAGTTGCCATCAGCAGCTCACTACCTGGCCCCTCAGTTCACCCATGCCCACTCCTTTAACTTTGAGCTAATATCCTAAGAACTATAACTACTTCTATTCCCCCCATACTGACCACTTTGTTACTTCACCTTTCAAATTAACATCTTCTCATCATTGGCTCTTAATTCCTCTTATGGCTCTTAACTCGTACTGTCTTCCACCTTCTCATGACTAACCACTTCTTCCACCGGGAGCCCGCGCGCACTTTTTTCCCAGCAAATTTACAAATATCGCGATTTCGCAACAATTTTGTTTTTAAAAACAAATGCTTTTATGCTGTTGCAGGGTCCCGGAGGACCCCAACACCATGAGTGGGGGGTCAGGGTATTACTACCCTACCCCCTTTTCTTTATTCTCACTTTTTTTGTGGGACTTGGTGAAGCCAAGTCCCAAGATGGCTTCCAACACTTTCTGGTTGAAGTGCTGGCAGCCAATCAGAGTGGTGCATTTCCCTGCACAAGCTCGTGTTTTTTCATGAAGGCTTCACCACTGGAGATATATCTATCTTTTTGTCTTACATTTCTGAAAAATTACCGAACAGATTTACACCAAATAACAAAAAGCACAATTAGAGTAACAACATCTATCTTTCTGCCAAATTTGGTGTAATTCAGTCCAGCAGTTTGGGCTATAGGTTCAACAACGCGTTCCTATGGGAATTAACATTACAAATGCACCCTTTTTTTATGCCGGTATTTCTCGGTCCCCACCGCAAGGATCACCCCCAAACTTTCCATGACACACAGAGCCTATTTTTATACTTTTTTTTAAACACATTTATGAAGATTGGTCAAACGACGACAAAGTTATTGGAAAGTCAAAAAACGCTTTTCTAATGGAAACAAGGTCTTAACTATAACTAACTACTGATGACAGAGCATCATAGAGATGCCTTGCCACTGCCTGCACAGGAGCAGAGGGCACCACTCATAAAGACTATGACGCACCACCCGACTTACACCGCAGCCCTGACGCCTGTCGATGCCAGCGCCTCAACCACATCATTGTGAAATGAAATGAAATGAAATGAAAAATTATATTTATATAGCGCGTAACTACCCGGAGGCCTCGTCGCGCTTCAGCAATTACTATGACGAGCTCCAAGGTACATTAGCACGCTTTCGCAAACAAATGGGTTTTTAGGACTTTCCTGAATACCATCCTATTGTTGATCTGTCTAATACTCACAGGAAGGGAATTCCATAGTTTGGCGGCAGAGTTTGAGAAGGAGCGACCGCCCCAACGGGCTTTGATAACCTTTGTTGGAGTTACTAAGTGCAGTGAGCCGGAACGAAGGGCTCTGGAAGGGACGTAAGGCACTACAAAGGGGAACAAGATGGCAGGCCCTGTTCGGTGAAAAGATTTGTGCACTATGCACATCGCCTTAAACTGAGCTCTGGCAGTCATTGGGAGCCAATGAAGCTCCTTAAGGGCTTTCTTAGCTGATTGCCAACGAGGAATAATAAACAATAGCCGGGCGGCACAGTTTTGGGTGACTTGGAGCCTTTTGGTCACCGCTACAGGGGCGCCCAAATATAAGGCGTTCCCGTAATCCAGGCGAGAGAGAATCAGGGCCTGAACCATGACTCTTCTCGCCTGGAAAGGGAGCAAAGGAAGAACCTTGCGGAGCATTTTCATTAACCCAGCACAAGTTGAGGCAGTCTTGGTGGCTTGGACCGAGAAATCAAGCGCCCTGTCAAGCCAGATTCCAAGGCTCTTTATCTGGGGCTTAGGGAGGGGAGGAGTGCCAAGGCATGTAGGCCAAATAGAGGCCAAAGTGTTCGGTAAGGAATTACCTAATAACATGATCTCCGTCTTCTCTCCGTTAAGTTTTAGACAAGACGCATGCATCCACTCAGCAACAGCCTCTAGACACAGACCCAGGGTGTTAGATGACCCCTCCGAGTGGTCCAAAGAGACCACCAGTTGGGTGTCGTCTGCGTAGGTGACGATACGCACACCAAAGGGCTGAACTATATTTGCTAGAGGTTGCATATAAACATTAAAAAGAGTGGGGCTCAGGGACGAACCCTGCGGAACCCCACAACTGAGTGGTTGCTTGGCCGAGATCGTCTCACCCTCGAACACCTGAAAAAAACGCTCATCCAGGAAGGAAGTCAGCCATTCCAGGGGCGCGCCCGACACACCCATGCCTTTCAAACGATGTAATAGGATGGCATGGTTGACAGTGTCGAACGCGGCACTGAGGTCGAGTAGTATGATGGCTGCTTTTCCTCCCTGGTCCAGCACCGCTCTAGTCTCTTCTGTTACTGCTATAAGGGCAGTTTCAGTTCCATGCTGAGGGCGGAAACCCGTCTGAGAGACACATAGTAGGCTATTAGATTCTAAATAGTCCACTAAGATGTTATTAATGTGTCTCTCAAGAAGTTTGCTCATCCAAGGAAGTAGGGAGATAGGGCGAAAGTTGGCCAAATTGTTCTGATCTAAGGTGGGTTTTTTCAGAAGTGCCCTAACCATCGCACACTTCCATTGGACTGGGACAGAATTCGAAGCAATGGAAGTCGATAACTGACATGAGTGGTCTCCCAAACTCAGACAATGAACCGTTGTAAGGAACCGACACATCGCTGCTGATGGCGCCTCACCTCCCCTGCCTAGCAGTAAGGAACCGATGCCTTACCTCTCATGTGGCAGTAAGTAACCAATGCCGCACTGGCCCAGTGAGGCCTCAGCTCCCCAACGCCATGAAACATCTTCATTTTCAAGGTACTGTTACTGGGGGTCCGTGTGAATCCATAGCCAGCCCGCTATTTGAATAGTTGGATTAGTACCGGTCACGACGTTGAGATAGCCTTGATTGGAGCTATTGTTTTCTATGAGTTATATGTTTACAGTAATCTTTACAAAAGTGATATCTCAATTTGTGTATGTTGGATTTTTGTCGTTTTGGTCTTTTTTTATTCAGATAAATATTGGCTATTTAGCATTTGTCTAAACTGATGTGGACTCCGTTTGTAGTGTTTTCACTATGTTACTGTGTGTATGTACAAATGCTTTACACATTGCCTCTGAGATAAGCCTGACTGCTTATGCCAAGCTACCAAGGGGGTGAGCAGGGGTTATCTTAGCTGTTTGACTCCATTACCCTGACTTGAGTGAGAGTCCCTACTTGGACAGGGTGCAAACCATTACCAACTAGAACCCCCATTTCTAACAGTATGTTAATAATGTGAACATGAATGGTCTATACAATTGCTCGAATTCATGACATCCCAGTCTTGAATTCATTGAAATTAGCTTCTTCTTTTCTTGAATCTCTAACTTTAAAGCCTTTTCTTTTTGTCTTCTATCTCTAGTGGATAACCTAATTGGCTTAATAACACTGAACAAACTATGGGGCATATGTACAATCCCCTATCGCCACGAGAACATCACTTTTTTCTACATTCCTGTCGCGATAGGGGCTTCACCTCATTTACAAGGAAGCATTAAGCCACTTAACGTGGCACAACACTCAATCAATCAGGAAATTGTAAGCGCGCTACTCACCCGTGAGGTTCTCACTGCCTTGTAAATAAGGCCCCCTTTCACGCTAAGCTTAGCGTGAAAGGGGGAAGGCAATGGGTGTTGCGGTGGTCCTACCACCGCAACACCCATTGATTCTGATGCTGCTTCCTATTTACAAGGGGGGCGTAAATAGGAGGCAGCACCAGAATTAAGACCAGGGAAAACCTGGTCTTAAACTGGAAGCGAGGAGAAATGTTTAATTTCTCCTTGTTTTTGCTGTTTTCATGTGTGCCACATTGTGCAGCACACATGAAAACAGCAAAAGTCCAATGATTGTTTATATACAGGAATGTCCCCCTTCCTGCACATAAACAATCTTGAAATGCAGTTTTGCAACTTCTGTGTGTGCTGCATTAAGCAGAACACACAGTAATTACAAAATGGCATTTCAAGATTTTTTATGTGCAGGAAGGTCCCCCTTCCTTCACATAAAAAATCTTCCCCTGCACGCAGACACCCTTGCACTATGGTGCAAGGGGGCCTGCGTTGGTGCTAGGGGGAAACACTGGGCTGCTCCATATTCTTGTAAATATGGTGCAGCCCTGCGTTTCAGAAGTGGCGGAGCGTGTCGTTAAGCCAAGCAGGCTAACGACATGCTCCACCACTTCTTTTGTACATATGCCCCTATGTCTTTAGTGTAAAGATCCCACAAACCTATATATGCACAGCATACTTATTTAAAAGTACTTTCAACCAACTCCCTTCATCCATAGGTCTGTCATTCACATTTTTCTTCCACCCAGTACAGCATACAGCCTGAGGCAGTTGCTGCTCACTTCAGCCATTGTCTGACTTCACTGTGAGTATTGGCCTTTTACCCTTTCACATCCATACACAAACTATTCTACAGTGTTAGCGGCGACTAAAACCATATGTTATTTTTTAAACAAAGTATTTTTGCCTTTAAACATTGTTTTTGTTCCATTGACTAGGGAGGCAGTTCCCTCAACAATAATTTTATACAAAAACAATGACAAAATAAAACAAGCACTGACAAAGCCAAAAGGTTTGCAGTTGATAGAGATCAGGGTATCTAAAATATGCCCACTACCACAGATAGAGTGATCACACAGTTACACGCACATACATTCATCATACGCTAGGGCCCATTTCACTAACACACACTCAAATACTCTACCAGCAATAAACCTGTGGAAAGAAAACACCTAAACACCCTGCATCTATATCAGGTCGATAAAATCTGGCTTTGTGACTGTCCCGATCAACAACATAATCTATACAACATATATAATAGTGATCAAAAATATAAACCCAATAATTGACAAGAAAGAAATATTCAACACCATGTTTAAAATTATATTGCTTTATCTAAAATTAGTCAAAGTAAATCAGTCAGAATAAATCATTTCTCATAGTTACCTATTCTAACTAAGTGTCAGAACGGGTCAGGACAAGTCTCTCGGTAAAGTCTCTCAAGACGAAGTCCCTTCAGCATCGATCCTCAGCAACGCAGATTCACGCGGCAAAGGCAAAATGGCAAGTGGCAAAGCCCTCCCTAAGCTAACATTTTTTATAGTGAAAATTACAATGGAAACACACATAAAGCTTGCAATACTAACGGAATCACTGAGCAGAGCGAGAAGGAAGAAATGTAACATTGCTACATCTGAAAATCTCCGCTCAGGAAAAGTCACAAGACGAGAACTACGGAACAGGAACCAAGAAGCTATTAAAGTATCCGATTTGTTCAACTTCCCTCGGCAGCCGAGCCACAGTTCATTGTTCATTTCTAAAACTCCTTTGTTTCCCAAGGACGTTTCATTTCTTTTGGAGATCCTCCAAAACTGCTGATGTCCTCATGGAAAATTTCATAAGCAAGGACTATGGTCAGTTGACTTCAGGACCATTTCCAGCAGAGGTCTCCCTCGTCTCAGTTTTCACAGAATATGCCACAGCCAGGCTTCAAAATTCAGCCATCTTATATAGGCCTCCATAGGCCACAATAGACCATCTTAATTAAAGAGACAAAATAAACGTTACTACAGCATAATGATTAAACAGTGTTAACCCCACTAATACCCTTATGTGTATGTATTTATCTAGCTCTTGCAACATAGAAAAGCATTAATTCAGACAGCGTTTTGTGCTCAAAATAAACAGCATACAGCAACGTTTAAACATGAAAACTTGCACGTTATTTTAAAAAAAAACAGAAACAGCACACGCATGCTAACCCTCGTGTAACTTTCTCTTATGTTAAGACAAACGGATTGATTAATAAAAAAACACACTAGCACAAGACAAATAATTAATTGTTAATTATTAATTGTTAATAAAACGCATAGACATGCTAGAGCTTCAAAAGCCCCTGAATTTTCTAAATGAAAACTCTGCTCCAGCAATCCCCCCTTTGGTGATTTTATCACCAAATAAACCCAAAAAAAAAAAAAATTAGTGAAAATTTTAATCCCATTTTAGGAGAAATCAGAAATGTCTTTTCCCCTTACACAACATTACACACCAGTCACTCTTTCATCATCCCTCTTTGTCTCTAAGTAAACACTCTCCCTCAATTCTTCTAATTCAATCTCTTGTGGTTCTCTTTTTAAATTCTTGTTTTTCTTTTCCTTATTCAATTTCTCTTTCCCTCTCCTGTTTTTACAACACACACACACTAATCTTAGTATCAGTAGAGCAATAATTATACAAGACAAAGGAAACAATATCCTACCTATAATAGTACTACCTATTTTTGCAATAAAATTCTTAACAGCTATCATCTTATTAGCTATTTTAGTCCACAAACTCCCAGCTTCAAGTGGTACTAATTCTTCATGAAAATCAGTAATATTTTTGATATAGACCTTCAGGTCTTTACTTTCGTCAGGAATGTAAGTGCAACAATGTTGAACTTTCAATATTCCACATACTCCACCCTCCTTAGCCAATAGAATATCAAGGGCAAGTCGATTTTGCATAGACATGGCACGTACGGCACTTAATTCCGTATTCACCAAAAGAAACCCTCCTGCGGTATTTGTCGATAAGCGATCAACCACTGTGGACAGTTTCCGAATTCCATAAGCATTTAAAGAAATTTCCACTGCTGGAATCAAAACCCCAAAAATATCACCTACAATTTCAGACCAAGTTTCTCTCTTAAAACGTGTTAATAAGTTAATATCTTCTACATCTCTTATTTTATCTGTATGAAAAATTTTAGGAAAAACCAGGCCCACATAACATGTGCCATACCAATGGTCAGGCAACTTGTAATAAGCCTTGTTCCCACAAACATGGTACACTCCTGGAAAAATTGTATCTTCTCCACCTCTGAAACCCCAACCTGTCGCAACGAAGTATGTATCATGGCACTCACTAGTCCCCACAAAATATGTATCATATTGGGATTTCCTTCTGGTAATGCATAGTTTACCCTTCTGTGGTGCATCTAAAGCTAAAGTTGGACTAGCCCCATTTCTCAACTCTTTTCCCATCCCAATGTCCCAAATTGTCTCACTCACTTCATATTTTCCCGCTTTCTCATGCATGTTCACTCTCCTTTCCTCTACCATATCCAGGAAAGCTTTCTCCTCTTCTTTCAAACTGCAAGTTAAATTATTCTTAAAAATGTAATCTAATGTTAATCCTTTTTCTTCAATAAAAATCTCACCAAAAGTGTTAGCTTCTTTAGCTGGATTCAGCTCTTTGTTCATTGGCAAATGCCCAAAAATACTATCTCTGTTAGACATTTTATAATCTATTTTCCCTAACAAATAAAAAACACTACTTAAAATACTACAAGAAATACCATATTTAGCTGGTAAATGGTGATAAGTAACACCCTCTGAAACGGATGCAGGTAATTGCATACAAACGTAGCAATCCCTCACTTCCATTGTCTTCACATATTCATATAACAGTTTAGAAAAAACATTACTAGAAAAATTATTAATTGACCTATCTTTGTGTATGTAACTACCACTTCTAATTGGAACTACTTTTTGTGAATTCTTCTCTATATTTGTCACATTTTCTGTATTCATCTCAAATTCAACCTTAAAAGTCACTAATAAAACTAAAATACCCCATAGAAGCATTAATAATCCAGTACAGCAGCAGCACATCCTACACCACCTTTTAAAGAAGGCACATCTATTTTGATTATTCTCTATGTTAGCCATATTACTATTTTTGCTTTAACCTCTACTACTCCACTACTGAAATTAGAACTTTTCAAATTCTTCAACGTTTGTTCCAAACTCTTTGGTTTCTCAAAAGATCTTTCCGTTCACTCAGTCCAAGTGAATCCTTCTTTTACTCAGTTTGGATACTCGTCATTTTTCACTCCAATTTCTTCAACATCAAATTGTATTAGATCTCCAATATCACAATCCAAATCCTCAGTATCTGACTCTTCTCCAATGTCAGTCAAGAGTACTTTCAGGATTTCACCAGTATCTTCCTCAACCACTCCTCGTACGGTCTCCTCTGGATTTCCTTGACTTTCCACCTCTTCACTTTCAGGCAGTGTCACATACATCCATTCCGGCGACCTATACTTTTGGTTAGGTTTTCTCACTCTTCTGATTTCTTCTGGTTCTTTTGATTCTTTTGATTCTTTTCCTTCAGCCTTTGAACTTTGACTCGATATTTCATTCACTTGTTCAGCTTTTGATGAATTTGCTCTTATTACTCTGTATCTCACCCTTTTAACTCTGTTGTTAGGCCAACGATCTCCTTTCACAACCTTTTTCGGCCTTAATTCTTTATCATTCCTTTCTCCAATCCAAGTTCTCTTTCTCAGAACTCGACCCTCTGTTTGTTCATTTTCATCATCCGATTCTGTTTCAAGTGCCTTCTGCTTTCGTTTTCTAGCAGTTTTCTTTTCTTCCACAGATTCTTTCACCACTATTTGAGACTTCCCTACTTCTGTCCCTCCTCGGGTCTCCGACACGCAATCTTCTTGCTGTCTACTTGTCCCTTCACCTAGCTCGTTATGAATGTTCCCTACACCTCCTCGGGGGTCTTCCGCAATCTGTCCCTCTCTATCTTCTTCTGACCCTGCTTCCTCAAGTATAATCTCAAGTGGTTCTTCAATCTCCTCCTCTTCTGATTCAGGAGTAGTCTCTATGTGGTTTTTCTTTTCTTTTCTTTTTCCTCCACTGCTACTTGAAACTTCAGGCTCTTTTACAGAATCTGATCTTCTCTCTGATACTCGCAGTGATTCTCTTGAAGCTCTCTCTGCTTCTTTCCTCACTGATTCCGTATCTTCAGTATCTTCACTATCACTGGAATCTGACTCTTCAAAATACTCTTTACCAGTCCCTTCTTTTGGATTTGGAACTCTCAGAGTATGACTTGCATGTACCCAGTGTTTCACTCCAGCACACTTTACTGCAGTCGTCGTAGTCAGAATAACTTGTCTCGGCCTTCCTCACCTTGGAATCAAGCAATTTCTTCTTCTGTGCACCTTAATCCTCACCCAGTCTCCTGGACTCAGATCATGGGCTTGCTTCTTCTCAAGTGTGGTAGCTTCTTCTCCAACCTGGTGAAACACAGAATGAACTGCGTCAGCCAGGCCTTTACAGTAATCCAAAATCATGTCATCAGTTATTGTCACCAATTTATTTACAGGCACGTATGCATGGCGCATTGCACGTCCCATAATTATCTCATGCGGACTCAAACCTGTAGTTCTATCTGGAGTAGATCTCATAGTCATCAGAACTAGAGGTAACACATCTGGCCATTTCATGCCAGTGGCTAAACACATCTTTCCAATCCTATTTTTGATTGTGCCATTAATCTGTTCAACCACACCAGAAGCCTCTGGTCAGTATGCACAATGTAGCTTCTGCTGTATTTTCAATGCTTCACAAATCAAACCTATGAGTTCATTTTGGAAGTGTCTACCTCTGTCAGACTCAACTGTAACTGGAAACCCGTACCTAGGAATCAACTCCCTTAACAGTAACTTTGCCACTGTTAATCCATCATTTCTTCTAGTCGGGTAAGCTTCCACCCACCTTGAAAACAAACAGACTACCACTAGAACATACCTCAGTCTGTTCACTTGGGGCATTTCAATGAAATCAATTTGCATTCTTGTAAAAGGACCTCCTTCTCTGCCAATTGTCCCTAGACTCACCACTGTCTTTTTTCCAGTGTTAAATTGCTGACAAATTAAACACCTTTGACAGATGCTCTCTGCAATTGTCCTGAACTTTGCATTGTACCAAGTTTGTTTGAACGACCTAACCATTGCGTCCCTCCCCAAATGTCCCTGGCCATGATACATCCTTGCCATTGACGACAAGATTGAGTTGGGCATCACTGGTCTGCCATCTCTGTAGACCCAAACATGGTCTGTTTCTCTTGGAGCACATCCTGCCTTAATCCAATCTTGTTTCTCTTCTTCTCCTGCCTCATCCTGTAACTGCTTCACTTCATCCCATGTTTCTAAGACATTAGCAAACATCACAGAAAGAAAAGACATTTCTCCCTCTCTGTCCCGATTAATGGACTGATTTGTCTTGGCGCAGTATTGCGCAACATCATTTGCATAACGGTTTCCGACCGTTATGAAATCCTCCCCCTGACCATGGGCAGCACATTTTACAACTGCTAACTCCTTAGGCAGCTGTATCGCCTCAAGCAATTTACCAATCATCTCAGCATTCTTTATTGGAGTTCCACCTGACGTCAAAAAACCTCTTTGTAGCCAAAGTTGGCCAAAATCATGCACAACTCCAAAACCATACTGACTATCAGTCATCACAGTTGTCCTCAAATCTTTCCCAATCTCACAAGCTTTCGTCAATGCCACCAATTCAGCAACTTGCGCAGATTTCACTCCTTTCAATGGTGATGCTTCCATGACCTCTGAAACTTTACACACCGCATATGCTGCACATAGCACACCATTATCATTTCTCAGGCATGATCCATCCACAAACAACACATGGTCATTCTCAGGTAAGGGAATATCCCTTATGTCTGGTCTTGGTTTCGTACAGTACTCAAGCACATCCAAGCAATCATGATCATCTTCCATCTTTATACCCACATTTTCAATATCCGGCAAGAGTGTCGCTGGATTCACATTCACACATCTCTCAAGAGTCACATTTGATGCTCCCAGAATCACCTTTTCATACTTAGTCAACCGACTATGTGACATGTACTGAGTTCTGCTTCTTGTCAAAAGAATTGCCACATTGTGAGGTACGAATACCCTTACAGGATACCCCATTATGATTCCCTCACTCTGTTCCAGGCTTCTGCATGTTGCAGCCACAGATTTTAGACAACCTGGTAAACCCACAGCTACAGGGTCAAGTGTCGATGAGAAGTACGCAATCGGCCTTCTCAATTGTCCATGTTTCTGGATTAACACTGAAAGTGCACATCCATTTCTCTCACTGCAGTATAGCTCAAATTCTTTCTCATAGTCAGGCATACCCAAAGCTGGAGCCTCACACATTTTACTTTTGAGCTCTTCAAATGCTGCCAATTGTTCTGCATCCAGATCCAATGGATCTGTCATCTCACTTTTTGTCAATTTAATCAGTGGCTTTGCTATCAGCGAAAAATTAATTATCCACTGACGACAATATCCCACCATACCCAGGAACATTCTCACTTCTCTCTGGGTTTTTGGAGCTTTCATTTCTCTGATTATTCTGATCCTGTCAGTAGTCACTTTTCTCAGACCTTTTTCAATATTGTGTCCAAGATAATGCACCTCTTTCTTGCAAAATTGCAATTTGGCTGGAGATACTTTAACCCTCCATCTGCCAGATGATTCAGTAAAGCTATGGTATCCACTTCACAAGCTTCACGTGTCTTTGATGCCACAAGTAGGTCATCAATATACTGCACTAGCACTGAACTCTCAGGCATGATCAGACTTTCCAACGATCTTTTCAATAACTGATTGAATATCGAAGGACTCTCCGTATACCCCTGTGGGATACGACACCATGCTAAAATACGCTGGCCAAACCTAAATGCAAAAATCGGCTGGCTGTCATGATGCAATGGAATTGAAAAGAACGCATGACACAAATCAATCACTGTATACCACTCAGCATCATGTGGTATTTGATACAGAATCACTGGTGGATTTGGCACAATAGGACAACATGCCACCACAATTTGATTAACTTTTCTCAAATCTTGCACGATCCTAAATTTGCCATTGGGCTTTTTCAGTCCCATTATCGGTGAATTACATGGACTACTCAGTAGTTCTCTCAGGACTCCTTGTTGAATCATTTTCTCAATTATAGGAGTTATCCCTTCAATTATTTCTGGTGTCATTTTGTACTGAGTAATGTTAGGATATGTAATTCCCTCTTTCACTGCAATTTTTACTGGATCTACATTATTCATCAATCCCACATCCTCTCCTGTAAAATCCCACACTGCCCTTTTCACTGTGTCTCTCAGTTCTTGAGGCAAATCCTCCGGATCAAACACAGCAAATGCACCAATTAACTCACTTTCTCTATTCTCTAGAGTCATTTGGTACAAAACATCATCATCTGGTGTCTCAAAAGCTATTCCATCCGGTGTACAGAAAATTGTACAATTCATCTTGCACAATAGGTCCCTACCTAACAGGTTCACTGGACTCGTGTCACAGACAATAAATCTGTGCATATCTGAAAATTTCCCTATCTGTACTCTTACTGGTTCAGTAAGACGTGTTCTGATTTGTGTATTGGCTACACCAACTACTTGGATTGCTTCATCCGAGAGAGAAAGATTTCTAACATCTGTTGACCTGACAGTTGATCTTGTTGCACCTATGTCTACCAAAAAAGTAACACTCTCCTCATTTATTTTCCCATCCACAAATGGTCCTGCCTGGTCTATTTCTAGAGTTGCACCAAGTATGCACTCTTCCTCCTCTCTTCGGCACCGTCAATAATCACCCTCAGACTCACTCCCTTCACTCTTTAACAAGTACTGTTGTACCTTGTTAGAACGTCTTGGTTTGTTTACCTGTTCATCATTGTAGAATCCTGAATCCTGATTATACTTTTGTACCCCTCTATTCTGCGGCAAGGGCGGTTTTGGCTCTTGACTCTGCTGTCTCACAACTTTCTGTTGTTGTTGCTGTTGGTTATTTCCTTCATTCTGCACCTGTTGATTTAAGGATTTACCCTCATTATTCACTAATGGTGGATTAGGACATTCAGACCTCCAATGCCCCAATTGGCCACAGTTGTGACACGGGAACTTTTTCTTTGCTTCCTCAAGACTTCCCTTTCCTTTTCCTGCAAATCTAGGTCTATTTCCCGCATTATTTCCTGGATTATTTGCCTGTTCCACCAACTGTGCTTCCTGTCTTTCTGCAACTTTCACTTGTGCCCACATCGCTTTCTCTTTCAACTTTCTTTGTTTTGCTTCGATTTCATCACTAAAGTATTTTGCATGTCTCAGAATCTCATCTACTTTCTTACTCTGCCAATCCACTGTGTGCTCACGAATTCTCTCACCAATTTCAGGTCTTAGACCATATACAAATCTGTATACAAAATGACTCAAATCCTTGTCACCCAGGTGTTCATCTCCACTGAATTGTTTAAAAGCCAGTATCAGCCTTTGATAAAAAGCATGAACTGATTCTTTTGCTTCCTGTTGTGTTCGATCTATCTTAACCCAGTCTGTCTCTTTTGGAGGAACTTTACTCTTCAGGTATACCATCACCTGATCATATTTTCTCATCACTTCTGGATCTGGTGCCCCTGTTCTTGGATCTCTTGGATACTCTTCAGTAGGCCAACTCACAACTATTTTACACTCAGTCCACAAGTCTGCTGGAACAATTATATCAAACAGACTATTCAGGTCAACCCACAGCACTTTGACAATTTCACAAACCTGTCTACCTGCCTATACCACTCGACGGGCTTTTCTCTCAATCGAGGGAAATCATTCGTAAATGATAAAATATCCTGTCTGGTCCATGGAACATGTACATATCCTCCTCCAGGTATTTCTCTCATGGGATAATTATTCACTGGTTTCTCCTTTTCTCTCACTGGAAATGCTGAATACGTTGTTCTTTCTTCAGATTCCTCTCTTTTCTTATACCACCTATCCTTCCACTTTTCTACATCACCCCATCTTCGCAATAATGCCACCATTTCTTTAATCTGTCCTGTTCTACCAGAAGCATTCAAATTTTCTATATTTTTCTCTGTAAAATCCATCCTGTAGGTTTTCTGCAAAGCCTTTACTTTATCAATGTCAACTCCTAGCTCATTTGCTATTGTTCTCAGCCTGTCATGTGTATGTTTTGCTCTACAGGTGATACTTTTACACATAAACATCAGCTCACCATCATGATGACTCTTCAGGATTTCTGTTGGAACTGTTCCTGTCACAAGCTCTTCTAATTCTATACGTAATCTAGCCACATCAATAACTTGTGAATCCTTATCCTTTTTCTGAAGAACTTTCATCCAGTCATTTAAATCATCAACTGTTATTTCAGCAGTTTTTCTCACTGGAACCACTCTCTTCTGCGGTTCTAAGATTGGCATCCCTGAACAACTAGGTTCACTAGCATCCAGTATTTCACTACATGTGTCATGTCTGGTTTGTCTCAGATCACTTCTCCCTGTTCTTTTATCCGAATCTCCTGAAGGACCAACTGAATTTGTCAAATCATTCGCAACATATGGAACTACCAGTCCATTTTCACTTGTCCTCTGTTTATCAAACACAGGAATAACCGGACCTATAGTTACAGGCACTGTAACAGCTTCCAGATTCTTCGTTAACTCCCTAATTTTCTCAGTCAGTTCTGTTGTGGTTCTAGCTAATTGTCTGGCATTTTCCTCACTACCTCGATTTTCTCTCTCTCTGAAAGAATTACTACCTCTTGATTCAGGTGTCACTTTTTCTTTCTGAATAATACAGACTGTATCTCTTATCGGAGAAACAACTGGTGTACTCTCATCTGGTTCTGGTCTATATGGAGGTGGTCTCTTGTAAATCATGTCATTTAAGACCTCATCCTCATACTCTCCATATCTTCTCATTTCTGACTCAGGAACCCTTTCTGCTCCCCCTTCAACTGTTCTCATTGGATATAATCCCTCCGACATACTAGCATCTCGCCATCTTTTCATTCGACCATGATGTGTTTCACGATCATGTCTCCTCCCAAACATATGCCTGTAGTACCCTCCAGATCTTTGCTTTTCTCGCTCATGAACTTCCTCTTCCCATTCCACTAAAGCCTCGAACTGTGTAGGTCTTGGCTTCGGGTCCAGACATAACATCTTTTCCCGTAAATTTCTCAACACGGCCAGATTAAATGAACCATGTTCTGGAAATGCTAGAACACCATCTTCTTTAGTATACCTAACCCAATTCTGTAACCATATACAGGTATGTAATCCATATTTCGCAGCCATGAAGGATGCAGGTGTTTTCGCTGGAGGTAGCAACTCACCCTCTCTTGTCTTAACCTCTTTATCCTTGCTAAACCACTTTTTAACTTTTCCAAAGAATGTTTTTTTCTTTTTCTCTTCTTGGTAATACATTTTAACGCTTACCAAATCTCTCTACTCTTTCCGTATTATAAATATACAATACGAGCTTTTCATCCAATAGCAGCGCGACTCACACTAACGCACCAATCCTGGAGCGTCTACGTCACTAAACAGCTCTTCCAATCCCTGCGTGACTCACACTAACGCACCAATCCTAGCGCGAACCCTACTCTGATCCACTATCCAATCAGAGCGCGGAGTTTCTGATGTCAACAGTCGTTGCAGTCGCTTGTCTCCTGTCTTCTGTCACTCGTCTACCCCTCCTTTACAAAAATCTCTCAGTAGACTTCGTGTCAAGATTTCTACAAAATCTATTAGTTACAACATAAAAACATCTCCATTGTCTGCTTCGCTAACCACAGAATAGCAAAAAAGAGTCTATTTCTCAAGAATCAACAAACTTTCATACATCTCATAACTGTTTCCTCTAGGACTTATCCAAAGAGTCTTACAATCAATAAATGTATATGCATTCACGCACATTCATACAAGAAAAATATAGTACATACACACAGAATCCTGCTTCCCGAGAACAGCGCACAATCTGTCCCACTACAGAATTATAACATACATCAACTAAGCAATTTTGCCCAGTTCCTCAAACAAGCTCAGAGAATACCTATTACTCCTCCCGCAATAAGCTTTAACGGCAATCCTTACGGATCCCTGGGACTTAAGACCAGAGTTTCAAAGATAACCTTCACTACCATACGCACTCCTTATATACCAGAAATATATTCTAATAGTAACATACAATAATGTCACTGATTCCGAACCCAGACAATGTGACGCGCAACTTCAATTGTCACAAGTTATTCCTTACAATCCCGTCTTTCCCGAGAGCAGCATATACCTTCCTCTGCCCTACTACGGAACTGCTACCAGCTAGCTTCCAAGTTCCAGAAGCACTACATATAACTCAACATGACGAATCCAACATATAGTATTAGTACATATACCAATATCGACAAAATAAAATCAATAATCAATAAGCTAATGTACAAGCAATCTTATCAGATCAAGATAGTCATCAAAACCATCCTCTGCTACCAGGAAATTGATAGAGATCAGGGTATCTAAAATATGCCCACTACCACAGATAGAGTGATCACACAGTTACACGCACATACATTCATCATACGCTAGGGCCCATTTCACTAACACACACTCAAATACTCTACCAGCAATAAACCTGTGGAAAGAAAACACCTAAACACCCTGCATCTATATCAGGTCGATAAAATCTGGCTTTGTGACTGTCCCGATCAACAACATAATCTATACAACATATATAATAGTGATCAAAAATATAAACCCAATAATTGACAAGAAAGAAATATTCAACACCATGTTTAAAATTATATTGCTTTATCTAAAATTAGTCAAAGTAAATCAGTCAGAATAAATCATTTCTCATAGTTACCTATTCTAACTAAGTGTCAGAACGGGTCAGGACAAGTCTCTCGGTAAAGTCTCTCAAGACGAAGTCCCTTCAGCATCGATCCTCAGCAACGCAGATTCACGCGGCAAAGGCAAAATGGCAAGTGGCAAAGCCCTCCCTAAGCTAACATTTTTTATAGTGAAAATTACAATGGAAACACACATAAAGCTTGCAATACTAACGGAATCACTGAGCAGAGCGAGAAGGAAGAAATGTAACATTGCAACATCTGAAAATCTCCGCTCAGGAAAAGTCACAAGACGAGAACTACGGAACAGGAACCAAGAAGCTATTAAAGTATCCGATTTGTTCAACTTCCCTCGGCAGCCGAGCCACAGTTCATTGTTCATTTCTAAAACTCCTTTGTTTCCCAAGTACGTTTCATTTCTTTTGGAGATCCTCCAAAACTGCTGATGTCCTCATGGAAAATTTCATAAGCAAGGACTATGGTCAGTTGACTTCAGGACCATTTCCAGCAGAGGTCTCCCTCGTCTCAGTTTTCACAGAATATGCCACAGCCAGGCTTCAAAATTCAGCCATCTTATATAGGCCTCCATAGGCCACAATAGACCATCTTAATTAAAGAGACAAAATAAACGTTACTACAGCATAATGATTAAACAGTGTTAACCCCACTAATACCCTTATGTGTATGTATTTATCTAGCTCTTGCAACATAGAAAAGCATTAATTCAGACAGCGTTTTGTGCTCAAAATAAACAGCACACAGCAACGTTTAAACATGAAAACTTGCACGTTATTTTTTAAAAAAACAGAAACAGCACACGCATGCTAACCCTCGTGTAACTTTCTCTTATGTTAAGACAAACGGATTGATTAATAAAAAAACACACTAGCACAAGACAAATAATTAATTGTTAATTATTAATTGTTAATAAAACGCATAGACATGCTAGAGCTTCAAAAGCCCCTGAATTTTCTAAATGAAAACTCTGCTCCAGCACAGGCAATGCCAGACCTACTGGCTTTGTCAAAAGCACGTTGAGACATTTGCAGTCTCAGTGATAACAGATGTCTTGTTATTTGATGACAAAACACATTGACTGATTTCTCACTCATGGAATTATAATCTTAATACACTATAAATCTCCTGTAACAATTTATTCCCCACTGGCCCAGAACGCAAAAATTAAAGCTAAGGGGCAAGAGAAATCCATTCATATATAAGTATGACAACCCAGTGAGTGCCTCGAGCACCCTCCGCGCTCCGCACATTTTTAAGGACTAACAATAAATTGGCAATAAGGTTCAGATGGCCTGTCCCACTGGTGCTGTGTGTCTTTCACAGTCACACATACAGCACCATTTTCCCAGTCTGCTGCCTGACTCTAACCTGCAGTTTTCCTGAACTCAACAACATTTAGAATACAAGTGGCAAACAGCAATATATCGAGAGTAGTCGATAATACACGAAAAATAAATATTTTTTATTAACATCATTTTAGTCTAGTCAAAAATATTTGGCAAACAGCAGACCTAAAACTTTTCAGCATTCAGGCATTTTGTGTGGAAAATTGGAGCAGTTGGGGCCAGGCCATCTTTCCATATATCCTGCATCCGCGAGCCCTGCAGGCTGTCGAAAGGTGGGCTCGTGCATCGATTAAAGTCATGAATTATGTAGGCAGGGATGGAATGTGACCTTAACAAAGCTGTGGTGCCTCCACCTGCCATGCTTCAGCCTGCTGTGCTTGAAGGATGCTCTGATAATGGCGGAGCGGGAGAGAGGGAAAGGAAGAGCGATATCATTTCCAGAGTTCGCAGCCATTATGGGGCACTCTGTCTCGCTCCTGACTTGATAAGTTTTTAATCTGAGTTGCCTGGGAGGTAAGAACTAATAAAATACTTTATCTGAAGCAAGTGCAAGAAATACTCATAAACTCAAAGGTTAATCGGCGCGAGAGAAGAGCAGGTGAAGGAGACAGGACAGTTTAATGTTGCTCGGCCTGGTCAGGCCTCGATTAATCATGCTGCTCCTTCGCTTAAGTATGCGCATTTCTTTTTGAATAAAATGTAGACAGGCAGGAATACTAATGCAGAATTAAAGCAGCACCTCTGTACCCGCGAGGAGGTCTACGTTGGTGCTCAGTGTCACTGCTTTTGGATTGAACGTATGTGATTAAATATTTCAGCTGTGGATGGTTAGGAGCAAGGGACCTTTGTCCATTTCTTTTTGTTTTCGGCTATTTTGCCTCTCTTGCATGTTTTCTCTTGTTCTTCCTTTATTTTTTAACCTAAATTGTACGTGTCTTTTTTCTTTTGCTCACGTTTCTTCTATTTTATTTAAGAAGAGACCCTAATATCAGGCCAGTGGTGCCTCTCAGCAACAGCAGGAATAGAAATATAAGGAACAGGGCATGATTTCCAAGAACTGACCTCTCTAGCTGTTGGCATGACTTGATGACTGGCTTTCCACAACACCAGTTTGTGTTAACCGGTAACGGAGTCTCCTTAGGAGAGTTTTGGCCCTGTGATCTTTCCTGTTTTGACAGATTTTCAGGCTGCTATTGGACAGAGACACATACCACACTCTGACAAACTGTGATTGAGGGGTGACCTTGGCTAAAAATCTGCTGCTGGAGGAAACAGATTGGATTGGCTAATAGCTCGCACTCAAAATACTACAAAAATCCATACAACTCATATATAACATTTCCGAAAAATAGTGTCAATTTATCATCTGATTTGTTCTGGCACCATAGTCATATAAAGCAAGGACATGTCAACTCCTAAATAAAAACCTTGTTGACATGAAATTATGTTGCAGCATTTTTATATGTGGCAAAGCCCACCCTTCCCATGATCTTAATTGCATTTGATAAATCTGATACAAGGATTTAATGGATGGTTACACAACATGGACAAGAACCAAACTGTAAAGGACAGTGAACATGAAGGACTCCCCCACCACACACTTACATGTTTTTGTATTTTTGTGTGTGTAGTGGTTTATTCCTTCTCAATGAAATATTTTTCTTTGTTTGCATCTACTGTCACAAAAAAAGAAGCTATTAATTGTGGTAGGGTGTGTTATCTCAAGGTGAATAGGCAGGTTGTAAATACGAGAATTATCTGTGGGCAGTGGTTCCTTCTCTGTAATGAGTTGGGGCCCGATTCACAGAACTAACTTAAGACAAAATCCTAAACTTACTACCATTTTGGTATTCACAGAAGGCACTTACTCATTTTGGTATTCACAGAGGGCACTTACGCATTTCGGTATTCACAGAAGTTAGGAGTCCTAAATTTAGGACTCCTAAATGCCTTCTGTGAATACCGAAAGTCTTAAAATTAGGATTTTGCTCAGTTTAGTAGTAGTATAGTTAGGACTCCTAACTTTACTACTCCTAAATGCCTTCTGTGAATACCGAAAGTCTTAAAATTAGGATTTTTCTGAATTTAGTAGAAGTAAAGTTAGGACTCCTAACTTTAGGACTCCTAAATGCCTTCTGTGAATACCGAAAGCCTTAAAATTAGGATTTTTCTCAGTTTAGTAGTAGTATAGTTAGGACTCCTAACTTTAGGACTCCTAAATGCCTTCTGTGTATACCGAAAGTCTTAAAATTAGGATTTTTCTCAATTTAGTAGTACTAAAGTTAGAACTCCTAACTTTAGGACTCCTAAATGCCTTCTGTGAATACCGAAAGCCTTAAAATTAGGATTGTTCTCAGTTTAGTAGTAGTAAAGTTAGGAGTCCTAACTTTAGGACTCCTAAACTGAGAAAAATCCTAATTTTAAGACTTTCGGTATTCACAGAAGGCATTTAGAAGTCCTAAAGTTAGGACTCCTAACTTCTGTGAATACCGAAGTGAGTAAGTGTCTTCTGTGAATACCAAAATGAGTAAGTGCCTTCTGTGAATACAAAAATGGTAGTAAGTTTAGGATTTTGTCTTAAGTTAGTTCTGTGAATCGGGCCCTTGTGGTTTAGAGCAGTATCGGTAGTCTGTTAAATAAGTGCAATCAATAAGAATACTTGTGGAAACCTGGAAATACTGTGGTCTGTGGGAGGAGGGTCGGCAAGTGTGAAGTGGTGTTTTGGGGAGGAGATCCATCTTAGGAAGGAGGTTGGTTTTCTGGTGGCTCCATATCTTTAGGGGGTAGTTGACTCAATGATAAACTGTGTAGGGTATTGATGGGTGAGAAGTCTGGAAAGCAGTAGATATGTTGCCAAGAGAAGATGGAGCCATCACGGCAAGGAGATGTGACTAATGGAAGGAAATGTGGTAGGGTTAGAGTGACAGGTAAGTTTTGGGAACCAGGAGGAAGTCTGGATTCTCGAGGGAGAATTGGACTTTAGTAAAAACGAATGGTACAATGAAACATATGCTAGATACAGAACAATTGTTTACCCACTGGTAGTGCCTTTCATTTGTTGTTGAAGGAACTAATAGACATTCAACAAGCGTTGGCAAAGCCAATAGGTCTCGCCTACTCGAGATCTATTGAATTTGTCATTATTTTTTTATAGCCATGTTGTGCAGCATGGTTAAAAGTAAAAAGACAGGAAAACTGCTATGACATTGCCAGAGTTGAATGTGTAATAGAGCTTTTTTTTTTAAACTTCACGTTCAACCATGCTACACAGCAGCAGGGCTGCTGGACAATATGGCTAAAAGAAAATAGCTGACAAAGCCAATAGACCTCTGATATGTAAGACCTATTGGATTTGCCAATGCTTGTTGTAATACGTATTTGCTTTTAGACGAGCGCATGTGGTTTTATCAGTAGACTCTCACAAAAAGTGCAGCATGTTGGCAGATGACATGTTCATCAGTTGTCTCTCTTTGATGCTGGTGATGTGCTGCTTTAGCTTGTTTAATGTGCCCAACCATGTGACTCTGCTTTATGTGGGGGGATTAGCTGTGACTGTATCTCAAAAATCACTAAGCTGTGGAAAAAAGGTTATTGCACACAAAGGCACGCCCACAAGACAATGAGTATTCGAGCAGCAAATGGATGCTCGCCACTCTTATCAATCGTCCAAATAACGGAATGTCAAATTCTCCCCTTTACCGGTGTAACCAGAAAATGTGCTTTCTGATTGAGAATGCTGGAGAACACTGGTTTCTCAAAATAATATGTTTATACAGTCGAGCATTGTAACACGTCATCACTGTAGAAGAATCATTTTGGGAAACATCAGTCTTGCGATTGTTTAAGTAATGACATTTATTGCTGTACAGCATTTGGCACATGCAGATAAAAAATATATCTTTAGAAAGATTATTGTCAATTGCTATAGGACTGGTGCAGAACATGTCAGCCTTTTACACGGCAAAGTGGATTGTCTGGGTGAGCAGAGGGGAGGAAGAGTGGGATCTTGTTTATTGCTGTAAGATCGATTTCCTGGCAGATAAAGCAGCACATTCAATTATGAGGGCCATCTGGCTGGGTTGGCAGAGGGCAAATGGAAAGGGGAAAGTGACAAAGAGGCTACAGGAGACAGAGAGAGTGAAGAGCCATATGTTTTAAACATTGGCCAAATTCATATATAATTAAGCCACTTTAGCACGAAGAACAAAGAAAATTATTAACAGGGAAACACGCTGCTAGCGGCGCTTTACAGGCAACTGGATTGCAGGCTGGTTTACAAACATGTAGTGGAGCTTGAAATGAGAATGCTCCTCAAATGAAAAGGGAAGCTTTGCCAAACACGAGCAGAAAACTGCGAAGAAAATAGTGCCCCAAAATGAGCAGATAAGCATCAAAGTGGAAAGATACCAGTAGTTAGGAACTGCTCTGTGGGAGGAAACAAATGACAACAAGGAGGGACAAAGAGAAAAAATGAACCACTAGCAAGCAAGCCTTTTTGAAGGACAATCAAAGTAATGAATAAAAAGGCAATGGGCTAGCTGAAAGCCCACAAAGTATATATAACATGTCTTGAAGAGACAGCGCAAGTGCTGCTTAAGCTCAACCCAAATACTACTCTGCTCTAAATTATTACAAATTGTAGTGATCTCTAGAGGTAACAGATGTGAACACATTTATTAAACACCAACAATATAGAATTTTATGTTTAAATATTTAGTAGTTGTTAGACTTGGCACCATTGGTGTGGGTCTCCCTTCTGTTTTTTGCTGTTGCCGCTTCTGTTTTTGCTGGTCTAGATGCTTTGGGCACTTTGCCACTGCTGTTCAGTTCCAAAGTGCAAATGCTCCCTTTGTAAATTGTTGTGATGGATTAGTGATTCCATGAATGGATTATTTGATTTACTTGTCAGACCCTAGTACAGTGCACCATGTGTGCCTAGTGCCAGAAAATCAAATGCTGCTGGTGGGCTTGCAGCACTGATTGTGCCACCCACAGAATCAGCTTGTAAAATGTGGCTCAGGCCTGCCATTGCAGAGCCTGTGTGCAGTCTGGGACTGTCATGTTGACTTGGCAAGTGCACACACTTGCCAGTCCCTAAACCTTCCCATTTCTACATGTTAGTCACCGCTAAGGTAGACCCAAGGTACCCCTGTGGGCAGGGTGCATTGTATTTGAAAGGTAGGACATACCCTGCTGTGTGTGGCATGTAATGATAGGGAAATGCTGTCAATTTAGTTGTTCACTATTGCAAGGCTATCTGTTCCCATAGGCCAATGGACAGTTAGTTTATAACATCTTATAAATATAACTGGCCCTAGGAACAAGATAGGACAATACAGTTTAGTATGCCTGAACTAAGAATTTTAAAGTGCAACTTATAGTAAGGGTGATTTTTACATTCTGTGTTTGAAAATACCACTTTTAGAATGTGGGTATTTTCTTGCCTAACCATCCAGTATGCCTCTGCAAGGTTTGTGTATTGCAGGTCTGGCTTGTGAGTGACATGAGCTGGGACAGGGCAGTGGTTCCGGCAGTCTGATAAGTCAGGGCTGGGCTGAATGGGACCTGGGTTGAATGTAGAGTAGTGGGAGGAGACTTCCCTTCACCTGAATGGACCTGGCCTGCCTTCAACAATGCTGTCTCCACCTCCTGCCAGGAAGCTGCACCAGTGAGGACAGAACTGGTTTTGACTGGGTACAGACACTCTCTGCCTTCAGAGAACAAAGAATTTATGTGTAAAAAAAAGGAGACCCCAGACTTTTAGATCACTTCTGGGAAATCAAGAGGAACCTTTGCCAAGGAGAAGAGCTGCATAAGCTGAGGAGGAATACTGCCCCTGTGCTGTTTGCTGTCTGAGGTTGACCTGCAGTGGCTGCTTGCTGCCTAGGAAAGGAGAAGAAGAACTTTGCTGTTTGCTTTGTCACCTGCTTGAAGAAAAGATCTCCAAGGGCTTGAAGTAACCCTGGGCGTAGTTCGCGAAGTAGCACTACGCGAAGCTACGCAAAGTGCACTTCGCACTACGCGAGCTACGCGTAGCACTTCGCAAACTGCGTAGTACCCTGTTCGCACTGTGTAAGATGCAGTTTTCAATGATTGCACAGTGCGGACAAGCATCCGGCACTGTGCAAACATTGAAAACGGCATCTTGCACAGTGCGAGCTGTAGTTGTCTGCTGCTCGAGTAGATTTTTACTCGAGCGGCAGATTTCTCAACGCGGACTGGTAGTTTCTCATCGCGAGCGGTTGCGAGCATACGCGACCACTCGCAATGAGAAACCTGACCTCCTCGTGTTGAGAATCTCGCCGGGATGTTTATTTTCCACGCTCGCGATCGGCAACTTGATGTTGCTGATCACAAACAAGGAAAAAGTCTCGCCGGGATGTCATTTTGCTTGCTCACGGTCGCCAACTTGATGTTGAGGACCGCGAGCAAGCAAAAAATGACCGCTGCACTACGCAATGCTACGCTACGCATGTTTGCACTGTGCTACGTGCAATTTGCGTAGTGCGAAGTAGCGCAAACTTTGCAAACTACGCGAGCGTAGCATAGTGCTTTGCCCAGGCTTAGCTTGAAGCTGAGCTTGCCACCTGTTCTGAAGTCTCAGGGACACAAAGACTACACCACCAGCTCCCCTGAATTTCCATGCAGGGAATTCTAACCTGCAAAGAGGTGCCTGCTGCTGTTTAGGACCTCTAGAGACTGTTTGTCGCTGGAAGATCGACGCAATGAGAAGAAGCGTGTCGCATCCGCACCGATTTCCGACACATCGACGAACAACAGGGAAGAAGCGTGCAGCGTCCGCACTTGGTTCTTATGGCTCGCCGAGGAACCAAGAAGAAGCGTGCCGCATCCACATTGGGTCTCGATGCATCGCCGAGAAACCTGTCACAGCACCTGCCGTGCGGCTGCAAACGTGCACACATCGTACTGGATCATCGCATCACATCGAGCTGCCATTTTCCCCTGCGCTGCAGTAAGGAACTGACGCATCACCTCCCCTGAAGCAAGGAACTGACGCATCACCTTCCCTGCGACCCTTTTGTTGTTTTGCGTGACGCATTAAGGTACTTTGTGAGAAATGTGTCACATTTACAACTTGCATTGAACTGAACTATTTCTACCATTTGAAAGTCTTATTTTTTACTATATTGTAGATGTTTGTTGTTTGGTCTTGTGTTAAGTCTAGATAAAGGTTACTTATCTTTCTAAACTGGTGTGGTGTCCATTTGTAGTATTTTCACTGTGTTACTGTATGTGTTCACAAATGCTTTGCACACTGCCTCTGAGATAAGCCGGTCTGCTCGTGCCAAGCTACCAAGGGGGTGAGCAGGGGTTATTTTAGAAGTGTATCCCTCCTACCCTGACTAGAAGCAAGGGTCCCTATTTGGACAAAGGTACCTACCTCTGCTAACTAGAGACCCCCATTTCTAACAGTAGTCATCTATTATTTCCAGCATTTCTTTATAATGAATCTACAGAACATTTACCCCGTTCATAAAAATAGAATATAATGATGTAAATAACCAATTTCAATGGTTGCATGGATGTACCTTGTTTTTTTGCAAATTTTAAAACATTTATCTGAACGTTTCTTAGGATTTTAAACAATACATGCACATTAATACATAGTGGCATGCAGAGAAGTCAGTGAGTTAAGTGCTTGCCTTCAAGATTTATATTCAACCTGCAGATAGCAAGTTTGGATTTTGCCTGAACAATCAGCATTTTTTCTAACAACTATTATTACAGTGCAATGGTATTGCAAAACGATTGCTACAAGCTTATTAAATGATGGCCCCACCTTTTAGGTCTTAATACAGAGAACCTTAAATGTATGCCAGAATTCATGTCATCAGCATCAAAAGCATTCACAGAAAGGAACTTTGGCTCACCCACCGTCAGCCTCCTTAAGCCATTGATTGAAGAAAGTGCCATTCATATTTGCATCAGGCCAGAGGAGTAAGTCCTCCTCACCGTAACATATTGGCTGTTAGGAGTGCATCCTGTTGCAGGCCATGTACTGTGAAGGAAAGTATCCATTTATTACAATTGAGGCACATTTGTGCTATAAGAGGTGCTTCTGCAATCCTGCTGAGGTTCGACAAGGAGTGATTTTGCACCTTAACTTGACTTAGCACCTCAATGTGCCTTTAACCAAATGAGATATCATATTTATGCACAGCAGGAACTCCTAATGTGAAGCTCCTGGATTTTCTCACCTTACTGAATGATAACTCACTGCTCACTGGGCCTATTAACTCCCTGAAGGGTTTTAAAAATACTGGGTCATGGACAGGGGATAGGAAGCACACTTTTGACATAGCAGCAAACATTCACCATTGCAGTGCGGTGATTGCAATTTGTAATATTTTCATTGATTCACAAGTAAAGAAGTGGTCACCATAAATTGGTACAGATTGTGCTGTTATTTCTGGTAATTCCAGGGTATGTGCTTCTGGGTGATTGCCCTTATTCAACATTAAGTAGAAGCTCAGATTTGGAGTGCTTCAAATGCTGTTTGCTCCTAAGTTATGATGAAAGCCACAAGCTATATCCTTTAATTCATCTCATAGGCTGGGCTACTTTCAAGGCCACGCCACTTTCCCTCTTAATGACAGTAGGTCCAATTTCAAAGACAGGGAGAAGTTCCTCAAGTTCCTGGGCCAAGCCCAGATGATGATCCTGCCAAAAGAGCAGAACACCTCCCTGCACCCCAGTCTTTGTTCTGCCCTGGGAGAAGTTTTCACACCTCCTCAAAGCAAACTATTCAGCTGCCAAGTGACAGAGATCGTGCAAATGGCCCCAGAGGCTTTCTAAAAGTACCTTATACAAAATCCTTATTTCAAATCTGACTTAATCTGTGAATTGTACTTGTAATACATATTTCAAAAAGTCGAAGAATGAAATTCGTAGCAGTTTCCTGGCTGGAGATCACATTATTAAATTTAGTATTATATCCCAATGCTTTACTATGAAACAGCTAATCTTACAGCTGTGAAAATTGCTTATGGGGCCTTTTCACTGTAAAGACATGTTTAACATTAAGCTTTTGCATATCCTACTATTAAATACCATGCCCACTACTTTATGGGTAGTCAGGGGCTTAGCTACAGGTGAGATGTATGGGGTGAGACACCACCCGAATAAATGCATTCCTGGCTTGGTCGTTGGGCCTGGGTCCCTGATTAGGGTCTGCTATCTCTGCGTCAGTTTTTTTTTTTTTAAATTGAGAGCCAAGAATGAAATACAAAACTGTGACCTTTGAAATAAACAGCAGAGAGAAAGAGATCCCCAACTGATTGCTGATTTTCAAACTGTGAAACCAGAGAGTTTGGAATCAACACTGGCTTCCCTGTGTGTTCAAATTGTTTCATGTTAGGCACATATTTTATTTCACATAGCCTCCTTTTTCTTTTCTTATTACATATGAGCATACTTTTAAATACTTGAGTTAAAGATGTGCTCTGCACAGGAATATCTTATGTTTGATGTATTAGACTGCAATGTTGCTCCATCAATAATCTCAATCTAGGCCTTATTTAGGGTTTATTTGACTACCTGCTTGCCTTTTAGTTCACTAATTACATTGTCAATGAGGTGGCGAGCCATGAATATTTCTAAAAACTATACCTTTTACTAAAGTCTGTCCATGCAGTGTATATGCTAATGCACTAAGGTGAAACCCTTCTACGTTTTTTTAAAATGAATTATGAAGAGATAGTATCATATTTTTATATTGTATTTGTTATGCAATATGCATGGCCAGCGTTTTCATAGCTCAGCTAGTGCACGGACTCTTAGAGTCAACACAGACCCATGGCTCAGCTCTGGTTTGCAAGCTCTTATAATTTGCCTGCATGCCCTACTCTATTTGCGACTCAGACCTACTGCATGAGATAGTCAGTCACTTGATAAAATGATTAGCAAAAGGTGAGGAATGGAAACATGGATCCCTTACACATGGACTGATTTAACAACTCTACGGTCAAGTCATTTTGTAGCAGAGACGAAGAAGAGTTCATGCTGGGAAAGTACACCCAGCTTAAACCATGGTCATTTCACCCCTTCATCCTGCAGTCAGTAATTTTTTGTTAGGTCATTTGAGATTTACGCCCCTGAATCTAACTGACTAAGCTAGCACTCTGTGGGTGGTAAGGCATACTTAAGGGTGATATATTAATATTTAAAATGAAGGTTTAGAGCTGTCAAAAGTTGGTATTTTGAAAGGTTGACTTTGCAGTTTTAGCACTGCACACCCGGGCCACATTGGTAGGCCTACTTTCATGTTTGTCCTGTCACTGTAGTGGGTGGCACACTTGGTGTGGCAGCCCACTCGTGACATTTAATTTGCGGGTCCTGGGTACACTCTTGTTCCATATATGAGGGGCTTATAGATATGACAAATATGCCAATTACTGGAATGAGAATTTCATCATGTTGAAAGGAGAGCACTGGCACTTTTTCACTAGTTAGCAGGGGCAAAGTGCGCACAGTTCTACAGCCATCAAAAATATAAGGTCCAGCAAAAAGGTGAAACATCTGGAGTCACCCTGCAGAAAGTGCAAATTTCCTACAGTGACTCAACCAGAGATTGCAAACAGCACTCCCTAGCAGATGCATTTTTTTTATCAGAGTTCTCTTACTAGTATTAAGCTGTGCTATGGTACTTTTTAACAACATTTAGTTCCCCTAGTTTTTTTGCCTTTTGACCACCTACATTTTGGATCTCTATTCTTGGGGAGTCTCACTAAGTCTCACTCACTGTGAGATTTGTTAAAATGGACTGCGCTTGCTAACCACTATGGTTTGGCATTAGTGTGACCCAGAACTGTGCTTGAGGCATGATACCCATGTTAAAGAAGGTTAAACAAGAGCCAGAGTCCAGATATAACAATATTTTCTACATATCAACATTTCATCAGGTAATTCATGTTATATAATTATTCTCAGAGTGAATTCTTAATTAGATTCTGGCTTTGAATCTCCATGCTAAATCTAGTCAATTACTTGGCTGGCCAGCAGGGGACCTATGCCTTCCACACACAGTAAGACCATTTGGAAGCAATTAAGTCTGTTCCTAGGAGAGCCAAGGGATGTGCACCAATTGTTAATGGCATTTCACACTGCCTCAGACTTGGGAAGGTTTAACCCCACGGATACAAATGGACGCAGCTAGATCTCTGGAGCCAGTAAAGGCAGTCGCTCTTATTGGAAGATTTGGAGGGAATGAACCAGATAGCTGTGTCAGTAAGTGACATGGCTAAAGGCTCTCAGAGAGTTCTTACCGGAGTCTACTTGAAATTGCTTTTTAAAAAGTCTCAACATGCTTTACTGTGGGCTACTGGGGGCATGTCCATACCTCTCTCAGGAAGGACCAGGGTCCTAGGGTGCCCGACTCCTGTTCCCTGGACATTTGTCTGTGGGAAGGGGGAGAATAGAACAACAGGAATCCCCACCAGCATTCAACGGCAAGAAGAACAAGCATTTGCAATGCAATCGGTCTCGCCTTTGGGACCTTATATGTAATTAGCTATGCAGCACATTAGCCTGGGTGCTGAAACATCTACTGTTCTTTAACATGAAGGGAAAGTAAGCACCAAACTGCGTGACATGCCAGGTATGGGAACACATGGAGAGAAATATTGCCTTTCAGCGGGAAACGGTATAGTCCAAAGCTCTGTTTTAAATATAAAATCAGGGCCTTTCGTCGTCATATCACTGAAAATACAAGATTTGAAAAAAATATTATTGTCTACGGGTGCTCGTGGAAGACAATTTCTGTGGACTGGAATCTAGAGGATGCTAAAGTGATTCTGGTATTTTACTGACCTTGAAGAAATGAAAACCTTCTAAGGGGTTCACTGATACACCTGGTCCTTAAAACCAACAAAGAAGAGATTGGCACGGCAGCTGTAATATCAAGAAAACATATTTATTAACCTCACATGAGGGAGACTGCGTCACACAGTACCCGCAGGCCACTGTAGGAGACAGTCTAAGGAGTACAGAGAACAGAGGCCTTATATATGCATTTATTACATAGTCAGCATAAAACCAAGGGGAAGTCCTGGCACATACAAGCATGCTTATTGACTAATATGGGTATACAACATTTGCTTGCTCCACAAAGTGGGAGGGGAGACTAAACTGAACACATCAGTAAGAATAGCCTGACAGTTCTATACTAGGAGCAGGCGCATTCTACCAGCTAGGCCTTTCTTAGCATGTGCAAGGCTCTGGAAGAGGGAGAAAGCACATGGCGAGCACATGGCTAACTAAAATGGCTTCCAAGAACAAAATGGCTTTCAGCTCATGCTAACAGCGATTCCTGCAATCTTTAACAGATGCTCCTTTTAGCATGAGCTAAAGACATTCCTATGATCCAGTAAGAACATAGAAAATATTTTGCACATTTATTCTCATAAATTCATCAATATTCTAATCCATTGCTAGGTGGGCATTTCTCATTCTAAATATTTCATTAAGCCGGTATATATAAGGTATAAACAGGAGTACAAAGGGAACAGAGCATTGGGTCATAATTAACATACAGATAGCAGGAGAGAGTAATGGCTATTATTACAAACAGAACCATCAATATTTTTCAACCCCAAGCAGAAAGAAAATCCTAGAACCATCTAGTCCAATTCTATGTAAAAAACATTTTCAATAGACTTTTCCAGTGTTCCTTTTATGAGGGCTAGAGTATCAATCATTATAGTCAAGGAAAGGGCAAAGTAACATTTGTCAACTGCTCAGATGAACTTTTCTTTTGCAGAATAAACATTATTCCTAATGCAAATATTAAAGCAGTCAAACATATTATTCCGAAAACAATCCTGGCTCCAGGGGACTAGGAGGACCACACAGGGCCATGAGAATTAGGACGAGGAGCCGCAAAGGGCTGCTCCTCCTCAAAAATGGGACGACCAAAGGGTACATTGCTAACAAAAAGAAGTCCTTGGGAAATTGAAGCCGCTGTACAACCAGCCAGAGGGGAGTCTTCTCCTTGTGTCCGTTTGAGCCTCACAGGGAGGCTCTTGTTGTTCCCACGGTGGAGCTGCACAACTCGCAACTCAAGAAAAACAGTCAAAGCCCAGTTTGAGAAGAAAAAGTCTTTCTTTCAGGATAGGGTAATCACCTTCTGGGGTAAGTACCCTCACTGATCCTTTCCAGTGTGTTAGGCAGTGCACCAGTTTTCTTCACTTCAATCTAACAGGCACCAGAGACACAGCACCTGTACTCTAAACTCAAGTCCTTCCCTAACTCCTATATTGCTCCTCTGGCAGTCTGCTCTTTCGTTTGGGCCACAGATTGTACCCAGTATGCCCAGGTGTCTCTTGATCAACAAACAAAGGTGCAGACTTGCATTCACTTTGGGACCAGGACTCAGAGGCCTAATGCTGGGATCTCTGAAGCAACCCTTGTTTCAAAAGGGGTCACCTCAAGCAAAAGCCTCCTTGCCGTACTTGTCGGTCTGTGACTCTCAGCTGGGCATCAAAAACTTGATCCACGACTTACCCTTTCTGATTTGTGACCCCGTCTTTCGCCCAAGACAATGGCAGGGGTACACACTTCACATCCCAGTGCTTCCGGCCTTCTACCTTCACTGAGGTCGTAGTTGCCAGTAATGCCTGTGCTGGTTCCCTTCACCTTGACTTCAAGCTGGACTGGTGCTGACTCTCCAGGCTGGATCTGATGTCCGGGCCCCTCTGGCAATGGTTTTAAGGCAGCAAATATCTATTGGTGGACAGAACAAAAGGTCTTTAGACAAGACATATAATTAATCTATCAACAGAGAGAATAGTCTCAGAATACCTTCTCAGTCTTGGGGCACCCCATACATTAGCAAGGCACCTAAGAACAACTTCATCTATCTAACACTGTACGCTTGGGACCATGCTCTCATGTTATAGGCGCAGTGGGAAAATCTATAATTGCTATTTTAAGAGGGATTCTTTTTACATAAAGAACTAAAAAACTCAACGTAGTGGGTACATAAATTTCTCCAGCAGAACATGTTGTGACAAACAAACTCCTATAAAAAATATTTTCTTTTCAAAAATGTTTGTTGAGGATCACATAGGCGTCTTTCCTGCATTCTACTTTTCACGACCCAAACTATGCAACATCAACTCTAATACGGGCTGTCAGCTTATTTACACAGACTAATAAAAGACTAGCAATGCCCTTGCAAAACTGTATGTAGCATGAGAATAACATATAGTTTCCCCTTAAAGGTCAAATAAGGGAACAGCAATCTAGACTACTCATCCTTTCATAATTTCATCAGACAGGATGGGCAGTAACATGACGTATTTTTTATTCATTTTATTAATTCTAACAATTTTAAAAAAGTATTACTGAATAGCCATGTCTCATGGCCATTTCCTAGACAGGTTAGACAGGCTAAAAAGAGAGTGAGAAAAAGAGAGAGAAAACATAAATTTGCCCAGGAGCTAACCTCCTTCCCCTATTTCGACAGTAGGAAACCTGAAAACAGGTTTACCTTCTGTAGACACTATCTACCCCTATTTGTGGCAACTGGGCACAAACAAACTTGTAGGAGGTAAATGGCACATTGAGCTAGCTAGAAAACATTAATAACCAACTACCAATTCCTTTAGCAATTGTCCTAGTGTAACATGAGGGCGCATGAATGCAAACTAAATCCCATTGCCTCCTTATTGTAGCCTTTGCACAGTAATCTTTAAACTAAAAGCATTAGTGCTATATACATGGCAGAGCTATTCTCTACATATGACCTATAAACGCTGCTATCCCTTAATAATGTTATTCAATAGGATAAACCCCACCTGCATATCTCCTACACTTGTATTGTGTCTCAAGAAAACAGTGATATCCCAATGTGCTCCTAACAGAATATGCAATATTTCCTGTAGCTAATGTTACCAAAAAAACAGATCTGTAGTGCTTTACCCTACAATGTGAGAATCAGGACTGTCACAGTGGTTTCCTGCGTGGAAATTTCACGTTCAGTAGGTCTGGTCAGTTTCTAAAAATAGACCTTGGCCTTTGACCCTTAAACCTGTTGTGCCCTGTCAGTAAGGCTATTCCATGCGGTATTTCCATTCAAAGCAACTCTGAAGAATTACAGCTGAAAGGCAGTCCTGTTCCGTACCTGTGGTCTAACAATTTTAAAGGTAGGATAATAACTTCTGATGGTTTCTTTATACTTATTTGTATTTGTGTGTGGTGTGCTGTCTAGCAGTTAAGAGGTCAGCTGCTTGTTCTATACTTGCATGTGTGCATTACTGAAGCCTGAGATCAGTTTGAAAACTGCCCTGAGTGGCAGAATTGCTTTTAAAAAGTAGATTTTGCCCAAATTCGACTTTGGCAGTAGGGGCACTTAAAAATTAATAACCCACAATGTTTTTGTATATTAGGGACCTCCAGGGTCTCCCCGAGATATCCCAGGAATGGAGAATCAGAAATCTATAAGGTACACCCTTAAAAAATGAGTTTTGTACACCTGGGTAAAGTGACATTTTATATTTTAGTCCCCCCCCCATTGCGGTAAAGCGCTGCTTAAATTCAACTTTGATGCTAGGAGTTCACAATATGATATTTAGGAATTATAGAGATCAAAAAACGATTTTAGTGCACTTCTTTTTAATAAACATTTTTGTTTATAGTCAAAATTCCCTTTTTTTATTTATTTTTTTATAATGTTCACCAACCCTTTTGATGGTTCCACATATGAAAAGCAAGCCTCGTTCCTTTCCTATAACCCTTAAATGTTTTCATTTATAACACTAAGCACGCTTTTAAAGGACAGTTATAATTTAACATCAGAACCATGGCAGTACTTATGTAAAAAGGCATTAAGAAGGAAATCCCTACTTTTAATCTTTGTCTCTGTTATCCAAAATAATGAAACTGTCTTTCTAACTTTTAAAATCAGCAGTCTGTAATGCATGGATTTATACAGTGTTTGCACTAACTTAAAATGTAGTTGACCCAGCAGTTTCCTTGTGGCTTGGGACCAAGAATAGCCATGTGTTATTGACTCAGCTGTGCTCTTGACCAGCAGGCGTCAATTTCCACGCCTCTCTCAGGAGAAAAAAAACACCTTTTTCTGTATTTGTAATGTCCTGACAAGGTTTAATCTCTGTTTGTTGTGTCAGACAGCTTCTTCTCAGTGAGACAGCTTAAACACAGCTGTTTGAAAGCTTTTTTTCTAGTGTTGAAAGTAAGCACGGTCACAGTCTATTTAAAAGTCATGCATTTAAAGCCAGTCAAAATCTATCGTTTTGAAATGTCGTGTTTATTTCAGCAACAACCAATTCACTCAGATGATGTGAATGCCTTTTAATATCTAATACAATGTATCTAAGGAGAATCCTGTAACATTTTGTATTTTAGTCCTAGTTATTGCAAAGCACACAATTTCATTTTTCCTTCCTTTCTATGAGGCCTATTTTATTCCTATTGATTGTGAATTCTAATTTATCTTTACCAGTGTGGCAATTTGCATACATATATAGTTATTTACTTTTTCAATTTTAATGATAGCGTGCAGCCATTTAGCATATGTTACATAATTCATTTCAGGAATTTTTAATGTAATTCTTTCAATGACATTTGCATAACAAAATTATGACAAAAAAAACATTGAGCTCATTCCAGACATTTTCAGAAGGGGGTCATACACTATGAACACACAATACAGCGCGCTTAAGGCTAGCCACTCTTACACAAAGAGCGCAATCGCTACTCACTCACACAAGTACCACCAATGTCAAACCACAAACCACATAGACATTCAAACACACAATCATCCCACAAATCAACACTTAGGACATAAACAAAAGACAGCCCATAGACTGTACTTAAACCAAACCTTGTAAATACTAATTGTATGTCATATTTATAAGAAAATCTCTTAAAAGTAGTCCAAAAGACTGCACAAAAATAGACCAAAAGACTGTTCCATGTTCAAGAAGCCAAAATACACCAAATTTGCCAGTTTTGGCTGGCAGAACACTCAAAAAGCGCTCTGCATATCACCACTTATGAATGTTACTAAGTGCTCAGATCAGGATCCTTTTTTATGTACATATTTAGTTCCATGTGGTACTTAGTCACCAAGGAAGAAATACCTTTTTATACCTAAACCTATTTAGATATCCCATCTAGGCGAACCAGCTGAGTACTTTCAAGATTCACATTGGTACCTCCAAGTAAGCAGCACATTCTACGAAGTGCGCTTGAAACAGGCATGCCAAGAATATTGTAAGATATACACTATTATACGCAAAGTAGCACTTAAGTCAAAGTGTGCCGTTCAAGTTTTCAAAGTTTCTCATTACCGGCCTATACAAATTGCAATTTGCATATTTCCAAACAAGAAAATGTTTTGGCCAAACAAGCAAACAAATGTCGACGAACTTACCAAGCACAAATCTCCAGCCTACCACTGCCAAGTTCTGAGTGACCTAACGGTCGTTTTAGAATACTCACACCAAAGAAGGTCTCTGTCAGGACCGGTTAACACCTGGAGGACCAGAGCAGGGAAACCAGTACCATATGGGTCTGCAAAGACAAAGAATACGTGCGCAGGGTATCTCCCCAATAGATTCCTGTACTGTCCTCCTCAGTCGATTCCTGTCTCCTGTCAAGACCACTCCCTTGGATAGCCGCTTCTCCGATGAGGTCCACGTTCGGGCGCCATTTGAAGAAATAAAAAAAATCTAAGGGTTTCACTGATACACCTGGTCCTTAAAACCAACAAAGAATAGATTGGCACTGAAGCTGTAATATCAAGAAAACATATTTATTAACCTCACATGAGGGAGACTGCATCACACAGTACCCTCAGGCCACTGTAGGAGACAGTCTAAGGAGTACAGAGAACAGGGGCTTTATATATGCATTTATTACATAGTCAGCATAAAACCAAGGGGAGGTCCTGGCACATACAAGCATGCTTATTGACTAATATGGGTATACAAAATTTGCTTGCTCCACAAAGTGGGAGGGGAGACTAAACTGAACACATCAGGAAGAATAGCCTGACAGTTCTATACTAGGAGCAGGTGCATTCTACCAGCTAGGCCTTTCTGAGCATGTGCAAGGCTCTGGAAGAGGGAGAAAGCACATGGCGAGCACATGGCTAACTAAAATGGCTGCCAAGAACAAAGTGGCTTTCAGCTCATGCTAACAGCAATTCCTGCAATCTTTAACAACCTCTGCTGGTTGTTTTCTATCAAGAAGCCATCTATGAGAAGTAAGTGTGAGGAGAGTTAATAATCTCATTAACACGGGTGCACCATGGGTTTGCGCACTTCTGAACTTGTGTCACCTTTTATTCCTTTCACGACAATGCAGGGTGGGGTGTGTTCCCGGTGTAATTGCAGGGTTATTGCCTTCTATGAGAAGTAATTTTGAGGAGAGTTAGTAATCCCATGAACACGTGTCAGCTCACATCTCCTGTCAGTGGTGTGGGGTGTTAAGGTGCGCCTGCAGCAGGAGGAGGGGATCATCAGTGCAGCACTGGCAACAGTGAAGGAAAAGCCTGACAAGCAGAGGGGAGGAAGAGGTAGCAGCAGCCGAGCAGATTGGAAACTACTTAAGGTTTATCTACAGAAACAATGTAAAAAATAAAGAACATAATTCATCATCATCATCAAAATATCTTTATTCGGATATAAAAACATCCAAGAAAAGAGCAAATACAATTACACATATTACAATACAATATTGCAAACAAATTTAACATATTAAAACTCATTAAAAAAGAAAGAAAAAAACCAAAATAGGTCGTTTCTGAATGGCCTATCCAGGGCCTCAACGGCAGAGTTACACAAAAACAACTGGCAAGGCTATAAGTTCATCAATTATTAAAGTGCAGGGTGCAGGCAACTATAAAGTGCAAAAAAAAAACATCGTCCAGAATAAAATACATGATCTTAGTCTACTAAAAACAAATATTATAAAAAGAGTTAAATCATTATAAAATACCTTGTAGCATCCCTAACGCGCTAAACCATCCAGTTCGTCATTTACATACTTCTTTGGCTATTACTACTATTATATGCACCGTATGTATCAAATAACATGAAAAAAAAAAAATTTGTTTTACCCCACCTACAATACACGGACAACGAGATAACTTATGTCTCGTGTCTCGACTTCCTCAATTTTGCAGCTAGTCTTAAAAAGTTCACAGTGCAAAACAAGGTAAGAGGTTCCGCGGAAATTTTTAAATATAAAAGAGCTACCCTGACGTGGGTGAATTTATTCGCTTTTAGGATGGTTTTTAAAAAGACAGCCCTCTGGAATTCATACAGTGGACAAAAGAATACGAAATGGAGGGTATCCTGTGGAGATCCCAGATCGCAGCCACAGGGACCTGAGGTTCCGTGACAATCGGAACGACATTTTTGATATGTTCGAATATGGACGAGTTTGGTATCTATGAACCGCAAATGACGAGTTTAGTGGGTGTACGCGTTTTCGCTACACTACCATGTATGGTTCGTCTCATTTGTGGGTATGTCCATCCGAACCCTTGGGTTCCATTTTAGATATGGCATCCATTTTGTCTCTTGCCCTCAAGTAGCCAGCGAACGGACACTGTCCGCTTCGTGACCCTGGGTTTCCCAAGCTTTCGCAGAGGACATGTTCCTTTGAAGGTGTTTTTATGACGAGGGGGATGACACGGCAAGGGCAGATGGCTCCGCTCGGGGCTCATCTTGCCGTGCTAGTGTATTGTTTCAGTCATGCATGCATTAGGCACGAGTTTTATGATCCTGCAATCAAGTTCCCGGTATCACCCTCTACACTGTTTTCTAAACTGTTATGCATTCTTGTCTTTTCCTTTGCATCTGTTTTTGTCCCCTCCTCTAATTCGTTACGGTCAGAATGGAATGTGCTTAATGTGCTTTTACAGTTGGGAGCCGGCAATGCTGCTGTAATTATGTTCCGGGTTTCTGAAAACATGAATGCGACCTTTTTGAACTTTACTGTGGGAACTGAGTTGTAACCTTTTGTCTGCCATGTTGTGCAATGACCAAAATGTGTATAAAAGGAGCGATCCACTTGTGCAATTTGAAGCAGTCTCCCAGAACCTACACGTTGTGTACTTCTTGTGATTTCTGTATCCCTGCAGTAAAATAAATGCTGATCTTTGACGCCGCAGGAAGTGTCCCGTGTCTCTGTGTTTTGTACGCCGGAACAGGTAACCCACGAAGGTTTCAGGTGTTGTCCCCTGGCACCGCTGGGTCCTAGAATAACCCAGTCCTTCAGTTGGCGCCCAACGTAGGGCGACATCAGCAGTACCGGTCCAAAGCCCGACGATCGTGAGGAACTTCGTGTGAAATCTCCGAGGGAAGGTGCACCCCGCTTCATCGATCCAGTTGTCGAAATAAGTGGCCCGAAGACTTTTCCCGCGAAGATTCCCGCCTCCTTACGGCTGCGACGGACTGATGCCCTGACTGTTGACCTGTTTTGGCGCCTGGCGTAGTCCTTTGTACGGCGAGACGATAGACGGGCCTTCCTGGTGACGTCATTGCTCTTTCAGTTAAGTATTTGTGGGTCGCTCCCAGGTTACTTTGTTGTTTGCATGGTTCCATTGCATTTGTGGTTCTTAGTTGTTGATTCTTAGTTGTTGGGTTTTATTTGACAATTGCAATTGCCAAAAACCGAGGGTCTTGCATTTTTGCGAGGACATCGTAATTCGATAGCCCTTGAGTTTGTAAACTCGGTTAGTGTGCACGATGCCTGGCCGTCGTACGTTGTTTGGTTTCCTTAAATGTTGCAGCACGGATTCCCGACTGGAGGATTCATGCCCGATACCTCCAGTTGGAACTCCAATTTATGAGCTCTATAGTCGCCACGGCGTAGGTCCTATTGTGTATAATGAATATTGGATTCGGTACACTAAAAACGATGGTGTTCTTAGTTGGCCATCACATGGTAGTTTCGAAACTGCAATCTTAGATAATCTTGAAGCTAAATTATTTAAAAAGAAGGCTAGGCCGGCCATGTTTGATTCCTTTCGATTATGGCGCAAAGAGGCCAAGCAGAAGGAAATCAAACAGACTAAGAAAAATAAGAGAGAAGGTGTCATTACGGTGATGCGAAATGCAGAACAGTATCAGCGAGACAAAGATGAGAAGGAGCAGGAAGTTAGTGCTAGGCTTCATCATATGGCAGTGGATAGATGTTATCCGGTATTACCGTCTAGTTCTGATAAGACGGGAGAGGAAGTGATAGAGGATCCATTATTGTCTTATCTATTGAAATCACCACCTCCCTATGCTCCAGATACCGTGGGTCCTGTGATTCCTCCTGTTCTTCCACCTGTTGTTTTGGCGGCTGCTGGTCCGCCCGCCTTTTTTCCCGTTCTTCCGAATCCCCTTGTGCCGCAAATTGTTCGTCCTCCCTCACCCGCTCTTTTTCCTACTGCTCCTTTGCCGGTATCTCATCAGCCCAATCTTACTACTACTCCTGTTACCCCGACTACTGCTACTGTTTCTACGCTTACTCCTAATGTTGTTCCTCCTGTGCCTTCTTCTTCTTCCCCTTCTGTTCGTAGTCGTATATTTAATGCTGTCGCTACTCTCTATTCTCCGTTTTTTGGACCAGTACTTGGGTCAAATCTTTCTGATGTTGCTCAGAGGCGCAGTCAAATTCCTGATGGTAGGGAACGTGAGTCGTTGGTAAAATTGGCGCGTAAATGGGTTAGACATCCTGCAAAGTACGCTTCGCGTATAGTTTTTGAGACATTTTCTCAGTTTAATGAGCCCACTCAAAGATTCGTGTTCGAGGAAATGTGTAAATCTTTGAGAGAAGAGTGGGATAATGATGCGGTAGATAATGTACCGCCCGAGATCACTGAGCTTCAGAATCAATTTTCGACTGGTACGATTGTAGGTGATAATGTCCGACGTGCTCTAGAGCGTCTGTTATCTTTTCGATCTATAGTGCAACCTCGAGCATTGTTTAAGGACACAACTGAGGAATGGATGGCACAACCAGGTCAGTATCCTATGCGGGAAGTTCCCCCAGTGTGGATGCCAGGTGATCCTAATGCTAACCCTGCTATTCCACCACACTTTCAGAGAGTTTGGATACATCTCCCATGGAAGCGATCAGAAGTTTTGCAGGTGAAGCAGACCTTGCCTGACCCTCGCAAAAATCCTGCAGGTTATTATAAGGAGTTGTCCCAATTAGTGGATGCTACTATTATGAACCTTGCCGACATTGATATGTTGTTTGGTAATGTAGTGCCTCAACCGATTTGGGCGAAAATCCGCCGAGAGAATCACGCAGCCGAGTTGGGCGGTGATTGGGCTGCTCTTGCTGCGGCTGACGCACGACAAGTTGGTGGGGCTAAACCTGAACAGCTCATTGAGAATCTGCCTCAGAGGATAATTACACTTATGAAAACGCTTATGCCAGCAATGAGAGTTAACTGGGACAAATTGTCCGCGTGCAAACAGAAGAAGGACGAGAGTGTCTCCGATTTCTTTACGAGATTTGAGGAGGCATTCATCGATCATAGTGGTCAGGATATGAGCACTGAGGGAGGTCAGCGACTGTTTGTTGATAAATTTGTATCGAATCTGCTGCCTGACCTAAGCAACAAATTGAAGAATTCTGAAAGTTCGTGGGCCGTTTCTACCACTGCTCAGATATTAGCCACGACCCAATACTACGAAAATAGGGAGAAAGAAGAAAGCGAACGCGCAGATAAGAAAACGAAGGATCTCAAAACAAAGGTCTTATTGCAGCAAGCGTATCCTCCGTGCTCGAATCAGAATGACTCGCAACAGCTAAATCGCTTACAATCGCAGTTTTCTAGATCGCAGTCGCGTAATGACTCCTCTACACCTCGCTTTGTGTTGGGGTACAATCAATGCGCATATTGTAGGGGTGAGGGTCATTTGAAGTTTAATTGTCCAGTATCCGGCTCGGGGAGGTCGTAGTGGTCCTCAACAAGCGTCACGTGGTAGAGGTCGCGGTGTTACTCAGACTCAGAACGAGCGCCTTGCCACTACATCAGATTCGCAAAATTGTTTTGATCGGCGCGATCCATCGTCTGGTAGATCTGCACAGTATCATGTGGACGACTATTATGTCGAGCATGATGTTGGTGTTGACGGTAATTACGAGGACAGCTGTAGACAAAGGAAGGGAGAAGTATCAGTTCCGGTTGATCAGAGAGGGCCTTATGTCGCAGTTGCTACATTGGGTGTAGCTGAGCCTTTTCTGTTGGACACTGGTGCGGCGAAAAGTTCCATCATTCATTCGAAACTCCCTGGCGCGCCTTTGTCTGGCATGATGAATGTTTCCGTTGGATTCTCTGGCGCCCCTGTTAGCAATCCAGTTTCTAGCCCTTTGCCCCTTACAATTGGGTCTCGTGAGTTAGAAGCTCCCTTGATTTTGACTACTGGTTGTGGTGAGAATCTTTTGGGCCTGGATTTATTGAAACGTTTATATGCGACTTTGTACTGCTCTCCTGCGGGAGTGGAGCTTACATTGGGCCGGAGAGTGATCTCTCCTATGTATCTGTCCACTGATAAGCTCCCACCGGAATTGAGTTCTCTTCCTGATTCTTTGTGGGCGACAGGTCCCAATGACGTGGGCCTGCTGGATATACCACCTTATGTTGTTCAATTGAAATCGAATGTGCGACTGCCACGTATTCCCCAGTATCATATTTCTCTTGATGGTGAACGAGCGCTATTGGCGATCATTTATGATTTGATCGATAAAGATGTCATCGAGGAAACACGAGGTAACGTGTGTAATAGTCCTGTGTTACTTTTTGAAACAAACTGATCCATCCAAGCCTCCTGTGTATCGTTTTGTTATTGATTTGAGAGAGGTAAATAAAATTGTGATTCCGCAGTTTCCCGTGGTGCCTGACATTACGACTTTGCTGACTCTGATTCCAGCCTCTGCATCTTGGTTCTCAGTGATCGATCTGAAGAACGCCTTCTTTAGCGTTCCAATTGCTGAGGAAAGTAGAGATTTATTTGCTTTCTCATTGGGTGGTCGTAGCTTCAGGTTTAAACGCGCACCTCAGGGCTATTGTGAGAGTCCATCCATCTATAGCCAAGCACTTAAGAGTCAACTTGATGCGTTTGTGTTACCGGCTGGTGCGGCTTTGATTCAGTACGTTGATGATCTGTTGGTGGCTGCTGACACTGAACAGATTTGCAAAACCGCTACAGTATCGCTGTTGCAGCATCTATGTGACTTACATCACAAGGTGTCACCTTCTAAATTGCAATATTGTTGTCAAGAAGTAACCTATCTCGGTCACTTATTGTCAAAGGATGGGAGAAGGTTGACCCCAGAACGAATTACAGCGATCGCTCGAATGACTGTGCCAACAACTCAGAGAGATGTGCGTGCCTTTCTAGGTATCACGTCATACTGCAGACAGTGGATCCCAAATTTTTCACTGTTAGCGAAGCCATTGATAGCTCTTACGTGCAAGGATGTTTCGACTCCTTTGCCATGGACGGAAGAATGTCAGAAAAGTTTTTCTGAACTGCGTGATGCGTTGTGTTCGGCTCCTGTGTTGGGTACTCCTGATTACAGTAAGCCATTTACACTATACGTTCACGAGAGAGAAGGTTGTGCGTTGAGTGTTTTGACGCAACAATTCGGTGGTAAGCAGCGTCCATGTGCGTATTTTTCCTTGACTTTAGACCCGGAAGCTAGAGCGTTGCCAAGTTGCTTGAGGGCGACAGCGGCAGCTGCGGTGTCTATTCGACAATCCGCAGGTCTGGTTATGGATAATATGCTCATAGTGATGGTTCCCCATGCAGTTGACACTCTTTTGAATCGGACAAACACTCAACATCTGACGAGTGCAAGGTTGTCCGGGTATGAGTTGACCCTTTTGGCAAGTCATATACAGATCAAGCGTTGTAATGTGCTGAATCCGGCGACATTGTTGCCGACTAATATGGAATCAGATGATGTACCGCCACATGATTGTTATTTACGAACTGAGGAAGAAACGAAGGGTCGTGTGGACCTGAAAAACACCCCGTTGACAGACCCCGATGGCACTTTGTATGTTGATGGTTCTTGTTTCAAGTTGCCGAATGGTGATGTGACGACTGCGTATGCTGTAGTGACGTTGAGTACGGTTGTGGAAACTGCAAGATTGAGTCAGAATTCAGCGCAAGTGGCAGAGTTGATTGCATTGACAAGAGCATGTGTTTTGTCTAAGGGAAAGCGAGTGAATGTATTTACCGACAGTCAGTATGCATTTGGAGTTGCACATAGCTTTGGCCGATTGTGGAGAGAGAGAGGATTTATGACATCGCATGGTACGAAGATCCAACACGGACAGCTTGTGAACGATCTCTTGGATGCACTTACATTGCCGACACAAGTGGCAATTATTAAATGTAGTGCACATCGGAAAGTTATGGATGATGTTGGTCATGGTAATGCATTTGCGGATGAGATTGCTAAGGAAACGGCTAAGAATCTTGCGTCCCGAATGTATGTTACGAGTTCATTGAGATGGCAGACGGAGACTGGTATGTGATGGCCGACGGAGACTGAAGCTGAAAGAACCAAGTGGAAAGAAAGCACGGGAAAATTGGACATGCATGGATGTTGGGTTAACTTGTCAGAATGTCAGAGGTGGATGTTACCAGATGCATATGTGCTAGCCGTTGTAACCATGGCTCATGGATTGTCACATATTAGTGCGAAAGGTATATGCAAGTTATTGTCTCCTGTATGGAAGAACGATGGTATTTCTAAATGTGCTGAGAGGGTGGTTAAGAATTGTATGGTGTGTTTGATGTATAATCCTGGAAAAGGCACTCCCACTCCGCCTGGGCATTTTGCCCCTTCTACATGTCCCTTTGAGGTTATCCAGTTGGACTTCATCCATATGGAGAGATGCAATAACCTGAAGTACGTTTTAGTCGTGGTGTGTGCGTTCTCCAGATGGATAGAGGCTTATCCTCTTAAGGATAACACTGCCCTGTCCACAGCGAAAGTCCTACTGAAGGAATATTTTCATCGGTATGGAATGCCACGGATTGTGTGGTCAGATAACGGAAGTGAGTTTGTGGGAAGCGTGATGCAGAGTGTGTGTAAGGGCCTTGGAATTCGACAGAAATTCCATAGCGCCAATCATCCTCAAGCAGCAGGTTTGGTTGAAGGGTACAATGGGACTATGAAACTGAAACTTGCAAAGATACAAGCTACGACTGGTCTATCATGGCCTGATGCTTTGCCTCTGGCTCTCTTGTCGACCAGGGCGACTGTACACTCTCGAGTAGGGCTTAGCCCATATGAGATTGTGTTCGGCCGCCCTGCGAACGTATGGGGAGTCCCGAGGCCTAAGGCCTTTGATAGCCTTGAGTATCCAATGTTGATTGATTATCTTCATGATCTGACTGCTAAACTAAGGTTAATTCATCAACAGGTCTTTGAAGCTTTGCCGGCACAGACAGAGGGTCCTGGACATCGGCTCCAACCGGGTGACTGGGTTGTTACCCGAAATTTTGGTAGAAAACGTAACTTGGAGCCAAGATTTGTGGGCCCCTACCAAGTGTTGTTAGCTATGAGGACTGCAGTTCGGTTGGAAGGCAGAAAGAACTGGGTGCATGCTGCCCATACCAAAAAGGTTGTGATCCCTTCAGATAATTGGGTGAGAACTGGTATTGCGACAGCAGAAACCGAGACTCCTCTACGTTATGTGCCGTTCAGCGATGCTCAACCTATGATAGACAATTCATTGCAGCCAGACACATCTGTTGAGTCATCAGTTTTGGAGAACTCGACGACTGAATCGTCATCTGATCGATTGAACACTGTTTCATCAGCTGAGCGATTATTTGAAGAACAGAAAGAACAGAAAGAACAGACCTGGAACAGAAAGAACAGACCTGGAAGAAGTCGATATTTTCTTCGTTCACACAACAAAGACTAATAAAAATTTTCTGTATCTTCCTTTACTGTTACCACAGATATTGCCCGATTACATCCTTTGCTGATTGTTGTATTTCTTTTATATGTACTTTTTGCAGCTAAAGAGATTTTTATTGAATTGCATGTTTGTTTAAGGAAACCTATCATCCGGGTTAACCGTAGGGCCGTGCGGGTACTTCCTTCTGTTTAGCAGGTTCCGGACATTAGGTCAGTTACCCTTTGTCGATTCCTGGGAACTCCTGGGAGTTGATAATCGCTACTCAGAACGAAGTGCGTCAAGAACGTACGGACGGTTTTTAGAGGATGGCATTCTCTAAGCTGTTGGAAGTAGAAGGGATGTCGGCGCAAAGATCAAAACTGCATAAGATTGTGCGAACAAAATGTTTTTTGTTTCAGGTATTCCTACTGTTTCTGACTGTTTCTATGGTATTGGTGGGAGGAGTGTATTTTGGGATACAGTTGTTATTGCCTTCCATTTCGCCTACTTTTCCTCCTAGACTGAGTACTATTACTACTGTTTCCCCACATTCCTTTCATCCTCTGCCCCAACATGAACAGGTTAGACGTGCGGAATTTATGAATAACTTTTTCGTTCAGCTCTTGCATCAGCATCAGTTGGTGATGAATACTTCCAACTGTTGGGTGTGTGGGTTAATGCCACATACCATGGATAGAGGTATTCCGTATTTGGTTCTTCCTTATAGCTCCCAAGGGTCAGCTTGAGCATTCCAAACTATGTTCCGTAGCGCACTAGATTCCTACCCCAGTCGAGAGCCACGTTCCGCAAACTTTGGTCCTGGTCCGTACCACAAGCCTTTGGCAATAGCGATTGCTGATTTGGATCGAGATATTATCGACGTATCACTTATTCCAGATGAAGAGGTGCAAGCCTATAAGGATCTGAGTGAGGCTGAGTATAGTACGTCAGTGGGTGATAGACAGCTCAAGAGCTCGTCTCCAATATGGATCGTACCCCACCTCGGTAATTTCTGCTTGAAAGGTCTTGGTCGAAATCCGAGAGCCCAGCTTGGAGAGAGTGCTTGTACTGACACATACGTTCTACCGATGCTCTCTTCCCCTGTTTTCCTGACTGCCAAGGGTACCTATTTCATATGTTATGAGCGTGCATATACATGGTTGCCCCATGGTTGCCCCATAAGTAAAGTATTATTTTATTTTTTTAAACAAAAAGCATTTCTAGTTGCTGTGTGAGGCAGCCTGAAAATACTTAGCCTGAAATGTAAAGTGCTTCCTAGAAGATACCAGAGCAGCTTAAAAAAATTGCACATTTTCTTCTTTGGTCCCTTAAGAAGAAAAAGCAAAACAAAAGGTGATGAATGGAATGATTGAATTACTCTCAGCCACTGGCAATTAGGCCTGGGCCAAAATTCCGTTCCGTTCGTGGAAATTGCGATATTTTGACATTTTCGCGTTCCGCGGAAAGCGCGAAAATGTCAAAATTTGCGCATTCCGCAGCTTAGCGATAATTTTTTTCTTGCTCGCGCTGTAAAACAATACATTCTCGCGCGCGCGCGATCGCCTTACCTGAATCCCTGCGTTCTCCGACAAGTTTTCTTGACCCGGTCGCGTTCTCCACGAGATGTTGGATTTTGATAGCCATTTTGCGCTGTCTCGCCAGAGTTCCCGGCCGCATTCAAGTCATTTTTCACGCGATCACGTCATTTGTCGCGCGATCACGTCTTTCTTCTCGCGATCATGCACCGCGCGAGTATGAGAAGATTGAGATCTCGAACATGTCATTCTACATCGCGAGCCAGAGAATGAGGACGCGGGCACATGAAATCGAACGCGAACAGGAGAAAGAGACCGCGAACACGTCATATCCAACGCGACAGGGACAAAGAAGAGAACGCGATCATATCGTTTTCGACACGCCGGCGGAAGTAATGTGAAGCTCGAGAACTCAACAACGTAAAATTTACAATTTGGAGAGGAATATCGGCTCTAGCAGCATGAAACCATCTGCAAATACTGATTTTGGATGAAAAGAACTCCTTACATTCACATTTGGCTTTCCTTTTTTGTGCAAGGAGTCATTTTTTTACAAGGTGGAGAGAGGGAGGAAGTGACACAGATTCTCCAACTTCCTGTTCCTGTCCAGCAGGCTCCTCCCAGTGCTTTGTCCATCTCCTGCTCATTCTGCCTTTGGAGCTGGAAAGATCACTCTTTTTGTCTGCTGCATCATTGCAATTGGATTTCAGGATTTTTGGAATAGGATATTTTACAAGTAAGTGGTTGTTGTGTTTGATTGTGGGCATTGCAGTTGTTGTGTAACTACAATTTATTTTTGATAATTAATTATCATCATTCCTTTTTTTTTTTTAATTTTGTGGGTTGTAGTAGTAGGCCCGGGCTAGCCATGGGCATGGCCTCATGGGTGTGTGTGTGCATGATGAAGCAACTGTTCCTTTTGTTTTTTGAATATATTTCATTTTCAATCACATTTAGGGCATGGATGGCATTGGATTGAGTTGGGGAAGTGTGTTTTTTGGGGTGGCCTTGCTGATGTTGTTGGGCCTGGCCATGTGGCTGGTGGCCATTTTGAGGCCTAGGCCTGCAAGCTTGCCTGGCCTTGTCTGCCAACAGGCCTGCTTTCATCCACTGCTACCAGAGCAGGTAGCCACAGCTTTAGTAATCTACTGTTTTCTGTTTGCTCTGTTGAATTTAGACATCATTTTGGGCATGGATGGCATTGGATTGAGTTGGGGAAGTGTGTTTTTTGGGGTGGCCTTGCTGATGTTGTTGGGCCTGGCCATGTGGCTGGTGGCCATTTTGAGGCCTAGGCCTGCAAGCTTGCCTGGCCTTGTCTGCCAACAGGCCTGCTTTCATCCACTGCTACCAGAGCAGGTAGCCACAGCTTTAGTAATCTACTGTTTTCTGTTTGCTCTGTTGAATTTAGACATCATTTTGGGCATGGATGGCATTGGATTGAGTTGGGGAAGTGTGTTTTTTGGGGTGGCCTTGCTGATGTAGTTGGGCCTGGCCATGTGGCTGGTGGCCATTTTGAGGCCTAGGCCTGCAAGCTTGCCTGGCCTTGTCTGCCAACAGGCCTGCTTTCATCCACTGCTACCAGAGCAGGTAGCCACAGCTTTAGTAATCTACTGTTTTCTGTGTGCTCTGTTGAATTTAGACATCATTTAGGGCATGGATGGCATTGGATTGAGTTGGGGAAGTGTGTTTTTTGGGGTGGCCTTGCTGATGTTGTTGGGCCTGGACATGTGGCTGGTGGCCATTTTGAGGCCTAGGCCTGCAAGCTTGCCTGGCCTTGTCTGCCAACAGGCCTGCTTTCATCCACTGCTACCAGAGCAGGTAGCCACAGCTTTAGTAATCTACTGTTTTCTGTGTGCTCTGTTGAATTTAGACATCATTTAGGGCATGGATGGCATTGGATTGAGTTGGGGAAGTGTGTTTTTTGGGGTGGCCTTGCTGATGTTGTTGGGCCTGGACATGTGGCTGGTGGCCATTTTGAGGCCTAGGCCTGCAAGCTTGCCTGGCCTTGTCTGCCAACAGGCCTGCTTTCATTCACTGCTACCAGAGCAGGTAGCCACAGCTTTAGTAATCTACTGTTTTCTGTTTGCTCTGTTGAATTTAGACATCATTTTGGGCATGGATGGCATTGGATTGAGTTGGGGAAGTGTGTTTTTTGGGGTGGCCTTGCTGATGTAGTTGGGCCTGGCCATGTGGCTGGTGGCCATTTTGAGGCCTAGGCCTGCAAGCTTGCCTGGCCTTGTCTGCCAACAGGCCTGCTTTCATCCACTGCTACCAGAGCAGGTAGCCACAGCTTTAGTAATCTACTGTTTTCTGTGTGCTCTGTTGAATTTAGACATCATTTAGGGCATGGATGGCATTGGATTGAGTTGGGGAAGTGTGTTTTTTGGGGTGGCCTTGCTGATGTTGTTGGGCCTGGACATGTGGCTGGTGGCCATTTTGAGGCCTAGGCCTGCAAGCTTGCCTGGCCTTGTCTGCCAACAGGCCTGCTTTCATCCACTGCTACCAGAGCAGGTAGCCACAGCTTTAGTAATCTACTGTTTTCTGTGTGCTCTGTTGAATTTAGACATCATTTAGGGCATGGATGGCATTGGATTGAGTTGGGGAAGTGTGTTTTTTGGGGTGGCCTTGCTGATGTAGTTGGGCCTGGCCATGTGGCTGGTGGCCATTTTGAGGCCTAGACCTGCAAGCTTGCCTGGGCTTGTCTGCCAACAGGCCTGCTTTCATCCACTGCTACCAGAGCAGGTAGCCACAGCTTTAGTAATCTACTGTTTTCTGTGTGCTCTGTTGAATTTAGACATCATTTAGGGCATGGATGGCATTGGATTGAGTTGGGGAAGTGTGTTTTTCGGGGTGGCCTTGCTGATGTTGTTGGGCCTGGACATGTGGCTGGTGGCCATTTTGAGGCCTAGGCCTGCAAGCTTGCCTGGCCTTGTCTGCCAACAGGCCTGCTTTTATCCACTGCTACCAGAGCAGGTAGCCACAGCTTTAGTAATCTACTGTTTTCTGTTTGCTCTGTTGAATTTAGACATCATTTTGGGCATGGATGGCATTGGATTGAGTTGGGGAAGTGTGTTTTTTGGGGTGGCCTTGCTGATGTAGTTGGGCCTGGCCATGTGGCTGGTGGCCATTTTGAGGCCTAGGCCTGCAAGCTTGCCTGGCCTTGTCTGCCAACAGGCCTGCTTTCATCCACTGCTACCAGAGCAGGTAGCCACAGCTTTAGTAATCTACTGTTTTCTGTGTGCTCTGTTGAATTTAGACATCATTTAGGGCATGGATGGCATTGGATTGAGTTGGGGAAGTGTGTATTTTGGGGTGGCCTTGCTGATGTTGTTGGGCCTGGACATGTGGCTGGTGGCCATTTTGAGGCCTAGGCCTGCAAGCTTGCCTGGCCTTGTCTGCCAACAGGCCTGCTTTCATCCACTGCTACCAGAGCAGGTAGCCACAGCTTTAGTAATCTACTGTTTTCTGTTTGCTCTGTTGAATTTAGACATCATTTTGGGCATGGATGGCATTGGATTGAGTTGGGGAAGTGTGTTTTTTGGGGTGGCCTTGCTGATGTAGTTGGGCCTGGCCATGTGGCTGGTGGCCATTTTGAGGCCTAGACCTGCAAGCTTGCCTGGGCTTGTCTGCCAACAGGCCTGCTTTCATCCACTGCTACCAGAGCAGGTAGCCACAGCTTTAGTAATCTACTGTTTTCTGTGTGCTCTGTTGAATTTAGACATCATTTAGGGCATGGATGGCATTGGATTGAGTTGGGGAAGTGTGTTTTTCGGGGTGGCCTTGCTGATGTTGTTGGGCCTGGACATGTGGCTGGTGGCCATTTTGAGGCCTAGGCCTGCAAGCTTGCCTGGCCTTGTCTGCCAACAGGCCTGCTTTCATCCACTGCTACCAGAGCAGGTAGCCACAGCTTTAGTAATCTACTGTTTTCTGTTTGCTCTGTTGAATTTAGACATCATTTTGGGCATGGATGGCATTGGATTGAGTTGGGGAAGTGTGTTTTTTGGGGTGGCCTTGCTGATGTAGTTGGGCCTGGCCATGTGGCTGGTGGCCATTTTGAGGCCTAGGCCTGCAAGCTTGCCTGGCCTTGTCTGCCAACAGGCCTGCTTTCATCCACTGCTACCAGAGCAGGTAGCCACAGCTTTAGTAATCTACTGTTTTCTGTGTGCTCTGTTGAATTTAGACATCATTTAGGGCATGGATGGCATTGGATTGAGTTGGGGAAGTGTGTTTTTTGGGGTGGCCTTGCTGATGTTGTTGGGCCTGGACATGTGGCTGGTGGCCATTTTGAGGCCTAGGCCTGCAAGCTTGCCTGGCCTTGTCTGCCAACAGGCCTGCTTTTTCATCCACTAGGATCAGAGCAGGTAGCCACAGCTTTATTGATCAAGTGTTTTCTATGTGATCTGTTGAATTTTTAGACATCACCTTCCTGAGAGTGTAGTGTGTGGCTGTACACAGTACTAGTAGTATAACATAGCTCTAGTTAAAAAAAAGTCATAAATGGCTAGACTATCTTTTGTTTGCACTAGTACAGTACTAAGTAACTGAACCACAAAAACAAATGCAACATTTCACTGATGTTCTTCTCCTGTCTTCTTTGCTTTTAGGTGCACAAAAGACAGAGTAGGAGGTGTCATCGGCATCACCTGGCTACCCGTTGTACTGCCAGCCAGACAGAAGTCCTGCTGCGCATCACGCCCACGTGTGACCAGAACTTGTTGTGCATCTGCCTCCTGCCTGACATCGGAAGAAGATGGCCCCAAAGAAAGGTACCAGGTCCAGTACCAAGAAAGTTGCTGGTGAGAAGAAGGAACAGAAAAAGGAAGTGCCATTAACCACGACTGGTGGTGTGCCGGCCAAGGTTTTTTTTGGCACCAAAGCGTTGTCCGGGAACCAAGCTGGGACCAGCACAGCGGTTCAGCAACCCCACCAACCTAGGCCCAAGGGCTTTACAGTCGCAGAGGTAGCCAGTCTACTAACGGGCAGCGATGTTGAAGAAATGTCATTACCGCAAAGTAGTACACAATCAAGTTCAACGCAGGCGCAAACTCAGCATATCAGTGTCAAGCCGCCGCAACAAGAACAGCAGCAGCCGCCGCAACAAGAACAGCAGCAGCAGCCGCCGCAACAAGAACAGCAGCAGCAGCCGCCGCAACAAGAGCAGCAGCCGCCGCAACAAGAGCAGCAGCCGCCGGAACAAGAGCAGCAGTCGCCGCAACAAGAGCAGCAGCCGCCGCAACAAGAGCAGCAGCCGCCACAACAAGAGCAGCAGCAGCAGCCGCCGCAACAAGAGCAGCAGCAGCAGCCGCCACAACCAGAACAGCAGCAGCCGCCGCAACCAGAACAGCAGCAGCCGCCGCAACCAGAACAGCAGCAGCCGCCGCAACAGCCCACCATAGCAGTTGTTGCTCCTGACGTAGGGGCATTTCAGGAAATCGAGCTTCCTGCAGACAAAGCGGAGCGAAGGCAAACCACTGTTTCAGAACATCTATTGTCTTCCAGACCACCAGCAAGGAAAAGGAGGCTTAGTCCATCATCTTCTTCTTCAAGCCCCGCTTCTGATGATCGTGATGACACTTGGGTCCCACCAGCTCGGTCTGAGAGTGAAGTACGCCACAAGACATTGCTTCTGAAAAGGAAGGTCCCAGAAAAACTTAGAGTTATGGAGGTAGATGTAGAAGAGGGGGGTGATGATGTTGATGAAGACGAGCCAGTCATCACGCACATTACTCCCGCCCCAAAGGGATTGGAGACCGACATTCTCACCCTATCCAGAAAGGCTGCTACTGAGCGGGATGTAGCACGGATCTCACCAACACAGGTTACACCACCACTACCTCCAGCTGCCATATTTTCCAAGGCCCGGCAGGGACCTACATCCAGCTCAACCATCTCAGTAGGAAGTGGTAGTAAAAGTCACAGTGTAGGTGGACAGGGTCACATATTTTCAAGCACCCCCTCAAGTTCATCTGGTGTTGAAAGTGGCACATCCAGCAGTGCCAGAAAGTTCTCCTCCCCAGTTTGGGACTTCTTTTCTGTTAGCGCCAAGGAGGAGAACGTTGCTATATGCGCAATTTGTCGGCAAGGTGTTCGGCGTGGTAAGCTTGGTACAAACTATGGTACCGGAGGACAAGCAAGTCATCTCAGAATACACCACACTATTGTGTGGGAGGATCACCTACTTAAGTTAAAAGAAAGTAGGAAAAGTAAACCCTTTGAAGTTGGTCAGGAATCAGGGAGCGATATTATTGTGGTGGCAGGTGAAGAACAGGGAGGCATTTCTAGCCCTGTCTCCAGTAGTGCAGTCACTGCAGTGGTAACGCCCACATCCTCCTCAGTAACATCAGAGTGGCACCGCAGTAAGAGCCATACTCAGAGTGTGGGTGAGACACCAAGGCGACCGGCGAGTACCTCAATGAGACAATCTGTGTCGTTGAGCCTTAGTGGGTTAATGGCACCACTAAGGAAAGTAAGCCAGCCTACCATTGACAGCATGTTTAGGTTGGAGGGGCAGTTCCAACGCAACCACCCAACGGCACGATTGTACAATGCGAAGCTGGCTAAAATGTTAGCGCTGGACCTTCTTCCTTTTTCATTTGTGGAAGGGGTGGGTTTCCTTGAATTTGTGTCTGCCATCTGCCCGAAATGGAAAGTTCCCAGCCGGTCCTATTTCGCAAGAATTGCTGTTCCGGCACTACATCATGATGTGCTGGAATTGGTTGGTCACGGTTTGCAGCAGAGTGCTGTGCACAATATCCACCTGACAACAGACATGTGGACCAGTTGCCAAGCCACAGATTACATGTGCATCACTGCACACTGGATCTCTTTTGTGGGGGTTAAAGATCAACTATCTGGACGAGGTGTTGTTGACACAGCTGCGATTTTTGAAGGTACTCGGAAACATGCAACTGTAGCCATGTTCGCCATGGAGAAATCTCATACGGCTGAAAACATTTTAGAAGAGTTTCGCACCAAGGTTTTGGAATGGCTGCGGCCCAGAGGGCTTGGTATTGGTTTTGTTGCCACAGACAATGGCAGTAATGTACTTAAGGCCATGGAACTTGGTTCCTATTTCAGGGTTCCGTGTTTGGCACACTGCATAAACATTATAGTGCAAGACTTTCTGAAAAAAGAACCTATAGTAAGCAATTTACTGTCCATCTGCCGAAGAATATGCACTCATTTCAGCCATTCTTTTAAAGCTCGGAAGCAGCTGAGGATCCTCCAGCGTGAGCGTAGGATGCCAGTCAAGGCACTCATCCAGGAGGTGGCAACACGTTGGAACTCAACGTATTACATGCTTGATCGTCTGTGCGAACAGCAGAGGTCTCTCAATGATTATGTCTGGTACAGAAGCAGTGATGCTAGTGTTAAAGGCATGACCCTTCAGAGGGAGCAATGGACCCTAATTCAATGCCGACTTAGATGCTGTCTCCTTTTGAGGTCTTCACACGTGAAGTCAGCAAGGAGGACTGTACAATGGGCCAAGCTATACCATTGTTGCAAATGCTAGAGCATGAGCTGAATAATGTGTCTGAATCCTACAAAGGTGTAGAGGACAGAAGGCAAGCCCATGACTTGGTGGAGAGCTTATCCAGGAGCTTATCAGAAAATGTAAGGATACAAAATAAAATTTTGTCACAAGAACATTACATTTGTGCCACAATTCTGGATCCACGTGCAAAATTAGGACTATTCCTTTCTTTTTCCGACACTAATGTTGCCCGCTACAAAAGTTGTATAGCTGAAGCAGCCATCAAGTTTGAAAACGAAGGGCTGCTAATGAAAAGCCCGCCACATCAACCCACAACAAGTACTGATACTGAAGCAGGCCATGCAGAATCAAGTGCAACTTCGTCGGCTGAGGGCAGTGCGGTTGGCTCACAATCGCAACACTCACCATCACCATCGACTACAAAAACAAGAACTGGATCATTCAGCCGAGTACAATCATTATCAGATTGGTATGTAAAGATGGGCCATAAGCACAGTGCTGATGCACAGAAAAAACAGCACAAAAGCTTACCAGCAGCAACCCTGAACATTGAGCGGATGGTCCAGGCCTATCTGGACGACCCAACAGAGGTGTACGTTGATCAAAACCCAGTGCAGTATTGGTATAGGAAAAGGTCTGAATGGCCACAGCTCAGCAGGCTGGCGATAAGCTATCTGGCTTGCCCTGTCGCAAGTGTCTCTTCCGAACGTGTTTTCAGTGTTGCTGGTTCCATTGTAACCTTGAGAACGACCAGTCTATCTCCCAAAAACGTGGAGAGGTTAACAATGATCAAAATGAATCAGCACTTCATACCACCGAATTACACAATGCATGAATCAACAGAGGAAGATGAGGACAGCGGCTCAGGTGACGGAAGTATTGTGTCAGATGATTACCTACTACTGGAAGATCCCCCAGAGTTTGAGGACGAGCTATACTTCCCTGACAATTAGGCTCGCACTTACTGTCTTCCTCCCTTTTTTCTCCCTTTGTTTGTGTCTGTTGTTCCGGTTATAAACTTGTGAATTGCAACCAATGCATTATCACCGTCTTCTAATCTTCTAATTTAAGATACAAGTTTCAGGTGTCTGCCATTTGACACTACAGTCCTCAGAATCCAGCTCCTCCGCTCGATCATACTGCATCTCCTGGTCAATTCTATTTCCCTCATGAATGATGATTGGATGATGGTAACAACAAATTCAAACTTTCCTCGTCCTTCCAAAACAAGTGGACCATGAATCTGATGACTTCTATAGCTATCCTCCTTCAGAGCCGAGAGAGACTGGCCATTAACTGAAAATAAGATGCAACAGGTAATGATTGATGCCATGCATTGGCCGCAGAATATCAGACTGAATGATGTAGATTTTGTTGTGTGTGTTGCGCATGAATGAATTGATGTAATTGTGCACTGCCACTAATCAACATTCTACAGAACACACTAATTTTCCCCTTCTGGCAAACAAGAAATGTGTACTTCTCCTGCATCTTGGTGATACATTGCTTTTAATTCAATACAGGAAGGGGACTCACTCAATCTGCGCAATGCAAATGACTGTGACTTAACAACACCGTCCATCATGATGATGGCGAAAGCGACGGCCTGCAGCGTTAACGAGATGAGATGCAACAGGTAATGATTGATGCCATGCATTGGCCGCAGAATGGCAGACTGAATGATGTAGATTTTGTGGTGTGTGTTGCGCATGAATTGATGTAATTGTGCACTGCCACTAATCAACTTTCTATAGAACACACTAGTAATTACTAATTTTCCCCTTCTGGCAAACAAGAAATGTGTACTTCTCCTGCATCTTGGTGATACATTGCTTTTAATTCAATACAGGAAGGGGACTCACTCAATCTGCGCAATGCAAATGACTGTGACTTAACAGCACCGTCCGTCATGATGATGGCGAAAGAGACGGCCCATTAACTTAAGATGAGAAGGAACAGGTAATGATTGATGCCATGCATTGGCCGCAGAATAGCAGACTGAATGATATAGATTTAGTGGTGTGTGTTGCGCATGAATTGATGTAATTGTGCACTGCCACTAATCAACTTTCTACAGAACACACTAGTAATTACTAATTTTCCCCTTCTGGCAAACAAGAAATGTGTACTTCTCCTGCATCTTGGTGATACATTGCTTTTAATTCAATACAGGAAGGGGACTCACTCAATCTGCGCAATGCAAATGACTGTGACTTAACAGCACCGTCCGTCATGATGATGGCGAAAGAGACGGCCCGTTAACTTAAGATGAGAAGGAACAGGTAATGATTGATGCCATGCATTGGCCGCAGAATAGCAGACTGAATGATGTAGATTTAGTGGTGTGTGTTGCGCATGAATTGATGTAATTGTGCACTGCCACTAATCAACTTTCTACAGAACACACTAGTAATTACTAATTTTCCCCTTCTGGCAAACAAGAAATGTGTACTTCTCCTGCATCTTGGTGATACATTGCTTTTAATTCAATACAGGAAGGGGACTCACTCAATCTGCGCAATGCAAATGACTGTGACTTAACAGCACCGTCCGTCATGATGATGGCGAAAGAGACGGCCCGTTAACTTAAGATGAGAAGGAACAGGTAATAAATGATGATAATTAATGGCATGCATTGGACACCTGACTCTGAGCTATTGGTCTTTGTGTTTGCGTTGTTTGTTGTGCACAAAGTGATGTCAAAGTGTACTAGTGGTAATCTATCTTTCTGTACACAATAAAGAATGACTCAAGTCAGTAATATTTATATTTCTACTCTTGTTGTGTTATAAAAATTACACTTGTACTGCAGGCCGATCTTCAGTCAGTAGAAGTATCAGAGCTGATGATGAAGTCAGGAGGATGTTTCATGAGTGGCATAAAACGGAAAAGCCTAAAGGTAAACACGTGAACAACAACCACAGCACACCCAAATGTCTGTGTAGAAGTTGAATAGAGTGTAGCGGTGGGATGACTGCAGTGCATTGATTTTACTAACTTTAACTGTAAAATGCTATGTCTGGAATGGATAATGTGCTTTGCGTTTGTCCAACTCTTTGAGAGAAAAAAAAAGGACTCTAAAGTGTTAAGTTAGGATGTGCTAATGGTAAGCACTGTGGGCCTGATCTCTCCTGTTACTGTTGAAGGTCTATGCTGGAAACAGACTACAGTAGAGATGATGCATACATGCCACCTCGGAAAGTGTTCTTGTTGCACTACACCATCACTTGTGCATTTGTTTTCACTTTCTTTCTGAATATCCCCTTTGGTTTTCAATCTAAAATTACAGGCCGGGCCTTGTCCAAAACTTTGTAAAACATTACAATGCATATTAATTACCTTACCAATCAATCACCTTTTTATTCCAGCCGGGCAGTGGCGAGTGGTGAGGCGACACACCCAAGATTGATGGACGAGAGGAGCAAGAGGAATGCCGAGATGCAAAAAACCAGTCCACATTTTTGACCAGGATAAGACAGTAACAGTATCCACTTTTCACTTCTTTTAAATAATTTGATTAATATCTTGTATACATTCTTTACAACAGTGTGTTCTTGGAGTTGTTATTATCAATCATCATTACGTTTGCTCTGTGTTTACGATTCTTCACTACCAATATTTAAAATTTCTATTTGCTATCTGTTAAAGTATTAAGGCCGGAACAGAACAAGAAATAGAAGTGTATGTAATCCGGGTCTCATCATGCATGCATTTCCTTTTTATACCTTAACATATGGAATGGATATGGTATGGTAGTCTTCAATGATTGTCGTTTGTTTGTCTATGTATGCATACTGTTTTTCTATGTCAAACCTTTCCCAAAATCCCCCTTCCCATCCAATCAACAGACCCTAACCCTCTTCTCCCGGGCTGTGTGACTTATTGTTGAGGTGTAACTAAATTAAATGTACACCAATACTTAATCACACACTTGCTGGGGCGGATGTGGTGAAAGCAACACTTCTTCAATTTCAATGCAGAGCGATGATCTTCTTCTGCTTGCCCACCCATGAGTAGGATATTTCAGAGGTTATTTTATTTAACAAAGGAACATATACCTCAGCATGAATTGCCGGCATTGATTGGATTTGTTTGTTGTCATTCCTCATATACAGCACTAACTGTTAGACTGTAGGCATAGTCAAGTCGACAAAACTATAGTTTGTAACTCTGTCTAGTAGGCTATCCTCATAATAACCAGCATTCAGTTTTTTTGTCAAATATTTGAGCATATAATTGTTGCTCGGTAAATTCTGTGATGTACTTCATTCAACTACTCCTCTAACAGTCTCTCAAAGGCGATTGACTATCTCCTTTTCTTTTTTTGGAAATGCTGCCACCCTGCCAGTGTATACTACTACTACTATACTACCACCACCACCCCAATCATGGCATGTATGAAAAAGGAAACCATCTTCACCATGCAGCCAGTGCTGTGCCACAGTTGGACATAAACATCAAGCACCGGTAAGAGAGAAGTTTGGGGGAGGCAGAATCAATAATGGACATGTTGTCAATGATGTCAGTTTCAAACACCACTCCAAAGAATGCATAGTAGGACCAGTCAATGAGTGAGGTGTGTCGCATCTATCTGTTTGTGTCTTATACAGTCAGCAAATTATTGAAATCAAACACACGCTATGGGCAGCCATGCACCAGCAAAGAAACAGTGTGATGTAAAACAGTTACCCCACCTACAAAACATTAACAACATTGCATGTAACATAGAAAAATATATTTAATTGACCCTAACAAATAAACTAAACCCACAAAAGCTGACCCACCCACCTCCCTAACCCCAACGACTGTCCATAGAAGTAGAGAACGCCCAAACTAGTGAAGAACGAACAGGAATTAAAAAAGGGGCAGTGACAGGGACTAACTGGTGGGGCGGGACTGGAGGAGGACACGAATCTGGTCCTCTAAATGGGCGACGCGGCGTCTAAGGCCGCGGCAGTTGCAGCCACAGTGGGGGGGGCACTGGAGTAGACACGGTGGTGGCGGGCAGCCGCCCGGCGGTGGCGCCGTACCGCTGGAGGGCGGTGGCTGGGGCCCGGGGCACTGGAGGAGCCTTCAGTAGCTGCAGCAGCCTCCTCCTCCTCCTCGGCTAGGACCACCAGCCACCGGTATTCCTGCTGGATTGCCTCCAGCTTCCGGCGCCGTGCCTTGGCGGCCAACTCCTTACGGTTGACTTTCGGAGTTGCTGTGTATCAAAAAGAAAAAAACAAGACAATTGTAAAATATAGTCTTAATAAAACAGTAGGACAAGGTAATTATTTATACACATAGTGGCATGGTAGAGTAGCACTATAAAATAAAGCACAGTAGTACATAACATTTTAAATGTCGCCCGTCCTTCTTCCTTCCACCTGTCTTACACTTTTTAGTTGAACAGTGCACCAGGTGCTCTTCTCCATAAAACTTTCAAAGCGGAGTTGAAATCAGATAGATGAGGACATTGGTTACTCAATACTCCGGCTCCTAGTCCTATACCAATTAAAGGGAATTCTAGTCTTCTAGTTCACTCTTCAAACGTCCCCAAGAACTCATACTTACTTACGACATCGGATAGCGGGCAGACTTTGTCCGCCCGCCATCCGACTGCTAAAAAGGGTGGGGGTCCCGTGGGGATAATTAATTAGGATGATGCGCCCGGCACAGTGGCGGGCGCACCCTGTTATTTTAAATTTAAATTCTGGTTGGCTTTGCTGAAAGCAATGCTAAAATGTTGTGCTGCTTTTCCAAGCACAACATGACGGGCCTCGCACGGAGCCTGTCACGTTTTGCTTTGAAAGTCGGGGGGGTACCATAGCATCGGTAGGTACCCTCCATGGGGGCCCCCAAGCATACTCTGCAATGTGTGCATGCCTTTCCGTGGCGGACGGCAATGCCGCCACGCAAAGGCATTCCAAAATGCAGATTATATGGCTGCCGGTGTGGTGAGAGAGACACCACCGCCATATTGAACCCTTTTCCGCCTGGACATGTCTGAATATTTTCTACAGGGATGGCGGGAGGTTTGCCCCTGCTGTGACGGCAGTGAATTCCAGCCAGCCCGGCGGGGGCAATACGCCCACCATCCTAATGGGGCCCTAATTCACAACTGTACAGTATACATATACATACAGTACACCTTTGCAGTGAGTGTGCTGTCAAGTTCAACAATAGTTAAAGATTATGAATCTAACTTACCACCGCCTGCCACTGGTGCTGCCACTCCCCCTCCGTTGCTATCTGCAACTGCCGCATCCTCGCCCTCGGCGTCGCCTTCTCTGGCCCCAGCAATGGTGGTCGGTAGTGCGCCTAGAAAACATTACACATTTATTAGGCGACATATACACCTCCCCCCTTTTGATCAGTAGCAAGGATGAAAAATGAGTTAATACTAACATACATCACTAGTACAAATCAGGTAGTAGTAGAGTAGACACTAAGTTATATGATCATTGTAGCATTTGCTTGATTAGCCCTAGCCATGCACATGTGACGTTACCTTTACCTTGCAGCTTCTTAAGACACCTTTGAGCCCACATGACCTGCCTCACACTGCTACTGTCTAGTCTACGCGCTGCGTACAAGCGGTCAACAAACATTAACAAGCCACTTTTTTAGGAAGAACTGGTGTACTACTGTTACTGTTAGTCCATATTGCTTATCCATAGATGCTACACTTTTTGGCACGGCTGAGAAATGCTTGCAAGTTGCAATATACTAACGCACACCATTTCTTTTTTCGCATTACAGACGCAAGATTCCCTTCTACGAACCAGAGCTTCTGAACGATGCACCAACTACCAGTACTAGGTTCTTCTGAGGTGAGGGGTCCCTTCACTCACATCTTCATTTATAAATGTATATAAACTAAATTGCTATGGGATGGTGGTGCTGCCTTCCACCACTTCAGTTATCATGATTTAATTCCCAACTGTATAAGTGTAACAATGTATATTGTTTTAATGTTATTGATTTGCCGGTTGGTGCTGCTAAGAAAACAGTGTACAGACCTTCTCAAATTGAAATAAAAATTTTAAACCTACATAGACTTTGTGGTATTTGGCGTGGAGTGGACTAACTTACACGAGTGAGCAAATTAAAGTAAGGGTGTGCATGTGAATTGCTTCCACGACAGAGGTTGGGTGTGTTATGTTCTGGGTTGTCTACTTGTTGGTTATCTTGGGGGGAGGGTTCCGAGACCTAATAGGTATGACAAGACAGTACTATAGTCAAGCAGTGGAATTGTGGTGGGTGCGGAATTTCTGATTGAGGTGTGCAAGGAAGGTCCAACCTACCATCACCAACATCCTATTTTCTGGTGCAAATGTATGTGCAAGATCCCTACAACAGTGGTATGTCCTATAGGGTATCATATCAAAATATTAAGAAATCTGGTAGGGCTGTTGTTGCTGTGAATTTTCAAAGCCTAAACATCAACAAGAGTAAAAAGTAGTACAAGACAACGACCCAACGGATTGTACGAGCTACTGGTGAATATGAGTTTTATATTACAACCTTTCACAAAGAGTGGCACTGGCCAACTGGGCAAGACTAGCTACTACAGTACAGACAGACAGACTGATAGTATGTAGTAGTACTCAGTCATCATAGCGGAGGCAGGGATAAGCTTTTTGAAACCGTACAGATCGAAGGATAATTGGTGGTAAAAAAATAGCATTTGGAAACACACTATAGTTCGGGAGAAATGGGGCAGTAAAAGTTATGGAATAAGAAATATTATTAAAAACAAGAAGACTTACTGGGGCCAGCAGAGGAGCCCTCAGCGGTGTCCTCCTGGTGGTGTTCCTGTCCCGCCGACTGCCCAGTCCCTGCCCGTCTGCCCCTGGGTGCTGATGAACAGGAAAGATATAAGAAAGAGACAAACATTGATGGATGGTGTCAACTTAAGCAAATACAATATTTTTCAACAACGGTCAAAAAACACTTATGTAAACAATTGCAATAACTACATTGACCGATCTCATCTGGTCAACATGTAATATCGGGGGATTCGCAGTTCGACTACTTAAGTTACTATTTATCAACAGTAATCCATTCTTCCATTCTGATTCCAGAAAACTAAGTTACACGTAGCCTAAGTATTAGTACAACGTACCACCCAACCTAGCCCACCTATTCCAGGCATGCCAATTGTACATTAAGTATGCATTTCCACTGTATTCCTCAACAATGTGTATGATCCAATCATGGAGGACACATGAACATGACTACATTTTTTGTATACACCAAATTTTGGTTTGATTGATGCTGATCTGCTACTGCTAAGTAACTGCAAAGCCTACCTCCACTCATTGAACAAACTAGAAAGGTTCTAAAGACTGCCGTACTAGCAGCACGTCACGTAACTGAGTGAGGGGGGCATCACGCATACCACTAACCAATTAGAAGCTCATACAAAGTACCTAAACCTATGTATCAATCCGCCCCTATCTATTAGTGACAGGACAAAGTAAGGAGTGGACGTGAGTCACTGTAGCATTACGTAACTTAATTTCTCTAAAATAAACTCGTAAAGAATCACGCTAAGCAAGCGCAAACGCAAAGCTGCAAACAAGTAAGATTAGTAGTAGCGCAGAAGAGCACCTGTGTCATAATCACAGAAGACTTTTAAACGTTATTAACCTGGAATGTATTGCAAGCAGCAACATTCTAGCTGGTTGGAAGGAAAAAAGAGATATTCGCAATATATAACATAGAGCAGAAGAACAGACACAAAGTTGTAATAATTAAATAGGTACTCACCAAGCCCCGGGACCTCCACTCCTAGCAGGTCCAGCAGGTCCTGCTCACGGTCCAGGATGTCGGACCACCGGTGCGTCAGCTGTGCCTGGGTGCGCCGGACCCCAGAGATGCGCGACACTGCCCGGCGCACCTTCCCCCACCGCTGCCGACACTCCCGGAGGCCGTACCCGGACCCAGGCCTGCCACCTGCTGCCAGGGTTGAGGGGAGGTGGTGCTGCACAAAGAAAATTAGTGCAGCCAAATCCGCCTCCCCAAATAAGGCCCGTGCATGCACCCCTTGTGGGCGCCGCCTTCCGCAAGGAAGGCGGTCGCGGCTCTGGCTGCGCCGGCGAACAGCCCTGCCCTTGGACATGGTTCTGGGGACGGGGCGGGAAAGAAAAGGTAAAATAAATAAAGGAGTAAAGGAAATAAATAGCGGGCAATACAAAGAGAAAAAGTAGCTAAAAAACAAAAAAAAAATAGACAAAAAACAAAAATATAGAGGCAGGAAAATAGTTAGAGAAATAATAAGTAATAAAGATCTAAAAAAAGTGGCTATAAACAAAGGATTGAAAAGATTTAGGGAGGATTGAAAATCAGGCCCCAGAACCATGCAATAGAGTGGAAAACAAGATGGCCGCGCCCATTGCGACCACGTGCGCAAGTTCGCGCAATATTTTCTCCCTGAGCAAGCAAAAAGCAACGCGATCAAGTAAAAGCGATCGCGAACAGAAAATATCGACCGCGAACATGCATTGCGCGACCCGGAACAGGAAGTAAACAACGCCAGAGGGCGGGACAAGTGAAAACAAGATGGCCGCGCCCGTGAGCAACCGCATGGGTAAGTTGGCGACCCGCGAACACGCAAAAAATACCGCGAACAGGCGGCAAAAAAACTTCCCCGTCTTCGCGATATTTCCGGCGTGTTTGCGGAGATTTTCTACATTCTCGCGATAATTTGCGGAAGTTAATTCCGCAAATTCCGCCCACCCCTACTGGCAATCACTCTTGGTTGCATCCCAAACCATAGTTTTTTACCCTCCCATACCACCTCAAGTTTGCATCCAACCACAGAGTTGTTTTAAGCTATGGGCAAATTGGGCTCTAGCCCAGGGCCCAGCCTTTAAGGGGCCCCCTGATATAGCCTCCTCTGCTTTGCAGAGACTTTTGCCCTAATGACCTTGCATAATCCTTAAACAGATTGTTTAAATACCATTTTCTGTTAATTTATTGCTAATGTGTATGTGATGAGTGAGAATTTATCACAGACATTTTGTAGAAAAATGTGTTTATGTTTCATGCAACATCCATAAAAAAGTTTATTTTTGATCAAACAGGCCATCACATATGAGAAATTGGAGGGTGTCACAGAGATAGATTATTTGTAGTAATATTAGTGAGCTGCTGCTGTGTTACAATATTGAAAACACATGTAATTGTCCCTGAATATTAGATGTAAACACATTAAGCATTTGGACAAGTTTGCCAGTGCACTGTCAGTGACCAGGTCAAAGAGGGCACAAAGAGCTGAAATTAGATCATGAACTCAAATCTGATCGGAACAGGGCCCCCCAAAATACATTTGGCCCAGGGCCCCCTAAATCCTTAAGATGTCTCTGCCCAGCCATGTGCAAATCAGTCGTGATCCTTCTCATGGGAACAGACCAGCCCGAACTGCCAGCCCAGGTCTTCCCTGAACCGGACTTAGAGCAACTCAGTACCGGTTTCACCCTTATTAGGGCTCTCCAGCCAGGTAGAGCTTGGTTCCAGTGGCATAGTGAGCCCTGGACCCACATCTAGGCATACCTGGTGTTCTTAGGACATCAGAAAACAAAGTGATGGATGGAATGCATATTATGAAATCTGGTAATTTTAAGTATTGCATCAGGGTTGTTGAACTTGAAAGATTTAAAATATGTTTTTTGTTTTGACTTTTAGTGCATATTTCACCTTTGTTATCCATCAACTGTAGCCCTGCTTCAAAATGATGACCTCCTTGATTGTATCTATTTTTGTAATGCAGAAACATCATTAATGTTGATGAAGTTCTTGTTTATATTCACTGAATTAGTGATGGCTGACAACCTGTTAACAAGACTGCAGGAAAGTGCCCTACTGGCATAGTTACCCCCACTTTTTGACTGGGATTCAATGCAATTTTGACAGAAAGAAGATTGGGTTCCTACTATTCAAGGCCCCAGTGCCAGATATTTCCCTAAAACTGTACAATTGTTCCTCCAGTTAGCAATATCTTTAGCAGCCCTCTCAGTCCCTAGTAAATGGTGCGTCAGGTACCTAGGGCAAGGGTACTATAAGGGTCCCCTGCCATTGGAGGGTGCATGTCTTGCTGCAGACAAAACTGAAAACACGACATTGCACACATCCCTGGCTACAGACACTGCATGCAGTATCGATAAGTCACCTCTACAGGAGGCCCTAAAGTCCTAAGGCAGGGTGCACTTTATGACATTTGTGGGCATATCTGCATGAGCACTTATGCCCCTGTGCAAGCCAGTCCAACTACTGCCAATGCATGTGACTAGGGAAGCCATTTTAAAAACGTGCTGGACACTGATGTAAAACAAGCTCCCCAGTTACAAGATAGCTTCACTGAAACCAAAGATGTTTGTTATTAAACACCTTGTATTAATGAGCCAACACTGATTCAGCTCATGGATTTATTAATACATGCATCCAGAAGGCACCTTAGAGGTGCCTCCTGAAAACCTAAAGACTACTTGTGTGCTGGCTGACTGGTTCTGACTAGCCTGCCATCACAGACAAGTTTCTGACCCACAGGGGGAAGGCCCAAGCTTTCAAGAGGTCAGAAACAAAGCCTCCTCCATTAGAGGGTGTTTTGACAGGGAAACATCCTAAACAACGAAGTGTAAATCACGACTTACCTGAACGACGAAGTCAGAACAACGAGGAATCCCGAACAACGAAGTCCTAAACCACGACTTTTCATTTCAACGAATTCCTAAACCACGACACTCCTAAATCACGACTCAGACTGCTATGGCATCTCTCTGGAAAACGTGGCACGTTATTCTTCTTTTTGCTGTCCCCGACACACCTAAACCACCCCACCTCTCTTCGGTTTAATTAGGGAGGCAAACCTATGCTTGGCATCTCGCTGGAAAATGTTTTTACGTTATTCTTCTTCGCCCTCCACCTCTCTTTGACACTTGGAAACGGAAGTTTCGCCAGCTGGCTGGCAACCAACGAGGCTTGCTAAGGCCTGACATTGCGTTAGGTTTGTGTGGCAGTTACTCCTCTCCACCCCCTACCCCTTTCCATGCTGGAGGACTCTAAGGAGCGTGGGGAAGCAGCCAGCTTTCATCCTGCTGGGTGGCATGTCGAGGGAACTGTGTTTTTGGGAATGCTCTCAGGCTTTCGATATATTAGTCTTTATTATAATTCATTGTGTTAGGCCTGTAAATGGCACCGTTGGTTTGTTATTCAAAGATGCGATCTTGATCCCTGCAAAATGCGAATAGTTGTCACATTAGAAATGGTGACAAAATGGAGATTGGCCGTTTTTTCAATGTTTTAATTAAGTATAATCATGAAACAAATGAAAAAATAATAAACAATCCATTTTGAAAAAAAAATATTTTCTGAAAGAACTTGCTTTTTTACTATAGTAAAAATAGTGCATTTTGTGTTAATTTAATTTAGCTAGCATTCTAGTCAAAATCCAAAAAAAAGATGATGGATTAATATTATGAAAATTTAAAGATTAAAAACATAAAAATGTTTAAATAAAAAGACCTTTAATATAATTACATTTTTGTACCATGTTTAAAACATGCGTTTAAGAGAACGTAGTGGTAGATTCGGGTAATATGGAAATTGATTATTTTTCGTGGTTTAGTAAGTCGTTGTAAAGAACGTAGTGGTTTAGCTTTGGTAGTGGTTTAGCCTTCGTGGTTAAGGCATTCGTTGTAAAAGCGGTAGTGGGTTAGTCATACATCCGTTTTGACAACCCCTACAACAGGATGACCGGTAAATTAGCATTCAAAGCCAAGAGTTTCAAAGAGCTTGCCGCCTCTGTTTCCCAGGAAACCTCTGAGGAGTCCAGACAGCCGCTAACCTGACATTGGAAAGCACCACTGCTCCCATGCCTCCTATCCCTAGCTGAAGTGAGTCAAAAGTACCAGCGTGGTCCACAGACCCTCCAGAGAAGAGGCCCACCTTGAGTTTGACCACAGTGGGCTCACTGATGCCGCTTACAGATTCTTTGTGCTGGCCCTTCTACCACGGGTGTCTTTGGTGACAGAAACCCAGTGTTTCAGAACACCTGAGCACCCGGCCACCCTGGACCGAGGAGAAGAGGACCAAAGGTATCCCCACATCCCAGACCTGAGTCCCCTTGTTGTTTCAGCCTAACTGGTCCCCCAGGCCCAGCTTGGAACCTCTTTTTGACCGGACCGATCCCCATTAACTTATACAGGACACCCACTGCTGTTTTGAACCTCCGCACCCGGCCGTCCGAACTACTAGTGTTGCCTTGGACCTTGCCTTCATACTCACCTTACGTCCATGTAAATTGTATCTTAAGTCGCTGTGAAGTACTTATATGCATTATTTGTTTTTCCTCCATAGTATAACATTGTCGCTTCTGAAAGTTGCAATCAACTTTTAAAAATCTACAAACATTTCTATCACGAAACAAACTTACCTGATTTTGATGATCTTGATGCTAAAACGTATATAAAGATATGTATCAGTTTTAAAAATTGGTATGGATCTAATTAGTGAGTCAAGTATATCAGTTATTGACTGTGTCTATACTTCAGATGTCTAATACTTCTCTCTGATAAGCCTAAGGCTGCTCGACCACAATACCCCTCTAAGAGATTACCTTGGAATTGCTAGAGTAAGCCCCTGTCCACTCATATGGGATACCTGGATTATTTGCACAGTATACCTGTTTTTGGTATACTATATAAAGAGCCAGTTTCCTACATTTGTGGTGCAGCGGTGGGATACAAGACTTGATATTTGCTGTACCACTCAGTTAATAGGTGATTCCACTAAGGAATCCAAAATTGTCCTTAGCTTAAAATATTTTTTGTTGATTTCGACTAAATTGTTTAAACCAACCGTAAGGGTCTTATGTTAGGTCCCCCAGTCCAAACTGCTTAGAAATTAAAAACAATTTAGCTAGACCCTTTTAGAGAGCCTAATTAGTATTTTAAAATGTTTTATAACTTAAAAGGTCCCAACTACTTTAAAACCATGACTGCGGTAGCAGGTCTATCCCAGGAGCTCAACCCAGGCCCCCACAAAAGTCTTAAGTTGACCCAACTTAAGGCCCTCTGCCAAGCATGTAACCTAGCCATGGGGTCTAAACCCAATAAAGTACACCTGCAAAGGTTGCTTGCAGACAAATATAGAACCATTGTGTTGTGATCAAGTCCACTCAGTTCAGATGATTTAAAGAGGTTTATTAGAAGATGGTACAAGATCACAGGAAGATTAGAACAAGACCAGATCAAGATCAGTTCAGGACCAGAGGGAGACCCCACCAGGAGCAGCCAGCAGGCAGCTCAGCCCAGTCAACTCATTACTCTCTGCAGATTCCCAACATTCTGACAGCATCATCATATTAACATTCCACTGGTGGTAGAATGGCATTGCATTAGCATTAGCAGGATATAACACATTGCAAGGAAAGAAACCCCTGAAGAGTCAGGAGAAGTAGATGCTAAAGAGGATGATGAGTCTATCAGCATCCCTACTGATGGAAACACCACTGGGAGCACTACTTGTAGCACCATAGAAGACATAGACAGTGAAGATGCTGATCTTCAAAAACTAGCAAAGAGGACTAAAGGCTAAACTCCTAACTACAGAAAAGGAAACAGCTGAGATGGGCCTAGAACCCATCTCTGGTGGCAGCAAAAATCTAGAGAAAGAAGAAGCTTTTGACCCTAAGATCCCCAAGGGGATTGCCCCAAAATATACAGAGGTGATGATAGCACCAAATGGTTTACAGCCTTTGAGAGGGCTTGTAGAATGAGGAAACTCATCCAGGGTATTGGGGCTCCTGACACTGGATGAGACAAATGTTGAGCCCTATGAGCTCCTGAAGTACACCTTTATTGAGGGCTTTGGACTCACCACTGAGGAGTACAGGATCAGGTTCTGGGAAATTTGTAAATCCTTGAGTCAGATATTGACTTCTCAGTAAAAGCACTTGCTGGCTGGGTAAAAGGTAACAAGGTGCAAAACGATGGTGGGCTTTATAATCTTATTCTGAAAAAGCATCTGTTAAGTAACTGTTTCTGAAAATGTGCATCTATACCTAGCACCGGTTTCTCCCCGAGAATTAGGAAAGAAGGCAGACCATTGGGTCAAGACTAGAGTAGCCCAGACAACTCTTGGTAATTAGCTCCCCCCCCCCAGGAAAATATGGTGACCAGTCTAAGGATAAAAACAAGTATTCTAAAGGCCCCCTAAAACCAGTTCCGGAGGGTGGGCCACGTGACAATACGCAGACCAAGGATGGGTACCAGGTTAAGAACTGGTATCCCAAGAAGGCTTGGTGCTTTAATTACAAAGCCAATAGACACCAAAGTGGAGACCCTATCTGTCCGAAAAAGAATCCCCCTAGTGCACCTGCAGTCCCTAATTCAGTGGTAAGTCTCCAGATGGGATCCCATGTGTGCCTTGACCATGTCAGACAGCATGCTGAAGCAACTCTAGTCTCAGAAGGTGGGGTGGATGTAACTGCCCTGGCTATCTGTCTGTCTGGCCCAGTAGCCTGGAGAAATACAGACAACAACCACATACTAATGGGGTTAGATTTGAAGCACTGAGGGATATAGGTGCAAGTGTCACTACGGTGACTGAGAAAATGATGTCCCCAGGACAGTATCTGACTGGTGAGGCATTCACAGTCCTCATTGATGCCAACACCAGACTAATGTCCATACCATGGCAATGGTGTCATTAGAATGGGGAGGGGTTACTGGGAAACAAAAGGTGGTAGTATCCTCTGCAATTCCTGTAGAATGTCTGCTAGGAAATGATCTGGAGTCCACAGCTTGGGCTGAGGTCAAAAGAAAAACCCATGCAGCCATGCTCGGTATATGTGAATGGGTGCACAATGCAAAGCCTAGGGTGAAAAAGAAGTGCTGGAGCCTGGGATAATGGCACAACCCTCCAAGAGAAAAGGCAAGAAGTTTGGGAAACCAGCTTCAAATCAGACATAAGCTCATATCCCCTCTCCTCAGGGAGAAGACCTGATAGCCCCAGAGGGAACCTGTCAGAGCTCCTAGGTTCAGGGTGACCCTCTTGGCAAGATTTGTTCCAGGGACAGAGGACCTGTCTCACTCTTGAGAGCCTAAGACAGCAAGCAGCAGACCAGGAAAAGAGAAATGTCAGTGGCTCCCACAGAACCTATTGTGAGAAGAGACCCCTCTACACTGAGGCCAGAGACGCCAAACATTGTGCCACTAGGAGAGTGGTAGTGCCTCAGCAGTATATAGAGTTCTTACCCTCTCTAGCTCATAACATCCCCCTGGCTGGGCATCATGGCCAGAAAAAACTTGGAGTAGGTAAGTCACCCACTTCTACTGGCCAGGTATGTCACAGAAGGTGAAGGAGTTTTGTAACTCCTGTGTTACCTGTCAAGACAGTGACAAGACAAGCACCACCCAAAGGCCCCCTTCATTTCACTCCCAGTGGTTGAGGTTCCCTTTGAAAGGATAGGGATTGACGTTGTTGCCCCCAGTTTTCCCCAAAAGCATCAGGGAACAGATTTATACTGGTGGGAGTGGAACATGCTACCAGGTACCCTTACGCTATTCCCCTTAGAACTGTCACTGCTCCTGTATTTGCCAGAGCCCTCTTGAGTATCTTTACAATAGTGGGCTTTCCTAAGGAGTCGGTGTCAGACAAAAGTAGTAACTTCATGTCTGACTAACTGAAGGGCTGAATTATGGGGTGGCATAGGACATACACATTTACCACCCCATACCACCAACAGACCAATGGTTATGTTGAGAGAATCAACAAAACCATGAAAGGCAAGATCAATGGACTCCCTGAAAAGGAAAATGGGATGCCCTGATGCCATGCCTGCTTTTCGCCTACACAGAAGTGTTACAGAAGGGAGTGGCATTATTTCCCTTTGAACTTCCGTTTGGTCATCCTGTGAGGGGACCATTATGTCTAGTGAAGGAAGGCTGGGAGAGACCTCTCAAAGAACTTAGGCAAGATATAGAGGACTATGTGCTTGGCCTACATTCAAAGATGGCTGAGTACATGAAGAAAACATTCAAAAACCTTAATACCAGCCAAGAGCTCTAGAAGCTCTGGTATGACCAGACGGCTGCACTGGTGGAGCTCCAACCAGTGCAGAAGGTGTGGGTACTAGAACCTGTGGCTCCCAGGGCACTCCCGGACAAATGGAGTGGGTGTTACCCTATCCTTGGGAGGAAAGGTGAGGTAATCTACCTGGTTGACCTAGGCACTGGCAGGAGCCCTCACAGGGTCATCCATGTCTCAGTCTAAAACCTTTCTCTGATAGGGCTGATGAGGTCATGCTGATCGTTACTGCTGAGGATCAGGAAGGAGAGAGTGAACCTCTCCCTAACCTCCTCTCCCACCGTCCAAAAGACAGGTCTTTTCAGACACCCTCTCTGCCCAACAGCAAGCTGACTGCAGGCAAGTCCTGGAGCAGTATACAGAGCACTTTTCCCCCAACCCTGGTCAGACTGACTGGTGTGTACATGATGTGGACACTGGTGATAGTATGCCTGTCAAAAGTAGACTGTACAGACAGTCTGACCAAAGTGAAGGAAAGCATCAGGGCTGAAGTCAGAAAAATGTTGGAGTTAGGGTGATCGAGCCCTCTGAATGACTCTGGACCAGCCCAGTGGTCTTAGTTCCCAATCCTCACTCCAATGGTGTTTGGAAACCAGAGCTGAGGTTTTGTGTGGACTATAGAGATGTCAATGTAGTCACTAAGACAGATGCACACTCTAACCCAACAGATGAATGTATTGACAGGCTAGGGGCAGGGCAGCCAAGTTTCTCAGTACTTCTGAATTAACATCAGGGTGCTGGCAGATTGTTCTGACCCCTGGAGCAAACAAAAAATCATGATTCCATATGGACATTACCAATTTACAGTAATGCCATTTGGACTAAAGAAAGCCCCTGCCCCCTTCCAAAGGTTGGTGATCAAAGTCCTTTGCAAGGTTTCAGTCTTCTAGTGCAGCATATCTTGACGATATTGCTGTCTATAGCTCCACTTGGCAAGATCACCTGCTTCACTGAGGCTCTGCTGAGTGAAAGTCTCACTATCAAGGCAAGCAAGTGCCAGATAAGGTAGGGATCCGTTGTATACTTGGGGCACCTTGTAGATGGAGCCCAAGCTCAACTGTTCAAACTGTTCAAACTATTGAGCTGGTCCATCTCCCTACAGGGTATGGACTTTACCGGGGAGCATAGACCTGGGACTGACCATGCCAATGAAGATGGCCTTTCAAGGTTTTTCCACTTAGACGACGAAGACTCTCTTGAGAAAGGTTAGTCTCATTCTTTTTCATTTGGGAGGGTGGGTTGTGTAGGAAAGTGCCCTTTTTGAAATGGTTACCCACACTTTTTGCCTGGCATTTGATTCAATTGTGACAGAAAATGCACTGGGTTCCTGCTATCCAGGGCCCCAGTGCCAGATCTCTTTGCCTAGAACTGTCCAATTGTTCCCCAATTGGCAATATCTTTTGCATCCCTATACATCCCTAGTAAATGGTACTCCAGGTACCTTGGGTATGGATACTAAAGAGGGTCCCCAAGGTCTGCAGCATGTATTTTGTGACCCTAAGGCACCCCTTACGTAACTCATATAGACTGCCATTGCAGGCACGTGTCTTGGTGCAGACAAAAGTGAAAACACAACATGGCACACACCCATGTGCCATGCTTACAGAAACTGCATGCAATATAGATAAGTCACCCCTACAGCAGGCCTTACAGACCTAAGGCAGGGCGCACTGTACTACATATGTGGACATATCTGCATGAGCAGATATACCGCTGTGCTGGCCAGTCCAATTACTGCCAGTACAAATGACCAGGGAAGTGATATTAAACACGTCACTCCTCCCACCTCCCTGGGACTTTTTGATTTTTAAATGGGGGGCCTCTTTGACCCCCCAAGGCCCCAGGGACCACCACAGCCCCGGGGCCTCGTGTCACCAAGAAATCGGGAGGGCCTTTTGGACCCTCGGGCCCCAGGGACAACCACCTCCCTGGGGCTTTTTGATTTTTAATTGGGGGGGGCCTCTCTGAACACCCTTGGCCCCAGGGACCACAACTTTCCCGGGTCATAATCAATGTTCCCAGCCCCAGGATGCCAGTTTCCCAGGGCAGGCCCAACATCAAGAAAGGAGGGGTCCGTGTGGCCCCCCCTACTGGAGCCATTGGTGGCCCTGGGGACCACCATTCCCCATGGCCGGCTTCTTCTATGTCCCAGGGTGCCCACCCCAGGGACATTGCTGTTTGCTATGGTTTGGCAGCAGCTTTACCACTCCTGTCAAACCATAGAAAATGCTCCACTTCACCAAGCAAGAGCATGAAATAGGCTCTCGCTTGCTTGAAGTGGAGAAACATTGCTTTTACAAAGAGGGAGCGGCATGTTTAGCAGCTCCCTCCCTGTAAAAGCAATGCTGTTACCTGCAGGAGGTGGGGAGCCAGCAGGGACTTCAGGGGCCTCGAGGATTACCATGCAGTCCCCAATAGAGCCCCAGAGATGAGTCCCTGGGGCCGAAATTACCCACGTGGCCTTCCTCCACAATTTTGGAATGCTGGGCCCTGGCAGATGGGTTCCCCGGATCTTAAATCGGCCTGGAGAGGGGGGCCAAAACAATAAAAATAAAAAAAGGCCTTGACCCTGGGGTTGGGGTCCCCAGGGCCGAAATCGCTCATGGAAGGGGAGTCACGTGGCCCCCCTCCCCTGATAAAAGGGAAAAACAGTGAGTTGCAAGTCGCCGGAGGCCATGCAGTCTTTCAGCAGCACACTGCAAACAAGCCTCCTGCTGCACAACTAGTTGGGGAAAGAAGTCCCCTTGACATCAGAGGGTCCTTGGGAGCCAACTGCCCCTCCTGTTACCTCCAGTAAGTCCCACACAATGTAACTACTGAGAGGTTGTTGGAGGCCATGCCCCCTTTCTCCACCACTCTGCAAAAGTGCTTCCAGGTGCACTACGAGTTGGGGAATTAAGTCCCATTGGATCCTGAGGGTTTTTGGAGGCCAACTGCCCCTCCTATTACCTCCAGTAAGTCTCACACAGCAAGATTGCTGAAAAGTTTTCAAAGGCCACGCCCCTTTTTTACACCACTCTGCAAACGTGCCTCCTGGTGCACAGCTGGTTGGGGGATGAAGTCCCCTTGGCTGCTGAGGGTCCTTTGGCGCCAAGTACCCCGCCTGTTACCTTTAGTAAGTCACACATAGCAGGATTGCTGAGATGTTGTTTGAGGCCATTCACCCTTTCTCCACCACTTTGCCAACATGCCTCTTGGCGCACACCTGATTGGGGGATGAAGTCCCCTTGGCTGCCGAGGGTCCTTGGAGGCCAAATACCCTTCCTGTTACCTCCAGTTAGTCCCACACAGCAGGATTTCTAATAGGCCATGCCACTGTTCTCCACCACTCTGCAAACACACCACCTGGTGCACTACTGGTTGGGGGATGAAGTCCTCTTGCATGCTGAGGAACCTTGGGGGCCAAGAAGTCCTCCTGCTACTTCCAGTAAGTCCCTTACAGTGGGATTCCTGAGAACTAGTTGTAGGCTCACCTCCTTTCTCTACTACTCTGCAAACATGACTACTAGTTAAAAAAACATGGAATTTCACTAAAAAAAACAAAGGTTACAGAAGCATTATGGCTTTGAAATAGAATTTAAAGATCCTTAGAAATTCAGAGAAAAAAGCTAAGGTTACAGGGACATTATGGTTAGGCTCAGATTTCACTCGTACAAAATCAGTGAAATTCATCAGTTATAGTTATCTGAGCTAACTATAACTTATGCCCCCTACAATACACTGCTTATGACCTCACATAATATTTCACTGAAATGGTCAGTGACATCACTGATATCTCAAATGACATCACTGATGACATCATCCACAGAACCACTCACACACCCATTCAACCTCTTGTATGCCCACTCCCACACAACCAGTCCCATACCCATTAACAGACCCATTATCAGTAATAACACACCCTCTCAGTCCTCCAAAGAGGCCCTGACAGACCCACTCATTCACCCATACTGCCACTCACATAGCCACACACTCACCCATACAGCCACTCACACACCCACTTATTTACGTACACAGTCACTCACACACCCAGTCACTCACTCATACAGCGCCTCAAAACAGTTACTCACTCGCCCATACAAGCACTCAAACTCTCACTCACATACCCACACAACCACTTACATACCCATTCACACATCCATGCAAGCACTCACACATCTGCTCATGCACCCATACAGCCATTCACACACTTACTCTCCAATATAGCCACTCACCCATCAACTCAATTAACCAAACACCTACTCACTCACCCATACAGCCACTTACCCACCGAGACACTCACTCAAACAGCCATTCAGACACCCACTGGATACATGTCAAGTGTGTATTTCACACTACAGGTGCATAGTGGATCATGAGTAAATGTCTCAGTGGCATTTTGTGTGTTTCGTCAATGTGCTTGCTCCTTGTCCCTCTTCATCCAGGAATCTGTGATTACATGAATGCTCCTATATCGAATACAACAAGTCTACAAAGAGGCCGCAGGTGGAGCACCAAAGCCCCCACTAACTCCCTGTATCCACTGGGAGCCGGCATTGCTCCCGCACACAAGGAGAAGATAACAATTCTGTCCTCTGCATGTGGGAGCAATTTTTTCATCTGTTTTCCTACCTGCTTTACAGCGGGCAGGGAAACAAATGAAAACTCTGCTTCCCATGATTGGGAGTAGTTTTCCTGCACCAGCCCACTGGGAGCAGAGTTACTGTTTGCTCTCGCGTGACGGGAGCTGTCAAATGTTCCACCAAGCGAAAGCAAACTGCTATCAAATGAGGGTGGGCATCCCAGTACACGGCAGGAGCTGGTCCTGGGTGGGTGTCAGTCCCCAGGGCCATTTGTAGCTCCAGGAGGGGAGGCCACGCGCCCCCCGCCTTTGATCCTTAGGGCCAGCCTCGGGGAGCTGTTGGTCGTTGGGGCCAAAGATATTTAGAAAAAAGGCCTGGGGAGGTGGTGGTACCTGCCGCTCTTAGAAGGGGGGTGGCGCGAGCCCCTCCAATTAGAAGTTAAATCAGCCTGCCCCGGGAGGTGGCAGTACCCGAGGCTCAAACCTGCTTTGGGGAGGAGGGCTGCATGGGCTGCCCACCCCATTATTTATATTTAAATATGCTCCCAGGACCTGGCCCACCCGAAGGCTGAGTTTTAAAGAAGCGTAGGAGACCGATCTTTGTTTTTTTGCAGTGAATTTGCGAATCTAGCATCAGGGCTAAGGGGCTAAGGGATCATGGTATTCCTACTCTGTTCCCTTGTTTTTTATGGTTACAAGTCTTTTTTGGGACTGACTGAGGCAGAGTTCCAAGACAGCTGGCAACACTTTCTGGTTTAACCCCTTCGCTGCTAGGCCTTTTCCTCCCCTGTGCTAAGCCTATTTGGGGTAGTTCGCGCTTAGGCCCCTGTAACTTTTTGACCACATAAGGTACCCACGCCAAATATGCGTCCTTTTTTTCCAACATCATGGGGATTCTAAAGGTACCCAGGATTTGTGGATTCCCCTGGAGGGGACCCAGAAATTTGGCAAAATACAGCTACATTTATTTATTTATTTTAAATTTGAAAAAAGGGCTCCAGATGAAAGCGTCTGTTTTTTTTTCCTGCATATGGTATCAAAAGAGGGGATGTGGTGCTTCAATCACCATCTTCCCAGCTTTCAGGGACAAGCAGACTTTTGTCAGAAAACCAACATTTTTTACACAGTTTTGGCATTTTTCTGGGACATAGCATATTTTTGCTATTTTTTCTGCTTTCAACCTCCTTCCAGTTAATGGTAGAAATGGGTATGAAAGCAATAACGGATCCTGGAAAGCTATACATTTTAGAAAAGTAGACAAAATTATTAATTCAGTAAGGGGTCATTTGTGTAGATTCTTCAAGGTTTCTTCATAGAAACTAACAGTTAAATATAGGAAACATTTAAAATTAGTTTAATAAAACTGTCATTTGTGTCAACGTTTTCACCTGTAACTTCTTCTAATTATGACAGCTGTTTGAAAGCAATATACCGTTACATTTGCTGGATGTTTCTGGTTGTGGGGATATATAGGACTTGTAGGTTCAAGAAGAACCCGACAAACCCAGAGCCAATAACTGAGCAGTGTCTTTCAATTGTTTTTTATTATGTACCGGGTATTTAGCAATTATTTTGGGAAAATGTATACATGAAAAAATTGGTATGAAAGACACCTATGCATTTCTGAAATGGGAACAAAATATAGAGTTTAGAAACAGTAGATATTTGCACATTTCCGAAATTGGGAGTACCCATACGAGCATGAGAATTATAGGTCATTTTTCAAAATGACTTCATTTTTACACATTGTCTTTCATTTGGAAGGCAAAAATGCATCGAACTTCTGTGTTACCCTAAGTCTCCCGATAAAAATGGTACCTCACTTGTGTGGGTAGGCCTTGTGCCCACGACAGGAAACGGCTCAAAATGCAACGTGGACTCACCACATTATCACAATGAAAAATGACCCTTTTTTGCGAAGTGACTAGCTGTAGTTTTTAATCCTAGCTCTGCCTGCACCTAGGGAAACCTAGCAAACCTATACATTTTTTTAAAACTAGACACCCAGGGGAATCCAGGATGGGGGTACTTGAATGTCTCTCACCAGGTTCTGTTACCCAGAATCCCTTGCAAACCTAAAAATGTGCCCAACAAACACATTTTCCTCACATTTCTGTGGTGGAAAGGTCTGGAATCTGCATGGATCCACAAAATTCTACCAACCCTGCATTCCTCAAAGTCTTCCCAGAAAACTGGTACCTCACTTGTGTGGGTAGGCCTAGTGCCCGCGACAGGAAACGGCCCAAAACGAAAGGTGGACGCACCAAATTTTCACTGTGAAAAATGACCCTTTTTTTGCAAAGTGCCTAGCTGTAGATTTTTAACCCTAGCTCTGCCGGCACCTAGGGAACCTATCAAACGTATACATTTTTGTAAACTAGACACCCAGGAGAATCCGGGATGGGGAAACTTGACTGGCTCTCACCAGGGTCTGTTACCCAGAATCCCTTGCAAACCTAAAAAATGTCAGAAAAACACATTTTCCTCACATTTCTGTGGTGGAAAGTTTTGGAATCTGCGTGGATCCCACAAAATTCCACCCACCCCGTGTTCCCCAAAGTCTTCTGAGAAAAATGGTACCTCACTTGTGTGGATAGGCCTAGGGCCCGCGAAAGGAAACGGGCAAAAACGCAAGGTGGACACACCACATTTTCACAGTGAAAAATGACCCTTGTTTTGCAAAGTGCCTAACTGTAGTTTTTGAACTCTAGCTCTGCCGGTACCAAGGGAAACCTAGCAAACCTAAACATTTTTGAAAAGTAGACACCCGGGGGATGCCAGGGACGTATAACTTGCGTGGATCCACCAACGTTTTCTTACCCAGAATCCCCTGCAAACCTCAAATTTAGCTAACAAAATCACTTTTTTCACACGTATTTGTGTGGGAAAGTTGCGACCTCACCGGGCTGACACAAATTTCTTACCACCCAGTGTTTTCCCAGGTCTCCCCACCTTGCCTGTTGCTGGTACTTGGGCCTCCCACGCGAGTGAGGCACCATTTTTATCGGGAAACCTGGGGGAACGCTGGGTGGTAGGATATTTGTTTCAGCCCGGTGATGTCACAACTTCCCCAAACACAAATGTGAGGAAAAGGTGAGTTTTTTACGCTAAATTTGAGGTTTGCAGGGGATTCTGGGTAAGAAAAAGTTGGTGGATCCACCCAAGCCATACCTTCCTATAATCCCCCGGGTGTCTAGTTTTCAGAAATGTGTGGGTTTGGTAGGTTTCCCCAGCTGGCCGCCGAGCACGGGACCAAAAACCCAGGTGACCACCCCTTGCAAAACCAGGTCGTTTTGCGATAGGCAATTTTGATGTCGCCTCAATACGTTTTGGACCATTGCCTGTCGTGGGTACTTGAGCCTACCACACGAGTGAGGCACGGGAGACCTGGGGGAACGGTGTGTGGTAGGAAATTTGTGTCAGCCCGGTCAAGTCACAACTTTCCCACACAAAAATATGTAGAAAAAGTGATATTTTCAGCTAAATTTGAGGTTTGCAGGGGATTCGGGGGAAGAAAATTTTGGGGGATCCACACAAGCCATACCTCCCTGGAATCCCCCCGGTGTCTAGTTTTCAGAAATGTGTGGGCTTGGTCAGTTTCCCTAGCTGGCCGCAGAGCACAGGGCCAAAAACACAGGTCGTTTTGAGATAGACAATGTTGATGTCGCCTCAATACATTTTTGGCCCTTGCCTGTCGCGGGTACTTGACCCACTCACACAAGTGAGGTACCATTTTCCTCAGAAGACTTTGGGGAAAGCAGGGTTGGTAGAATTTTGTCGATCCACGCAGTTTCCAAAACTTTCCACCACAAAAATGTGAGGAAAATGTGTTTTTTTGTACAAAGTTTAAGGTTTGCAAGGGATTCTGGGTAACAGAACCTGGTGAGGCCAGACAAGTCATCCCAGTCTGTATTCCCCTGGGTGTCTAGTTATCAAAAATGTACAGGTTTGCTAGATTTCCCTATGTGTCGGCTGCGCTAGGACCCAAAATCCACAGGTAGGCACATTGCTAAAAATAAGTCTGTGCCTTGTGGGCTTTCTGCCGCCCTGGAGGGGAATCGGGTGGAGGGAGTTTGCCACGATAAGGCCATAAGGGTGGCAGAAAGACTGTGGCTATTTGTTTGGGAGGTGGGGGCATTGGTATGCCCATTCTGGGCAGCACCCACGCATAAAAAATGCCAGCATAATCGCTCGTGCCTAGTGGGCTTTCTGTCTCACCCGTGGGCCAGATCAGGGGCACTGCCTGGAAAGACTGGAATTTCTCTGGGGTGTGGGGGTATTGTCATGCCCATTTTGGGCAGTCCCCACCCCTTCTTGAATAAAACAAAAATCCCTGGTTTCTAGTGGGATTTCTGCCCCCCGGGGGGGGCAGAAAGGTGGTAATTGTTTTGGGGGGGCAATGACATGCCTGTTAAGGGCAGCCTCCACCCCAATTTCAATTGTCCAAAATAAATCCCTGGTGTCTAGTGGGCTTTTTGCCCCCCCGGCGGGGCAGATTGGGGGCTACTGCCCCCATCTTCCCCCAGGGGGGCAGAAAGGCAAAAATTTTGGTGGGGGTGGGGTATTGGCATGCCCATTTTGGGCAGGCATGCCCATTTTGGGCAGCACCCACCCTAAGTAAAATTGCGGGGAAAAAAATCCCTGGTGCTTGTGGGCTTTCTCCCCCTCCGGGGGGCAGATTGGGGGCTACTGCCCCCTTCTGACCCCAGGGGGGCTGAAAGACAGTAATTTTGGGGGGGCGTGGGGGCATAGGCATGCCCATTTTGGGCAGCCCCCACCCTAATTTCATTTGCCTAAAAAAAAATCCCTGGCGCTAGTGGGTTTTTTACCCCCCCCCCCCCGGGGAGCAGATTGGGGGCTACTGCCCCATCTGCCTCCTAGGGGGGCAGAAAGGCTATAATTTTGATTAGGAAGGTTGGGGGCATTCGTGTGCCTGTTTTGGGCAGCCCCACCCTAAGTAAATGTTTGAGAAACAATCCCTGGTGCTAGTGGGCAGAAAAACTGGTATGCCCAAAACACAACGGGGGGAGCAAAGGGCCTTGCCTAAGGGGCCGCTCCCCCCTCCCTGGCGCTGGTGGGTGGATCTTGGCTTGGGGATCGCCCTCCTGGGGTGATCCCCAAACAGGGATCCACTCAGGAAGGGTACCATTGGAAAGGGGAGAACGATACCTCTCCCAAGTGTTTCAGTGCTCGGGGGGCTGACATAGCCCCACGAGCACTGAAACACTGAAACTGAGTTTCAGTTTCATTTTCAATATAATGATGACAGCGCACCATGCGCATGATTGCCATTACTTTGAAAACCAGGGATTTGCCTTGGGAGTTTGGGAAAGCTCTTCCCCACCTCCAGAGGCACACAAAAGCATGGAAATCCCTCTGCTGTTTATCAGAGGGATTTCCTGCCCCTGTCCTCATGACGGAATGGTTCCGTCATGAGCACAGGATCACCGGTGCTCATGATGGAACCATTCTGTCATGAGCACCGAAAGGGGTAAGTGTCAGTTGAAATGTTGGCAGCCAATCAGATCTCTCCACAAGATCATCAATATTTGCGGTGGCTTCGAATCTCTAGATATAAACAAATTTAATATCTCCAAAACTACTGAACTGATTTCTACCAAATCACAAAAGGGCTCTTTCTGGACCAAGTTCTAGCTTTCTGCCAAATTTGGTGTAATTCCGTCCAGCAGTTCAGACTGTAGTCGTGTCTAAAATCCCTACAGAAAATTGCATGGGGAAAATATGTTTTGGGAACTTCCCTTTTTCCTCAGCCCCCGCTTCATGAATCACCCTGAAACTTTCAAGACAGCAGCTGAAGACAGCCTTGTACAAATTTTGATTTTTTTTTGGAGATTCATCAAACAGACCCAAAGTAATTGGCAAAACAAATAAAACTATTTTCGTATGGAAACGGGGTCCTGACTATCACTACATACTGGTGACCGCCAGTAGGACACACACAGACACACACACGTGTATGTATATTTATATATATATATATTCACTGAAAAACACCAACGGTTTCAGTGGCGTTATAGTTAGGAATTGGCATTTAAAAAACCTTAGAAATTCACTAAAAAAACATAGGTTTCAGGGGCGTTATAGTTAGCTGGACATTTCCCTCGTACAAAACCCTAGAGATTCCCCCGTTATAGTTAGTTCAGCTAACTATTACTCGCGCCCCCGCAATGCACTGCTGATGACGTCACATATTACATCACTCATGACATGGTCAGTGACATCACTGATGACATCACTGATGACATCTCAAATGACATCACTGATGACATCATCCAGTGACTGTGTGTTTCTGTAAAGTTTAAATATGTTTAATATATATAGGGAAAGGCGTATTGAAGAATGAGTGGGTGTATAAGTGTGTGAATGGATGATTTAGTAGGTGCGTGACTGACTCTATAAGTGAGTCATTAAACGTATCTTACTGCAGACTAGTGACTAAACTGTGTGAATGTCTGTATGTGTCTGTGTGTTGGTGTATAAATGGCTGCATGGTTTTGTGAATACCTATATGAATGTTTATATATGGGTTATTGATTGGTTGTCTCAGTATCTGTATGGGTGCCTGAGTGTTTGTGTGGGTAGGGTGTGTGCGACTCTGTGCATAGATGTGTGAGTGGGTGATTCTATGGGTGCATGTTTTTAAGAGTGCATCTGTGATGGACTGTATGGTTGGGTGAGTGTATGTATGGGTGTGTTAGTGATTGAATGTATATCTCAGTGGTACATGTGTGACTAACTACATATGTGAAAGGCAGTATATAAGCGTGTACGAGTATATAAGTGGGTATATGTGAGAATGTGTGATTGTGAGAGTGGCTGTATGGATGAGTGTGTGCTTGTATCAATGATTGTATAAGAGCGTAAGAATGTGGTACTATTTTTATGAGTAAGTGAACTTGAGTGTGTATAACTGCATAGGTGAGTAAATGGGAGTGTGATTAATTATTTGCATGACTGACTAGGTGTGAGAGTACCTCTATGGATGATTGGTGGTGTGTGAGTGTCTATGTAGGTGTATAAATGCATATGATAGTCTTGTACGGAGTGACTGTAAGTATGAGTGACTGTACAGGTGAGTGAGTGGAGGTGTATGTAGACCTAAGAGTTAATGAGTGGGTATGTAGTTATTGGTATTGGAGTATCTATGGTTTTGAGAATGGACGTCTGAAATTTTTAATTGGTGTATCAACAGTTAAATTAGGGTGTGAGAAGATGCAGTAATTTATCACATGGATGATGTCATCAGTGATGTCATCAGTGATGTCATTTGAGAAGTCATCAGTGATGTCATCAGTGATGTCACTGACCATGCCATGAGTGATGTAATATGTGACGTCATCAGCAGTGCATTGCGGGGGCGCGAGTTATAGTTAGCTGAACTAACTATAACGGGGGAATTTCTAGGGTTTTGTACGAGGGAAATGTCCAGCTAACTATAACGCCCCTGAAACCTATGGTTTTCCCGAGGGGCAGGATAAGACCAATGCCACCTTGGTCACGTGCAAGATTTGCAAAAGAGTCCTATCGAGAGGGGATCCTAACAAGAAATACTCTTGCGAACAATCTTGCACAAGAAGAGTGCCGACGGATGAGAAACACTCCTGCTCCTGCGCCATCCACCTCATCGCAGCCGAGCACATCAAGAGTGCATCCATCGGCCCAAACCTTGGACATCCGTCCTCAATTTCAATTTTTAAAAGTGCTCTACACTAACTGCAATAAGACTTTGTGCTATGGTGACCAGTCGATCGATCTGATCTGCCGCCGGCAAGAAAGTCACATTTGCTAGTTTTTTTGTTTTTTTTTAATGTTCCCTGAAGTTCATTGTTTGGTTTCTCCTGTTTTGTTTTTTGTTTTGTTTTTTTGCAGAAAAAACAAAAAAAATTAAAAATTGTTCAGAAAACCCCCAAAAAATTATAAAAGAAGAAAGAAGAAAAAAAAAAGTTCTTGTAAGAACTAACTTTCCAGGTTTAAAAAAAGAGCTAAATTTCTTTGTTAGTGTTAGTTTAGATGAATGTATGTGTAGTATGTAATTGACTGAATGAATTCATTAGTAGCGTATGGTGAATGTTTGAGTGCAGAACTATGAGGAAGTGCTGCAGCAGCACACAGTAACCTTTTTAACTGCAGTGTGCTGTAGTACTTCCGAAGCACAGGGATGCAACATATGTACATAAATATGTTGCAAATCTATGCTTCTCTCTGCACGGCTGCTTAAACTGCAGCCATGTGGTGACACAGGCACCCTTGCACCATAGTGCAAGGATATCTGTGTCATGTGCTGTTTGTTTTTCTGCAGGAAGACACACCTTCCTGCACAAAAACAATGAGAAAATGCATTTTTCTTATCCAATGTATGCTGAACATTTCAGCATGCATTAAAGATATAAAAATGTGGAGAAATTAAAACAATTCTCCTTGTTGTGCTTTCCTACACCAATTTTAGAATGGTGCAGCATTCACACACATATCGAGATTTATGATGTCTGATAAATCTAGACATGTGTCTTGTTCTATGAGTATTAAGTGCAATCATGCACAACAACACTTATAGAACACCCTTTCAACACAAAGTGGTGTGCATGATGAGGTTATATTTACATGGAGTATAAAAAGTGCACAGAGTGCCTTTTCCTCTCTTTGTAAATATAAAAGAGTATCTTGCACAATAACTATGTTACAAAAAGTGACATATTTCCGTTTTTAAATTTCCTTGCGAATGATAGAAGGTAAGCACAGAGTTTTGTCTGCAAAGATGTTCAAAGAAGAATGATTGAAATGATTGCGGTCCTTCAACAGCTAAAAGGTGAAATATTATGAACCCCTCAAATCTCTTTTTTTGCAGGTCACATGATATCTGATTACGGTCAGATTTCAAAACTACATAAACAGAGTGTTTTTAGAAACGTGTTTCAACTTTGTAGCTTCTTGCAGGCCTCTTCATTCTGCATATTGAGACTTAGTTAAACTTACCTTCACAGTAATAGGAATAAAAAATGGTATACATTTTTTTCTGTTTTTCATTCATATATAAATTCATATAAATTGCTTATTTTAAAATTTGAATCTGTGAAAGAAAAGGAAAAAAAAAATATAACATGTAATACATTTTTTACAACACAGCATAATTTCCACAAAGTAATTTTTTTGCCTTTTTTGCTGTTCTCAGAATATATTAAATTTCACTAAAAATAGTGATTTCAATCGTACTCATCACTTAACAGCGGGCAAAAAAAACACAATCTCAAAGATTGTTAAAAAAAAACCAACATGCCATTCACAAAATACAAATCACAGAAATATAAAATGCACACAGCTAACAAAATTGGACATTTTCTACTTTTCTCGAGGGGCAAACAAAGACCAATACCACCTTTCTCATGCACAAGATTTTCAAAAGAGTTCTGTTACGAGGGGATCCTAACAAAAAATACTCATGCAGCACAGCAAGTATGATGAAACACCTAAGGACCCTTCATCCAAAGAATCTTGCACGAGAAGAGTGCAAACCGATGAGAAACACTCCTGTTCTGTATCTGTAAAAAAGAATCACAAATAAATGTATATTAATAACTTTCAAAATTATACTATTCCATTACTGTACAAACACATTTTATATAAATACTGACTAAGAATCTATGTCCCTGAACCACAAGTGTGACGTTGGTTAAAACACTACATGAATAGTGCATACTACTTTGAAACAGTTCATGCCCTAAAGCCTACCTCACTAAAACTCTACATGCTAACTGACTAAAAGATTACAGTACTATAAAGAGACACACTGGGTGAGTGACAGGGTGTTTGCTAGAAGAGTATGAATACTAACTAGGGAATTGAAGGTGTGAAACACAACTGTGTAGGAGATTAGAGGACTGCACGCATAGTGAATAGGCATTTGAAGCAGTCTATGTGCTAAGGCCTGGCTCACTGCATGACTACTTGGGTACTGACTGAATGATTAGAGTACAGCAAGGAAAGTGCCTAGGTGAATTTATAAGTGCTAGGCTTTTCGCACAGGGAATGCATTAGTACTTGGTACTGAATGGGTCACTAGAGGAGTGCAAAGGCAGTGACAAGTGCTGGACTGTATGGATACTGACTAGGAAATTGAAAGTGTGAAAGACAAGTGTCTAGGTGGTTAGAAGACTGCATGCATAGTGCATAGGGGTTTCAAGCAGTCCATGTGCTAAGGCCTGGCTCAGTGCATGAATACTTAGGCACGGACTGAATGATTAGAGTACTGCAAAGATAATATCTTGGTGAATTTATAAGTGTTTGAATTTTCACACAGTGAATGGATTAGTACATGATGCTGAATGGGTCACTAGAAGGCTGCAAAGGGAGTGACAGGGTGTTTCCTGGAAGTGTATGGATACTGACTAGGGAATTGAAGGTGTGAAAGACAATTGTGTAGGTGGTTAGAGGACTGCATGCATAGTGGATAGGGGTTTGAAGCAGTCCATATACTAAGGCCTGGGTCACTGGATGAGTACTTGGGTACTGACTGAATGATTAGAGTACTGCAAGGAGAGTGCCTGGGTGAATTTATTAGGGTTTGGCGCAGTGAATGGATTAGTACATTATGCTGAATGGGTCACTAGAGGAGTGCAACGGGAGTGACAGGGTGTTTGCTGGAAGTGAGGGGAAACTGACTGGGGAATTGAAGGTGTGAAAGACAAGTGTGTAGGTGATTAGAGGACTGCATGCATAGTGGATAGGGGTTTGAAGAAGTCCATGTGCTAAGGCCTGGCTCAGTGCATGAATACTTAGGCAGTGACTGAATCATTAGAGTACTGGAAAGAGAGTGTCTTGGTGAATTTATAAGTGTTTGGGTTTTGGCACAGTGAATGGATTAGTACATGCTGTTGAATGGGTCTCTAGAGGACTGCAAAGGGAGTGACAGGGTGTTTCCTGGAAGTGTATGGATACTGACTAGGGAATTGAAGGTGTAAAAGACAAGTGTATAGTATGTTAGAACACTACATGCATACTGCATAGACATTTGAAGCAATCTATTTGGTACTTAGAAACTGACTAAATAATCAGACTACTTCTAGGACAGTGCTTAGGTAAAACTTTAAAATTTTCAGTTCTGCCACAGTGAACAGAATAGTACATGGTACTGCACCTTAGTGTCAAACCCTGACTCATTTTATCAATGCATAAGCAAAGACTAGCTTCTAATGCTACTAAAACTTGACAACATGACAGGTTTTAAAAGAGTTATCTGCTAAAAAATACACAATGTTACCAAATGCTTCTCTCACAGTGGTTCCCAAATGCACACAGACTCACAGTGTGATTCTAGACAACAACCACTATACCTAGGAGTTTACCAAAAATCATTCACTACTTTGGAAGTGGTAAGGGAACTGCACACAATCTTCATATTTCAGGACTGCACTTTTGTGTCAAAGCCTGACTCATTTAATCAAAGCATAAGCAAAGACTGGCTTCTAATGCTACTAAAACTTGACAACATGACCAGTTTTAAAACAGTTATCTGTCAGCAAATACACGATGTTACCAAATGCTTCTCTCACAATCCTTACCCAAATGCACACAGACTCACAGTGTGATTTTAGACAATCAACACTATCCTAGGAGTTTACCAAAACTCATTCACTAGTCTAGAAGAGTTAATGGTACTGAACACAATCTACATATTTAAGTACAGCACATCAGTGTCAAAGCATGACTCATTTAATCAACGCATAAGCAAAGACTGGATTATAATGCTACTAAAACTTCACAACATGACAGGTTTTAAAAAAGTTATCTGTCAGCAAATACATGATGTCACCAAATGCTTCTCTCACACTGATCCCAAATACACACTAACTCACACTGTGATTCTAGACAAGCACCACTATCCCTAGGAGTTTACCAAAACTCATTCACTACAGTGCAAGTGGTAAGGGAACTGCACACAATCTACATATTTCAGGATTGCACTTTTCTATCAAAGCCTGACTCATTTAATCAAATCATAAGCCATGACTGTCTTCTAATGCTACTAAAACTTCACAACATGACAGGTTAAAACAGTTATCTGTCAGCAAATACACAATGTTACCAAATGCTTCTCTCACAGTGGTTCCCAAATGCACACAGACTCACTGTGTGATTCTAGACAAACAACACTATCCCTTGCACTATACCAAAACACATTTCTTCATCTAGAAGTAGTACTACATTTTAGTATAGAAACATAACATAACTCATTTCACAAATTCATAAACAATGACTGGTTTCTAATTCTACCAAAATATAAAAACAGCACAGTTATCTGTCTGCAAACACATGAAAAACACAAATGCTTATCACAGAATGGTTTCTACATGCACACACACTGTCAATAAGATTGTAGAGAAAAAAAGTACTCCCTACACTTTAGCAGGAGAAATACATTAGTCTGATTAAAATCAAAATAGTCTACATACATCCCCTCACAATTAAATAACTCATCTTTCAAGTTCTTTTGTAGATTAAGTATATCAGTCACTCACCATATTTTCTTTTACAGAATCTCTGCACTGTGCACCTCTCAGCAAAAACAAAGAATGGAAAAGTTTCCCTTTCATTTTCCACACATATACATGTAAACATCAAATCACAATCCTTCACACATAAACTCAAAAGCAAACACACATTTCTATTGGTTAAACATTTCAACCCTTTCCAACTGAAAGACATTTCAACCCTTCCCCCAATCTGCCTTCTGCCTGTTACCATAGAAACAGGTCATGGAACACTGCACTAAGCACACAGGTCAGAAGTTCAGCACACAATGTTCCTACACAAGAGAGGAAGTGTGCTTCACTTTTCAACATATCAGCTAATCATATATAATGTTTCTTGCAATCTGTTTTTGTTAACCAATAAGAATCATACCCTTAAAAAACAGAAATATACACCCTACCTTTCAGTGTACAAAGTAGTCATACAACCAATGATTTCTTGTCTTTTAAAAAAAAAATTCTGTGGATCCGTGTACCCAACGCGATAGGATGCGCGCACTTTGTGCGCATTTCGCCGTTTTTTTTTTTAAAAAAAAGGGGGCCCCAGGGGGTCCTTCTGGGACCCCCTAAGCACCTCTAGAGGGTCAGAGTATTTCCACTCTGCCCCCTTTATATGTTTTACACACTTATTCCCCTTGCTTTTTCAGCCTTGCTTCTACCGAGGCAGAAAATGGCCGCCAACAGTTCCTGGTTTCGAATGTAGAGAGACACTCGACAGCCAATTAGCATTCAGCACACAATCGGGAGGGTGCGCGCTCGGTTCGGGGAGAGTGCGCGTACGGTCCGCGGATCCTCCACGGCCATAGATATTTATGTACTTTTAACGCTAATTTTCCCAGGAACTACTGAACGGATTCACACCATTTATGCAAAAGGCACGAGTCTGATCTGAGGACTACCTCTTTGCCAAATTTGTTGTCATTCCGTTCAGTGGTTTGGGCTGTAGCTGCGACAACAGATCCTATTGGAAATTGCATGGGGAAAATGCGTTTTGGGACCCCCCTTTTTTCTTGGCCCCCGCTTGACGAATCACCACAAAACTTTCAGGGTAGGAGCGGAGCGGAGCTGGCCAAAAGTTTGGAAAATTTCGCGAGGATTCGTCAACCGGTGCCAGACTTATTGGGAATAGAATGTTGCGGATTTCCTATGGAAAATAGGTCCTAACTATAACTACCTACTGGCGACCGCCAGTAGGTAATATATATATATATTCACTGAACAAACCATAGGTTTCAGGGGCGTTATAGTTAGCTGGACTTTTCACTCGTACAAAACCATTGAAATTCCCCCGTTATAGTTAGTTCAGCTAACTATAACTCGCGCGCCCGCAATGCACTGCTGATGACGTCACATATTACATCACTCATTACATGGTCAGTGACATCACTGATAACATCACTGATGACATCACTGATGACATCGCTGATGACATTATCCAGTGAATGTGTGTTTTTCTGAAAATTACATATGTTTTATATATGTATATCTCAAGGTCGATGGAAAAATAAATGGGTATATAAGTGTCTAAATAGATGATTTTTTTTTGAAAAATTGATTGTATAACTGACTGATTAAGTGTATCTTAGTGAATACATGGCTTAGTGAGTAACGTTTAAATATGTAAATATCTGTATCAGTCTCTCACTTTGTGTATAAGTGGCTGCATGGGTTGGTGAGTAGCTACATGAGTGTCTATATAGGTTATTAGTTGGTTTTTTGAGTATCAGTATGAGTGTCTGAGTGTCTGTATGGTTCGGTGGGGGGTATTACGTAGTGCATAGGTGCATGAATGAGTGACTCGCTGTTTGTATGTGCATGGGTGTGTTAGTGAGTGAATGACTGTCTCAATAGTGTCTTTATGAGTAACTACATATGTTTTAAACTAGTATATGTGACTATTGGTGTACATAAGTGAGTATATGTGAGAGTGAGAGATTGAAAGAGTTCCTGTATGAATAAGTATGTGTTTCTATAAGTGATTGTTTAAAATACTAAGTATGTGTAAGTTTCTGTAGAAGTAAGTGTGGTGGTGTGTGTATAACTGTATATGCAAGTAAATGGATGTTTGATTCTTTATTAACATGAGCGACTATGTGTGTGAGTAACTCTATGGATGAGTGGCGTTGTGTAACAGGATGTATAGGTGTATGAGTACATATGATGAGTGAGCACATGTATGAGTGACTGTATAGGACTGTTGGTGAATGAGTGGATGTGTTTGTGGATATTAGAATTACTGAATAGGTTGTAATAACTGGTATTGGTATGTCCGTTGTTTTGAAAATTTTAGTTTCTATCTTTGAATGTGTGTATCAAAGGTTATATTAGGGGGAGAGGAGGTCTGCCACTCTATCACAAGGATGATGTCATCAGTGATGTCATGAGTGATGTTACTGACCATGTCATGAGTGATGTAATATGTGACGTCATCAGCAGTGCATTGCGGGCGCGTGAGTTATAGTTAGCTGAATTAACTATAACGGGGGAATTTCAATGGTTTTGTACGAGTGAAAAGTCCAGCTAACTATAACGCCCCTGAAACCTATGGTTTTTTCAGTGAATTTCTAAGGTTTTTAAGTGCTAGTTCCTAACTATAATGTGCCTGAAACCTATGTTTTCTTCAGTGAATTTCAAAGGTTTTTTAAATGCTAATTTCGAACTATGCCTACAGAGATAGGACATGTGAAGAAAGTAGAAAAAACGCACAGAAAGAAAAAAAAGAAATGCAGAAAGAAGCAACAGAAGTCCTCAAAGACGAAGAAAAGTGCAGGAAGAAGGATAACGTGTTGAAAGAACAAACAGAAGAGCAGAAAGAAGCCTTGTTGCAAAATCATCCTGTACCCTCAACTTTTTCAGACGGATACTGGTGGTAACTGAGTCTGACTAACCAGTCCTAGAGCCAGTGCTATGTTAAAAGACACTCAGAATACAGTGAAAACATCTACATACACTAGGGAACACTATGTGTTGGGGTCCCCCTGTGATTAGCATGGCCTCCTCTGTAAGATCCTAGTATATAATAGGGCAGGGGATTAAAACTTCCTCTTAAAACGCACCACAGGGCGTGTTTGCACACGTCACCTCATGCCCCGTCCCCTCCCTTCCCCACTGTGTAAACACGCCCTGTGGCCGATTGAAGTTGGGAAATTAAGTCCCCTTGAATCCTGAGGGTCCCTAGGGTCCAACTAGACCACTAGGTACCTCCAGTAAGCGCCACAGAGCTGCGTTGCAGAGAGATGTAAAAAGGGGCACGGCCTAGACCACCTCTCTGCAACGCAGCGCAGTGGCGCATACTGGAAGCACCTGGTGGGCTGGTTGGCCCCCAGGGTCCCTCAGGATTGAAGGGGAATTATTTCCCCAACTTAAAACGCACCACAGGGCTTGGTTGCACACGTTAACTCAGGCCCCGTCCGCTCCCTTCACCACTGTGTAAACATGCCCTGTGGCTGTTTTTAGTTGGGAGATAAGGTTCATTTGAATCCTGAGGGTCCCTAGGGTCCAACTAGCCCACTAGGTACCTCCAGTAAGCGCCACAGAGCTGCGTTGCAGAGAGGTGTAAAAAGTGGCACGGCCTGGACCACCTCTCTGCAATGCAGCTTAGTGGCGCTTACTGGAAGCACCTGGTGGACTAGTTAGCCCCCAGGGGCCCTCAGGATTGAAGGGGAATTATTTCCCCAACTTAAAACGCGCCGTAGGGCGTGTTTGCACACATCACATCAGGCCCCGTCCCCTCCCTTCCCCACTGTGTAAATACGCCCTGTGGCCATTTTTTAAGTTGGGAGATTAAGTCCCCTTGAATCCTGAGGGTCCCTAGGGGCAAAATCGCCCACTAGGTATGTCCAGTAAGCACCATTGCAGAGAGGTGTAAAAAGGGGCATGGCCTGCACCACCTCTCTGCAATGCAGAGCAGTGGCGCTTACTGGAAGCACCTGGTGGGCTAGTTGGCCCCAAGGGTCCCTCAGGATTGAAAGGGAATTATTTCCCCAACTTAAAACGCGCCACAGGGCGTGTTTGCACATGTCACCTCAGGCCCCGTCCCCTCCCTTCACCACTGTGTAAACGCGCCCTGTGGCCGTTCTAAGATGAGAGATTAAGTCCCCTTGAATCCTAACGGTCCCTAGGGTCAAACTAGCCCACTAGGTACCTCCAGTAAGTGCCACAGAGCTGCGTTGCATAGAGGTGTAAAAAGGGGCGTGGCCTCAGAACACTTGTCTGCAACGCAGATCCCTGGCGCATACTGGAGATACCTGTTGGGCTAGTTGTCCCTCAGAGACCCTCAGTATTGAAGGGGAATTAATTCCCCAACTAACAACTGGCCAGGGGGCGCGTTTGCAGAGTGCTGCAAGGATGGGGCGTGGCCTCCGGCACGATGCCGGTCTTTTATTAATTTTATTCCTTTAAGAAGGAGGGCTGTGTGGCCCCCCTTCTTGGGCCTGCACCCTAATTTTTTTTGTTGAAAAAAAATAATTTGGCCCTCCCAAGACCTTAATCGGCCCCGGGGACCCCAACCCCCGCGTCATGGCCTTTTTTTAAAAAAATCTTTAGGAGGGGGGCTGCGTTGCCCCCCTCCTCAGGCCACTTATGGCCCCGGGGACCCCATCCCCCAGGGCCGGCCTTTGTTTTTTATTATTTTAAAAAAATATATATTTATAGAAACACCTAGGACATGCTGGACAAACCGTATGTACCTATCACCATGACGATTTGCGTGATATTCATTAAAAGGTGACTATGCACACAATGAATCCACGTAGAATGTATTTACACCGCTAGTGAAGCTCTGACGTGTCTGACGCCCTACCCTGCCTAATCCCGGCACCCCCGCCGGTGGGTACTCTCCAAGTAGACACCCTTGTCGTTTATTTATACAAAGATGGATAGCTATTGACGGGCATTTAATACACACACACACCAAGCCATTCAAAGGGGATTCGACAAAAATTCAAACAAACTATGCAAGAAACCCCCCTCACGGTTAATAAAACACACATCCACCGCCGGATGTGTAATACTTTTTATTTTACTCTCTGGAAAGGCGGCGTACCTCACTTGAGAGTCACAGCGTGCTCCTGGCTGAGCCCAATGCTGTGTTACACCCACCAGTGCCCACCGAGTGCCACACACCTCTGTGTTGTATTCCACCAGCTAGTGCGTATGCTATGACACTCTCTAGCCCATGTGCACTGTAACACCACCCCGTGAATATGTCATGCCACACTTGCCTTCGCACTGGTTATATTGCCCCATCTAACGTGCCTTCCTCGATGCCTATGTTATAACGGACAGCGCTATGCCATACATATTACAATCTGGGATCCATATCTTTGTCACTGTGCATATGCAATGTTACACTCCCCAGCACATATTTTATATTACAACTTTAGAGACTAGTTAGGTTACACAACACTGCCCTGTTCATGTTACACTCCAAGGCGCATAACGCATAGCACGCGCTAGTGCCTGTGCTATCTCGCACTCTCCAATTAATCTGTCATTGCGCACAATGTATTGCATATTATATTTCACGCCCCGGTTCATCTTATATCACACTTTTTGGTGCATAGTTTATACCATATACTATATCTTGTTTTCATTTTCAATCGTGCTCTCAGGACTATGTTCTATATAACACTGCGTCCACCTACCCTTTTCAAGGCATTACATTTTGCGATGGGGGGTGGAAGGTCAGGGGGTGTTTCTCCCAAGGGAGCCCAGAGTCACAGTCACAAACGTCCTCTTCTTCCTGAATAAAAGTGAGATTATGCTGCATACTTGTTCATATTTTAAGTAGTTCGCACAGACACACATTTTAAAAACAATAAAGTTCCTAATACCCACCTTCTCTAAACAGTTAGCTTACTGCCCCATCCACCTCCTCCCTATCCTCTGTTGTCTGAATCCATGTACTAGCCTCCTCCCTCCTGCCATGCATGGTCTGATGTGCTGCCACTGCCCTCCATTTAGCATGATGTACCAGTCCACTCCTCCTGCCCTCCATTGCCCAATTCTATGGCCCATCATTGACCTCCTGCTTAGCCTCTGTGCTTAGCTTGCTGCCCCTATTCTCCTTCCCCCTGCCCTCCGATGTCTTTATGCATGCCCCTGCTCCATCCTTTTTGCCCACCATGTTCCATGGACCTGCCACTCCTATCTACTCTGAGTGTTATGTTGAGCTGCCACTCCCCTCCCACCTGCCTAGCATTGTCAGATGACTGCAACCTGTCCCTGCCACCTCCACCCTGCCTGTCCACATGCCATGCCCCTATCCCCTTCCTCCTGTCCTCCATGGTCTATTTTACTGCCACACCCTTCTGCCCTCCCTGGTCTGTTGTGCTGCAACTGCTCCTCTTGTCTGCCCTGCACTGTCTGTTGTGAGGCCCCTTCCCCTGAACTCTCTTGTCTGTGCCCAGGTCCTGACCCTCCCTTCTTCCTCCATGGTCCTTTGTGCATGCCCCTGCACCCTCCTTCTTGCTCATCATAGCCATTGTGCTGCCACTAACCCTCCCGCTTGCCATACATGGCCTTCTGTGCTGCCATGGCCCCTCCCACCTTCCCTGTGTGGTCAGCTAGCTGCCCCTGAACCCCTCCCACCTTCCCTCCATGGTCTGTGTGTATGCCATCATAGTCTCATTGTTGCTCTCCATGGTGTGTCTTGTTTCTAGTGCCCATCCTGCCTGACCTCCATGGTCATCTTGCTGCTCCTGCCCTGCCCCCTTGCCCCCAGCCCTCTGTCTCCATGTGCAGACCCCTATTCCCTCCCTCCTGGCTTGTCTGTTCCATTGTAATGCCCCTGATCTGTCCCTCCTGCCCTTTATGGTCTGTTATGCTGCAGCTTTCTCTCCTGTCTGTCCATTATGGTCAGCTAGCTACCATTGCCTCTTTCCCCTCTGTTCTCTGTTGTCCATGTGCATGGTCCTGTCCCTTCCCTATTGCTTTCTATGGATTGTTGTGCTGCACTCCCGTCCCGCATGCCCTGTGTGGTGTATTGTTCTGCTGCAAACCCTGATGCCTGCCCTTTAGGGTCAGTTTGGTGCACCTCTCCATGTCCCTCCTGCCCTCTGTTATCCGAGTCCATGTCCCTACCCCAATTCCTCCTGCCTACCATGATCCAATGTAACATACTTGCAAACATTTTAAACTTGGTAAGAGGGAGATTTGGAAAAAAACTGAGGTATTGATTTTCCCCTTTGAGTTACATTGAAAAAGAGGAGATTGTAGACAGGAGACAGATCAAATAAAGCCCATTTGAGCTTAAAAACATTGGATGTTTCCTGGCTGAAACGGGTCTGTTGGCATGTATGGTTGTACTTCCACTGCCTCTTCCTTCTGCCCACAATGGTCTATTATATTGCCACAGCCTCTCTTTCCAGTCCTGTATTGTTGGTTTGTTGCCCCTGCCCCCCTTTCCACTGCCCTCCATAGTCTGTTGTGCTGCCACTGCCCTTCCTGCCTGCCCAGTGTGGTCAAATTGTTGCCTCTGCACTCTCCTACCTGCCTTCAATTTTCAGAGTCCGTGCCCTTACCCTCGGCCTCTCAACAGTATCCCAATGAACAACTAGATTGCTAACATTCTATATTTATTACAAAAGTTTGGAACGCCTGACGTCATCTTGATGTAATCAAAACTGTAATACCTAGAGCATTTCCTTTAGAAATTACATATATGAGAGGGTCTTATTTGCTTCAAAATTATGGTTAGTGCTCTAAAAAACTGAAATGAGGACATATTTTCTGAGTTTTCAAATAGCGACAAAGAACTTTTAAATTATTTGTAATCTTTATTTTTTTTATCCAGTTGACCACTTGATTAAATGTTGCACCTAGGGGAGAGGATGTGGTGTTACTTCCAGAGTTGCAGACTTTGCAACTGGGGAACCAGGTTGGAGTTTCTGCTTCAGCTCAACATTCTGTGATTCTGGTCAAATCACTCAATCTCCCCATGTCTACAACCAAAATTAATTTGATCTTGTGTGATGTAACCAATGCTCATGTAAAGCACTCCAATACCTGACAAGTCTGCACTATATAAAACTGCAAATACACAAAAAATGTGTTTTGCACACTTCTGTCATTGGGCTAAATGTGGGCTACATCTGGGTGATATTTGTGCCGCATTTGGGCTCTTTTGTCTCTGGTGGCCATCTTGGGAGATTTATCTGTTATGAAGTTTCCTAATTTCCTCATTTACTGCAGTCTCCTCAGTAGGAAATGCTTTCAGTTTTTTACTTTGATTACATCAAGAAGGTATTCAGATATGTCACACATTTGCCATAAATTCTAAATGTTAGCACTCTAGTTGCTCATTAGATCACTGTAGTAAAGCTACTGCTCACCACAGAAGTCTGCTGCTGGTATTAAAAGTGCATGTTTCAGACTGCATATCAGAATTTTTTAATGAAATAGAAGAGGATTTGAGAAGTCACTCAAAATGTGCCCTAATTTTTCTTTCTATAGCACTAATCATAATTTCTATGGCAAAATGAACCCCCTCATTGTGTTCCTTTTTAAATTAAATGTTTTAAGTGTTACCAGTTTATTCCAATCAAGATGGCTTCAGGTGTGCCATACTTTTGTCATAAGCAAGGCAGTAAGCGCTCTAGTTGTTCTTAAGAACACTCTGGGACATTCTGTCATTGGGCTATACTTGGGCTACATCTGGGTGATATTTGGGCTACATTTGGGCTCTTTTGTCTCTGGTGGCCATCTTGGGAGATTTATTTGTTATGAAGTTTCCTAATTTCCTCATTGACTGCAGTCTACTCAGTAGGAAATACGTTCGGTTTTTTACTTTGATTCCATCAAGAAGGCATTCAGATGTGTCACACATTTGCCATAAATTCAGAATGTTAGCACTCTAGTTGCTTATTAGATCACTACAGTAAAGCTACTGCTCACCAGGGAAGTCTGCTGCTGGTATTGAAAGTGCATGTTTCAGTCTGCATGTCAGAATTTTTTAATGAAATAGAAGAGGATTTGAGAAGTCACTCAAAATGTGCCCTAATTTTTCTTTCTGCAGCACTAATCATACTTTCTATGGCAAAATGAACCCCCTCATTGTGTTCCTTTTTAAATTAAATATTTTAAGAGTTACCACTTTATTCCATTCAAGGTGGCTTCAGGTGTGCAATACGTTTGTCATAAGTAGGACTGTTAGCGCTCTAGTTGTTCTTTAGAACACTCTGGGAAGCTGCAGTAGAACACAAAGGAATCAACTGACAGTCTCTGCCCTTGTTGGATGTACATGTTTTACTGAGAATGTCAGACTTCATTCTCACATGACTGAGAAAGATAATGTGAATTTACAGAAAATATGCTCTCAGTTTAGCTTATAGATCACTTTCCAAACCTCTGTGGGAAAGGCATGAGAAAATGGTTTTCTCTCAAACATGATTCATGATATCACAGAAAAAGGCTTTTTCACATGGTAAACAGGCGCGTAGCTAGGGGGGGGCGGTGGGGGCGGACCGCCCCAGGCGGCACTATATTTAGGGTGGCGGTCTTTATAATTTATTTAGGGACACAGTGTCACTAAATAAATTATAAAGTCCGCCGCCGACGCAACGCGGGGCCGGGCGGCCCACTTTAGTGCAAGAAGCGCGTTGATCATGACCGTTAATCTGCCCGCGCCCCGCTCCAGGGCCGTCAATCTTGGAGAGCGCGCCAGCGCGACCAATGACGGCCCTGGGCTACATTTTTGCCCGGCCCTCGCGATGAGAACGTAGCGGTGACGCGTCACGCGCGTCACCACTACGCACTCTCGAGGACCTGGCCTGGGGTAGTCTGCTCTGCTGCGTCCGTGGAAAATTCAGTGCATTAGTAGGTAAGAGAATGTGTTTCTTTTCTTTAAGTGCCTGTGTAACTGAACAATAAAAAAATTGTTAGGCTTTGTTATTCGGTCGCTAGTATATAACTTTCACAACCATTAATTGTGTTTACTGGAAGCTAGGTGGATAGTGTTCTTGCTGCAATATAAAGCCAATGCATCTGCAGTCTCATTGGGTGAGTGTTGAAATGTTTGCAATAATTTTTGTCCTCCCAGGTTTAAGATTCTAGCACAAAAAACGAATGTATGTCGAGTAATCAACTAAAAAAATTAAGTTGTCAGTCAACGAGAAAACAATATTGCGCTGGTTTCCTGTAAACTGCACACCAGCTGGCTTGGAAAAGTATGGGACGAGTAAACATTTAAAGCTCTCCAAAAGGTAAGTGAAACGAATCCAACTTCACAACCTTGCTCACTGCTTTCAATAAGTTTTAAGACAAATGCCTTCTACTTTACGCTTCTGGCGCAGTTTATTAATTTGGTTCTAGATTAAAAGACGTTCAACATGCAAGTACAGAAGTGCCGACTAACAATGTGAAGAACAGACACAGGGGTGTAGATTCAGGGGGTGATTAGGATGTTACACCCCCCAACAAATGTATTTTATGGTTAATATTTGGGTACAGGCACTGTTAGTCGGGTATGGTGAGGTGTCTGCCGACTTTCACCAGGAATTCTTACATAAACACAGACAAACATGCCCACACACGCTCTCCCCTCTGTACTTTGAAAGCCATCAAAAATATTGTTTTCTCTCAATCATATGCATTCGTATCCGTTTTCACTGCCACTTGAGCCCTTCTCATGTGCCCTGCTTGTCGTATAATAAGTTTCAACATATGCCAGGGTAATTGTTGGAAAATCTGAAGCTCACAACCCCTTGCCCAATCTTACGGACCAATATGTGCCCCTGCACAGACAGCCAAACCGGCATAACCGCTGTCTAAAAAGCCAGGAAGGTACTTCAAGCACGGACTGGAACGCAGGCGCTCAAATGCTGAGTCATGGCTCGTCAGTGAAACGCGAGCCAACGCGAGCCTTAGGCCGCTCGCACAGGTTACCTAAGCTTTCAATTAACCAGAGAGGCTGAAGAAAAAGAACAATAGACCACAGAGCTCAGTGGTAAACTTTAACTCAAAATGCTTTTTTTTCTTTACATTTTAATATTTCGGTTTTCCTACTTACTACACAACGTTTGTGAAATGGCAGAGCCAATGTGAATGTAAAATGAATAAACTAGTGAATGTAGCAGAAAATATGCATTTCGAATAAGACATAGCCATACAGCATATAATACTACAGGATTAAAAACGACAGATTAGGACCAATACCTTAGTCAAACTAATGTGCAACGTGCAGAGCTAAATAATGTAAACAGGTGCTCCATTTCCATGTCAGATTTATGACAATGGGGACTTGAGGGTGGGGGGGGGGGAGGGCAGCCGACCGCAAAGAGGTCTGCCCCGGGTTGTTTGGGGAAGTTGATGCAGTCCAGTGACCGCACCGGGGTTTTTTGGGCTACTTTGTAGCCCGAAGTATATATAGTCTCCATTTTAGGGCACCAGCCACTGTGTCACCAAGACAAAATGGTCCCTAGGCAGGTCGCTCATTTTTTAAACACATTTGGGCTCTGCGTAGTTTATGCGTTTGTGGTAGAGAGGTACTCACTGGGATGGCAGGCGTCAGTGATAATGTGGCCCAGGTGGTGCAGCTCCTGTCGGAGGCAGGACGACTTGACCTCCTCACCTAAGTGATCCTGGTTCTGGGAGGCCGCCCGGTAAGTAGGGCAGTTGACGGGGTCACAGCCATGGTTCTAGCCTGTGGGTCTCCGAGAAGGTCGTCAGCACTGATCCCCCAGGTAGGTAGGAGGCGCCACTCTCATACTCGGAGAATGGCCCCGGGAAGAAGTGCGGGGCAGGCGCGTAGCTAGGGGGGGGCGTTGCGGGCGGACTGCCCCAGACGGCACTATATTTAGGGCGGCGGTCTTTATAATTTATTTAGGGACACAGCGTCACTAAATAAATTATAAAGTCCGCCGCGGCCGCAACGCGCGGCCGGGCGGCCCACTTTAGTGCAACCAGCGCATTGATGACCGTTAATCTGCCCGCGCCCCGCTCCAGGGCCGTCAATCTTGGAGAGTGCGCCAGCGCGACCAATGACAGTCCTGGGCTACATTTTTGCTCGGCCCTCGCGATGAGAACGTAGCGGTGACGCGTCACCACTACGCACTCTCGTGAGGACCTGGCCTGGGGTAGTCTGCTCTGCTGCGTCCGTGGATAATTCAGTGCAGTAGTAGGTAAGAGAATGTGTTTCTTTTCTTTAAAAAAAAATAAGCAGGTCCAGCAGGACAGGTTCTTCGTGTGCGCTTTATTTTAATAGTTTTTAACATTATCATGGCCGATGCAGGACAACAATAAGACAATAAAAAATGCCCCAATAACGCTGGTGATTAATGATTCGCTGGAGAGCAATTATTTGTCTGTTAGTAGTTGTTAAATGCAGATGGACTGTATTTTGTGTGGAAGCTCAGTGGGTTGCTGCCTTTGCCACAGAGATCCTTGTGTTACTTGCAGTTCAGAAGTTACAATCCTAACATAGGGCAGTGACCAATGAACTGTCACCAAAGAGCTGCATACAAACATGAATGGTATAGATTTGTTTTGTGATATAGTTAGAACTTCCTCAGTCTTTCATCATTCTAATGTTGCTAAAATGAGTATGTTTGGGCAGAGATACATTTTTGTTTCCTCAGACCAAACCCTCTCTAAATATACTGCCCACCAGTATGGATGACATGTGATTCCTACACCTTGTAATCCTCATTAGCTTATGTGACATTCCCTGTAGACTGATTTACATACTTGTATGATTCATTGTCTCTGTATAATGTGTTCGTGGTGTAAAGTGCTGACACACTACACTGATATGAGTAGCGCTAAACAACAAATGCATATGAGAGAGGGGCTACGGAGCGATGAGGGGCACTGGTGGAGGGTGGCAGTGAGGGAATCTGAGGAGGAGGTAGTTGGAGGGGCTGTGGAGCGATGAGGGGCACTGGTGGAGGGTGACTGCAGGGCTCGAGTCGGGGTACCAGGCGGGTGGATGGCGTCCCCTCACTCATTTTTTTAACGGGAGCTCGATTACTGGAGCAAATGGAGCCACACATTTACTCTTTGGCCTCTCTGGGGCGAGATCGAAGCTCATTCAGAACGCTGCTCATGCGCTGGCTTCCCTGATGCAATGGCATCTAAGGGGTGAGCGAGGGGAGGCAATGAGTCTGATGGTGCAAGCCACCTTTCGTGACATCACTTGCTGTTGTGACGTCAGCGTCCCCCCACTTCTTTTTTTAGGACTTGTGCCCTGGGTGACAGTGAGGGAATCCGAGGAAGAGGTCATGGTGTGGAGGGGGAGCTAGGGTGAGATGAGGAGCACTGGTGGAGGGTGGTAGTGAGGGAGTCTGAGGAGGAGGTCATGAGGGGGAGAGGCTACAGAGAGATAAGGGGCACTGGTGGATGGTGGCAGTGAGGGAGTCCAAGGAGGAGGTCGTGAGGGGGAGGGGCTATGGGGTGATGAGGGGCACTTGTGGCGTGAGGCAATCTGAGGAGGAGGTCACTAGGGGGGCCATGGAGGGATGAGGGGCACTGTTGGAAGGTGGTAGTAAAGGTATTTACGGAGAAAGAGGTTATTAGTGTGGCGCCAAAAAAGACTTTCGCATCAGCGCTAAAGCCGGCCCTGTCATGGCCTTTCTGTTTTTGTTTATTTAATTAGCAGTCGGGTCGTAAGGGCTACTGTGGAACATACTTTAAAGTGCATGCTAATTATATTTACTGCTATATTCAATGTTTTAAGTTTGAAGGTGATTTTACTAATGTTTTTACTGGGAAAAAGCAAAGTGGAGCCCGATGGTGCCTGATATGGGGCTGGGGCCCAAGGTCAGATGTGAGATAAGGTGCACTGGAGAGAGGAGTAGTGGATAATCAAGCCTGTAAGGGAGAGCGTTGCCGAGTCCGGGGTCAGGTGGAGGTAGTAATGAAGTGGGATTCTCCCTGAAGGCTCGCACAGAGGGAGCCTGTAAGGGAGTGCGTTGCAGAGTCCAGAGTCAGGTAGAGGTAGTAATGAAGAGGGATTCTCCCTGAAGGCTCGCACAGAGGGAGCCTGTAAGGGAGTGCGTTGCAGAGTCCGGGGTCAGGTGGAGGTAGTAATGAAGAGGGATCCTCCATGAAGGCTCGAACAGATGGAGCCTGAGTAGTATCACTTGCCTTGTACTCCCACCTCAGAAACCTCCTCTTCCCATCAAAGGAACATTACATGGAAAGTGATAATATTTAGAAAGAGATTTGGAAAAGAGTGAGTTTTACTGGTCCATATAAGACTAAGAAGAGATGTATGGTCATTTAATGTCAGCTGTAGATGAAGGTTACATGAACAGTGTCATGTGTGTGCATGTTTGCATTGTGTTGAGGGGATTACCAGGTAATTGTTCACGCAGCTCTCTGATGGATGTCACATGCGGTTTTTCTGAGTCCCCAGATAGATCATGCAGTCTGTGTGTTCTCTTTTGTACTGCCAGTCACGCTGTATTCAACTGTGTAGCCTTGGACCGTGTCATGTATGTGCATGTAAGTTGCATGATCAAGGTAACTATTAGCGGCGATACTACGTATCTCTCGGACCTCTTTGAAGTGCATGCCTTCCCCCCCCCCTCGGGGGGGGGCGGCAATCTGAGGGATAGCCCCGGGCGCCACATGCTCTAGCTACGCCACTGATGGTAAAATCACCTTAGAACACACCACAATTCCTAAATTGAGTATGGTACCATCAACAAATGATTTATAATGTAACTAAAGTCTTAAAACCTTCTATTAACTGCAATGGTTTTTAATGAGGTGCTATCATGTATATTGGTCCCAAGATGGCTGCCAACACTTCTTGGAGGAAGTGCTGACAGCCAATCAGATCTCACGATGAGATGTGAGGTTAGGCTCCGCCCAGATATATATGTGATTTTGATTTTGATTTTCTCAGGAACTACTGAACAGATTGACACCATATATGCAAAAGGCACATGTCTGACCTGAGGACTACCTCTTTGCCAAATTTCATGTAATTCTGTTCAGCCGTTCGGGCTGTACCTTCGACTAAAGGTCCTATGGGAAAATGCATGGGGAAAACGCGTTTTGGGACCCCCCTTTTTCTCAGCCCCCGCTTGACGAATCACCCCAACACTTTCAGGGTAGGAGCTGAGCGGAGCGCCCCATTAGTTTTGAAAATTTCACGGAGATAAGTCAACCGGCGCCAAAGTTATTCAAAATAGAATTTTCAGTTTTCCGTCGCCAGTAGATAATATATAAATGTATATATATATATATATATATACACACACATACATATATATATTTAGTGTACTGACTAAAGAATAACTCTTCTCCTGGGCCTCTCTACTCCCTGCGCAGAGGCCCCTGTTTCTGCGCACTGGTCCTGGTCTCTTCTCCTGGCGCTGTTCAGGATCCTGGGACAGTCAGGGGGTTCCTCCTTCCAACTGCCCATTGCGCCAGGCTCCAGCACCTTCTGCCTCAGCAGACCACACCCCAGAGAGAGCTCCTCTTCCTGTGCAAGTTCTTTTAAGAAGTTGGGAAGGGGGCTGGCAGGAAATTTCTGTTTGCCCTATCACACAGCAACACATCACTTCTCTGCCCCTGCTCCCTCCTTCCTGCCCAGGCCTCTAAGTTTGTTCAAAATGGCATTGTCCAGGGGTCTCCTGCCACATGGTCTCAGACAAAGCCCCTTCCCCCAGTGCTGTCTTCTCCCTTGTGCAGCCTGGCACCCAGTGACAGCTGCTGATGGATGAGCCTGTAGCTCCACCCATCTTCTCTTTACTTGGAGAGGAGGCCTTAGCTCTTGGAAGAAAGGTCATCACTCCAGTCGGCTGAGGTCAGCCCCCAGCCAGGCCCTTGTTATGGCTGACTCATAGAAATATGACATTTCTGGATGACCCAAAAGCAGTATAAATATGACTTTGGACTCTGCAGAATACTTCTTCTCACACCTGTTAAAGTGTACTTTAGTGCGTGTCTGGAATTTGTAGGCCTTAAGAAAGTAAAACTAGCCCATGTGAGCTCTATCCCCATAAGAGAATATTGGAATACACACTGTAAATCACACTGACTTTCCCTGGCATGTTTCTTCCTACTGTATAAAGCCTATTCCATGTCACCACCCAATTCTGCATAAGTCCTGCCACACCATTCACTTTGTAGCTGCTCCTGCACTGCGCAGGCCAGGAAACTCTCCTGCGCAGCCCGTACACGTGTGCACATGCATGTACACACATGTCTGCATGTGACCAGCCCGGTGCCCCTTACTCCAGCTGTTGCGCAGTGACCTAGTCAAGCTCGGGGGACACCCGTAAAATCCACATGCAGTCTCTTTCATCATGAGTTCACTGTCGGTGAGTCCCAACTAATGAGGCTCCCCCACAGTAAAAGCTCAACAAATAGGTGCTCAAAAAGCGAAAAAAAACAGGCGGCCCATAGTGTCAGAACCACCTTCTAACAACATAGTAATTTCTTAAACAGCCAACATGTGTTTCGTACACATTGCGCTTCTTCAAACATGGAAAATATATACAACAGTATTTTTCATACATTTATTTGCTCAAAATGAAAAACCTCACTTTTTAATCTATTGATGGTCACAGACAAATGGCATAGCATTACAGTTTTACCCAGGACACTACCATTAGTTTTTATAAATTTATGTCAAGATTACTTCTTTGTCTCTTAACACCTGCATCATAAACATAGCATCTCATCCTACCCCAGAGAACACAAATTATTGTCAACTGTTTATCCGTCACAGAAACCTCTTATATATTGAATTTATTCAAGGCTATAGAGGTTGGATTCATCTCTGTCCCCTTTGAATGTTAGCAGTGCTGTGGTTCCCCCCATGCTGACCTCTAAACATGATAAAGGAAAATTAATAACAGTTTCATATTCCAAATACCTTGTGCAAGCATCAATTCCTTTCATGTATAGTTTCCCTATGAATATTGGTATCTTTGATTATCTTCCACACAAAAAAAAATCTTAATGTGGAATTAACTTTCAGTACTATTTTCTGTAATTAATAATACAGTACCTGGGTATAGTAAGTGGGCTTAGACAATTCTGGAATTTTCTGTTGTAAAACGAAAAGTGAAATCACACTTACTTGATAATACATGTACAAACAGGAATATGACATCCTCCATCAGTATAGTGCTTCCCAGCAGTACTACCTGGAACCTCCTCAAATTATTTCTTTAGCGACTGTGCTTCTGTAAAAACACAGACTGTCACCATACTGCTGACTAATGATAAACACTATTGCCTGCATAATTCCCAAATTTTCCAAATTGATAATTTCCTCTTTGTCCAAGCTCCCTTTCCCGTGACTCTGTGTAATTGTCCTCTGGGATCACGTTCGCTCCTTATACGCCATAGGTTCCCCATGATGTGGAAACCTAAACATTGGATCCATACAAATATTCAGATTCCTTTCCAATTTTACATCTGTATATTTGTGTACAGTGAATTATGTCTTGTAAAGTAGTTACTACACTTTATGTCATAGAAGGTTACTAGTTCTACCTTATATTTAAGAGAAAAACACTTAGATTCCCATTTAATAGTTTTAACCGGCAGCATATAGCTTTTTTATATTTATTCTACATTTACTATACTTAAGTTATAAATGCCTTCAGTTAGTTTTAGTTCCACCTTACGTTATCCACATTCCACCATATTTCCACCATATTTGTGTTCATTATATGACTGTTCAGTAGTAGCTAGATAAAGCAGACACTGACTACAATTTCCCCCTCTTATGGCTCCCTACACTAAAATGTATTCAATCAACCAGTGCATTGTTGAAGGTTTTATTCCTACACATGTAGTGCCTCTCGAGAGCACAAGATTCGTTCTTGCCCTCTCAAGTGTTCAAATATAAACCCCGAGGCCTCGCTCCTGTTTTCTATAAAGCCTCCACTGTCTTAGCTTCCACTATTCCAAACAAGAACTCCACACGTCATTATGCCTACAATATAAAAGCGCCCGATGCATACGTTTTAGGGGCCTATTAGCAAGAAGTTGCGATATATATTGCAAAACGCGCTTATTGCGTTCATCTTTATCGCTGCCTATCGCTGGATATTGTTAGCGGCGAAAACATGCTACATCAACGTGTTTCTCCATTGTGCTAAGCGAAATGCGTGAATATCGCTGGAAATCCAGCGATATTCACGCATTAACGCCAATAGGGACTTAACCTGAAGATCCACCTCCCATTGGATAAACAGGTAAGTCATGTTTTTAGCAGGCATTAGATTATAGCGATAATCGCGCTTAGTGCGATTTTTATTATCGCTACGCCTGCCTTGCTAATAGGCGATAGCTGTATTAGCGACGGCTTTTAGTCGCTAACAGTTTGGGTATGCCCACTTTGCATGTCATTAGCGATTAATATCGCTGACATGCAAAGCGGGCCCCAAACTGGCCGCTATCGCCTAAAAGCTGTCGCTAAGTGCAGCTAAACCAAAAAGTGTCGCTAAAGCAGCGATATTGCCCTTGCTAATATGCCCCTTAATTTCTTGAAAACAGCAGCATGAGTAACGCATCGCATCTCTGCATACGGCCCTTCCTCGTCTCCCTCACGTTCTCAGCTACCTCTATAGGATGGCTAGCCGGTGCTTAAATAGTGGACTAATAGTTGATGCAAGCCACCTGCTTCAGTGACGCTAAGTTTTAAAAAGCTGTTGAAGCTAATTAGGCGCTCATAGTAATAATATATAATAAGAATAATAAGGAAGCTTATAAAGCGCATAGATACCTCCAATAGGAGTGTCCCAACGCTAGAGAATCAAGGGCCATATTATCAATAATGGCGATAACATTATCGCCGCTTTAGCGACAGGAAACTGCTGCTAAAGCGGCGATAAGGGGCTTGATGATATGCCCTTGTGAATTCCAATAGAAGCCCAGGTTCTGGTGTCAAGGACATCAAACCTGGGCTTCTATTGGAATTCTCAAGGGCATATTATCAAGCCCCTTATTGCCGCGATAGCGGCAGTTTCCTGTCGCTAAAGCGGCGATAATGTTATCGCCATTCTTGAAAATATGGCCCCAAGTTCGTAACTAAAAACACAAAGGATCAGAACTTCAGGTGAATTGTTGAAAAAGCCGTGCTTTAAGAGTATTTTCGAAACAGGAGGTCAGTTTTGGATTTGCCTTAACTGGAAAGGGAACGAGTTCCACAGCATGGATGCAAGGAAACCGAAAGAACTGCCGCCCATACGAACTTTCTTCTCCCCCTTCACCTCAGCTAACAGCACCTCAGAAGACCTAAGATGTCTTGAAGGAGAGTAGGGTGAGATGCGATGATGCAGGAAAGCTGCTCCATTTCCTGTGACAGTAACAAAGAGCTTTAAAAGCAACACGGTTCTTTACCAGAAGCTCGTGTGGAATTTCAGAAGAACTGAGCCCACAGATGACCGCTTTGAAATAGTTAATAACAGCCAACTGCCAAATATGTTACTAAGCAGTCCTGTTATCGGTACTCCTTCATAATCAGCTTATAATTATAAATGCTCAATTAAAATTAAATTGGGGAACTGACACTGAAGAATAAATACACATGCTGTATTTCAGTCGTATTTCTAAAGAAAAATAAAGAACAAATGTATCGCTCACTGCAGTATAGAATAGTTGATTCCTACAATGTATCTGCCATGTACTCCAGGGGTTGCCTTTCGTCTATGCTCTCTCCCATTTGCAAGTAGCATTGTACGGCAGTCATGTGAGACGTGAAGCATATTTCTCGTTTGTCTCATCACATTATTGTACATTACATCTGCCTTGTGTTCCAGATGTAGCTTCTCTGCCACCGCCCTCTTTCTCTCGCATGTAGCATTTTATATCCAGCATGCTACTGGGACTCCTCTGCAAACTGCTAATTATTATGAATACTTTACAGAATTCAAAAGGGGACTATAAACAAAATTAGACTGTTTTTTAGTTTTTAAACCAGGTCCATAGTGTAAAATAAACAATGTTCTTCCAAAGCTCACTGCAGTATCAAATCCGAGGTTTCATTACTTCATCTGCCTTCTGCTACAAAGTTGTCTGTCAGCTCTAGTTTATTTACTCTTGCGCTTTGAGAGAATAAGACCTTTGTAGTCGTACTTCAGAATCTCATGTTAACTCGAGTTATTAGTGTTAGCTCTGTAAAACCTCAAAGCAAGTCTTAGTTTGAATAGAATAACATTCTCAGGCTTCATACACTTAATCCGTGAGAAAACATATTTTTTTCCTGTACAAGCTTCACTGCAGTTTCCAACTCATACAACTATTGGCCTATCTAATTGTTGTCTCGATACTCACCACCGAGCTACCAATTAACATGTACATCAATGCCAAAAACTATTTAGAGGCATATCAACAACGATTGGAGATAAACATCGCTAAGCACGTTTAGCGATGTTTATCCTATCGCTGGATTTCATCGCCGTGATAGCGCTGTATCAACAACGCTTTTCACAATGGCGATAAGAAATCCAGCGATAGCGAGGAAATTGCCGTTTTGCAGGGAACATCGCTGGTTTGCTGATACGACCCTATGGTCGTATCAGTATAATCAACCCCCTATGTTAAGCATAGGTAAGTCAGGATTTTAGCAGAAGTTAGCTTTTGGCGAAAACTGCTAAAATCCCGTGGGCAGCCTTTTAAATATTGCGATGTGAACATCAGCGATATTTTACAAGGTAGTCCATACGGGGTACGCCCAGTGACGCCCACTTTGCATCTCATTGAGATGCAAAGGGAGGCGTCGGGAAAAAGGGTGCTAACATGCGATTATGCATATTAGCACCCTCTTGTAAATAGGGCAATAGTTTTTCATCCGCTTTTTCGGCTTTTTGAGACAAAAAAGCGGAGATAAAGCCCTTGTTAATATGCTCCACAGTTTGTTCACTAAATAAGCAGTTTCGATTCTACCTATGTGGAATAGAGTCATTTTGTACTACATAAACGCTCATTTTGAACTTTAAAGTATCCTGTTACAGTGACTCTCAGGAGCTTCGGGGCGTGTCTTCAGTCACCTCTGCTGTAGGCTGTGCGATCAGTAAGAGGCACCTCTCATTTGCAGGAGCGCCGCTGTGTTACCAGCTAGAACAGCTCAGCCTGGCAGCCCGGCATGCTTCCTCAGCAACTGTCACCATCCGGGTCAGGCCACACTTGAGGGGGGAGTATCTGGGGGGAATATGATGTGCCAAAAGCTGTAGGATGCTGTAGGATTTCTCAGCGGCCAGCGGGAGCCCTCGAGGAAAGCGTCTAGACAGCTATCTTGCTTGGTTCCACCCCACAGATAGCATTTGTATATGATGGAAATTAATGTTACAAATCTGCTGTGATAAGCAAGCCAATGAAGGTTTGTTCGTTTCCTAACCCAACAAGGATCAAGGTTTTGGAGTAGTTAAATGTTTTGTTTCACAGGTCCTTTGCTGTATTTGTTTTAAGAAGAGTCTACGTTTGTCTATAGATGGCTGTCTTATGTGGCATACGTTTCTACATGTTCTCTAAAAAACTGGCTGTCAAGGAAGTTGACCAAAAGAGTTATTAAAAATTTACAGACAGTTAGTCCAATATGTCATGCGGACTTTCACGGTCCAACCACCATTAACCATTCCAAGTCAAACCCCTCACCAGGGGAATACACTACAAATTACTCCACAGACTTTACATGCAGTCATGGGTAAAATGCCCACAAAACGTGAACAAATTCCATTCTGGATAGCTAAAAAAATTACTCAAATCGAAGCAGTAGTTCCGAATACTAGCCCTTATGAGAATCACAGAATCCTGACAATCTGTTTACCAATGGGGATCACACCACATCTGGAAGACTGCACCACTTGGGGAACAGTCTTTGCTGCCATCTATACTAAAACACATGGCGTTCTGTCTATTGCGGTAAACCTGATGTCCTGAAACAAATTCAAAATGAATACGGGGCAGAGCCTGCTCTGAATTTAGGAATGAAATTACTAAAAAACTTCGACCAGGTCTCAACGATAATATTATCTAATATTAAAGGGGAGGCAGCATCAGTGGCGATCCGCCAACGCTTAAGGGAATTTGATGTAACAGAACATCAACAAGAAATACCCAGAATAATAGAAAACTCCTACGAAGAATTAGGCAGAGATAGTTTGGGTGGGAAACCAGTTAAACCACAACTGTCTGAAGGTCCTGAGAAGGACTCTATTAAACACAGTCCTACATCTTCTAAAAAGAAGTGGGAAAATAACAAAAAGCATTCAAAAGAGAAACGTTCTCAATCCCGAGGTAGGTCTCCTCAAAAGGAGCCCTTTGAAAGGAGGTATAACCTCAGGAATAGGGATAATTTGAGAAAACCTGACAGGTATCAAGATACTGATACACGCTCCTCTCGTACCTTTCAAATATCATCACAGACATCCGAAAGAAGAGGACGGTCAGATCACAAAGAAGAACGCGTGAAGTCCAAAGACGTTCAGAAAGACAAACCTTGGAACTTTTTCATACAATTTTTTTTTTTTTTTCAAATTTGAATTTTTCTTTTTTATGGCAAAGTACTCTGCTTACAGTAGAACTATTCATATAGAACAGACTTCTTTGAACACTTCCAGGGACACATTGTCACCTTTATTCACCACAATTTCATTGAAATGGCTTTGACCTTTTGTTCTGTATTCATGAGCCATTTCATCACTGTATATATTTATGTTCATTCATTTAGCATTTACTGTAAACATATACTTAGAATTGAACATTGCTTTGAATATGTACAGCACCTTTGCATTTCATGTCTAGCAAAAGTTTTTAACAAAGACTTCTTTTAGTATGCTTTAACAAATGTTTTTAGCAACATGTGGTACTCAATTTTATATGTTTAGCATTTTAATGTTTAGCATTTAGTACTATCGATCATTCGAAAGTGGAGTGGGTGTTGTGTTTCGATTTAGATGTCCGTACATAGGTTTTCCTAAATCATGTCCTTATATAGGCACAATTCGCATTGCACTTATTTAGGCATAGAATCCCAGTCCTTATTTAGGCATTAGCCATGCTATCCAAATACAGGCATGGTCACCTACATCCGTTCATCCCCACGTCACAACGAGTTCTTAGAAACCAGACCCTTAAGCCATTGGGACTTTGCATAGCTAGGATTATTGATTTCTCCAAGAACTCATCTATTATGCATGAACTACTATTCCTTAGGGGTTCATTCATGACATCTTCCTCTACCTGACTTTACGTCAATGCTAACATTCCTAAGCACCTTCCAGGTATAAATATACCTTCCCTTACCATGGCAAACCACGGCTCGGCTGCACAGCACGATACAGCTTGCCACGTCAAGTTCGGAAGAATTTGAGTCCCCGCCTGATGCACTGACCAGACGCTGGCATCCCTGCTCGCAGAGAATCCAGCTTCCAGTGTTCTGACTCCCTTCGCGAGGTGTTAGAGTTTGAGACCCGGAAAGAGATTCCCACCTCTCTCATTCTAAGGTATGGAGCTGACTAGAACCTAGAGGGACTCTTGGCATACAAACTTGGCATATGCAATACTATAGCATACAGCACCTACTTCTTACCTTGCACTACACTTAGGTTAGGTACACAGGGGTAGAACAATTTAGAAGTATCAAACGAGTATCCACCTTTCAGCCTATGTTATTTATGTATATGTATATGAATATATGTCATAGCTAGAAGACAATGCTATTGCAGTATTATTTCTTCTTACTACTTACGCTGTGCATATTATATTTTGCATACTGTCTTGAAATTGGAACAGCTCATATCTCTTATATGAGAAACAACACTGTTCAATAAATCCTTTTATTGAAACGCCCGTCTATCTATTTCTGTGTAACTCTGAAGAAACTAAGCATGCACGAGTGAAACTATAATCTGTTGTTTCCACGATTCAGAGACATGTTCCGATTCTAAGGGAAACAAAGTTGTCATGTTTCTGCGGCTGCCAGAAACTACTCCCTTCTTGTTTATTCAAGGAGTTTCTAGTGGCCTCTGAGTTAGCTGGCACACAAAGTAATTAAGTTTAATGTACTCGATAGAGGCATACTGACCTCAGTCCTATGCCACAACTATAGTGTATATTATTCCAATGCGCAGAACCTTTAAAGGAAATAAGAACTACACTGCAGCAGCTCCTACCGGCCTATTTTCCTTTTAAACATTGATCTTAAGTTGGTCAAGAGTATTATCACCCACAGAATCAATACATATCTCCCCTATTTAGTGGACACAGATCAGGCAGGCTTTGTTCCTCAAAGGTAGGCTAGCGACAATACCAAAAGAGCGATACACATCATTGATAAGGCGAACAGGTTCCCGGGGGAATATTTGCTCTTTGCGGTCGATGCAGAGAAGGCTTTTGACCAGGTCCACTGGCCATAGCTCAACCAAATACTGGAACATTTCGGGATCGGTGACAGGTGCAGGGCTCGCATTCTCAACTGTTGTCAGGCCCCTACTGCGACAGTCTGGGTGAATGGCTTTACCTCTCCCTCTTTCTGTATACATAGAGGTACACATCAGGGCTGCCCACTCTCGCCCTTATTGTTTGCCGTGTATATGGAGCCTATGGCCCGGAGGATTCAAGACCATCTGGGCATTACCGGCGTCCCATTTGGAGGAGATACGCTGATGACATCCTTGCATCCCTTTCGTATCTGACAATCTCTCTTCCGGCCTTTATGGAGGAACTGTGAGCCTTTGGGGTGGTGTCAGGGTTCCAAATCAATGTAACTAAATCTCAAGCACTCAACCTCTTGGTGTCTCAGGGTACAGTAGATCTCCTTGCGACCGGAGACCCACTGATGTGGGCCTCAGAGAGTATTCTGTACTTAGGGATCAAGCTAGCCAACATGATTCAAGCGACAATTGATAGCAATTACGGGCCACTTCTCCGGCAAATATGGAGTGACCTGGGGAGGTGGAAACATCTTCGAATCTCGTGGCTGGGACGGTTAGCGGCCTGTAAGATGACTGCTCTTCCCAAAGTATTAGATCTCTTCCAGACTCTGCCCCTCTCTCCCCCACGGGGCACAACTGCTAAACTCCAGTCAGAACTAGCGCAGTTTATTAGGCAGGGTCGGAAACCGCGTATGAAGCGGTCCTTGAGTTATCTTTCCCCAGAGGCTGGAGGGCTAGGAATTCCGGATGTACACTCTAATTTCAAGTGGCACAATTGAGATATCCAGCGAAGTGGAGCCGCCCGGTGTCGGAGAAGCATTGGCTTTTCCAGGACAGGGGCAGGTACAGCCCTCTGGATCCCATTCCTTCCCAAAGCACATAGACCTAGAAGCCTGTATGTGTCCCCAATAACCCGGTTGACATTATCAGCGTGGGACTGTACTAGCATTAAAATGGGTCTGACCACTTATCCGTCCCCTCTGTCTCCCCTTTTTGAGAACCCGGATTTTAACTGGGGGTGAACGCCTTGGATTTTTCAACCTGTAGAAAGGCAGACTGCCGCCCCATAGGCCACCTTTTTGATTCGGAGAGCCTGCTCTCCTTCTCCCAGATGCGTGAAGACTTTGGGATTCCGGAATCAGAGCAATTCCATTATCTACAATTGAGGCACTGGACTATGCATCCCTCCAACTGCACTAATGCGCAATGCCGCCTGACACAGTACAACAGGTGGCTCCTGGCTAAATCATCTGACAAAGGCATGATCTCAGAGTTATATGCAATCCTACTTCAAACTGAGGTCCACACATTTCATGCTGGACGGGCATGATGGGGGGAGGAATTAGGGCAGTCCCTGAGTGCAAAAGAATGGGAGAGTTTAGCCTACCGGGCACACCACCCGGCGCGCAGCATGGCCCTTACCTAAATACTAACCAAGATCACATCACACTGGTATTATACACCGGTCAGGATAAATAAAATCAAACCATCACATATCGAAGGTTTCTGGTGGGGCTGTGGGGACAAAGGGACCGTGATTTATATTCTATGTGAGTGCCCGCGCCATTAGCTTTACTGGACTCAGGTTATAGATGACATTGACAAACACCTTGACACACAGCTCCTGAGATTCCTGACCTATGTGTTGCTCGGTCTCCCAAATCCATGAACATACCCATTAAAGTCCATCCGGTGCCAACAGATCGGCATGGTGTTGGGGTGGTGGCCCAGGCCATCCTTGCCAACTGGGGTACAGCGACTAGTCCCACACACACACAAACTGGCTGCACAGGACATTTTAGAAATGGTGAAGATCTCCATGTGTCTAGCAGGAAAGGGGGTGGACTTTCAGGAGGTATGGAGCCCCTACATGTCGTTACTATCACAGGAATTCTGAGTTGACCGGTCCAAAGTATCACAGATTCTTACTTCTCTCAGAAGCTCCTAAGCTGGAGGGTCACATAGAGAAATGACCGCATTCAACTATACACTGTGGTCCACATTGCAAGTAGTGAGTGTGGTTGGGAGGGGGGAGCTGAAATTCCATACCAGCTGCAGCAAACCACTAAGTGACCTGTTGTGGGGAGGTTGTTATCTCCTATGACTTGAATCTACTGCTGTACTTGCTTGACATTTATGAAATGCTAATAAAAAGATTTAAACCTTAAAAAATGCTAGCTAGGGCAGAGTTAGCTCGTGCTGCTGAACTGGAGAGCTCTTCATGTGCTTCCACATCTTTTCAACCTGGATGCAATGTGCCTACTCAGGTACTTATTGCTGAACAAAACAATAATCCTGCTTGTCTTACCAAGGATCTTTTTTGCTGCTTATGTGAGCAGATAATTATTTCCTCAGAGAAAAGTAGACCTACACAGCACTAGTTGTGCAAGATCACAAATGTCCCCCATGCAATACACATATTATAACTTCTGCAATTAATAGATTTTTACCTTGCTGAACACAGAGTTATTATTTGATGCTTTTTCAAAAGTGAACGAGACTTCTTCCCCCTTTATATATTTTCTCATGATAGTTTTCTTGTTTACAACATTCGTTTTACATTATTTACATTATAGTCAATAAATGATGTCATTCTTCGCTATATTCTTTAGGCTTTTCTACATCTTTCATGCACAATCACATTTTTATATCTAGTGCACCACTAACTTGTTATCCCTTTCTTCTGAAAAATTCCACACCCTCACCCAGTGCATTTTTTGCACAAATAAATTATAACATGCCATCAAACCAGATTTCATAAAGGTTTATAAAGTAACACATTCTTCTTGTGACACCATTGCTAATACTGAGCACAATGTTTCACTCTAGACATAGCAATATCACCACTCGAACACCTCAAATGGCTAACTTATAATTACAGTGAGGTTCATAAAAATACTAGGGATTGTATTAACACATTCCACAATCTTTGTTTTATAGTTTGAGAAACACTGCTAGCTTTACATAATAGTACATACAGTTTGAACACTTCATTTTTTAACACAATCTCCAATACTTGCTGATATCTAATGTTCACCTTTTAAAAACTATATTGAGAAATCTACACCTCTACAAACAGCTTTTCACTCAGTAAATGTTGTGAAGATTAAGTCACATGTGCTGATCAAAATTCAAAGAGACTTCCTTCTGCTTCAAAGCAGCAATGACAATTTGAGCTATCTCTGGTTCTGCACCCAATCACATCACAGCATTTCTTCAACCATGTAAATGATGGTTAACTATTGGCTGAACCCTTTTTTTCTATTTCTGTCCATATGATCCCCCAAGACTCTTGCGGGATGGTAAACCACCTCATGGCAGGCCTAGTAATTTTCCATGTGGGTCTCACGAGATGACAGGTGTGTGTTATAGCATGTAAGTGGGAAGGAAGATGGGTGAGTAGCGCCGCCCATCTGAAGACGCTCTTCATGCCTCCTCCGTCGAGCCTACTGTGTGCCGTCATCTAGCGCTCAGCATTCCCTTAACAGCCGGTATTGCTCACCTGGCTTGTCCGCTTGTCCTGTATACATCCTGGATTAACGAGGAATACGGCCTCTCCCGCATCTTGAAGGAGCCCCGAACCAACAAATGTGCCCCATCACCTCGGCCAGCAAGGGGGTCTCTGCTTGCCGAGCCGCATGGTGGTCTCTGTGGCCGGTTCCACTCCAGGCTTTCCGGATTTCTCAAACGCCGCAAACTTCACATGCCATTGTCTCGGCATCTCCTACGGCCTTTAGGGAGTGCTTCTTTGTCATATGCAGTCGCAGAGGGGGAGCTGCAAGTTGCTATGGCTCCTCCATGCACGGCCAAAGGACAGTGAAACAAAAATACAAGTACGAGTGCAAGTGCAAGTGTAGCTGGCAAAACTGTTAATTAGGATAAGGACATTGACAAAGAAGGGAACGGCATAGAGACTCCATTAATAGGTGAGCAGAGCATTTGTAATCCCTCTACTGATGTCGTTCGGGTCCATGCTGATACTGTTATTTCTGCTAACTCCAGGGCTGAGTTTGGAATAGGGGTGCAGCTTGGCAAGCCAATCCTGAAATTACTTCAGTCAGGGAAAGCAACTGAACTGCTTAGGTCATGTGGGTCTGAAAACTTCGTTCTGGGTGTTGTGATGGCCGAAGTGCTGAATGCTGCAATACTAGATGTAAGAAGCAGTGAGGCTTCTTCAGTCAGCACTAGGGCCACGTCTGCTGCTGCACATCATCCACCTGCACTTCAGGAAACTGGAAAAGCATCCAATCTAATCAACTCAGCGATTAGTTGGGCTGGTGATTTTGTCTTGGAGAAAGACAGTCCACTGGGTAAAATAATGGATAGCTCCGCAACAACTACTGTAACAATTATTGGTCATAGTGATTCAACTATGCAGGAAAGCAAAGATCCCGCGGAGATCTCGGATCAGATAATAGTGGGGTAAAACCCCCAGATGGGGAATAGTAGGAATAACTGCAGCAGCTCTGGAGTCATCGGTATTGACGGTGAATCACAATCAGAACCACAATCAGAACAATCTGACCATACAGGGCAACATGTCCACAATCTCGTCGATTCATCTGCTGATACTGTCTCTGATGTTGGGGCAGTTGGACCCTGTAGTACTTTGACAGCTCCAGATATAGGATGGTTCAATATGGCCCAAAGTTGGGAGGATATCCAAGATAACCAGGACAGCACCCCTGGCAGTGGGGGCAGAGGTGTGGTGAAAAACGAAAGAGTTAACAGTCCTAAAACCACTAAGATATGCAAAGGTGGCAAAAGCGGGAAAAATCGAGGTGGGGGCCGGGGCGGGGGTGTAAAACAACAAGTGATTGATGCAATGGGGTGATTAAAGGAGCCTTCAATTATTCCTTCTAAGCCTGGTCTTGGGACTAGTCCACTGCGGAAGTGGGTATCTTCAAAAGGGGAAGTCAAAAATATTATCTCTAGGCTTTCCAGTGTCAGCAGTACAGCAACTACTCCTACAGAACTGGCGGAGGAGGATAGAGTCGCTATCAGTCAGGCAGATGGTAGGGAAAAAGAATCTGCCTCTCCCGCCAGTAGTGGTTCCCCGATACCCTCAGTCTTCTCTCCAACAACAAATTCTGCATACAGTCAATCAGGTAAAGACTCAGGACTCTCAAATGCTGCTAATGCAGTCTAAGATCGAAGACCTTGAAAATTACAGAGGCGTCAGAGTCTACGGATCGTTGGCATTCCAGAAGGGAGGGAAGGCAGCGATCCGCGGAGGCCTTCCCGGATCTCGGCGACTGGGATATGGACATGCAAGTGCAACGAGCACATCGATTACCACTATCAATTACCCAAGGAAATCGTGCTAAACCTAGACCTAGTGTGTGGGGAAGCATTGCCGTCTCTTGTCAGGCCTCGTTCTCAGATAATGTGTGTGCGTAGATGGGTGTGTGAATAGGCTGGCTTCTCCTTTCAGAACTCTCTCTCAGATGACGGGTGTGCGTAGTAGTGTGTAGAGAGGGACTGCTCTCTCCTGTCATACCTCTCTCTCAGATGACGGATGTTATTAGTAGAGTGAGTGAATGTGTGTAGTATGGTGTGTGGATGGGCAGGGTTGTCCTCTCAGAAATCTCTCTGAAGACGGGCGTGTGCAGTAGACTGTGAGGATGGACTGCCTTCTCTTTTCAGACCCCTCTCTCAAATGACAGGTGTGCCCAGTAGGGTGTGTAGATGGACTGGCCTCTCCTTTCAGACCTCTTTCTCAGATGGCAGGTGTGCGTAGCAGGGTGTGTGGATGGACTTGCCTCTTCTTTTAGATCTGTCTCTCAGCTGACAGGTGTGCATAGTGGTTGTATGGGGAGTGACTGGCCTGTTCCTCAGATAAGAGGAGTTCTTAGTAGGGTGTGTGGAAGCACTGGCCTCTCATTTCAGACCTCTCTCTCACCTGACCGGTGTGCGTAGTAGTGTATGTGACTTGACTGGCCTCTCCTTTCAGACCTCTGTCTCAAATAACGGATGTTGATAGTATGATGTGTGAATGGACTGGCCTCTCCTTTCAGACTTCTCTTAGATGACACATGTACGTACTAGGGAGCATGGGAAGCAGCAGATCTCTCCTCTCTCTCAGATGACAGGTTTGCCTAGTTGGGTGTGAGCATGGACTAGACTGTCCTTTCAGACCTCTCTCTCAGAGGATGGGTCCCTACAGTAAGGTGTGTAGATGGATTAGCCTCTCCTTTAAGATATCTCTCTCTGATGCCAGGTGTGCCTAGTGTGGTGAATTGGGATCAACAGACCTTTCATTTCAGGCTACTCTCTCAGATGACTGGTGTGCATAGTAGGGTGTGTGGATGGACTGGCCTCTACTTTTCAAACCTCTCTCTCAAATGGCAGGTGTGCATAGTATGGTATGTAGACAGACAGGCCTCTCCTTTCAGACCAGTCTTTCATATGATAGGTGTGTACAGTAGGGAGCCTGGATGGACTGGACTCTAGTTTGAGGCCTCTCTATCAGATGATGGATGGGCATTGTACTGTGTGGGGATGGACTGCCCTCGCCTGCCAGACCTCTGTCTTAGATGACAGTTGTTTATAGTACTGTTGTGAATGAACTGACCTTTCATTTCAGACCTCTGTTTCAGAAGACAGGTGCCCGTAGTGTGGATATACACATCTCTCCTTTCAGACATCACTCTCAGATGACTGGTGTGCATAGTAAAGTGTGAGGATGGGCTGCCCTCTCCTTTCAGACCTCTCTCTCAAATGACATGTGTGCATAGTAGGGTGTATGGATGGACTGACATCTTCTGTCAAACCACTCTCTCAGATGATGACTGCACAGGGTGTATGGAGGGACTGGCCTCTCCTTGTAGACCTCTCTTTCAGACTAAGGGTGACATAGTAGTGTGTGGGGAAGGACTGCCCTCTCCTGGCAGACCTCTCTCTCAGATACTGGGTGTGCATAGTAGGGTGTGTTGAAAGACTGTCTTCTCCTATCAGAGCTCTCTCTCAGATTACGGGTGTGCATAGTAGTGTGCAGAGAGGGACTGATCTCTCCCTTCATACCTCTCTCTCAGATAATGAGTGTTATTAGTAAAGTGTGTGAATGGACTGACCTTTCTTTTCAGATCTCTGTTTCTTATGACATGTGTGTGTAGTATGGTGTGTGGATGGACTGGCCTGTCTTTTCGGACACCTCTCTGAATACGCATGTGCACAGGAAATTGTGTCAATGGACTGGCTTCTCTTTTCAGACCTCTCTCAAATGACAGATGTGCCTCGAAAGGTGTGTATATGGACTGGCCTCTCCTTTCCGATCTCTTTCTCAGATGACAGGTGTGCGTAGTAGGGTGTGTGGATGGACTGGCTCCTCTTTCAGATCTCTCTCTCAGATGACAGCTATGCATAGTGGGCATATGGGGAGTGGCTGACCTGTCTCTCAGATGAGAGGTGTGTGTAGTAGAATGTGTGGATAGACTGGCCTCTCCTTTCAGATCTCTCTCTCGCTCAGATGACAAGTGTGCATAGTATGACGTATTGGGAGTGACACACCTCTCCTGTCAGATCTCTCTCAGTTGATGAGTATGTGTAGAAGGTTGTGCGGATTGACTGGCCTTTCCTTTTAGACCTCTCTCTCAGATGGCCGCTGTGCATAGTAGTGTATGTGTCTGGACTTGCCACCCCTTTAGGACCTATGTCTCAAATTAAGAGCGTGCATAGTACGGTGTATGGTTGGACTGGCCTCTCCTTTCAGTCTTCTCTAGTTGACAGATGTGCGTAGTTGAGTGTTTGGATGGACTGCCCCTCCTTTCAGACCTCTCTCTCAGATGACAGGTGTGCGCAATACTGTGTATAAATGGACTGGCCTCTCCTTTAAAACTTCTCTTAGATGACAGGTGTATGCACTAGAGTGTATGGAAAGCAACATACCTCTCTTCTCTCTCGGATGAGAGGTGTGCATGGTAGGGTGCGTTCCATGGTCTAGCCTGTACTTTCAGACCTCTAAATCAGATGATGGGTCTGTGTGGTAAGGTGTGGAGATGGATTAGCCTTTCATTTAAGATGTCTCTCTCAGATGCAAGGTGTGCCTAGTAGGGTGTATGGAGATCAACAGACCTTTCCTTTCAAGCCACTTTCTCAGATGATGGGTGTTTGTAGTAGGGTGTTTGGATGGACCGGCCTCTACTTTCAGACCTCTCTCTCAGATGGCAGGTGTGCATAGTAGTGTATGTGGATAGAATGGCCTTTCCTTGCAGACCTCTCTCTCATATGATGGTTGTGTGTAGTAGGGTATCTGAATGAACTGGACTCTGGTTTCCGACCTCTTTATCAGTTTACCGATGTGCATTGTAGTGTGTGGGGATAGACTGCCCTCTCCTTCCAGACCTCTCTCCCAGATGACAGTTGTGTGTAGTACAGTTGTGAATGGACTGGCCTTTTATTTCTGACCTCTGTCTCAGAAGACAGGTGTGCATATTATGGGGTGTGGATGGATTCACCTCTCCTCCCAGACATCACTCTCAGATGATGGGTGTGCATAGTAGAGTGTGTGGATGGCCTGTCCTCTGATTTCAGACCTCTCTCTCAGATGACAGTTGTGCGTAGTATGGTGTATGCAGGGGCTGACCTCTCATTTTAGACCTGTATCCCAGTTGACGGTAGTGAGTAGTGGGGTGTGTGGATGGGCAGGGCTTTCATTTCAGACCTCTCTCTCAGATGACATGTGAACATAGTAGTTTGTGTGGATTGACTGGCCTCTCCTTTCAGATCTCACTCTCAGACATGTGTGCATAGTAAGGTGCATGGGGATTGAAAGACCTCTCCTGCCAGACCTCTCTTTCAGATGATGGGTGTAGGTAGTAGGGTGTGTGGATGGACTGACCTCTCCTGTCAGACTTCTCTGTCAGATGATGAGTGTGCATAGTCGTGTATGCGGAAGGAGTGGCCTCTTCTTTCAGGCATCTCTCTCAGATGACCGATGTGTGTAGTAGGGTGTCTAGACTGCCCTCTCCTGTCAGACCTCCATCTTAGATGACGAGTTTGCATATAGGGTTGTTAAAATGAAGATTATCTCATAGACAGGTCACGTAGAAGCAAGTTGTAGGTTTATTCATTAAGTTACAGTTTCAGATAAAGGTAACTGGAAGGTGGAAAAGTCCATGTGATGCCCCACCAGGAGCAGCCTCCTTGCTGCTCAGCCCATCTCATCCAACTAACATCTCCTCAAGTTCCACACACTCAACATTCCAAATTACATCATTAATGGCTGAGCAGCAAGGGACAGAACAGGAATAAGGAAGATGCACCAACCAACAAAAATTAGGTTATAGCAAGGGTGTGTAGATATACTGGCCTTTTCTTTCAGACCTCTCTCCCAGATGGCAGTTGTGCGTAGTACTCTGTGTGGATAGATTGGCCTCTCATTTGAGATCTCTCTCTCAAATGATGTGTGTGTGGATGGACTGGACTTTTCTTTCAGACCTCTCTCCCAGATGACAGGTGTGCATAGAGGTGTGTGTCAATGGACTGGTTTCTTCTTTCAGATTTCTATCTCGGATGATCGGTGTGTGTAGTAGGGTGTAAGTCAAGAGACAGAACTCATCTGTTAGACCTCTCTCTCAGATGGCAGGTGTGCATAGTAGGGTGTGTGCATGGACTCGCTTTTCCTTTTAGGCCTCTTTCCCAGATGATGGGTGTGCATAGTAGGGTGTGTGGATGGACTGTCCTCTAATATGAGACTTCTCTCTCAGATGATGGGTGTGTTTGGTTGTGTGTATAGATAGACTGGCCTTTACTATCAGACCTCTCTTTCACAGATGGATGTGTGCGTAGTTGGGTGTGTGCATGTACTGGCTTCTTTTTTCAGATCTCTCAGTTAGATGAGGAGGGAATGTAGTAGTGAGTGGCCTCTCCTGTCAGACCTCTCTCTCATATGATGGATGTGTGTAGTAGCATGTGTGGATAGACTGACATCTCTTTTCAGACCTCCTGCTCAGATGACATGTTTGTGTGTAATAGTGTGTAGAGAGGGACTTCCTTCTCATATCAAACCTCTTTCAGATGATGGGTGTTATTAGTAGAGTTTGTGACAGAACTGACCTTTCTTTCAGACCTCTGTCTCAGATGACGGGTGTGCATATATGTATATATGAATGGACTGGCTTTTCCTTCCAGACCTCTCTCTCAGAATGTGGGGGCACGTAGGAGGCTCCGTGGATGGACTGGTGTCTCCTTTCAGACCTCGCTCTCAGATGACTTGTGTGCATAGTAGGGTGTGTAGATGGATTGGCTGCTCCTTTCAGACCTCTTTCTCATATGGTAGGTGTGCATAGTAGGGTGTGTGGATGGACTTGCCTCTCCTTTCAGATCTCTCTCTGAGATGGCATGTGTGCATAATAGGGTGTATGGGTAGCGACTGACCTCTGCTGTCATACCTCTGTCTTAGCTAATGAGTGCGCATAGTTGGGTGTGTATGGGAATGTCATACATACTGCAAACTTTACCTTAAGCCCACTGCGTGGCCTTACGGAGATGATATGGGCTAACTCCACTGTCTCTACCCTCTTACTTGCATATATTAATCTTAACAAGAAAGGACGATGTAGTATGGGGGAAGAGGTCCTGGTGTTCAGCCTGTAGGTTCCTCAGTGTGTTCTGGTCAGCTGTCGAACCTTGGAAATAGGGACCAGTCATTAGCTAAGAGAAGAACCTGCATGATTCCCTGTGTAAAGTCCATAATATCACTTAAAGGCTACCTGCAATCAGCTTACGCACGTATGAAAGAAAACCTTCTTGTTATTGTGTGGAATGGTGTAATTTTGTGTATACCTTTTCCGGGAAGGACCCAGGAAGTGGTTGGGTCTAATTAAATAAACAGAGACACACAATGTGAGCACAGTTTACTCATTAATCACCGTAAATATTTATAAAGGTGAAATCAACATAAGTATTAGTCTGAGAGCATCAGTGTATATCATTGTACAAGACTCTTGACACCACAAGTACTCCGCAGCTGTATGCGGCTGCAGAGTGTTAGTGTCTCACCCTCGAGACACCATTGATTACAATGTCAGTCCAAACATCTATTCTAATGGTCACAGTTCTAACTTATACTATACACATTTTTTATCACAGGTTCCTCTTAATTTCGGAAAAATGCATACCTCCTGCACCTTGTATTAGAGGTTCAGGTTCTGTATTGTGTTCCTCTTGCACGCTGTATTATCAATAAGATCCTGATTAGTCTGTTAGACTGTTAGTTCTTAGTAGAATGTGGGTTAACAATAATGAAGAGAAGGCGGTACCCTATTGTCCAGGATTTTGATTGGTTGCCTTTTTTTCTTTGCAGGAACGAGCACCGATTGTTGAGAGGGGTGAGCTGGATTCAGCGTGCGGAGTCCAGGTAGGTTCTTCTGTGGTGTTCTTCTTATTTTCTTTGTTTGTTGTTCTGTGCGCTGTAGTAGCAGCTCCCACAGGTAAAGTCAGAGGCAAAGCGAATAGAGAGCTTTGGGTGTAGTTTAAGTCCTATACCCGAGTACACCACACTGAAGAGGGCCGCTGTGAATGATGAGATCTTGCAGGATCTCTGCTTTCACTGTAGTCCTGCGTTACAACAAACAAATGATGGACGGAATGCTGACAATGCAGACATTCTCCCCCAGTCAAGAGATCTGGGTTAAATCCATCGTTCTTTTGCCCACTACGCCACCCCAGTTTAGACATGGCCATATGCAAATCAGTCTTGACCCTGTGCCTCATGGGAACAGTCCAGCCCGAACTGCCAAGCCATGTCTTCCCTGGACCGGAATCAAGCATCCTAGGACCGGTTTCTGGCTATCAGCCGTCATCAGCCAGGATAGCTTGACTCCAGTGGCGTAGTGAGCACGGGTCCCACGTCTGGGAATACCCATCCCACTTAGGGCGAAAAGCGTTACAACAAACAAATGATGGACGGAATGCTGACAATGCAGACATTCTCACCCCAGTCAAGAGATCTGGGTAAAATCCATCGTTCTTTTGCCCACCACGCCACCCCAGTTTAGACATGGCCATATGCAAATCAGTCTTGACCCTGTTCCTCATGGGAACAGTCCAGCCCGAACTGCCAAGCCATGTCTTCCCTGGACCGGAATCAAGCATCCTAGGACCGGTTTCTGGCTATCAGCCGTCATCAGCCAGGATAGCTTGACTCCAGTGGCGTAGTGAGCACGGGTCCCACGTCTGGGAATACCCATCCCACTTAGGGCGAAAAGCGTTACAACAAACAAATGATGGACGGAATGCTGACAATGCAGACATTCTCCCCCAGTCAAGAGATCTGGGTTAAATCCATCGTTCTTTTGCCCACTATGCCACCCCAGTTTAGACATGGCCATATGCAAATCAGTCTTGACCCTGTGCCTCATGGGAGCAGTTCAGCCCGAACTGCCAAGCCATGTCTTCCCTGGACCGGAATCAAGCATCCTAGGACCGGTTTCTGGCTATCAGCCGTCATCAGCCAGGATAGCTTGACTCCAGTGGCGTAGTGAGCACGGGTCCCATGTCTGGGAATACCCATCCCACTTAGGGCAAAAAGCATTACAACAAACAAATGATGGACGGAATGCTGACAATGAAAACATTTTTGCATTTGTCGCCCCGAGTGGGAAGGATATGCCCAAACGTGGGTCCCTTGCTCTCCATGCCACTGGAATCAAGCTATCCTGGCTGAAGAGAGGTGAAACCCCGAAACCGGTCCTAGGATGCTTGTTTCCAGTCCAGGGAGGACCTGGCTTGGCAGTTCGGGCTGGACTGTTCCCATGAGGCACAGGGTCAAGACTGATTTGCATATGGCTGGGTTCAAACTGGAACGGCATGGTGAGCAAAAAAACGATGGATTTAGGCCCAGATCTCTGTACTGGGGTGAATGTATGACATTGTTCTGCATTCTGTCTATCAATTGTTGTTTTTGCATTTGTCGCCCCGAGTGGGAAGGGTATGCCCAGACGTGGGTCCCTTGCTCTCCATGCCACTGGAATCAAGCTATCCTGGCTGAAGAGGGGTGAAACCCCGAAACCGGTCCTAGGATGCTTGTTTCCAGTCCAGGGAGGACCTGGCTTGGCAGTTCGGGCTGGACTGTTCCCATGAGGCACAGGGTCAAGACTGATTTGCATATGGCTGGGTTCAAACGGGAACGGCATGGTGAGCAAAAAAACGATGTATTTAGGCCCAGATCTCTGTACGGGGGTGAATGTATGACATTGTTCTGCATTCTGTCCATCAATTGTTGTTTTTGCATTTGTCGCCCCGAGTGGGAAGGGTATGCCCAGACGTGGGTCCCTTGCTCTCCATGCCACTGGAATCAAGCTATCCTGGCTGAAGAGAGGTGAAACCCCGAAACCGGTCCTAGGATGCTTGTTTCCAGTCCAGGGAGGACCTGGCTTGGCAGTTCGGGCTGGACTGTTCCCATGAGGCACAGGGTCAAGACTGATTTGCATATGGCTGGGTTCAAACTGGAACGGCATGGTGAGCAAAAAAACGATGGATTTAGGCCCAGATCTCTGTACTGGGGTGAATGTATGACATTGTTCTGCATTCTGTCCATCAATTGTTGTTTTTGCATTTGTCGCCGCGAGTTGGAAGGGTATGCCCAGACATGGGTCCCTTGCTCTCCATGCCACTGGAATCAAGCTATCCTGGCTGAAGAGGGGTGAAACCCCGAAACCGGTCCTAGGATGCTTGTTTCCAGTCCAGGGAGGACCTGGCTTGGCAGTTCGGGCTGGACTGTTCCCATGAGGCACAGGGTCAAGACTGATTTGCATATGGCTGGGTTCAAACTGGAACAGCATGGTGAGCAAAAAAACGATGTATTTAGGCCCAGATCTCTGTACGGGGGTGAATGTATGACATTGTTCTGCATTCTGTCCATCAATTGTTGTTTTTGCATTTGTCGCCCCGAGTGGGAAGGGTGTGCCCAGACGTGGGTCCCTTGCTCTCCATGCCACTGGAATCAAGCTATCCTGGCTGAAGAGGGGTGAAACCCCGAAACCGGTCCTAGGATGCTTGTTTCCAGTCCAGGGAGGACCTGGCTTGGCAGTTCGGGCTGGACTGTTCCCATGAGGCAGAGGGTCAAGACTGATTTGCATATGGCTGGGTTCAAACTGGAACGGCATGGTGAGCAAAAAAACGATGGATTTAGGCCCAGATCTCTGTACTGGGGTGAATGTATGACATTGTTCTGCATTCTGTCCATCAATTGTTGTTTTTGCATTTGTCGCCGCGAGTGGGAAGGGTATGCCCAGATGTGGGTCCCTTGCTCTCCATGCCACTGGAATCAAGCTATCCTTGCTGAAGAGGGGTGAAACCCCGAAACCGGTCCTAGGATGCTTGTTACCAGTCCAGGGAGGATCTGGCTTGGCAGTTCGGGCTGGACTGTTCCCATGAGGCACAGGGTCAAGACTGATTTGCATATGGCTGGGTTCAAACTGGAACGGCATGGTGAGCAAAAAAACGATGGATTTAGGCCCAGATCTCTGTACTGGGGTGAATGTATGACATTGTTCCGAATTCTGTCCATCAATTGTTGTTTTTGCATTCACTGTAGTCCAGGCAGACATGGAAATATCAGGGCAGCATGGACTAGGACAAATGGAAAATACCAACCATGTGATACAATATAGGCAGCATATGTTTTTTTGGGAAGTGAGATAACTACAATAGCAGCATATGGCTCAGGGGCTGAGATAACTACATAACAGAGCACAAGAGCATAACATATGCAACATATAGCTTATGTGGGCTGAGATTATACTTATGATGAACCTCAATGTGCCACATGAGTGGAGTATACAACTCCCCATGTGTAAATCGGGTTGATTCATGGGTAGAATATTGGAATATGGCTCAGATCTGTCACAGTACCCCCCTGAGACAGAAGCCCCAATACAGGGGAGCTGGGCATGGTTTAAGGGGATGTCGGGCATGGGAGGCACAGATTAACCAGGGAGCATGGAGAACATGGGCGAAGGGTTCCCAGGACCGTTCTTCCAGGCCGTACCTCTTCCAGTCCACAAGGTAACATACCCTCCGCTTGGTCCCATGGGCATCCAGAATGGCACAAACTTTGCATTCCTCATAGTCATTTACTAAGACACGGGGACAGTGGTGTATTCATGTGACTGTCTGGATGTACTCTCTTTAGGAGGGATACGTGGAACACAGGGTGGACTTTCATGACTGTAGTAGATTGAGTTTCACAGCTTCTTCAGTAATGACATTTCTGATGGTGTAAGGACCCAAGTATTGTGAGAGTGATTTATTGGACCCTTGTAAAATCAGTTTTTTTGTTTAAAAGCTGTACCCTGTCTCCTTCTAATGCAGGATCTTCTTGGTGATGTGTATTGGCAGACCTTTTGCAGGTATCTTTAGCCAATTCATAACAAGCTTGTTTCCATAGTGTATGCAAGGTTGTATGGAACTCTTTAACTGCGGGCATGGTATTAGTGTGGGGTGTATCCCAAGGGACTGATTTTGGATGACACCAGTGGAGGCAGTAGAAAGGGGACATACCATATGATGTGTGCTAAGTGTTAGTGTATGTGAATTCCACTGCCCGCAATACCTCTGACTATTCTTTTTCCATGCTAATTAATAAGCATTGGAGATATTGTTCCGTGGTCTGTTGTTTTTTTTTGTTGCTTGACCATCTATCTGGGGGTGGAAAGCAGAAGAGAACTGTACATCCATGTCCAATGATTTATATAATGCTCCCCAGAAATGAGATACAAATTTAGAACCCTGATCTCTGATCAAGGGAGAGGGCATTTGTTGGACTTAATTTAAATATGTCTGGCTGACCCCTTCTAGCATTGTGGGAGTTAAGTTAGCATTTCCGGCATCATTTTGTATTCAGCTGCCATTTTGTGCCATGATCGAAATGAAGTTTCTTTCTCATACTGTCTGCCTCAGCAGAAAAGCAGCCTCAATTGTTTCTTTTTATTATTCAAGGTTGAGCTTCGTTGCACTAATGAATAGCTTGTTCTGTGTATACATGCCTTTCCTCGTATGTAGCCCTTCTCCCACTCTCAGAGAGATGGGCACAGGCTGCGTAACCTTGAAGCAAAGATAGTGTGTTCCTGGTCTCGGGACAGTAGCTCATCCTTCTGTACCTCCTTTGTTCATCTGGGCCCGGGCTGGAAAATTCCAGTCTCGGCATGTCTTAGGGGTGTTGGAAATGTATATCTAATTTTACCTTGTGGACGAGGGTCAGTCCCTCAGCAGCTATCTAAGGAGGCAGGTCAGACTGGACTCCGCTCAAGCTAATACCAATAAAATACCTTTGGTTTGTATTCTCTACTGTTTGAAAGACTCTTCATTTGTATGGACGGCTAAGAGGTGGTCGTGAGTGACCCGGGTGACCCTAATCGGGTCACTTCCTTCACATTCCGTGCAGAAGTACCATGTGGGACATGAAGATGGAAGCCAATTCACCTGCTGAGGGTAATTCCTTAGAGGCATGAAATGCACCATTTGGGATAAATGGTTACTTTGATAAGAATGGTCGTAAATTCAGTTTTAGGGCCCGAATCACTGAAGTAATCTGAGACGAAAGTCTAACTTTATGACTTTCGGTATTCACAAAGGGTATTTACGAGTAGTAAAGTTAGACTTTTGGCCTATGTTTAGACCAAAAGTCTAACTTAGACCAAAAGTCTAACTGTTGTAGTAGTAAAGTTAGACTTTATGTATAAGTTAGACTTTTGGTCTAAATTTAGACCAAAAGTCTAACTTTGGAAGTGATAAAGTTAGACTCTTGACACCACAAGTACTCCGCAGCTGTATGCGGCTGCAGAGTGTTAGTGTCTCACCCTCAAGACACCATTGATTACAATGTGAGTCCAAAAATCTATTCTAATGGTCACAGTTCTAACTTATACTATACACATTTTTTATCACAGGTTCCTCTTAATTTCGGAAAAGTGCATACCTCCTGCACCTTGTATTAGAGGTTCAGGTTCTGTATTGTGTTCCTCTTGCACGCTGTATTATCAATAAGATCCTGATTAGTCTGTTAGACTGTTAGTTTGTTAGTTCTTAGTAGAATGTGGGTTAACAATAATGAAGAGAAGGCGGTACCCTATTGTCCAGGATTTTGATTGGTTGCCTTTTTTTCTTTGCAGGAATGAGCACCGATTGTTGAGAGCGGTGAGCTGGATTCAGCGTGCGGAGTCCAGGTAGGTTCTTCTGTGGTGTTCTTCTTATTTTCTTTGTTTGTTGTTCTGTGCGCTGTAGTAGCAGCTCCCACAGGTAAAGTCAGAAGCAAAGCGAATAGAGAGCTTTGGGTGTAGTTTAAGTCCTATACCCGAGTACACCACACTGAAGAGGGCCGCTGTGAATGATGAGATCTTGCAGGATCTCTGCTTTCACTGTAGTCCTGCGTTACAACAAACAAATGATGGACGGAATGCTGACAATGCAGACATTCTCCCCCAGTCAAGAGATCTGGGTTAAATCCATCGTTCTTTTGCCCACTACGCCACCCCAGTTTAGACATGGCCATATGCAAATCAGTCTTGACCCTGTGCCTCATGGGAACAGTCCAGCCCGAACTGCCAAGCCATGTCTTCCCTGGACCGGAATCAAGCATCCGATGACCGGTTTCTGGCTATCAGCCGTCATCAGCCAGGATAGCTTGACTCCAGTGGCGTAGTGAGCACGGGTCCCACGTCTGGGAATACCCATCCCACTTAGGGCGAAAAGCGTTACAACAAACAAATGATGGACGGAATGCTGACAATGCAGACATTCTCACCCCAGTCAAGAGATCTGGGTTAAATCCATCGTTCTTTTGCCCACTACGCCACCCCAGTTTAGACATGGCCATATGCAAATCAGTCTTGACCCTGTGCCTCATGGGAACAGTCCAGCCCGAACTGCCAAGCCATGTCTTCCCTGGACCGGAATCAAGCATCCTAGGACCGGTTTCTGGCTATCAGCCGTCATCTGCCAGGCTAGCTTGACTTCAGTGGCGTAGTGAGCACGGGTCCCACGTCTGGGAATACCCATCCCACTTAGGGCGAAAAGCGTTACAACAAACAAATAATGGACGGAATGCTGACAATGCAGACATTCTCCCCCAGTCAAGAGATCTGGGTTAAATCCATCGTTCTTTTACCCACTACGCCACCCCAGTTTAGACATGGCCATATGCAAATCAGACTTGACCCTGTGCCTCATGGAACAGTCCAGCCCGAACTGCCAAGCCATGTCTTCCCTGGACCGGAATCAAGCATCCTAGGACCGGTTTTTGGCTATCAGCCGTCATCAGCCAGGATAGCTTGACTCCAGTGGCGTAGTGAGCACGGGTCCCACGTCTGGGAATACCCATCCCACTTAGGGCGAAAAGCGTTTCAACAAACAAATGATGGACGGAATGCTGACAATGCAGACATTCTCACCCCAGTCAAGAGATCTGGGTAAAATCCATCGTTCTTTTGCCCACCATGCCACCCCAGTTTAGACATAGCCATATGCAAATCAGTCTTGACCCTGTTCCTCATGGGAACAGTCCAGCCCGAACTGCCAAGCCATGTCTTCCCTGGACCGGAATCAAGCATCCTAGGACCAGTTTCTGGCTATCAGCCGTCATCAGCCAGATAGCTTGACTCCAGTGGCGTAGTGAGCACGGGTCCCACGTCTGGGAATACCCATCCCACTTAGGGCGAAAAGCGTTACAACAAACAAATGATGGACGGAATGCTGACAATGCAGACATTCTCCCCCAGTCAAGAGATCTGGGTTAAATCCATCGTTCTTTTGCCCACTACGCCACCCCAGTTTAGACATGGCCATATGCAAATCAGTCTTGACCCTATGCCTCATGGGAGCAGTTCAGCCCGAACTGCCAAGCCATGTCTTCCCTGGACCGGAATCAAGCATCCTAGGACCGGTTTCTGGCTATCAGCCGTCATCAGCCAGGATAGCTTGTCTCCAGTGGCGTAGTGAGCACGGGTCCCACGTCTGGGAATACCCATCCCACTTAGGGCGAAAAGCGTTACAACAAACAAATGATGGACGGAATGCTGACAATGCAAACATTTTTGCATTTGTCACCCAAAGTGGGAAGGATATGCCCAGACGTGGGTCCCTTGCTCTCCATGCCACTGGAATCAAGCTATCCTGGCTGAAGAGGGGTGAAACCCCGAAACCGGTCCTAGGATGCTTGTTTCCAGTCCAGGGAGGACCTGGCTTGGCAGTTCGGGCTGGACTGTTCCCATGAGGCACAGGGTCAAGACTGATTTGCATATGGCTGGGTTCAAACTGGAACGGCATGGTGAGCAAAAAAACGATGGATTTAGGCCCAGATCTCTGTACTGGGGTGAATGTATGACATTGTTCTGCATTCTGTCCATCAATTGTTGTTTTTGCATTTGTCGCCGCGAGTGGGAAGGGTATGCCCAGATGTGGGTCCCTTGCTCTCCATGCCACTGGAATCAAGCTATCCTTGCTGAAGAGGGGTGACACCCCGAAACCGGTCCTAGGATGCTTGCTTCCAGTCCAGGGAGGACCTGGCTTGGCAGTTCGGGCTGGACTGTTCCCATGAGGCACAGGGTCAAGACTGATTTGCATATGGCTGGGTTCAAACTGGAACGGCATGGTGAGCAAAAAAACGATGGATTTAGGACCAGATCTCTGTACTGGGGTGAATGTATGACATTGTTCTGCATTCTGTCCATCAATTGTTGTTTTTGCATTCACTGTAGTCCCGGCAGACATGGAAATATCAGGGCAGCATGGACTAGGACAAATGGAAAATACCAACCATGTGATACAATATAGGCAGCATATGTTTTTTTGGGAGGTGAGATAACTACAATAGCAGCATATGGCTCAGGGGCTGAGATAACTACATAACAGAGCACAAGAGCATAACATATGCAACATATAGCTTATGTGGGCTGAGATTATACTTATGATGAACCTCAACGTGCCACATGAGTGGAGTATACAACTCCCCATGTGTAAATCGTGTTGATTCATGGGTAGAATATTGGAATATGGCTCAGATCTGTCACAGTACCCCCCTGAGACAGAAGCCCCAATACAGGGGAGCTGGGCATGGTTTAAGGGGATGTCGGGCATGGGAGGCACAGATTAACCTGGGAGCTTGGAGAACATGGGAGAAGGGTTCCCAGGAACGTTCTTCAAGGCCGTACCTCTTCCAGTCCACAAGGTAACATACCCTCCGCTTGGTCCCATGGGCATCCAGAATGGCACAAACTTTGCATTCCTCATAGTCATTCACGGGGACGGTGGTGTATTCATGTGACTGTCTGGATGTACTCTCTTTAGAAGGGATACGTGGAACACAGGGTGGACTTTCATGACTGTAGTAGATTGAGTTTCACAGCTTCTTCAGTAATGACATTTGTGATGGTGTAAGGACCCAAGTATTGTGAGAGTGATTTATTGGACCCCTGTAAAATCAGTTTTTTTGTTTAGAAACTGTACCCTGTCTCCTTCTAATGCAGGATCTTCTTGGTGATGTGTATTGGCAGACCTTTTGAAGGTATCTTTAGCCAATTCATAACAAGCTTGTTTCCATAGTGTATGCAAGGTTGTATGGAACTCTTTAACTGCGGGCATGGTATTAGTGTGGGGTGTATCCCAAGGGACTGATTTTGGATGACACCAGTGGAGGCAGTAGAAAGGGGACATACCATATGATGTGTGCTAAGTGTTAGTGTATGTGAATTCCACTGCCCTCAATACCTCTGACTATTCTTTTTCCATGCTAATTAATAAGCATTGGAGATATTGTTCCGTGGTCTGTTGTTTTTTTTTGTTGCTTGACCATCCATCCGGGGGTGGCAAGCAGAAGAGAAGTGTACATCCATGTCCAATGATTTATATAATGCTCCCCAGAAATGAGATACAAATTTAGAACCCTGATCTCTGATCAAGGGAGAGGGCATTTGTTGGACTTAATTTAACCCCTTCAGTGCCCGCCCCTTTCCCCGCCCTGTGCCGCGCCTTTCATTAGCGGGCGGGGTCTATGACGAGCTGGACTCGTCATGGGCACAGCGCCACCGCGGCCCATGACGAGTCCAGCTCGTCATGGGCACTGAAGGGGTTAAATATGTCTGGCTGACCCCTTCTAGCATTGTGGGAGTTAAGTTAGCATTTACGGCATCATTTTGTATTCAGCTGCCATTTTGTGCCATGATCAAAATGAAGTTTCTTTCTCATACTGTCTGCCTCAGCAGAAAAGCAGCCTCAATTGTTTCTTTTTATTATTCAAGGTTGAGCTTCGTTGCACTAATGAATAGCTTGTTCTGTGTATACATGCCTTTCCTCGTATGTAGCCCTTCTCCCACTCTCAGAGAGATGGGCACAGGCTGCGTAACCTTGAAGCAAAGATAGTGTGTTCCTGGTCTCGGGACAGTAGCTCATCCTTCTGTACCTCCTTTGTTCATCTGGGCCCGGGCTGGAAAATTCCAGTTTCGGCGTGTCTTAGGGGTGTTGGAAATGTATATCTAATTTTACCTTGTGGACGAGGGTCAGTCCCTCAGCAGCTATCTAAGGAGGCAGGTCAGACTGGACTCCGCTCAAGCTAATACCAATAAAATACCTTTGGTTTGTATTCTCTACTGTTTGAAAGACTCTTCATTTGTATGGACGGCTAAGAGGTGGTTGTGAGTGACCCGGGTGACCCTAATCGGGTCACTTCCTTCACATTCTGTGCAGAAGTACCATGTGGGACATGAAGTTGGAAGCCAATTCAGCTGCTGAGGGTAATTCCTTAGAGGCATGAAATGCACCATTTGGGATAAATGGTTACTATGATAAGAATGGTCGTAAATTCAGTTTTAGGGCCCGAATCACTGAAGTAATCTGAGACGAAAGTCTAACTTTATGACTTTCGGTATTCACAAAGGGTATTTACGAGTAGTAAAGTTAGACTTTTGGCCTATGTTTAGACCAAAAGTCTAACTTAGAACAAAAGTCTAACTGTTGTAGTAGTAAAGTTAGACTTTATGTATAAGTTAGTCTTTTGGTCTAAATTTAGACCAAAAGTCTAACTTTGGAAGTGATAAAGTTAGACTTTTGGTCTAAACTTATACTCGTAGATGCCCTTTGTAAATACCGAAAGTCGTAAAGTTAGACTTTCATCTCAGATTACTTCTGTGAATCAGGCCATTCTTTTTTAGTAACTTAACCACAAAATCAAGGGAGACTGTATGTAATGGCCGTGGGGGTAATGGAATAGGATGCAATGTGCTGCTTGAGAGTACATGTGAAGTTTTCCTTGAACAAAAATCAAACATTGGACCACAAATTCTTGTGTATCCTTGGACATGGATGGCCACCAGAATTGTCTTTACATGTGTTCTAGGGTACCTTGGATGTTTGTAAAAAATCAAGAGGGGGGGAGAAAGAAGGAATTGCGATCCTTTCAGCTTCCTTATTTATATATCAAAAAAATCATTTAGAGAACGGATCACTTGTCCTGTGTAACCAGGGTTTTTATATTTGGTATAGTATACTGATAAAAAACCCTCATTCACATACAGAGGAAGGGGTGGCGGTATATCTTAATTCTCCGCCTTACTCTTTAAGAACGTGACAGCATCATCATAGGGTTAGCTTTTATGCTTCCTCCACCCGGAGGTAAACCCCGGGTTAAAGCAGTAGTGATCAGTGATAGAGGGGTTATGTACAGTGACTTAAAAATAGAAAATCGTTTAAAAACTCGTATAGACAGATTCAATTGTTTAATAGGTCTGGATTCGAGAAATAATAAAAATTGTTCCGTGCGTAGGGAGGCTGGTTATGAATCTCCCGCACTTAGTATGTCCGTAAAAAGGTCGACATGTTTCAGCCCTTGTACTTGCCCATTAGTGTCAAGTGGGCTTTCTTCAGGACGTAGAGTGAAAAGTAAGTGAAAAGATAACGTAGGAGACCGTGTATGTCTCTGTGAGTCAATCCCTTATGTTGTCAGGGTTTTTTTGGAAACAGGTGTATTAACCTGTATCTACTGAGGTCAATAGTTCCTGTGAAATGGAGGAAAACACAAACAAACACAGAAGAAGAGTATCAGGTGTATATTCTCCAAATGGTAATGCTGTCTACGTGCTTAGACAGTCTAAGAAACTATAAAATGGCAATTCTTTAGGACAAGACAAATCCTTTTCGCAGACTGCTAGTGCAAGAAACCATATCATTATGCTCTCTACTAATGTATCCAGTTAGCGTGTGGTTGGAAATTAGTATGGTGTTTATATCCATGTATCCTCATCTACCTTTAAGTCGGCGCAAAGTGTTCTCTTAATTTCCATGTATTTTAGTTTATTGAGAGAAGTTAAATTAGCTTAACGGTAGATACCTTGTAACGCAAATTGTGTTGTTGTGCTAAGGTTTGCGGAATATGTTGGCGAAAGGTACATGCCAGAAGTTAAATGCATGTTTGTGTTCTTAACATATTTGCAGTTAGAGATAAGAATTAGAAGTCACATCTTTATTTTTTTCTTTACGTGGAGCTCAAAAAAGGGACCTTGAGTGGTGGTGGACACTCAGTATCGTGCCAGATTTTGGTGTAAAGACCATGCTTGCAGCTGGTGAATGTTAGGCACTCCAATGTGGACGTTACATATTAACAAATTAGTGGTGCTTGTTGACAACATACTCGTGTATGTGTAAACGTTACATGTCAGAAGATTGTTGTATGTTTATGTCCATTGCGGGTTGAATCTTCCTACAGTCTAGAAATTCAAAAAGTAGTCTTATTATGCTTATGTTCATGCGTCGTATAATAGTAAACACGGCTTATCGAACTTGTGGTTAGTTTAAATACTCGTATTTGTTGCGGGTAGATCTCATGAGCTGCGGTGTAGACGTTACATATTAACATTTAGATGGTGCTCACTGTCAATATACTCGTGTATGTGTTGGTTGTTAGGGTTAAGGTTTTTCAAAAAATGAGGCGGGGTGAAGTGGCACTGACTCTGCTCGAAACAATAATTATCCGATGTTAAAAACCATATTGAATTACCTCATTTCATATTCAAAAAACATCAAAGGGTTGCCAGTGAGTTGTCACCTGCTGAATAAGGAAAGATATATCTCAGATAACATAAAATTTAAGGATACGTGACGGTTTTAGGCAGTCAAGGCTCTCGTGATGGTGAGCGTCTACCTGTTGCGTTGGTGCAGCACTGCTTGTGCTGTCGCTTCCTCTGGTGCCCCGGTAAAGTTTCCCCTGTATCTCTTGTCATTTTAAAGGTATATGAAAGGTAGCGGAAAGACTCAGTGCTTTTCAGTGATACATTTAAAAAAAACAAAATTTTTGGAAGAGGTATTCGCTGACACATTTCTTGTGTCTTGTTGTTAAGTAATTGGAAAAATATAAAAGGCATGATTAAGTGTAATTGTTTGTTTACTTTTTGGCGGATTCTATTAACAAGGGTCCTTTAGGCCCGCTATTTGTCTAAGATAAAGATAAAGATAAAAATAAAAATTCAAAATCAAAGTGTCCTGATGGCGCCCGACGTTAACTTTGTCATGGTTGCTAGTTGTCTAAGAGTTAGAGGATTTTAAAAGGAGTATTCCTCTTCTCCAGTCCTATCATAACGTTTTCTACAATAAAGTATGTCTATTTGTATGTTTTGTGTTTTTTTATAAAAAATATATAAAGATGTTTGGGTTTTGAAATCCTGAATTCGTGATTACTTTAGCCTTGTTGCTTGCCGAAACCATCTGTTGTGACTGAGATGTTTAGCACTAATGGAAGGTCTTAGTCCCCGTGTTATTTTATATTTGGTTTTCTCTACTGTACTGAATAGAGTTTTTCATCTGGGTAGCGTTCTTAGTGGTTTAAACTTAACCACGGAATGTTGTCATTGAGCCCTTGGTCATTGGTACGGAGGCGGTGGACCCATCTCTGCTCTTTTTCAAACAGTACTTTTTCTGCGTTGTGATTCTTTACTGTGAGTGTCTCCAGGATCACCTATTTCAAGTCATTCACTGTGTGTTTCATTTCTATGAAATGGTTACTCATTTTAGTCATATTTCTTTTACATTTGACATTACTCTTATGCTCGATTATCCTCTGTTTCACTTTGCGACATGTCATGCCGATATAGCGTAGGGAACAGGGACAGGTGATCATATAAATTGCGTGTGTTGTGTTGCAATTCGTATGATATCTAATCGTCCATTTTAAGTCTGGGAGCAGTTGTATAGTTTTAGTAGCCGTTGTCAAGTTGCACACTGAGCAGAAACCGCATGGATAAAGTCCTAACACAGGGGGGTTATCCCATAGTCGTGGAATCGTTTCTCCTTGTGTGTGTGGTGGTGGTCTGGTATGTACCAGGATGTCTTTGAGATTTCTTGTTCTCTTATTTGCGAATCTCGGTTTAGGCCAACTTAAGGAGCCAGAGTTGATGATTCTCCAATTTTTATTTATTATTTTCTTTATATTGTTAGAGGCTGTATTATAGGTGGTCAAGCAGGTCACAAGGCCTTGTTCATGTGATTTAGGTGTTACGTCCAGTAGGCTGTCTCTGGGTTGGTTCTTGGCTCTCTTTTGACATTTGTTGATGACTCTTTCCGGATTGTCCCGGTTCCTCAGTTTGTTGCACAAATCTTCTGCTTGGCTCTTATAGTCCTTTGTTTTGCTACAATTGCGCCTTAGGCGTAGAAATTGGCTGTAGGGTAAGTTCTCCCTAAGGGGTCGTGGGTGGAAGTTCCTGTAAGAGAGTAGGCTGTTTTTAATGTCAGTTTGAAAAAGGTTTTTGTTTGTAGTGTGCCGTTCTTGGCATAGATGGTTATATCTAGAAAGTCTAATTTTTTGTTGTCCACTGTGTAGGTGAATTTGAGCCATTCATCCCTTGTGTTAACCCACCTGTGGAAATCTTTAAAACTTTCTATATCTCCCTCCCAGATTAGGATGATGTCGTCGATATAGCGTTTCCATAGCAGAATTCTCTGTTGGTATGGGTTTGAGGTATTCTGTATGTAGGTCTCCTCAAAATCGCTGACGTACAGCACCGCCACACTTGGGGCAAAGGTGCTGCCCATGGAGTCCCGTGGCGTTGCTGATACATGGTGTTGTTGTACTCAAAGTAATTTTCCGTTAAGGCCAGCCTACAGCATTCCAACACAAAGTGTCTTGGGGTTTTGTAATCCCATTGTTTGCTGAAAAGTAGGGTCTCCAGGGTATCTAAGGTCTTTTGTTGGGGAGGCTCATGTACAGGCTTTCCACGTCTAGCCCGACTAGTAGCATGTTTTCTTCCGAATATGTTTGATTTCTCAGGATGTTCAGCAAGTCCCTTGTATCTTTGAGGTATGTTGGTGTGCTTTGGACCATCGGTCTCAGATATTGATCTGCAAATTGTGAGAGTGGTTCGAGAACGGAGCCTATCCCTGAGCCGATAGGTCGTCCCGGGGGCGGTCTCCGTTCTTTGTGTATCTTCGGTAGAGAGTAAAAATATGGTACTCTTGGTGTCTTGGTTTGTAGGAACTCCGCCTCATTTTTCGAGATCCAATAATTTAGTTCTGCTTCATCAATCATCTGGTCTATTGTTCTTTGTAGCCTTTTTGTTGGATCTGTAGTGATTTTTCTGTAGAATTTCTCATCTGTGAGTAGTTCAGTACATTGTAAATCATAACCTTCTTTACTTAGGAGGACGATACCTCCGCCTTTATCTGCAGGTTTGATTATGTCTCCATTCTGACATAAATCATCCAGGGCTTTTTGTTCTGCCTTTGATATGTTGGTAAAGGGTTTTTTATGTGTGTTTTGAGGTCGTCTGCTTCCTTCATAACTGCCTGTTCGAAAGCGAGCATTTCGATTGGGACTTGATAGTTCAAGTGGCAGAATTTAGATTTTTTGCGTAATGTCGTATCTCCGTCTGTGACGTGGTCCTCTTGGTTATTAAAGAATGCTTTCAGTTTTAACTTGCAACAGAATTCTGCCAGCTCACATTGTAGCTTAAATGTGTCTAAGGAGGGTGTTGGAACATAACCAAGACCCTTGTTCAGGACATCATCCTGTTCCTTGGTTAGGGTCTTGTCTGTAAAGTTGACGGTGGGGTCGTGCTTATTCCTGGTGTAATTCCTGTCATACTCCTGGTGTGAACCTGTCGTTCTTGGTCTGTCCAGGTTACTGTTTTCCATCTGGTCCTCTGGTTTGTTTGGCCTCTTCCTAAAAAAGGCATTCTTTGTGCGTAATTCTGGCCCATCTGTGGTACCATTGGGGATCCCATCGGTGGCGGCCCTTGAAAAAACAGGTTCATCCACCTGTGGAAATTTGGGTTGTATGGCTGGAATGGAATCCCTTGTGATTGGTTGTCATAGGAGGGTGTTAGCCATGTGTTCGGTCTGCGGTGATTTGAACGTCTATTTTGCCCTCTGTTCCTTCTAGGTGTGTACATGTCATCACCACTCCAATCTGAACCCTCTGTGGAGGAGCCAGTACTGGAATTGTTATCGGACATTTTGTCTGGAGCCTTATAGTCCTCTGAACTATATGGATGCATGCGTTCCATTGAGAACTTTTTTAGGTCTTTGCCTATTTTTTGTATTTTATTCTGTGTGATGTACTCCCTTGTTTGGTCAGAAGATGATAAAGACAAAGGTACAGTGCCTGATGTTGATGTCCTACAGTAGGTAGGAACCGTTTATTGTCTTTGAATGATAGACCATCTTGAAAACTGAGTACCGGGTTGGTATTGACCCATTCTTCCAGTGTCATGCTGCTAATGCTTTTCCGTAAATTGGATAAGAATATGGAAATTAGGACCAAGCCCTGAAAATAGTGTGCTGACAAAATTAGAATTGCTTCTGGTGTAACGTGAGAATCGTCATCTTTTCCAATTCTAGACAGAACGGCAGCTTAAGCATTTTCTTTCCCAGGACAATATGTGATTATGAAATCGTAGTCACTGAAAAACAAAGTCCACATTAACTGACGAGCAGTTAGAGCCCTAACTGAATGTAAAGACTGGAGGTTTCTATGGTCTGTATATATGGTCATAGGATTTTTCGCTCCCAGCAAGTGATTTTGCCACTCCTCAAACACAGCCTTAATGGGCAGCAGTTTCTGGTCTGCGATAGTGTAGTTACACTCTGCAGGGAGCAGTTTTCGGGAATAGTAGGCAATAGAATGTAAATGCTGTGCTTGATGTTTCACTGGGATAAGAAACCACCTAGGGCAGCTTGAGAAGCATCAGCTTCCACCACATATGGTTGTTCTGTATTGGGTTGGCCCAAATTAGGGGTAAAAGTACATTTTCTCCGCAAGGTTTCGAATGCTTGCTCCACTTTGTGATCCCAGTCAAATTTTACTTCTTTACAGAGAAGGTGGGTGATGGGCGTAATGGTCGCAGAAAAGTTAGCAATGAAGCATCTGTTAAAATTAGCAAACACCCAAAAACTTTGGATTTGCTTCACTAATGTTGTGGTATGCCATTGCAAGATAGACTCTACCTTTTTCATGTCCATACTGATGCCTGTGGGAATCAAGATGTAACCCAAGAACTCCACTTCGATGGTATGGAACACACTTTTCTTGAGCTTCACATACAACTTATGCTTCAGTAGCTGTTGCAGTGTTGCTCTCACATGTTGGGTGTGTTCTGACATAGAGTTAGAGTAGATCAGTATATAATCGATATACACGATGCAACACTCGTCCCGGAAATCTCTCAGAATTTCTTCATTAAAAACTGAAAAGCAGCGGGGGAGTTACAGAGCCTAAAAGGCATGACTTGGCATTCGTACAGACTGAACTTGGTTCTGAATGCGGTCTTCCATTCATCACCCACTTGGACCCTGGCTAAGTGGTACACCCTTTGTTTCGTGTAGATGATGGCATTTTTACCCTGATCAAGGAGACTGGTGATTAATGGCAATAGAAAGCAGTTCTTAACCGTGATATAATTAACTGCACAATAATCCATACAGAACCAAAATTCTCCCCCTTTTCTTGGTACAAAAAAGAGGGGGAAGGAACTGGGAGACTTCAAATGAAAGATAAATCAGTTTTCTAGGTATTTGTCCAAATATTTCCTGAGGCCATCATTCTCTTTTTAGTGAAGATGTATGGTCTACTCCAAGGCAGTTTTGCTCCCGGAATAAAGGTTATTCTGCAGCAGAATCTGTGATGGGGTGGCAGGGTATTGGCCCACATTTTGTGAAATATGGCTAGCTAGTCTGAATGTTTCTCGGGTATGGTTCCTTCTGCCGTTATGCCATTTACTGCTAGTGGAAATGACAGTAGCTGAATAGTACAAGTAAGGGGTTTTGGAGTTTCATGGTAGCATGTGCATTTTCAGTAGTCTGAGTTCATAGTGAAAACCTGTGTTTCCCAATTTATTTGTGGGTTAAGTGTGGCAAGCCTGGGGAAACCCAGGATAAGTTTAAATTGTCTGGAGTCAAATACATGGAACACCATATGTTCTTGCTTGTTATTTATACAGGAGATACCTGAGGATTTGGTTTTGAAATGTATGAGCCCAGATGTTAGCTTCTTACCGTTGACCGCTTTCACGATTTCAGGTTTTTCTTTTAATATCATGGTTATTCCTAGCATTTGGAGGAACTTGCTATCTATAAAGTTCCCCGGCACATCTGAGTCTATGAGAGCACTTACCTTCCAAGTGCCCTTGGTATGGAAGACTAAGGTCACTGCTACACTGATATGATGACAGAAATTACACAGCATACCCTTTGTCGTCCAAAAAACTCAGGAGCCCGACATCGACTCCTACCGAGTTTGTTCATTTTCCGCCGGCTCAATATTCACCACTGTAATCATGGCTAATCCTGATTTTGTCTCCCTTGGTTTTGTCGGTGTCGCTGGACATTCTTTCACAAAATGTCTGCTTTTGCCACAGGATAACCACAGATTTTGTTTCACTTTCCTGTTTTTTTCCTCTTTTGTTAGAGGTCCTCTAATCTATCCTATTTGCATAGGTTCTGAAGTCTCAGTACTTCTACAGGACTCTCCTTTGGGTTTATCCCTGACTATTATAACTCAGTCTTCCCCAGTCTTCCCTTTCTCAGATTTCGATTCCAATAATCTATTGTTTAATTTCATGATTAAGTCAATACATTTCCCAATGTCATCTGGCGGATCTACCATCTGTGTAGTAAGGTCTTTTAAATCATCATGTAAACTGCGATAAAACACAGAAATAACTTTGTTTCATGGTCAATTGGCTTTGAGGGTGGCCGCCTTGTGTAATAAATCAGACTTGTCTTGTTTAAACTAAGCATCTTGTTGTCCGCAGCTTGCATGAATGTGTGGCATGCAACAAGTCTTCGCATGGTCTCTTTAAAAGTGTTAAAGGTGTACAGAATTGGATCATCCTTTTCTACTAAAGGGATAGATGTTTTGTGCAGCATCTCCACCCAGATACAAAAATATGAAAGCACCTTCAAAGCATCATCTGGAAATGCCACAGCATGTGCCATGAAATGTAAGTGGCATGGATTGAGGAAAATACCAAACTTACTACTTTCTCCATGTCTTCGTTCTGGAACCACAAGTGGTATGGGGTGTGGAGTGATAACTTGTATTTGGGTAGGATGTGCTTGCTCCTGGGAACTTGTCCCTGCAAGGATGCTGTTCCCCCAGTGGGCTGAAAGGTGGGTGGCTTTAGCACGGTTTTCTGTTTGGGTTTTACTACTGGGGCAGATCCCCAAGTGTCACTAGATCTTGTCACTAATTACATCTGATGCGCAGTGACACCCTGTCGTAAACTCTGGTTTTCTGCCTGAATACTGGCTAGTATTTTGCAAAAACTTGAAGTGTAACGTCCTGGATGTCCATATCGTCTTGGCGAGGCAACCACATTGGACTTTGCCTTCTGTTAGACTTACCACATACCCTACCTTAAACCTGTGATATGGCCTCTTGGAGATGATATGGGCCAACTCCACTGTCCCTACCCTATTACTTGTATATATTACTCACAACAAGAAAGAAATCTGGGGTATTGGGGAGGAGGTCCTAGTGTTCACTGTGTAGATCACTCAGTGTGGTCAGGTCAGCTGTTGAACATTGGAAATAAGGACCAGTCATTAGTAAAGAGAAGGACCTAAATGATTCCTTGTGTAACCCCACCCTATAATACCACTTAAAGGCTACTTATGAAAGCAAAAAATAACAATTGATGGACAGAATGCAGAACAATGTCATACATTCACCCCAGTACAGAGATCTGGGCCTAAATCCATCGTTTTTTTGCTCACCATGCCATTCCAGTTTGAACCCAGCTATCCTGGCTGATGACGGCTGATAGCCAGAAACCGGTCCTAGGATGCTTGATTCCGGTCCAGGGAAGACATGGCTTGGCAGTTCGGGCTGGACTGTTCCCATGAGGCACAGGGTCAAGACTGATTTGCATATGGCCATGTCTGAACTGGGGTGGCGTAGTGGGCAAAAGAACGATGGATTTAACCCAGATCAATTGACTGGGGGAGAATGTCTGCATTGTCAGCATTCCGTCCATCAATTGTTTGTTGTAACGCTTTTCGCCCTAAGTGGGATGGGTATTCCCAGACGTGGGACCCGTGCTCACTACGCCACTGGAGTCAAGCTATCCTGGCTGATGACGGCTGATAGCCAGAAACCGGTCCTAGGATGCTTGATTCCGGTCCAGGGAAGACATGGCTTGGCAGTTCGGGCTGGACTGTTCCCATGAGGCACAGGGTCAAGACTGATTTGCATATGGCCATGTCTGAACTGGGGTGGCGTAGTGGGCAAAAGAACGATGGATTTAACCCAGATCAATTGACTGGGGGAGAATGTCTGCATTGTCAGCATTCCGTCCATCAATTGTTTGTTGTAACGCTTTTCGCCCTAAGTGGGATGGGTATTCCCAGACGTGGGACCCGTGCTCACTACGCCACTGGAGTCAAGCTATCCTGGCTGATGACGGCTGATAGCCAGAAACCGGTCCTAGGATGCTTGATTCCGGTCCAGGGAAGACATGGCTTGGCAGTTCGGGCTGGACTGTTCCCATGAGGCACAGGGTCAAGACTGATTTGCATATGGCCATGTCTGAACTGGGGTGGCGTAGTGGGCAAAAGAACGATGGATTTAACCCAGATCAATTGACTGGGGGAGAATGTCTGCATTGTCAGCATTCCGTCCATCAATTGTTTGTTGTAACGCTTTTCGCCCTAAGTGGGATGGGTATTCCCAGACGTGGGACCCGTGCTCACTACGCCACTGGAGTCAAGCTATCCTGGCTGATGACGGCTGATAGCCAGAAACCGGTCCTAGGATGCTTGATTCCGGTCCAGGGAAGACATGGCTTGGCAGTTCGGGCTGGACTGTTCCCATGAGGCACAGGGTCAAGACTGATTTGCATATGGCCATGTCTGAACTGGGGTGGCGTAGTGGGCAAAAGAACGATGGATTTAACCCAGATCAATTGACTGGGGGAGAATGTCTGCATTGTCAGCATTCCGTCCATCAATTGTTTGTTGTAACGCTTTTCGCCCTAAGTGGGATGGGTATTCCCAGACGTGGGACCCGTGCTCACTACGCCACTGGAGTCAAGCTATCCTGGCTGATGACGGCTGATAGCCAGAAACCGGTCCTAGGATGCTTGATTCCGGTCCAGGGAAGACATGGCTTGGCAGTTCGGGCTGGACTGTTCCCATGAGGCACAGGGTCAAGACTGATTTGCATATGGCCAGGTCTGAACTGGGGTGGCGTAGTGGGCAAAAGAACGATGGATTTAACCCAGATCAATTGACTGGGGGAGAATGTCTGCATTGTCAGCATTCCGTCCATCAATTGTTTGTTGTAACGTTTTTCGCCCTAAGTGGGATGGGTATTCCCAGACGTGGGACCCGTGCTCACTACGCCACTGGAGTCAAGCTATCCTGGCTGATGACGGCTGATAGCCAGAAACCGGTCCTAGGATGCTTGATTCCGGTCCAGGGAAGACATGGCTTGGCAGTTCGGGCTGGACTGTTCCCATGAGGCACAGGGTCAAGACTGATTTGCATATGGCCATGTCTGAACTGGGGTGGCGTAGTGGGCAAAAGAACGATGGATTTAACCCAGATCAATTGACTGGGGGAGAATGTCTGCATTGTCAGCATTCCGTCCATCAATTGTTTGTTGTAACGCTTTTCGCCCTAAGTGGGATGGGTATTCCCAGACGAGGGACCCGTGCTCACTACGCCACTGGAGTCAAGCTATCCTGGCTGATGACGGCTGATAGCCAGAAACCGGTCCTAGGATGCTTGATTCCGGTCCAGGGAAGACATGGCTTGGCAGTTCGGGCTGGACTGTTCCCATGAGGCACAGGGTCAAGACTGATTTGCATATGGCCATGTCTGAACTGGGGTGGCGTAGTGGGCAAAAGAACGATGGATTTAACCCAGATCAATTGACTGGGGGAGAATGTCTGCATTGTCAGCATTCCGTCCATCAATTGTTTGTTGTAACGCTTTTCGCCCTAAGTGGGATGGGTATTCCCAGACGTGGGACCCGTGCTCACTACGCCACTGGAGTCAAGCTATCCTGGCTGATGACGGCTGATAGCCAGAAACCGGTCCTAGGATGCTTGATTCCGGTCCAGGGAAGACATGGCTTGGCAGTTCGGGCTGGACTGTTCCCATGAGGCACAGGGTCAAGACTGATTTGCATATGGCCATGTCTGAACTGGGGTGGCGTAGTGGGCAAAAGAACGATGGATTTAACACAGATCAATTGACTGGGGGAGAATGTCTGCATTGTCAGCATTCCGTCCATCAATTGTTTGTTGTAACGCTTTTCGCCCTAAGTGGGATGGGTATTCCCAGACGTGGGACCCGTGCTCACTACGCCACTGGAGTCAAGCTATCCTGGCTGATGACGGCTGATAGCCAGAAACCGGTCCTAGGATGCTTGATTCCGGTCCAGGGAAGACATGGCTTGGCAGTTCGGGCTGGACTGTTCCCATGAGGCACAGGGTCAAGACTGATTTGCATATGGCCATGTCTGAACTGGGGTGGCGTAGTGGGCAAAAGAACGATGGATTTAACCCAGATCAATTGACTGGGGGAGAATGTCTGCATTGTCAGCATTCCGTCCATCAATTGTTTGTTGTAATACTTATGAAAGCAAACAGTCTTGTTATTGTGAGGAATGGTGTAATGTTGCCGTATAACCATTGCGGGAAGGGCCCAGGAAGTGATTGGGTCTAATTAAATAAACAAAGACACACAATGTGAGCACAGTTTACACATTAATCACAGAAAATACTTTTAAAGGAGAAATCAGCATAAGTGATAACCTGAAAGCACCACTGTATATCATTGTAGAAGCCTCTTCGCGTCACAAGTACTACATAGCTGCTTGAGGCTGCAGACAGTGTTAGCATCACACCGTCGAGACACCATACGTTACAATGTGAGTCCAACGGTCAACACTAATGGTCACAGTTATCACTAGTTTCTCTTAGTTTCTGTAAAGTGTTCAGCTACTACGCTTTATAATAGAGATTCAGGTTCTATATCACCCTCGTATTGTGCACTGCATTATCAATAAGTTCTTGATTAGGCTGCTAAACTGTTAGCCTGTTAGTTCTTAGTAGAATGCAGGTTAACAATATTAAATAGAAGGCAGTACTTTATTGTCCAGGATTTCAATTTGTCACCTTTTTATTCTTTGCAGGAACAAGCACCAATTGTTGAGAGCGGTGAGCAGGATTCAACGTGCGGACTCAAGGTAGGTTATTCTGTAGTGTTGTTCTTATTTTTTTTGTTCATTGTTCTATGCACTGCCGGAGCTGCTCCAGGGAGGAAAAGTCAGAGGCAAAGCAGATTGGGCACTTTGGGTATGGTTTAAATATTGTGTCTGAGCATGCTACACCCGGCATGTGACCGGTACCACACATGTTGTGACAGACCGAAGACCACGTACGCATTGGCCCGGGAACTCGGCTCGAGACCACAAAAGCAGCTAGCTTTACATTTAAATATGTTCACATTGGAACGCCCCTAACCGGATTCCGTTTTCCGGTGCATAATCCCTCGCACCAATATTAAGACCATTTCTATACGTCCCACGCCGGTGGTCTTCTCTCTTGATTCCTAAGACAGTTTGTCACTTTTTTTTGGCAATTTAAGCCATAAGTAAACAGGCATGCCAATTATAATGTCCTGAAGATGATCCCAGCATTCTCTTAAGGGATCGAAATGCCGTTTACACCTTGTACACAATATAGGCTTTTTGAAAATGCTCTAATTTTTGTGTAATCGTGTCTCTTGTACATTCTGTTTGTTCTATAAGAAATGTGTTTGAAACAATTTCCCCTGCCTGAACCCCTTACTTCATGTTGTACGTCTTTCTTGCTAAGTTGGATGCAGGCTTGTGTCCCACTTAAAGTGCTCCGTGTTTACTGCCTGTAATTATTAATTTGACTGCATAATAAATATCTGTCCAGCTGGACAGATGTCTACAATATAGTACTGATTGGATCTATATTTATTGATCATAACTTATTTTCTGTCTGGGGACCACTGTCTTTAGAAAGACACCCAAGATGGCAGCCATGACTGGCAAGATCTCGCTAGATTTCGGCATTCACCATGGTCATGGCAGACAAGCAAATACCTGTCAGCATGTACTGGGAGTAATGGTAAATACCAACAGTGTAATACAATATATGCAGCATATAGCTCGGGCTGAGATAACTACAACAGAAGCCTATGGCTCAGAGGCTGCGAAATCTACATAACAGGGCGCAAGGGCATAAGGGCATAGCATATGCAACATACAGTTCAGGGGGGCTGTGATTATACTTATGATGAACCTCAAACTGCAACATTGGTGGAGTATTCAACTCCCCATGTGTAAATCAGGTTGATTGGTAGGTAGAATATTAGGATATTTCTCAAATTCACGACAGTGAAGAACCTTAGCTCTATTCAAAACTCTTCCCAACCCAATGGGTGTAAATAGTAGACTCTGATAAATACCATCTCCAGTAAGACTCCCTCTTGCTGTAACAAGTGTTCATATCAAAGTGTATTCAAAGATCACTTACTCCTTCTGACTTTCAACGATCCAGCTAGAGTCTTGCGAGATCGCAACTTTTTTAAATAAGAGATATCCTTCTACTCATTACAGTACTTATCTCTCTTTTTTTTACTTCAGACCATATCAAATAGCAAAACGAAATACATAACCAATTATGCAAATTCATAACACAATATATCAAGTCATGACATAGAGCCAGATACTATAAAAAGAAAGACAAAAAAGAAGAATTATACACATATTGCATTTTACCTAAGCCATACAATTAATTCAGATATTCTATCATCGGGCCCCAAATCTGCATACCTAACTTTTTACGCTTCAATGATTTAAGAGAATAAAGGCCATTTTCTAAATTAAAAATATGATAGAATTTAGCCCGCCACATCTCACACGTAGGGGCTTCTCACTGCAGCCAAACTGAAGCAATACATAAATGTGCCACCGCGGCTGCAATAAATATAATATATCTAAATTTATGTGTTGGCTGGTCTAATTGTACATTATCACCTATACCCGTCAGCATAATATCTCTTGTCAAGAAAATTTGTTGCCCTGAAATTTCCGTAAAAAATGAGTCTATTTGAAGCCTTATTTGCTGAAGCACATTACAATAAAAAAACACATGAACCATCCCAGCTTTTTCCATACTGCATCTTAAACATTTGCCATCATTGGAACCCCCCAACTTCTTAATCTTCAAAGGTGTGTGATAAAAATTGAAAATCATCTGATAATGTTGTGCTTTCAAATTTGCAGATAATAAGATCTTCCCAGCCATATCAATTGATTGTTGCACATGCTCTCCCTCCTGTCCCAACCATTCCCTCCATTTAGCTGTTTGTACGTCCATGTCATCAGGTTGGGTTTCAATTAGTATAGTATACAAACCACCTAGCTGAACCCTCCTTCTAATTGCCTCGGCTACCAGGAGCATGATTATTCCCTCACATATATGATGTTTAAACAAGAAATCCCGAACTTGTAGGTATTTAAAAAATTCCTTTTGTTGGAGTCCATATCTATTCACTAACCCTATAAATGAATCTAGCGTCCCACCCTCAAAGAGATCTCCTAATAGTCTGATCCCTTTAGCCCTCCAACTCGACATCCTTCAATCCCAGAATATTGAAGGGAAAATAGCTGATGCATTCAGCGGTGTATAATAGTTAAACCGTGGAACTCCTAACATGTTCCGTACTACTTTCCAAACTTTGTAAGCTGCAAGTACTACTTTAAACCTAGTTTTTTTAGGTATGTATTGTTTTGGGGTTCAAAAGCAGTTAGATCGACTAGAATGTATGCATCTAACGATGGTGGGAAGATGCAATGTATTGAAGATGGTTATTCTTCCTAGAGTTATGTATTATTTTAGGGTGGTCCCATTGGAATTAACTAAAAAAACAACTTTATGAAGTGCAATCTATCTGTGATAGGTTTCTATGGGGACAAAGAAAAGCACGACGGGCGTTTAAATATATGATGCTACCATGTAATCGCGGGGGTGGCCCGTTCCTAAATTTATTTTTTATTATTATATATGTATTCTTCAAAACATACGGATATTGTTGACAGGTGAAGATGAATCGATAGCGGAAACACCGTCAATATACCAAATGTAGTTAGGAGTAGAAGCCAGAAATTTCCTAGTTAAGATTTATGAACCAAGTTATTTTAAAAAAAAACTAGCTTTAAAGTACACACTTCCTCTCCAAACAAAGACCACAATATGTATTCCCAATAGTAGAGTGCATTGAGAACTCAACTACTCTTTTTCACTTTTGATGATTCTGCGAGAGTGCCGCAAGATAATAAAAATTAGTTAAAAACAACACACATTTATTTTCTTAACAGTAGTTGTCCCTTAGGCATATTCTCTCTAAATCTAGGAGGAAAGCATACCTTTGTGCTGCCCCTTATATAGTTTTCTTTATTTCATTTCCACAACACCTCAATTTTTTCACAGTAAACAGTAATGGTAAAAATGTTATTGCTAAAATTCCAACAGCCAGCCAATCACAGCGCTCGCTGGACTTGTGGGAGCCTCTCACTCTCACAAGATTGTGAAAGCGAAGAGGAAAACCAGGCCTCTCGAAAAATCAGAGGGCTCCATTTTTGATTTTGCACCTCTCGTGGGACGCTCACAAGACTCTTGCAAGCCCAACTGCCAAAATTTTAAATTATTGACACCACGAATTGACACCAAGTCACAAAAAGCACAATCTGTGCATCAAGATCTTTCTGCCTTCAAAAGTTGGTGATATTACGTTCAGGAGTTTTTGCTATAACCAGTCTTAAATAAGTCCACGGAGGGTTGATGAGTATTTTATGTGTTTGGGACCCCCCTTTTTCTCTCGGCCCTCGCTTGACGGATCAACCCGAAACATACCAGGAAGGAGCTGAGGTGGAGGAACTTTTTATGGAGGAAAAGTTCAGGAAGTTTAGCCAAATGAGGCAAAAGTTATTAGCAAACCAAAAAACACTTTGGTGCCTATTACGATCCGGTAAAAAAATTCCCCGTACGACTCATATCCGGTCTTTTTACAAGTGCCGTACAAACTGCCAAGTACGATTCCCATGGGAAAAAGTCCATACGAATCGCATTGGGAATAATTCCCCACACGTCCTCGGGTCGGAAAATGTGTCCGACACGGCCACGGACGATTTACCGTACAAATGCGAAAAGCGAAGTCCGACCGCGGAATTACGATCCATCCCGTGCGTCCGATGTTACAACCGTATGGTAAAAACACCGTCCGCACCGAACTCCCATAGCAACCATGGAGACATGTGCCCGCATACGCGCCGACTCCCCCCCCCAGCCCCCGTACGTACGTGTCGAACTCCCCCCAGTCACCATACGTACGTGTCGAACAACCCCCAGTACGTACGCGCTGACCCCCCCCAGCCCCCGTACGTACATGTCGAACCCCCCCAGCCCCCGTACGTATGTGTCGAACCCCCCGTGTATGTACACCCGTGTACGTGTCGTACCCCCCGTGTATGTACACCCGTGTACGTGTCGAACCCCCCGTGTATGTACACCCGTGTACGTGTCGAACCCCCCCGTGTATGTACACCAGTGTACGTGTCGAACCCCCCGTGTATGTACACCCGTGTACGTGTCGAACCCCCCGTGTATGTACACCCGTGTACGTGTCGAACCCCCCGTGTATGTACACCCGTGTACGTTCGAGTCGTACCCCACCCGTGTATGTACGGGTCGAACCCCCCCAGCCCTTGTACGTACGTGTCGAACCCCCCGTGTATGTACACCCATGTACGTGTCGAACCCCCCCCTGTGTATGTACACCCGTGTATGTACACCCGTGTACGTGTCGAACCCCCCATGTATGTACACCCGTGTACGTTTCATACCCCCCGTGTATGTACACCCGTGTACGTGTCGAACCCCCCATGTATGTACACCTGTGTACGTTCGAGTCGTACCCCCACCCGTGTATGTACGGTGCGTACCCCCAGCGTGTAGCGTATTCGACTTGAGCACAGCTTCCTCAATGAGAGAGGCAGATTTCTCAACACAAGTGGATGTGACCTGCCACGACCGCCTGCATTCAGAAACCTTGCTGGGAGCAGGTTTAGCACGTGATTTTTCTTGCTCGTACTCACCAACTTAACATTGGCGAGCCACGCGAGGGGCCAAACTCCTTTACATGCTTTGTTAATAGGCGTGCCTTTGAAGTGATAGGAGCGGGATATTGGGTTCATAGAGGATAAGGGTGGGTAGTAATTTGAGTTTAGTTGTGGTTGGAGTTAGAATAGTAAATTATTATGGTTTACTATCCAGTGCTTTTGTTGAGTTTACTTTAATTTGGAGTTAGAATTGTAAATTATTATGAGTTACAATCCAGTGCTTTCCCTGAGTTTAGTTGTATTTGGAGTTAGAATAGTAAATTATTGTGGTTTATTATCCAGCGCATTCTCTGAGTTTAGCTGTATTTGGAGTTAGACTAGTAAATTATTATGGTTTATTATCCAAAGCTTTCCCTGAATGTAGTTGTATTTGGAGTTAGAATAGTAAATTATTATGGTTTACTATACAGGGCATTCTCTGAGTTTAGTTGTATTTGGAGTTAGAAAAGTAAATCATTATGGTTTACTATACAGCGCTTTCCTTGAGTTTAGTTGCATTTGGAGTTAGAATAGTAAATTATTGTGGTTTATCATCCAGCGCATTCTCTGAGTTTAGCTGTATTTGGAGTTAGACTAGTAAATTATTATAGTTTATTATCCAAAGCTTTCCCTGAATGTAGTTGAATTTGGAGTTAGAATAGTAAATCATTATGGTTTACTATCCAGGGCATTCTCTGAGTTTAGTTGAATTTGCAGTTCGAATAGTAGATTATTATGGTTTACTATCCAACGCTTTCCCTGAGTTTAGTTGTGGTTGGAGTTAGAATAGTAAATTATTATGGTTTACTATCCAGTGCTTTTCTTGAGTTTACTTTAATTTGGAGTTAGAATAGTAAATTATTATGAGTTACAATCCAGCGCTTTCCCTGAGTTTATTTGTATTTGGAGATGGATTAGTAAATTATTATGGTTTACTGTATAGTGCTTTCCTTGAGTTTAGTTGCATTTGGAGTTAGAATAGTAAATTATTATGGTTTATTATCTAGCGCATTCTCTGAGTTTAGTTGTATTTGGAGTTAGAATAGTATATTATTATGTTTTACTATCCAGCACATTCTCTGAGTTTAGTTGTATTTGGAGTTATAATAGTAAATTATTATGGTTTACTATCCAGCGATTTCCCTGAGTTTAGTTCCATTTGGAGTTAGAATAGTAAATTATTTAGGTTTGCTATCCAGCGCTTTTCATGAGTTTTGTAGTGTTTGGAGTTTTTATAGTACGTTATTATTGTTTGTTATTTAGTGCTTTTATTTATTTTACAAGTATTTAGGTTTGTAGTTGTTAGTTATTTTTGTTTAGTATTTAGTATTTTTTAAATTTATTTTTAATTTGTAATATTTTAAAAGATGTATATGATTTTTATTTTTAATATTTCAATAAGTTTATGTAATGTTCGCTGTCCTCTTCCAATTGTGGCTTGGAAGACATTATGCCATCCTTCCACTGCGTTGTTTGTTCTGGCTTTTTGAGCCGAAGTACTGCATACACATTCCACCACAGTATTTGAAATTTAGGTTGTCTATGGTGCCCTGATCTATGTAACCTTCCTACCCAGGTTTGTTCAAAGTAGTTGAACAGGGAACTTAATTTTGTTTAATTGGTTTGATAGAAAGGACTTTCGATTATGTAGTGATTGGCTACTTCAGTAGTAGGTACGTAGGCCAGGGTGATTAATATTTTAATATGGTAGGCAAAGTTGCTGTTAGTAGAATATTCAATGCTTAAAGTAGATTTTTGTAGGTGCCTCCATATGGTTTGGTTAAAATTGTAGTAGCACCCTTGTATTGCAGTGTGTGGGTAAAGTTTGAGTATTGTCTGAATCATTGCTTGTTCAAAATCTATTATTATTCTTTGGGGATAGTAACTTTAAGTGAATTCTTTTATTGTCGTTAGTATTTCTGCATAGGTGGTGTTCTTTTTATTAGGGAGTAATGCGTAAATGAATGGGATATTTGTCTCTTGATATTCACCATGAATTGTATACAGTTGATAAAATGGTTTTGGACAAACTTTAAAGGTTCCATCCATCATCCATGTTGCGCAGTTTTTAATTTTTGTAAATTAGTGTTAGTTGAGAAGATAATAATTCTTTTCTCTTGATTTTTATTGTCATAGAGTAAGAATTTTTCTTCTTTGTGGGTGATGGTGTATCCTGTGAGTATTTGGATTTCTCCAAATGTTCGGGGGGTGGGTGGAGTTAGATAAGAAGTTCTTTTACTTTTTGCTATTAATCTTTTTAAGTTGGGTATGGAAGGAAGTGGTCCTGTGACATATTCTGGAATTGTTGTTAAAACATTTTTTAGAATTTGAGTACTAGTCTGCTGGGAACTTTTGCTTACTTCCTTTATTGTCTGTAGGGTATCTCTTACTTCCACTTCAGTCACATTGGGGGGGTGATTGTGCTCTCTAACATTTACTACATTTAACTCAATAGTAGTAGCTCTTCCATAACAGGCATTGGAATAGTATTTGCTACATTTCCAATGAGTCTTAGGGGTCCATTAGGATGCCCGCCACCATAGCGGTGCTGGATCAGCCACCAGTGGGGCCGCGGTCCCGCACCCCAATAAGAATGTGACCGCCACCGTGGCGGTCGCATCCCACATTTACAACATTGTGGCAGGTGGTGCTGTGAGCAGCACCCGCCACATTGTTTCAAATGCATGTTGTGCATTGGCATGCACAACGTGACAGGCACCATGCGGTGCCTGCCACCTTGGTTATGACAATGTATCCCCCAAGGGCAGCCCCCCACCCCTCTGAGGGCCCGCAACAGGCCCCCAAAGAGAAATCCGCATGCCCTGCCATGGCAGAGTCTCCGCCATGGAAAGGCATTAAACCGCCATCATCATAATATGTATGAAGGTGCCTGCAAGGCACCACCACCATATTGCAGGCCTTGCCTACCGGCGGGAAAGCGGCAGACGGTCTTTTTCGTCTGCCACGGTACCCCCCACCATGCTAATTTGGCAGGGGTAAAAGGCTGTACAGCGGGGTGTTTTGGCAGGCGGATCGCCACCGCCAGTTGGGCGGTGGCAATCCGTCTGCCATGCTAATGGGCCTCTTAGTTTCTATAACTTTTTCTTGGGTGTAAGTGTAACCCACGTAGCAAAGCATTAGTTTCCTTTTTTGAGATGTGATAAACTTTGCGTCTCCTGCCCTTTTTGGGGTATATCTGTGAACACATATAAATATGTGTTTAGTTAATATTTTATTGTTAATTATAATTGTGTTATAATTATACAAATATAGATAAAATACTTACATTACTGTTCTTTGACTACTGTCGGTGGAATTATTTGCTGCTTTTTGTATTTTCACTGTTTAATTTTCTATTGCTGTGAAAGAACAAAGTTCATGTAAATTACATGTGAGATATGTTTGTCATTTATTTGTTTTGTTTAGAACTGAAATAATTAATACTTACTTCTTGTATTTGATGATTTGATTTTGTGGATGTTATTTGTAGGTGCAGTTTGTAGAAGCTGTGAAGAAAAATGCTTTTATTAGTTATGTTTTGTAATTTTAATATGTGTACAAAAACAGAGGGGCATATTTTCAAGGACTTATCTCCAAGTTAGCAGCACTTTATCGCTGCCAAAGTTGCGATAAATATATCAACCTATTCACAAGCTGGTGCTAACACCCGATATCACCAGTTTTCCTGCAATAGCAGCCGCAAACAACATCGCCACAGATGACACCGGAACTAACGCTATTGATATGCAGAGTAGGCGTTCCCGTGCAACAAGCCGCGAAAAACCCCACTTCGCAACATTCTCAAAGGCCAGCCAGATCGGCGATAAGATCCCAAAACAGGCAATAAGGCGCGTTAGCAGCAGGGATTTAACACCTGCCTTTTACTGGTGTAAAGCAGGACGACTGCCTGCAGTATGAAAGAGAGCCCAGCCCAGAGCCACATATGAAGACCAACACATGTCATGGAGACACTGATCATGCAGCTCGGAGACCCAAGAGGTTCACAACACCCACCCCCACCACCACCCCCGGACAGATATGTTGCATCAACTTCACGAATTCATGTACAAAACAATTTGCCTGATGTCGCACAATTACAACAATCAACATTCATGTGTGGTCAGAAAAATGAGAATCATTCATTCATCTTTGAATTTCCAAACAAATCTTTTTATTCAAATTAAACTCAAAACAACTATCTGGAAGAGTCATGGTGGATCTTCTCTGGACAATCTGTAAGCCACAGCCTGCAAGACAAAAGTCAAGATAAGAAGGTGTATCTTGTTCTCATCAAAGGACAGAGAGCGAGAGAGAGAGAGAGAAAGAAAGGGAGAGAGAGAGAGAGAGAAAGGAAGAGAGGGAGAGAGAGAGAAAGAGAGAGAGAGGGAGAGAGAGAGAGAAAGAGAGAGAGAGATAGAGAGAGAAAGAGAGAGAGAGAGAGAGAAAGAGAGAGAAAAAGAGGGAGAGAGAGAGAAAGAGCGGGCGAAAGAGGAAGAGAGAGAGGCCTCACTGCTCACCTGCTGCCACCGGTGTATCTCCAATCACGTGCGTATATACACTGCAGTCCACTAGGTCACTTATCTGAAACAGAGTCCAGATTTATGAATGGCAGAGTTCATAGAATTGTACATGCCATCATCGCTCGCCTGCCCTTGAGCACACAGGCTGCTGCACCCCAGCCCCTCCCGCCGCCCAGCGTTAATTGCCCGCCCCTGTGCACCAAGGCCTCACTGATAACCTTCCACCACCGGTGTGTCTCCAAGAGGGCCCACCATGTGCCGGTGCAAGCTCCAAGCCCGGGGCCCGCAACCTTGGCTGCCTCCTCATCATGCAGCCCCGCACCGCGGGCCACCAGGTAACACATGTGATTCTGGGTCTTGATTTCGCCGTGGCAGAGATCATATCAGTGCACACAGCATCATCACAGGCTGCACACCCGCTCAGCACTTAAGGTGCCCCTACCTCAGTACACCGAATGTCACCATCCCATGGAGGTAGGCCCGTGCCGGCCACAGTGTATCCGGTGCCACCAAGTCTGTGTAATGCAAGTCATGGACCCTCTATGATTACGTCTCATGATATGCCTGGCGGACGCAGCCATGTCACCTCTGGCAGTGGGGAATGTGATGTGGTAGGGCGCTCATGCATAAATAATAACCACATGGATACACCCAGATAGAGAGTGGAAATGGCATTGAGCACGTACGTCCGGACCTATTTATTGGCAGGGTCACATGTCCTGTGACGCGTGTGCTGGATGGGTGTGGTGTGGGTGTAAACCAGCCGTGAGGGAGTGGCTGTGACATGCTGACAACTAGACCTGTGAGCAGCAGATCACTACAGGGAAGACCTGGGACATGTAGTGTTGTCGTCGTTCCCTGTAAGTGTAAGCGGAGTGGGCTGGCCTGGTGTATGCCAGTCCATCGTAGGGGTGTGAACAATGACCCCAGGGCTCTGAGCGTGGTTCTGTCCTGGCCTGGACAAGGAAGTAACAAATGCGTGTGTCTCTGTTGTAGTGTCGGCGCCACCCGGACCGCAATCGGTTATGTTGCACCCTGTGACTCAGGTCCCACAACATGAGCAACATGGACGTAGGGGGGAATCACTGACCCTACATTCATCCGTACTTTCATACTTGAATGATCATAGACATGACACATCTGTGTGAAAATGAATGTTTAATGCACATTCAGTGGTGTGGTGTAGCTGGAGCAGTACAGGGCCATGCAAACCCCAGTTTACATTGTAGGCCTGTGGAGGGCCAGCCAGAGTCCTTTAGGGAATGACAAGTTCATCAGAAGAGATCAGTCTGTAGTCTGATTGCTGTGTCATTGGTAACCAAACAGAATATGGCAGTCCATGTCGAGGTCCAAGGTGAATGTCATAGAGTGTATCGGGGGACAGTGGAAGGTGATGATGCAGAGGGCAGAACCAAGCAGAAACAGGCCATATCGCAGAGATGAATGCTACTGCGTGCTTCTTACCACTAAGGTTGAATCATCCGCATCTTGGTCCTCTGCTGTTTCATGTGCCTCACATGTAGGTGGTGGTGTTCTCTCTCCAGCACTGTGTGGCAGTAACACTTCAGGGGCCGGAGGTGGAATGTCTGCCGCACTGTGTGGCACTGACACTTCAGGGGACGGAGATGTGGATGGAGTTGTAGCAGCAGCATTCATCCACGCCAGGCCTTGTGGCAGCAATGCCATGAGGAGGGTCTGAAGGGCATTGATGAACCCAGCTACCTTTCGCTGGTGTGCAGCCGTGGCAGCCGCTCTTTCCGCCTGTGTCTGCTCCATGTTCTCCATGATCCTCTGCATGTGTCCCAACTCCCGGGTGACATCGCTGGAGCCACTCTGACTAGACAGTTGTTCTTGTCTCCAGCTATGTCAGCCATGGATCGTTGGAGAGCTTGGAGCAGACTGTGGGTTTCCGTTAGGGAATGTGAGTGGTCCCTGATGGGACTTAGACACCCACGTATGGCATCTAGTTTGGCTGCCATGTGGTCGAATCCCACCTGCACCTGTTCAGCCATCTTCTCCTGGCACCCCAACACACGGCATTGGAAGGCCATGTGTTGTTTGTGGGGGTCCTGGGAGGCAGCTGTGGTGGTGGGTGCTGCCTGTTGTGTGGCCTGTGCAGGGGTGGGGTCTCATTGATGCAGCTGGGCTGCCCTGCTCCTGGAGGTGAGTTGACATAGCTGTCAATGAACTCCTGGAGGGCGTCGGTGTAGAAGGTGTGGAGGTTCTCTTCGTCATCAGAGAAGAGAGGTTCGGTCCTCTCTACAGGAGGTGTTGGTTTCCCTCTGCAATGTGAAGGGGAGATGCAGTTTCACATTGTGTTCACATGTATGTTGACGCATTGTACATGTTTACGTACAGACTGCATTACATGGTACATTTTGGCTGTTTGTGAGGAGCTGCCTATTTGATGTGGGACAGTGGACATTTTGACAACATCACGGATGTGTGTTTGTACTTGTACATTATCAACTCACATTTCCCTGCTATGCCAACTGTGATTGGTCCGTTTCTATACACAGGCATCACCAGTTGTGTCCTCTGTTCTGTTGTGGACGTGTTGCGTTTTGTCCCACATTGTTGTCAATGTTGATGTGCTCTGCATGTTATGTGTGTTTGCTGTGTTTCGGGAGAGCCATCCCTGCAGCTCTGATTTTGCTGCCCCTTATCCCTTTCATGCGGTGTGCCTTTGACTTCTGTGCTTAAACAGTGCTGAGATGTTGCAGACCTGGGTACATTGGGCTCTTGGTGGGAGTTGGGGGTCTGGGGCATGGTTTGTCCGCAGATGTGTTGTTGACGTCAGGGGTTGTTTGTGCACGCGGATGTGTCAGGGTGTGTGACCTGCTCCTTTATGGATGTGGTCCACACTCAGCCACCTCAGTGTCGTGGCGTGCAACATTTCATGATATCTTGACTACAGCAATGATATTCGTCATGCAGTGTCACTTGCATTGTCAGTGTTGATCACAGACACGCCGCTTTTCTGGGTTTAACACATGTGCATGGGTTGGTTGTGAGACTGGTGGTGTGTGGGGACGGCCCCCTCTGGGAACATACTCGACAGGGGCCTGCTTGCTGTTTCTAGGTGTGCTGCAGTGTGCCAGGGGGATCAGGGACATGATCCAGAGTGATTGGGGGTGTGCACTTTGCTCTACTTAATCGTGCATATGTGCCATTGTCCCCATCTCCCCCGTCCCCCCAGTCCCTGGTCGTTACTCACCCTGTTGCTGTTGTGTCAGTTCATGTTGAGCAGTGTCTGGTCCACCAACTCCTGCCACCATCTCCACACTGATGACTGTGGACACCATTTCCTCCATCTCATCCAGCTCCTCCAGTGGTGCTGGACCCCCACCTCCAGTCTGCATTGCTGCCTTCTGATTGTTGGCGAGTTTCTGCTTGGTTTTGCGCTTCACATCATTCCAGAGCCTCTTGACCTCTTCCATTGTCCTCCTCAGCACTCCAAATGCATTCACCTTGTCCACGAGGGACTGCCATATTCCATTTTTTGTTTCCAATGACACAGTATAGGTGACGAACAGTAGTTGATGGTGTTCTATCACCTCCGTTATCAGGATCCAGTTTTCTTGCGGACCAAACCGCGTCTTCCTCCTCTTCTTGTCCTTGCCCTTCCCTGACCCCGAGGTCCCGACCTGGGCCTCCGGGGGGCTTGTGGGGTTCTGGTTGTCCTCAGTACTTGCTCCGGCTACCTCCATTGTGCTTCGCTGTTGTTTTTCTTTTGTTTGTATTTTTTTTCTACTTTTATAGTGATGTTTCCCACCTGACGTGTGTGAATTGCAGGCCTGGCACAGCTTGGCGCTGATTTTTTTATCGGGTTGGGTTCATCGCACCTTTTTTCACGTTGTGGTTTATATTTGTATCGCCGTCCCAGTGTCTTTATCGCGGACATTTGACGCGTTATCGGGAGATTATCGCATGTTACCACCGTGTTGTGAATAGGACGTTAATGCAGAGTTATTTTCCCGATATGAGACATTGCGTTAACCGATTTTGGCGATAATGATCGCACATTCTTGAAAATATCCCCCAGAGATATTTACTTTCTTTGTAGGAGAAGTTTCACATTTATTAGTTATACCATTTATTTTGTTGAGTTAAATAAGGTACCTAATAATATATTTGTGTGTTTTTTTTTGGTTTTGTTGTATAGCATTTTCGTTTCTATTTACAAAAGTGGAACATTTAATTATTTTAGTTATTTAAGCTAAGGATGTCGAGGCATTTATATTAAGAAAAATAAATTTGTTCTTACCTGTGATGTAGTATAATTTGATATAGTAGTTTGTGTAGATTTTCTTTCTTTTCTGGTCTCTCTTTCGCAACGTAACGTTCTCCCTCCGCGTTTGGCCGATAAATGGAAAAAATGTGTTAATTAATTGTTTGTTTTTATAGCGTTTATTTAAGTAGTTAATGTTTTTTTCTTGGTTTGTGTGTTTTTAGTTTAAATTCATTGTTTGAGATACGTTATTTCAAATTTTTAGCAGTTACCTTTTAATTAGTTAAATGTTTGTAATGTTTATTTAATGTTTATATTTATGTTATTTGTTGTTGTGAAATATATTTCTTAATAAATGTAATTTAAAAAATGTGTTGTTGTGATCTATTTTATATATATAATTTTAGTATTATTAGAAAGTAATTTAAGGTTAAATTATTTATTTATTGTTTTGTTAATTTTTGGTAGTGTAATTATATTTTAATATAATGTAATTATTATTATATGTGTTGTCATAATTTATTATAATTATTTGTATTATGTTAAATAAATAATTTATTGCATATAGTGTTTATTTAATATTTAATGGTAGTATTGATATTGTTTACATATATATTTTAGCGGTATTTGTGTTATCTATGTAGGTGCAGATTCCGATCCGGTAAAACCCGGGTACGAACCGTCGGATGGAGCGTTTTCTCTGTCCGACTCGTACCCGGGAAAACCATCTTACAAACCCGCAAGTATGATTCGTACAGAAACACCATTACCGTACGAATCGTAAAAAACACCGACCGGCTAAAATATACCCACAATTCCGATCCGGGACACCACGTTCGCGACATTTGCACGGAGTCAGGCAGCGTTTTACGGATCAGCAAGTACGATTCGTACCCACAGCACTTCGCACGGCAATATTTTTACGGGACCCAAAAAGTGCCAGAAAAGCTAAGTACGCCGCGATGCACGACGAAAAGGGGGCCCGGTACGCACCGTACCCCCATCCCTACATGTCCGCACCATACCCCCAGCCCCCCCATGTATGCACCGTACCCCAGCACTCATACGTGTACGCACCATACCCCCACCCCTGGGGGTACGGTGCGTACCCCCACCCCCATATGTACGGTGCGTACCCCCACCCCCGTATGTACGGTGCGTACACCCCATGGGTACGGTGCGTACCCCCATATGTACGGTGCGTACCCCCAGCACTACGCACTGGGGGTACGCACTGTACATACAGGGGGTACGCACCGTACATACGGGGGTGGGGGTATGCACCGTACATATGGGGGGGTATGCACCGTACATACGGGGGGTACGCACCATACATACGGGGGTGGGGGTACGCACCATACATACGGGGGTGGGGGTATGCACCGTACATACGGGGGTACGCACCGTACATATGGGGGTGGGGGTATGCACCGTACATACAGGGGGTACGCACTGTACATACAGGGGTGGGGGTACGCACCATACATACGGGGGTCGGGTTATGCACCATACATACGGGGGTGGGGGTACGCACCGTACATACGGGGGGTACGCACCGTACATACGGGGGTGGGGGTACGCACCGTACATATGGGGGTGGGGGTACGCACCGTACAAACGGGGGTGGGGGCACGCACTGTACATATGGGGGGTACGCACCGTACATATGGGTGCGGGGGTACGCACCGTACATACGGGGGTGGGGGTACGCACCGTACATATGCGGGGTATGCACCGTACATATGGGGGTGGGGGTATGCACCGTACATACGGGGGTGGGGGTACACACCGTACATACGGGGGTGCGGGTATGCACCGTACATACGGGGGTGGGGGTACGCACCGTACATATGGGGGGTATGCACCGTACATATGGGGGGTATGCACCGTACATACGGGGGTGGGGGTACGCACCGTACATACGGGGGGTACGCACCGTACACACGGGGTGTACGCACCGTACACACGGGGTGGGGGTACAGTGCGTACAGGTACGGGGCTGTGGTTCGGAGGTGGGGTATGGCGTGTACACGTATGGGTGCTGGGGTACAGTGTGTACATGGGGGGCTGGGGGTACAGTGTGGATGTATGCGGGAGGGGTGGGGAGCTGGGGGTGCGTACGACTCATACCCCTCACCCAGGTGTGCCCGGGGTAGGGGTGGTACACAGTTCGGTCCGTACGGGACGTTTTACATGCGGTTGTGTATTCGGACGGACGGTACGGATCGTACTTGTGCGCTCAGACTTCAGTTTTACGAATCGTACGTAAAACTGTCCGGGGACGTGTCGTAGACTTTTCCCGATGTCATTCGGATGTATTTTCCACGTACGAATCGTACTTGGCCGTTTGTACGGGACTTGTACGATTCGTACGTAAAAAAATACAGATACGATTCGTACGGGATTTTTTTTTACCGGATCGGAATCGGCACCATAGTGTTGGTGATATTTTTGTTCTGTTTCATTATGATACATTTTTATCGATATTTTTGTTATCTATATTTTTGTTGCCGATATTTTTGTATTCAATATTTATTTAAGCAATACATTTTTTACCAATATTAGTGTAATTTCTTGTTTAAGTATCGGTTGTCGATATTTGTGTATATTATATACTTACCGCAATATTTTTGTAGGTCGGTGCTTTTGTAGTCAATATTTATTCAGTGATCCTCCTGGTGCACCTCTGGTTGGGGGATGAAGTACTCTTGGATGCTGAGGGTTCTTTAAGGCCCAGAATCCCTTCTGTTAACTCCAGTAAGTCCAACACAGCAGAATTCCTGCAAGCTGGTTGGGGGCTCCTCTTCCCTTCGCCACCACTCTGCAAATGTGACTACCAGTTAAACAAGCATTTACAATGCAATAGGTCTCGCATTTACGCGAGTTTGAGCTATTCACATTGCAAATAACAATGCCTTTTATTTGTGTTTTCGTTTTTCAAACATAAATAAAAGGCATCGTCATTTACAATAGCCTAAACTCGTGAAAAATGCGAGACCTATTGCATTGCAAATGCTTGTTTTGTTGTTGTTAGTGGGGGCTGGGGTGGTTGAAAGAGTGGCGCTCACATTTGATTGCTGGGATTAACAAACCCGGCGGAGCGTGGCGCGCGCGCGCTTGGGGGCGGGGGAGCGGACCCTTTGAAGTGCCCCCAAAAGGCGGATTACATGGCGGCACGATGCACATGATTGTGCGCGTGCTAGCCATGCAATCCGCTTTTTGGGAGCACTTTTCAAACCCCCTTAAAATACTTGCATCAAGGCCGATTTTGTGTACAACAGACAAACACGAAATACTAATACTTAGTGAGAACCTTTGGATTCTGCCTGCGCTGCAATCCAAACTGGGAGGCCAGGGAAATGGCAAAATGTCACATCAGCAGAGGATCTGGGTTAATAAGGCAGCAGGTTAGCTTGCCCATCAAAACTTCCAATTCGTCCCTGTTCGCTCAAGTGTGAAGGTCTTTGAGAAAAACACGAGTGAAGGCTGAGGGACGCTGGTACTCAACATGAGTTCACTGCTCCATGAAAATACAGTAAAACACTTTGAAGAAAAGCATCACAACATAAGAACGGACTCCGCATAAGAAAGAAGCAGTGAGATAGCCAAGCCCACAGGAGCCTGCCACAACAATACAGGAGATTAGACTGCAACGCGCACCTCGGGAAGATAAAAGAAATACTATCTGTGGCGGGGAGGGGCAGTTAACTGAGAGGGGGAGCAGGAGGTGAGCCTTTGAAAAAAACACGAGCGAAGGCAGAGGGACGCTGGGACTCAACATCGGTAAACTGCTCCATGAAAATGAGGTGAGCCTTTGATAAAAACACGAGCGGAGGCTAAGGGACGCTGGGACTCAACATCGGTAAACTGCTCCATGAAAATACAGTAAAAGTAAAACACTTTGAAGAAAAGCAGCACAACATAACAACGGACTCCGCATAACAAAGAAGCAGTGAGACAGCCAAGCCCACAGGAGACTGCCACAATAATAAGTGGGGGTTTTCCTTTTTGTCAGGGGTTTGTGGGGAGGGCGACTCAAGCCGATTAACTTTGTTTATGCTGTGTTTTGCTGTGCTTTGCGATGCCTCATGCGCGCCTAGATTAAGATCTAGAACCCTGCCTTGCCTGTTGCCGCGTGAGCGCCTCACCGAATGTACTTTATGTAGCCCTTATATAAAGGTATTGAGTTTCACTGACATCAATCGCCTGCAGATACTTCTGCGGGACAGCTCTATGAAGCCTAGTGAATTCAAGTTCACATGTGGGTGTGAATACGGTTGTCAGGGCTCCGAGGCACAAGCAAATTGAGAGTGCGGTTTTGTTTTGTTCAACGCGAGTGGTGTGCACGAAAGCACTTAATGAGCCATGAAAATTAAATGTGAGACATACGTGTTTTTTTCTGTTTTTTTTAACTGAAGCTTTTTATTTTGGAGGATTCTAAAAGTAATGTTGAACTTTCACTGAATGAACTGTCGATGAAAGCTTGAGTTACCCAAGATAAAACAGTTGCGTTTTTGTAAATATTCAAGTGCTATACTTCTGTACTTTGCCACAGCTGTGATTCATTGTTCTCAAAACCTCCTAAAAAGAGGATTTAAAGTGCTTTGAGTGAGCGCCGTGACTGTGGTGACTTTTCTGACCAACAGTTTTGCTCTTGCCTCGGGTTAATCCTGCACATACAGGAGCCAAGTTGGTTTTACATTTAAAAGGGAAAACCTGTTCATTTCCAGAAAACGCTGTGGTGGATTCAGTGTGTGCACTTAATTGCATTTAAAGTGCCTTTGTAATGTTATTGAGAGGGTAGGGAAGGGAGCTGGACAACATATAAAAGGATAGGGCAGGTGTCATTGCTAAGGTATGCTAAGAGCCGTTCTGTATCGAGTTTCACTCAAGTAACTTTATTTATTGCTTAGTAGATTAGTGAGCAGTTGGTTGCACAGTCAAAATCTAGATTACCAGCTGTACTGCAGGCTGTATACATTATCCCACGACCACGATTTGTGGAGGATTTTAACTCTGCATAGCCACCTCTAATTTTTCAAGGCACTCAAAGGCCAACATTTTACCTTGTATGGGAAGACGCGGCTAAAATAAAGGTATCTCGGCTTGTAGGGGCTCTGACGAAATTACATGACACAACACTTGGTTTACGGATCGTAGGCAATTTATCTTGTACACATTGTGTGTTCATAGGGGTGATTAGTAATATACATACGAGTTTGGCCATATGGATGTAGAACGGATTGAGGCATTTACAGTAAGCGCTTCAGTTGTGTGCGTTTGCTTTTTTTTGTTGTTAGTGGGGGCTGGGGTGGTTGAAAGAGTGGCGCTCACATTTGGTTGCTGGGATTAACAAACCCGGCAGAGCGGGGCGCGTGCGCGCTTGGGGGCGGGGGAGAGGACCCTTTGAAGTGCTCCCAAAAGGCGGATTGCATGGCGGCACGATGCGTGTGATTGTGTGCGTGCTAGCCATGCAATCCGCTTTTTGGGAGCACTTTTCAAACCCGCTTTCTATAGTCTCGCTTTGCAATCGCTTACGCGATAGCAAGGTCGAGACCTAAAAACCAAAGAAATTCACTTAAAAAAACAAAGGTTACAGTGTACATTATAGTTAGGTAATAGAATTTGAAAAACCTTAGAAATTCACTGAAAAAACAAAGGTTACAGAGACGTTATGGTTAGACTCAGATTTCACTCATACAAAACCAGTGAAATTCAGCAGTTATAGTTACTTGAGTTAACTATAACTTACGCTCCTGCAATGCACTGCTTATGACCTCACATATTATATCACTCATGACACAGTCAGTGACATCACTTTTGACATCATCAAGTGAGTGAAAGTGTTTTCTAAGAGTGTATGTGTTTTGAACATATACACAAACCTACTACAAAAGTTAATTTAGTATACTAGGTGTACTACTAATGAGTCATGCTATTTCTTACAGATGTGATCTGAATAGCTGTGTGACTGTATCAGTTTGTGAGTGGGTGTCTGACTGCCTGTATGGGTTTTTGAGTGGTTGTATGAGTGACTGTATGGGTGAGTGATTGGGTTTCTGAATAGCTGTGTAGGTGTGTGAGTAGTTGTATGAGTGGGTTTGTGAGTTGTGTTGGGAGTGGGCATGTATGTGGTTGTATTGATGTGTGAGTGCAAGTGGTTGTATGGGTTTGTAAGTGGGTCTGTAAGTGGCTCTATGGGTATGTGACTGGGTGTGGGAGTGGTTGTATGGATGTGTCTCAAATGACATCATTGATGACATCCCTGATGACATCATCCACAGAACCACTCACACACCCACTCACAGCCCCATAGAATCTCTTGTATGTCCACTCACACACCCACACAACCACTCACATACCCATTAACAGACCCATACCAATACTCATATACTCACTCATGCCTCCATAGAGGGAGTCACACACCCACTCACTCGCTCATACAGCCACTCACATAACAGATCACTCACCCATACAGCCACTCATACAACCAGTCACTCATCCGTACTGCCACTCACATAGCCACACACTCACCCATACAGCTACTCACACATTCACTTATTTACCTACACAGTCACTCATATACCCACTCACACACACAAATATTCTCTCAACACAGCCACTCACACACCCATACAAACACTCACACACTCACTCACACACCCAAGCAACCACTTACATAACCGTTGTACACATCCATACAAGCACTCACACATCCACTCACTCACCCATACAGCCATTCACACAGACACTCTCCAATACAGCCACTCACTCACCAACTCACTTAACCAAACACAAACTCGAACAGCGACTCACTCACCCATACAGCTGTTTACACACTGAGTCACTCACTCATACAGCTATTCAGACACCCACTCACTCACCCATACAATTACTACACACCCAGTTACCCACCCATAGAGCTGCTCACACTGCCACTCACTCACCCATACAGCCACTGACATACCCACTCACTAATACTGCCGCTCATACAGCATCTCCCTCAACCACACAGCTACTCACACACGCACTTATACACCCATAAAACCACTTACCTACCCATACACACAAGGATACATACAGTCACACAGCTACTCACTTAATATATGTTAGAAGTAGGGTCACTCAGTATTAGTGCACCTAGTACTAATTTAACTTTTGTAGTAGTTTGCATATGTGTTTACTACCCATAAACTCTTAGAAGTACTTATACTCACTTGATGATGTCATTAGTGATGTCATCAGTGATGTCATTAGTAATGTTACTGACCATGTCATGAGTGATGTAATATATGAGGTCATAAGCAGTGCTTTGCGGGGCCGTAAGTTATAGTTATCTCAGGTAACTGTAACAGCTAAATTTCACGGGTTCTGAACAAGTTAAATCTGAGCCTAACTGTAACATCTCTGTAACCTTTTTTTTTTCCAGTGAATTTCTAAGTTTTTTTTTTGTTTTATTTCCTAACTGTAACATCCCTGCAACCTTTGTTGTTTTTCAGTGAATGTGTGTGTGTGTATATAAAAAAGAAGCAGAGAACTCTGGGTAGTTCTAAAGTTTAGTTGGAAAGCAGCTCCAATACAGAGCACTCTCAACATCAGCGACACTCTAAATTTGCTCACCTCAAATGTCTGCTTTTCTATCAAAGTCTTTAAGTGTAGGATTAGCACAGTGCCATCCATGCCAAGACAGAAAGGGACAAAGTGTTTTGCCATTTCCACAGCAAAGTATTTAGGCATAGGACTAGCACAGTGCTATCCTGTAGCTGTAAAATGGCCAAAGCCTTTTACCACTCCAGGCATAGTATTACAGCTTTGGATTGGTAAAATCCCAACCAAGCCAACCTCAAATGAATAAAAGCAACCCCTGCAATGTGTTTCGCTCTCATTAGAGCTCTTCAGAGAGGTATAGCTTTGTCCAGACACAAGGGAGCACCCAGTATAAGTCTAAGCAAAACCTTTTCTGGCATTGAGTGACACATAAAGTATGCAAGAAAAGAAGCAGAGACCTCTGGATATTTCTCAAGTTTAGGTGGAAAGCAGCTCCAATATAGAGCACTCTCAACACCAGTGACACTCTAAATTTGCTCACCTCAAATGCCTGCTTTTCTATCAGTCTTTAAGTATAGGATTAGCATAGTTCCATCCACACCGAGATATAAAGGGACAAAATCGTTTGCCATTCCCACAGCAAAAATATTTAAGCATAGGATTACCACAATGCTATCCTTGCCGAGCTGTAAAATGGCCAAAGCCTTTTACCACTCCAGGAACAGTGTTACAGCTTCAGATTGGCAAAATACCACCCAAGCCAACCTGAAATGAATAAAAGAAACCCCTGACATGTGTTTCGCTCTCATTAGAGCTCTTCAGAGAGATATGGCTCTGGCCAGACACAAAGGAGCACCCTGTATAAGTCAAAACAAAACCCTTTCTGGCATTGAGTGACACATAAATTATGCAATATATATATATATATATATATATATATATATATATATATATATATATATATATATATATATATATATATATATATATATATATATATATATATATATATATATATATATATATATAAAAAAAATTGGGTTTGGTTTTTACAATTGGTGCATGTGTTAGTCATTCAAAATGCGATGGATACCTTCCCCTGCCTTTCTACAAGAGCTATAAAATATAATGCACTTGTAATAAGGGAGACAGTAAATATGTATGTTACGTTGTGACAGAGCACCCATTCCCAAAATCAACTTCAAGGACTTAGATCCATAATTTAGGTGGTCACCATTTTTGCCTTGGATATTCTGATATACTGCCAATGATCCTTCTCTGTTATCAAGTTACGTGTTTCGTACATTGCTACGTTCAAAATGCACATTTGTACAGTGGGGATGCGCAGGCGCGTTTGGCTTGGGAACGTGACATGTACTTTATCCTAATGAGCCAAGTAGAAGGCGAAAAAATCTACATCTGCAACAAAGTTAATGCCAGAAAGTCCGTCGTGGGAGTGGGACAAAATGGAGGTGCTGGATCCAGCTCTCTGCAATCGCTGGTGTGGGAACACTGAAGCCAAGCCTCCTACACCAGCAATCAGTGTTTAGAGGAGAAAATCCTACCTAGATTAAGGTCTGATGCTGGAAGTGTGAAGTGAATGTGAGAAAAGGCCGCCCAGTCCATTACCAGATAAAAATAAGTGAGCCTTGCGGTATCTGTTACCCATTAAAGCCTTTAAGTAAGTCTGAAACTTCAGGAACGAACTGACAAAAGGAAAATGCCACCTCCTCCCGTCTCCCTCGCTCACAAGGGCCCTCAAATCTCACTCGGATAACAAATGACTGCTGCAGGGGAGATGGATATCACTGTACTTTGTGGCACAGAGTGCTGCGGAGTCTGATACACTGCAAGCTGAAAAGAAGAAAAACAGGCAGGAATCAGAATGCCTCAAAAAAAGACCAATTTGCGGAGCGGCTCATCCATCCGGCAATTTTATAGGCTTCTGGTACATCCACTTCGATTGACTGAACGTCAGCTCCAGAGGACCAGATGAACTCTGCCCTCTCTACGTGATGCGTGTCAGCAGCTCAAACTGCAGTGCGCTGTTAAAACGACTTTCAGGGTTGTCTATCATGAAAGCGGACTACAGATTCTACATAGGGAACAAGTCACATTATACAAAAGAAAAAAAAATAACTATGAAAGATAAATACTTTTCATATAATTAAACGCTGTGTAACACAAAAGCTGTGAGCCTGCTAACTATTTTTATATAACTTACTTCCATAGATTTTTCAAAGGTTAGCCAAGAACTGTCATCCCAAAATGAGTAATTTCATGAAAATTGTTTGAGCTGCAGTCAAAATCAGTACCACTATAATTAGTCAAATGAGACGAGCTCGGAAGTAATTGAGAAACTCATTTTTACAAATTACAATATAAATGGATGTTAATATTCAAAAACTTTCCCTCAGATCAAAAACCAAATTATTTGTAAACAGTAATTCTGGTACTGGCTAGAGACTGGTTTTTGCATATGGATTGTGTGAAGTTATGTATGGCATGGATCACGACCCTGCGCTATCCAGAACACACCTGCCACGCCTCCCACCCGTATTGTGACATAAACCATAGGAATTATTCTGCCATCTTTAGGATTTCTTCTATTCAGGATCTTGACAGCTGCTTGGATTGGCAAATTCTTGGCACACTGCCTTGAACACGGTCTTCTGCGTTGGCAGTAAACTGACTTTCATGCAACTGACCAACAGTAGCAGGTCTAAAGATGCATAAGGTTTGACGCGTGCATTACATTTACATTGGTTGGAATGAGGAAACAACAAATACAACTACTGCCGAACAACGTGTTGCCTTTGCAATGTGGGCAGAATAACGAATTCGTCGGAACCACGCATTACATTTACAACGCAAGTCGTTACAATGACATACGTTAGGTCAAGCGGCGTTCCATACTGTTATGGTGAATGGAGTTGGAATAGTAAATTATACTATTCCAAAGTCCAGCACCCCCCCTAAGGCAAGTCTTTGTAACGACTTGCGTTGTAAATGGGAAGCGGGGTTTATATGCATTCGTTGTTTCACCTACGTTGTTAAGGAACGCGTTAAAAAGGAATGCGTGGTTGTGTCATGCAACCGTTGGAATGATTCTCAGAGCAATTATCAGAGGGTTGCAAACATTCCTCCATAACAATTTGTATGTTTGACGCAATGCTATAAGTGGCCAAAGATATGTCCAGACACGGATCCCTTGCTCACTGTAGCACAGGATCTTTCCACAGAATCCAGGCTATGCTTCCCTGAAGAGGCCTATCAGTCAGTCTGGGGTTACTGGTGATCCCTTCTGAAAGGGGCCTCAGTTTGCAGTTCGGGATGGACTGTTCCCATGAGGAGCAGGGTCAGTACTGATTATCATAAGGTGTGCCTCTGTCTACATTAGCACTCTGATATTGATAGCTTCCACCCCGACATCCGCACACAGAACGTTTGTCCCAAAAAATTAGAATTCGAGATTATCCACAGAAAATGCTTCAGACGTCTAAGTAAAGACTTACAAATCAGAACAGGGAAGCTCTACTGGAATTAACAAATAAAGATGATATAAAAGATAAATTAGTTTGTGTAACAACATTTAACGTATCATCCAAAATTATCAAAAGAATCATTATGGAGAATTGGCACATCTTGAATACCTGACACCGGTCATGGGCTAGGAGTTTAAGAGATACCCTGGTTCATACTAGACAAAGAAAAACAGTGGATGCAGACAACACCTAGCATAGGCAATTAGGCCTCCCTGCAGTGGCTGGACACTACCCCTGTGAATTCTGTAGCATCTGTCATTTGAAGTCCACTGCAAAAACAATTGACATTGGTTTACACATGTTATGGCAATTGGAGAACACACAAATTGCAATTCTAAATAAGTAATCTACTTGATTATGTGTCCTTGTGGTGTTTGCAAGTTGACATGACGATCAGCAAAGTAAATATCCGGGGACAGATTGGCCTTGACTAGCTCAGCAGAATCAAGGGGAGAAGTGGCAGTAGAAACAGGAGGAATGGGCTCATAAAGATAAAATGTGATAGATAGACGAGAAACAGAGAGAAAATGAAGAAACTTAGAGAGTGGGAGGAAAAACAGATGACAAAGGAAAGAGAGCTGGAAAAGGAAAGGCCAACCCATGAAGGAGAGAAACCTAGGATGGCAACACCATCTCGGATAAGTGACTCTACATCCAGTTCAGGCCAGGTTATGGCCAAGGTTCCACAATATCTTGTGCATGTGTATGTGGAAGGGCAGTACATTTTGGAATGGGTTGTGAGCTTTGAGGTCGCTTTTAAGGCACAGGCCTTAAATGAGGTCTATAAGGCAGCTGCCTTACTGGGACTTAAATCACTGGAAGGGATAACCATCCTTGGTAGAATGCCTGTGGCGGACCAGATGGTCTATGAATGAATGAAGCTACTGATAGGGGGTTGGGGCTGAAACCAGCACAATACCTTCAGAGATTCTGGAACTGCAAGAAAGTGGATGGTGTTTTATTTGAGACTAGGATTGATGGTGTATTGGGTGATTGGAATGAGTGGATAAGAGTCATGAAGGCCAATGACTTTCAACCCCTTAGCCAATTGATGGTGATTGAGTGATTCAATGAGTGCTCTACCCTACTTAGGCAATACCTGTTGGATGTGACAGAGAGGGATCCAGAGGAACTTGCAGTGTTGGCTGACAAGTGTTAGGTAACAGGGTTGTCAAAGGACCATAGCAGCATGGTTTTAAGCCAACAGGGAGAGGATCTTCCCACAGAATAGGTTCAAACATGAGGGTAAGAGCCAGGGTAATTCTCATGGGACTCGAGGAGGGCCCAGGAAACATGGGAATGCAATGGTGTGTCCAGAAGGAGCATCATGAGAAGGAATGTTAGAGAACTTCTTACAAGTCCAAGGTGGTGACTTGCTTCAAGTGGCACCACGTGGGACACACTTTAAGAGAGATTGTCAGGCAAAAGACCCCGACCCAGCAACACTCATGATAGCAAATATGTTGCATGTGGCGGGACGGGCACCCAGAGGGACTGGTTGCACTCAACATAGTAGGTTTGAGCATCTGGGAGTGGGACCCAGATGCTCTAAAGCATCTTCATCCAAACCCTGATGGGGTTTGTGCAGGAAGTTAGCATCAATGGGAAGACAGTGCCCGCTTTGGGAGATACTGAAGCCTTCTACGCTATGGTTAAGAGGAAGTACCTTACAGCCTGTGGAGAAACTCCCTGGGACAAAGGATATAGTTTTGGAACCTGGTGGGAAGGGCATGGAGTATCCATTTGCCGGAGTTGAGATTGAGCTTGATGGCAAGGTGGCCATGATTGATGTTGGGGTAAGGGAAAACCAAGGTCCTGGATGTCTCATGGGCATTGATTTGATTTGCCCTGTCTTAGTGCCAGGAACAAAAGCCTTTATGTCTTGGACAATGTCAGCTGTGTCGACTAGAGCACAGGCTGCACATCAGCCTCAGAGTGGGACTGGGATCATTTCTGATTTGCAGGGGCCAGGACACAGTAGTTTGCAGGAAAGGACAAACTCTGGGAAGGCAATAGTTGTGGAGGTCATCGCTTACACAAGGAGATGAAGACCAGAGCGCCCGACAACCCAATTTATAAAACTCTCTTATGGGTGCATTGTCCATATATCCTGTAATTCTAATCACTTAAAGAAAGAAAAAGAAAAAAAAAGAAAAACTCTAGTCCTTGTTTAAAATAACGTGTGAGTCCAACAGCTATTATGGTAAGCAGGGGGTCTGAGTCACAGGTTGGGGTAGCGTTGAACAGTTCCCATCCGCCACTTTTTTTGCAGCACGGTCCATTAACCTAACCAGTGCACAATTTAGGATGGTGTTCCGGGGATCAAAACAAGCCAACACTGTTCCTCTACACAATCTGACCTCCTTGTCGATCCATCCCCTTCGTAGAAGAGCCCTTCTTTCCTTCATGAGGTTAGAACACAAAAACAGTACATGCAGTAGATCTTCCCTCTGTTTGCCGCAAAGTTGGCATCCTTCCAGGGTGCAGTCTCTTTTCCATTTGGGCAGATGGAATCCCCCCCCTTCTCAATTTTAAAAAGCGGAGCTTGGTGCGTGTGCTGAAAGTGAGGGTTAAATAACTAACCATTATTTCTAGCTGAGAGAGGCTAGCCCTGTCTTCAGCTGAGGAAAGCCTTTTCGTGCTGAGTTTTGCTAGCCTCTTGAATTCATTTTGGCTTACGTGACCCGGAGCTCACTCAGGCCAAGGATGCTGAGCCCACTGGACAAATAGCGGTATGCCGCTGGCCCTCGTTTTGTATTCAGCTGTGCCCATAGGTGGTGAGCAAGGCTGCCCTCCTTTGACGCCCTCAGCTTGTGACAGCTCATTAAAAAAGTCATCCTTTGGCCCATTGGCTGTTTGCAGATGCTGAATTCCAGCCTGATTTGTGCCGGAGAGGTATGGGACGGTAGCTGGAAGGTCAGCCTGGACATTTTTGCGACTATTTTGTCTAGTTGGCCGCAGTCTAGACCTTTTAGCACCCCACTTCCATACTTTGGAGTTGGAATCACTTTTGCCTGGGCCGCCTGAAGGGTGGGAGCGAAGGTCGAGCCAAATAATTTCTTATGTATGGAGCTGAGTGCAAATGCTAATGCAGTTCCTTTCTTTTTTTGTTCATCCAATTGGCTCTTGTATCTGCTGTTATTGTTGACGAAAACTCCTAAGTACTTGTGACAGTTGGTTTCCTCAATTCTTTCCAAATCTAAGACCCATGCCAGCTTCTTGGGCCTTCCTGAGCGAACCGCCAGGATTTTAGTTTTCTTGTTATTGATCTGAGGTCCATTCCTGTTTGAATATGCAGCGGTTGCATCCAGATGCCGTTGTAGGCCTATCTTTGTGTGGCTTAAAAGAACCACATCATCGGCATACAACAGATTAGACAGATGGAGACTGCCTAGTTTGGGTGCGTGTGAGTTGGCTAAATTAAGGGCTTCCAGGAGATCCGATAAAAATAAGTTAAAGAGTGTGGGGGCCAGAACTCACCCTTGCTTGAGGCCTTGCATTTTTGGAATTGGTCATGACAGTCTGGAGCTGTCCCCAATCTTAATCCTGACCCCTGTATCCTGATGTAAAAGCTGCACAGTTCTCAATAAGCGATTTGGAATGTTCTTTAAAGAAAGCTTCTGCCACAGCTTTGACCTGTTGACCTTGTCAAACGCCTATTAGTAATCGATAAACCCCATATCGATCGGACTGGTACTGAACTCTGTCTGGTCAATTAAAAAGGAAAGTGCCATCAGGTTGACCGTTGTGCCAGTATTACTTGTAAATCCGGTTTGGTTTATTGGAATTATTTGGCATGCCTCGGCCCATGCCCGGAGGGAGTTTAGCAGTGTCCCTGCGAAGTACTTCACTTCATTATCAATTAAGGCAACCAGCCGATAGTTGCCTGGGGATCAATCCATTCCATGAAGGGGGGGATGGTGTTCATTTTGAGAATGGTGGAATAGAGCGGAGCTAGCTGAGAAGCCCAGAAAGTAAGCCTGGGCGTTGAACTACGTTCCGCTCGCGGAGCTTGCGAAGTTTAGGTAACTTCGCGATTCGTGTAGAGCGCGAAGTTGCAGATTGCTACGCAATCTACCGTGTAGCGTAGTAGTTTTGCTTGCTCGCGCGCTCAATATTCATTCTCGCGCGCGTTGTAACGTCTTACCGTGATTCTGCGTTCGCCAACTTGCTTTTCTGTCCGTTCGCCACGAGATTTGTAATATGGCCGCCCGAGCCCACGAGAGTGTGCGAATGCGAACACGTCATTCGGGCGCGCGAGCTGACTTCCGGCGGCTGTCTTGGTAAGATCGCGATCCAGAACATGCAAAAACTACAATCTGGTGAAGAATATCTCTCGAGCTTCATAAAACCTTCTCTAAAATGATCATTTTGCTCAGAAAAACTCCTCAGATTGTGATTTTGCTGTAGTCTTTTCTGTAAGGAGTCCTTTAATTGTTTTTACTCTTTTTTTCAAGAGGAAGGAAGTGCCCCTGAGTCTCCAACTTCCTGTTTCCTGCCCAGCAGGCTCCTCCCAGTGCTTTGTCCATGTGCTGTTCACTTTCATTTGGATTTGGAGCTGGAAGGATCACTTTTTGTGTCTGTCTGCTGCATCATACCATTGGATTGGATTTATTTGAGGACTTTTTGATTTGAGATTTAATTTACTACAAGTAAGTTGGAGAATTGGTGTGTTTGTTTCATTGGGGATTGTTTGTACCTACATTTTTCTGGGATTTTCATTGTTTTTAAAAATTATTGTTGTGGGTGGCCTGTACTTTCAATAGGGGCCTAGTTGTTTTTTTTTGCAATTTCAGCCAGTAGGGTACCCATGCGTCCATGTTTCTGTGGTGTCTGTTGAATTTAAACATCATGTAGGGCATGGATAGCATAGGATTGAAATGCTAAATGTGGCTGTGGTGTATTTCACTGTGTGTGTGTGTGTGTGTGAAATACCTTTGTTGGATGTGTGTGCTTGATGTGTAACTTCTTTCCAATCCTTTCGTAGCCCTGTTGATTTAAATTTTTGTATTAAAGCTGTGTTGTTCAGTTCATTGTTTTCCATGGCCTGTTGTGACTGTGAGTGGCCATGTGGCTTGTGGCAATTTTGTGGTGGTAGTTTAGTAGTGTGTGCTTCTTTTTCCATAAAGGCCTGCATTTCTTTTCTTTGTTCCCCTTGGCATATGCTTGTTGTTGTTGTGTCCTGGCCAAGTGTGTGGTGGTCATTTTGTGAAGGCAGGCTTGTGCTTTTGCCATAGGCTTACATTGTCTGTCTTCCATTTCTTGTTGTTGTGGGTGGGTAGCGGCCATTTTGTGGAGCCATCCAAGCATTGTGCTTGCTTTTGCCATTCTGTTCCAAGCTTGTGGCCTAGTCTGCCAGTAGTAGTCCCAGAGGTAGTCATCCTCAAATCATGGGTGCATAAAAACAGTTTGTGTTGCCTGTTGAATTTTTACACCATGGATGGCTTTGGATTGAATTGCAAAAGGTGCTTTTTGGGGTCGAATTGCAGTTTTTGGGTGTGTGTTAAATAAATAGGGCTTTTCAGCCAGTAGGCAACCCTAGGGATTCAGCTTGCGTACTTTTGGTAACTCTGCACAGCGAGACAATGCGGACTTACAGTTTTTGTCATTTGCGCGCTCTCAATATGCATGTTCACGCACGCGATAACGACTTTTTGTGCAGTTCGCGATGCCGAACACGCAGAATTTGCAATCTGGCAAACAATATCTCGCGAGCAACATAAAACCTTCTCGAAAACGCTGATTTTGTGCATTTTGCTAAAAAATCTCCTCAGGTTGTCATCCTGCTGTAGTTTTGGAGCACGGAGTCACTTTTATTTAAAAAAAAATATTTTTAGGAGAGAAAGTAAGTTCCACAGAGACTACAACTTTCTGTTCCTGTCCTTTGTAATCACTGTTTTGTTATTATTCTGGTGGGTCGTCTGAGCATGTGGGCGGTGGCCATTTTGTGGAGGCAGGCATTGTGCTTTTGCAATAGGCCTGCATTGTCTGTCTTGTATTCATGACCTTTTCTTGTTTTTGTGAGTGGCCTGGCCATGTGGTGGCGGCTATTTTGTGGGACCAGCCACTGTGCTTTTTCCATAGGCCTCCAAGCTTGTGGCCTAGTCGGACAGTAGGCCCAGGGGTACTACTCATCAATCATCACGGGTGCATGGAAACAACTGTTTTTGTGTTGTGCGTTAAATTTCAACATCATATATGGCTTTGGATTGAATTGTAAAATGTGGGCTTTACTTTTTTTCTGGGGTATATTTCACTTTTTGGGTGTTGTAAATAAATGCCTTTAGTTTTTATGTGTTGTTGTTGCTCCCTGATGCTGCATCCATCCCATAAGATGCACAAATTTTTATTTAGGGCAAACAGCCTACACTACATTTATGTTTTTGTTCTTTGCTATTCTTATTCTTCCTGATTGTACACAGTACAGTGCAAGTACACCAGGAGCCCTGGCCTCGTCAGTCTCATAAATGGCTATACTGTTGTTGTTCACTGACTTAATAAAATGTAATAATTGTGACCACCCACCACACACTAAGAAGTTATATATTATATTATTGATCTTTTGACTGATGTTCTTCTGGCTTTTTTGCTTTTAGGTGCACAAAAGACGGAGGAGTTGTGTCATCATCATCGACTGTTGTTGTGCCAGACCGACGTCCTGCTGCTGTACACGACGTGACGTGACGTGTGAGTGACCTGACCAGCCATCTCTGCAACTTGTGCAACTGAGTGCTGTTTTGACATCTGAAGAAGATGCCCCCAAAGAAAGCAGGTAGCAGGTCCTCCGGTACCAAGAAAGTTGCCATGGAGAAGAAGGAACAGAAGAAGAAGGAAGTGTCACTTAAGTCTGGTTTGCCTCCCAAAAACGTTTTTGGGACACTAAAAATGACGCCTGCAGCAGCGGTGTCCGGGGGCCAAGCTGGGGGCAGCACCGCTGCATCAGTGGGCCCAACCCACCAACCCAGGCCCAAGCAGATGAGTGTGGAAGAGGTAGCCAGCCTAATGGTGGAAAGCAGTGATGCTGAGCCTGAACTAAACTTATGGCTATCTCAAAGTAGTACACAATCAACGCAGGAGGGAACACAGCAGATAAGTGGTCAACAACAACAGCCGCAACCACCGCCCGCAATAGTAGCTATAGTTCCTCCCGAAGTAGGGGCAGTTCAGGAAATTGAGCCTCATGCAGAGGATGAAGAGGAAGCCACTCCTTCAGAAGTTCCATTGTCTTCTAAATCCGCAGCACGGAAAGAGAGGGTTAGTACATCAAGTTCTTCGCCAAGCCCCCTTCTGATGATCTAGATGCCACTTGGAAGCCACAAAATGAGTCTGAGAGGGAGACACGTCACAACAACAGGCATGTGAAAAGGAAGGTTCCAGAAAGCCTTACACTTACGGAGGGTGATGTAGAAGAACAGGATGATGATGATGATGATGAGCCAGTCATCATGAACATCACTCCTGGGCCTGCAGAGATGGAGACCAACATTTTTACACTATCCAAAATGGCTGCGAGGGATGTAGCATGCATACCTCCAACACAGGTAACACCAACACGACCTCCAGCTTCCATATTTACATTAGCAAAGGGCCGGCAGCGTCCTACATCAAGCACCACCTCAGCAGAAGTAGGTAGTAGTACTGTACAGAGTCAAATTCAACACACACCCTCCAGTTCATCCGGCATTGGAAGTGGCACCTCCAGCAGGAGACAAAAGTTAAGCTCCCCAGTGTGGGACTTCTTTATGGTTAGCGGATAGGAGGAGAACATTGCTATATGCTCCGTTTGTCATACCTCTGTTAGTCGTGGTAAGCTTGGTACAAACTATGGTACCGGAGGCCAAATGACCCATCTGAAAAAAACACCATGCAATCCAGTGGGAGGAGCACCTTCGTCGCATAAAAACCGGAACCATTGCTGTTGGGGATAAACGAGTAGAAAGTCCGCTCATGATGGAACAGGAAGAATAAGAAGAGGGAGATATTCTCTGTGGTAGTGGTACACAAAGTAGCCCTATCCCCAGCACTGCAGGGGTAACGCCCACATCCTCAGCAACATATCAGTGGCACAAGAGTAAGAGTCAGCCTGAGACACCAAGGAGTACTGCTTTTAAAAAAAGTGAGACGTTGAGCACAGGAAGGAATACCACGCAACCTACCATTCTTAGCATGTTTAGTAGGCCGGAGGGGCAGTGCGAACGCAGCCACCCAATAGCACGTTTGTACAATGCGAAGCTGGCTAAAATGTTGGCACTGGACCTTCTCCCTTTTTCTTTTGTTGAAGGGGTGGGTTTCCTTGAATTTGTGACCACCATCTGCCCAAAATGGAAAGTTCCCAGCCGCTACTATTTCGCAAGAGTTGCTGTTCCAGCACTACATCACGACGTGCTGGCATTGCTTGGAAAAGCCTTAAAACAGAGTGCTGTTCAGAGTATCCACCTGACAACAGACATGTGGACCAGTTGTCAAGTCACTGATTACATGTGCATCACTGCACACTGGGTCTCTTTTTCGGGTGTTAAAGATAAGATATCTGAAGGTGTTGTTGACACCGCTGAGATTTTTAAAGACACTCGCAAACATGCAACTGTAGCCATGTTTGCTATGGAGACTGCTGCAAACATTTTGGATGAGTTTAACAGCAAGGTGTTTGAGTGGCTGCGACCAAGAGGGCTTAACATTGGTTTTGTTGCCACGGACAATGGCAGTAATGTAGTTAGGGCCATGAAAGATGGTGGCTATTTCAGGGTCCCGTGTTTGGCACACTGCATTAACATTGTTGTTCAAGACTTTCTGAAAAATGAAAGCAAAGTCAGCAACTTACTGATCACCTGAAGAAGAATATGCACACATTTCAACCATTCTTTTAAAGCCCGGAAGCATCTGAGGGTCATTCAACGTGAGCATAAAATGCCAGTCAAAGCACTCATCCAGGAGGTGCCAACATGTTGGAACTCAACTTATTACATGCTTGAGCGTCTGTTTGAGCAGTACATACCACTCAATGCTTATGTCATGAAAAGGTCAGGAGATCCTACTGTGAAAGGCATGACCGTTGAGATGGCCTAATGGGACCTCGTTAAATGCCTGACAGAGATGCTACTTCCTTTTGAGGTCTTCACACGTGAAGTCAGCAGGGAGGACTGTACTATGGGCCAAGCTATCCCATTGTTGTACATGCTAGAGCAAGAGCTGAAGGAGGTGTCAGAAATGTACGCAGGTGTGGATGACAAAGTAGACGCATATTATTTGGCGGACACCTTAGCCGCTCGCTTATCTGACAATACAAGGATTCAAAATAACATTGTGTCACATCGATATTACATTACTGCCTCAATTTTGGATCCACGTTACAAATTATTGCTGAGCAGTGATGAAGTAGTTCCCTTTTCAGAAGTGGATGTTGACGAGTACAAAACTTTGATAGCTGAGGAAACCACTGACTTTAAAAACAAACGGATCTTAATTAGAGGCCCGCCACCCCCAGGGCAGAAAAAGTACTACAGGGCACCCAGAGTCAAGTTCTACTTCAGAGGCCGAGAGCAGTGTGTTTGTCTCCCAGCAGTCAACAACACTGCCAGCAATAACATCAACAACAGCACCAACAGGATCATCAGCCACATTTTAAAAAACGGCAGGTGATTGGTTTCTACGGAAAGGGTTTTGTACGTCCATTACTGATGCGAAGGCAAAAGAGGCCAAGCAAATCGGAGCACCCCTAAACATTGAGTGGATGGTTCAGGCCTATCTAGATGACACAAAAGAGGTCTTCATGGAGCAAAGCCCATTGGTGTATTGGTATGGGAAAAGAAGCCAGTGCTCAGCAGGCTGGCAATAAAGTATGTGGCTTGCCCCGTTGCAAGTGTCTCTTCAGAGCGTGTTTTCAGTGCTGATGGTGCCATTGTTACTGTGAAAAGGACCAGTCTCTCACCCAAAAGCGTGGAGAGGTTAACCATGATCAAAATTAATCAGCACTTTATACCACCGGAGTACAAAATACGTGAATCGCAGCAGGAAGAGGAGAGCGACTTCGATGACATAAGTAGTGGGTTCTTACATGACGTACTTCTGTCCGAACCACCAGAGTTTGAGGACAAGCTCCTCTACCCTGACAACTAGGCTTTCAAATTGTTCTTCCTTCCTTTATTTGTATGTGTATCTGTTTTTCTGGTTCAAATCTAATCACAACAAATCCATCAACAGTCTCCTCTTTTTATTTCCCTATTGGAGTTGCACGTCTGTGCATAACTGTACACTCCACTCCTCAGAGTCCTGCTCCATCTTCCTTACTCTCCCTAAATACATTTCAAGCAAGCCAGACATTGGATGGAGATGGAGAATAGTACAATACATGTTGTCTCTAACAGTCCCTCCATAAGAAGTGAAACATGACTACAGCTATATTCCGTTTTGTTTCCAAGCCATAAGAAACTCATCACTGACTGTCAGAAGGCTAGGCAAGCATCTGATCTGACAGCCAAAGAGAACAGCAAGACAGGTAATGAGTGATTATTTTGAATGATGGCATGCATTGCATTGGATGCTTGCTGACTACGAGTGAATGTGCATGAAGTCGAACTATACTAGTTTATCTACAAAGTAAAAGTGACTCAGGTGACAGTCAATGTTTCCTTGTTGTTTAATAACCACATTGTACTCCTACCACTGCAGGTGCCGGCCAATATCCGTTGCAATTTTGTAATATGGAATATATTATAAACTTAATCAGTCACTACAGACTGAGTTGGTGTTGGAGAAAACATACCACATGGTCATGATGCTGAGCATACTATCTTTGCACAAAGTCAGTCAGTTGGATCGGAGATAATTGATGGAATAACTGCATTTCATGGACTGCCTTAAAAGGTAAACAGTTTCAACAAGAACCACAGCAGACCTAGGCTACGTGTCCATGTAGTGGTGTGGACTGGACTAGAGTGTAGTGGTATGAGGGACAGTGGCGCATTGATTTAGTCACTTCATTTGGAAAATGCTAGGTTGCTGCAGTGCATATGCCTTTTGTCTGGCTCGGTCAAAATTTAAGGTAAATGGGGGTAGGGTGCCTGGCCTGTGCCGTGGTTGTCCTGTTCTGTGGCTGTGCTGGCTCCTGTCCCGTTGTTGTAACTTAATGCTGTAGAGTAGACACTCTGTATCCTATCCAAGCCGCCTCAGTCTGAAAGTGTTCTCTCAAGAGTCTTGTCTTCTCTTCTTGCACTCCACTGTAATTGAGTTTATTTTTTTTAATTCAGTTATTTTTCAATACCGCTTTTGTTTTTCCATCTACACTTACAGGCTGGCCTTTAACCTGTGCTATAGTGGGAGAAACAACTCACACTTACCTTACCAATCCGCATCAGGCAGGCAGTGGTACCCAAGATTGATGTGCGGAGTGTCCATGGAAGGGAGGACCAAGAGGAATGACGAGAATGATGCAACTCCACATTTGGACCAGGATAATACAGTAACTTTAGTATCATTCATCATTCGTCTTTAAATTTATTTGATTTCTTTTTTCTCTTCAATCATTACGACTGTGTGTTGTGGTTTTTTGGTAATTGATCCCTACAACTATTTTTTCATTTCCTTTGCTAGCTTGAAAAATAAAAGTAAGCCAGGTACAGCATGTAATTTGGTTCGGTCTGAGGGCGGCAGACAGGCAAGGCAAATTTCATATTAATAATTTCTGCCCTGTACTGTCTAATTGTGTAGTAGTAGTTAGTAAGTACAACTCATTATCATTAATCATCAAGTTCTCTTCATCAGCATGCATGCATTTCCTTTTTCCCACTTTATAGATTTCTTTGATAATGGATCATGGTCGTCTTACAAGATTGTGTTTTACTTTTGTTGTGTCCATGCATACTGTCTGTTTTTCTATGTCAAACCTTTCCCAAATCCCCCCTTCCCATCCATTCATCAATCCCTAACCCTCTTCCCCCGGGCTGTGTGATTAATATTGAAGTGTGATGTGACTACATTAAATGTACACCAACAATTGATCACACGCTTGCTGGGGCAGATGTGGTGAAAGCAACACTAATTGAATTTCAACTAAGGCAGGGCAAGGATCTTCTTCTGCTTGCCCACCCATGCTGTACTTTACTTTGTTCTACTACTCCTCCCACAGTCTGTCTCATTCAAGTGACTTTCTCCAAACAGCCATCAGTGTGCCAAACTTCATCATCATCAATCACAGTTAAGATACGTTTGGTGGGAGGTATAATGGACTAGGAGGAGAGACTGACAGTACTAGTAGGACAATTAAAAATAACTCAGTGAGTGGTACCGCATATATCTGTTTGTGTGTTACAAAATCAGCAGATTTTTTAAATCAAACACTGGCTGCGGGCATGCAGCAGCAAGGAAACAAAGTAACAAACCATGTGACTTAAATTGAATTCGGAAAACAGTAACCCACCACAAAACATAAACATCGTATGTTTAAGTAAATAATATTTAATTTACCCTAACAAAAATAAACTATCCCACTCTGACCTAACCCCAACCAATGTCCAAAACGAAAGTGAAAGTCCCAAATGTCCGTAAGTGACACCCCAACGCCCAAAACCCACTGACCAAAAAAAGGAATTTAAAAAGGGGCAAATGACAAGGTCCTATAGTCGGCAGGTCTTTAGGTGTTTATCCACCAGGAATTTTACACGCTCCTCTAGGAGCTCCTCCAAGCAGGCCATCCGGCAGAGCAGCTGGCGGCGAAATGCCCTGCAGTTACATGCAGGGTGGGGGGCAGCAGTGGTAGAGATCAAGGCATGGCGGCAGGCGGCATGCCGGACCACGGCGCCGTATTACTGGAGGCAGGGCCTTACTGGGGCCCGGGGCATTGGAGGAGGCTGCAGCTGCAGCCGCCTCCTCCTCCTCCTCCGCCTGAGCGACCAGCCGGCGATATTCATCGCAAATGGCCTCCAGGTTACAGCGCCGGGCCCTGGCTGCCAACTCCTTCCTCGTTGGTTTAGGTGGGAAGGAGTATCTATATCAAGAAAGAAAAAGAACATGTTGTAACCAATACTCTCAGCAAAACAGAAACACTAAATTCATTCAACACATAGTGTCACAGTATCACTAGCAAGCACAGTACATAACATTTGTGATTTGGTGGTGAGTATCTATACTCCTACTTCCTTGGACTCTAACATTTGTGGGAGTTTCCGACATTATACTCGTACTATGTACTCCGGTACACACCAGTCGTGTTGTTCTTATCTCTAGTTTAGCGCAATTACATAACCTTGCTGTAGCCGGCATGCCAGCTCAGTAAGCTAAGCTTGCACCCAAGAGAAACAGATATGAGTCACATGATGCAGTCTCACATTAGTTTTATTTACTACTACTGTCTGCAGGTGGGGAAGCTCATATTTTTGTATTACGGCCGGTGGCACTGGCCATACTCTGTCTGTTACATGAGGGCAAATGATCATTTTCACTTTCACCCTGCCCTGGGTACTGCAAAAAGGCTGATTATTTATCGGATCCAATGATCATTGCTTATATTATAGATGGTAATACGACATCAGGTCAGTAGCGGTCATTGGTGGGAGTGCTGCCGGACGGTGATGTGGGAAGGTGAAGGGTGGGGGTAGTAAACTATGGATTACGGACAATCACAGGTAATTAAACAATACATATAAATAAATAAAACAAATTTTGTTGCACGCACTGCATCGCATTTGGCGGTGCAGTGCGCACAATGCAAAATATGTTATTTATTTTTATGTTTACTTACCTGTATTTGGCCGTAATACATAGTTTACTTACCACACACCCTGCCCCTCCCCATGTCACCGCCCGCCAGCACTCCCACCACCGACCGCTACTGCATAGGGTACTTTGCTTTCATTGATTGTGTAACCAACAGATAGGCCACCCTTTGCAGGCTGGCTGACCCAATCGTAAATACATTAACATAGGTAGGGAGTGGTCCTCGGAGCCTGAGGAAGGCGCTTCGGCTTGATAATATATATATATATATATATATAAGACGTGCTTGCAAACTACTGCGAGTCAACTGTATTCTGAAAATATTACTTATATTCCCCTCCGCTTTGCTACTCTGGCGAAGTTTCTTTTACATTTTCTTCAAAGTAAGACTCTCCAGTGACAGTCTCCACCTATGCTTTCTATTGATGATAGTACATCCAGGCATACATCCATTAAAGTAAATGTCTATCATTCTTTTTTATATATCTCTTAACAAACCTTAGTTGGTTTCATCAACAACCACCCATGCGTCCGCTCCTTCCTTGCTTACCTTGGCTTTGAGTTTGAACCAAACACCGCTGATTCTTGCTATCTAGTACTATCCACCCATACTGTGTCGCCCACCCAGGCAGGCATCCTCTTTCACCTTCCACCCATCCTTCAACAACCCATGCATCTGATCTGATTACTATCAGCCACCTATGCATGCTTCCAACATATCCTTCTCTGCCAGTCAGTCATATTATTTATCTCGCACGTCCTTCCACCCTTCTTTCCCTCTTTGTTCAACACATCCGTCAAGGTCATCTGATCTGAGTTTGTCTTCTCCATAAAACCTTCATAGCTGATTTGGAGTCAAATAGAAGAGGCCATTGGTTACTCAACTCACGCTGCTAATGCTAAGTAAAGGGTGTCTTCTTCAACCGTTGTATAATGTTCACTACAACTTAATAAGTCGCATAGTGCAGTGAAGTAGTGAACACACACTTCCATCTAGTAGTAATGTCAAGAAGTAATGAATATAACTTACCACCGCCAGCCACTGCTGCTGTCTCCTCCCCTGTCGCTACTGCAGGTGCTGCCAGTTCTCCCACCCCCTCCGGGATGGCCGCATCGCCATCGCCGCTGGCCCCGCCGGCACTGGTGGTTGATAGTGTGCCTAGAAAAAACATTACACATTTTTAGATGCCTGCAAACCTCCCCCTATTTTATTAGTGTTCACTTGGAACATTGAAAAAAAAGTTAATACAACATACATCAGCACTAGAGTAGTACAGTCAGTAGACAGACACTAGTAGTGATATGGTTCCTAGGGTCATCTAGTCCTACTCTACTCTTTTGAAAGTTAGCCTGAGCCATGTGTAACCCTTTTAGATTCATCATTCATGTCGACTACTACTCTTTTTGCTCATATTTAATTATACCTGGCAGCTTATTGACACGTGCAGTAGATGCCTTTGAGGCCACATGACGGTTGCATACAAGTGAATAGGTCGAAAAACAAGCCACTTTGGTATTGAGTTTGGTTACTCCGTATTGCTAAGCCATCACATACATGTTACACTTTTTGCCATGACTGCAAAATGCTTGCATTCAGCAGTATACTATCTAACGGCTAACGCGCAGCATTTTTCTCATATAATAGGCGGAAGATTCCCTTCTACAAACCAGAGATTTACAGAGCTTATGATGCATGATGTAACCAGTATTTCTACGTTCTACGGTGAGGGGTCTTCCAGAATTCAACAGATCTGGTGTCTTGTTCTTGTTGTCATGTACTTGTAAATGTTTACTGTTTTAATCTTATGCTTTTTGCAGGCTTATTGATGATGGCTGTAGTAAATTAAATTTCATATAACAACGTGCAGAGCTTGTTACTTGTTTCAAATACACCTACTAAATGAACTTACACATAGACCTGGTGGTATTTGGTGTGGTGGGGTGGACTTACACAAGTGAGTGAGCAAAATGGTGTTATGTTCTGGGTTGTCTCTCTCAGCCATCATCATTGTGTATCTTCTTCGTGGGGGGGGTCTGGAGTGGGACCCTAATGTGAGACACTATAGCTAGTCGGTCAGGGGATCGTGGGTTCTTCGGACTGAGGTATGATCAGTAAGGTCCAACCTCCCGTCACCAACATCCTATTTTGTTGTGCATTGTTCTGTATGTGGCTCTGCAGAATCCCTACAACAGTAGTAGTATCATGTACTATCCGATCCAAAATACTAGTCAAATATCTGGATGGGCATTTTGTTTGTGGGAATTGTCAAAGCCTTAACATTGAGAAGACTAGAAGAGGACAACCCAAAGGACAGGACACAGTGGCTAGAGCTATTGGTCAATCAGAGTTTTATTATTCCAAAGAAAACCTTCAATAGTGAGTGGGCAACTGTGCAAGCTTCGCTACAGACAGAATAATATTAGTAGTAGTAGTACAGAGAGTCATAGCAGAGGCAGTTAGCAGGAACTTACTGGCACATGCATCAACAATGCCATTTGCGATTCCTTATTAGCGGAAAATAAGGATTTGCTAATAAGGAATAGCAAAAGGCTATGCATGTAGAAATCGCTTAAAAAATAGCGATTTCTAAACATTCCTCAATTGCGACTCGCAAATTGCGAGTTGCAATTAAGGAATACCTCCCCATTCATTTCTATGGGCCTAGAGGCCCATAGGAATGAATGGGAAGACATTCTCAATTTGCGATTCTCAATTAGAGAATCGCAAATTGCTCATGCAATTTCAAGGGTGCCAGGGTGTCAAAAGGACAGCCTGTTGCACCCCTGAAATCTGCATATGAGTACATTTTACACACACACATGCCCCAAGGGCATGTGTGTGTGTAAAATGGAACTTTGAAAAATGCACTTTAGTGCATTTTTCTAAGTTTTTGCAAATTACCATGAAGTTCAACTTCATGGTCATTTTCTCCCCCTATTAGCGAAATCGCTATGTTTTTTACTTTAATGCATTGCATTTAAGGAATCTCAATTTGAGATCCCTTAAATGCAATTTAAGTAATCTCTAAATTGCGATTTTTGCATTTGGGATGATGCATCCCAAATGCAAAAATACCGGTCGCAAAGGGGCAGATTCTGAGAATTTACCCATTTGCAACCGGTTTTTGCTTTGATGCATGTGGGCCTTCGTTAGAGGTAGGGATAAACAGAATTTGGAAACAGATAGTCAAGGTCAAAGAAGCTTTTGTAAAAAATTGAATTAGAAAGTGGAACCATAATTTATAGTTCGGAAAAAAAAGATGCAGAAGTTAGGGAAATATAACTGTTAATATAGCCACTGGAGGACTTACTGGGGCCAGCAGCAGGAGCCTCGGTAGAGGAGCGGTCCTGTGGTTCTCCCGCCGACTCCGACCCCGTCTTCTTGCCCCTGGGTGGTGCTGATGATCATGTAAAATATAATAAAGAAAGAGACAAACATTAAGGAGAGCTGTGAAACAAATAATAATAAATCATTTGGAAAAATAAGTCAAAAAACATTTCAGGAAACAACAATTGCAATAAAATTGACCTATCTAATCAGATGGATCGACTACTGGCTGCTTGCTGGATTCACGGATCGTCTACTTATTTATGAACACGCCATAATCATTCTGATTACAAATACTAACGGAGCCTAGTAAGTACCACCTGACCTACACCACATATTCCAGACGGGCCAATTGTTCACTAAGTCTGCATTTCCATTTTTTTTAGCCATCAAATGCATAGATGAGATGGAGGACACATGCATACATTTGTGCATACATACAACACATTGTGGGTTGGTTGCATGATTCTGATCTAGTTCTGCTACTGACTGACCATGCTAAGCCTACCACTCACTAAACAAAGTACAAAAGGTTCTACGGAGGACTGGGGTAAGCAGCACTCAGTGACAGAGGAGGCGTCACGCAGACCGTGTAAAACAATTATTAACTAATACTAACTAAACCTAGTATCCAATATCCATCCACCACTATTTCACAGTAGGACAATGGAAGGACTAGAGTCTCTCTAGCAAATCGCATTACCTAACTTCAGTTCTCTAAAATAAACTCTTACATAATCAGCACAAGCTAACGCAAAGTTGCAAACAAGTAAGAGTAGCACCGAGCACCTGGGTCCTACAATCACAGGAGATTTTGATTTTTGGAACGTAATTTTCCAGCAACGCGTAGCACGCAGCAGTAATCTTGTTATTCGTCAAAAATGTAATTTATACACAATAAGTTACTCACCAAGCCCAATGACCTTGACACCTAGCAGGTCCAACAGGTCCTGCTCCCGGTCCAGGATGTCGGACCACCGGTTGGCCAGCTGATTATGGGTGCGCCGGACCCCTGAGCACCGGAACACTGCCCGGCGCACCTTCACCCACCTGAAGCAGCACTGCCAAGGTCAAGGGAAGGTGGCGCTGAATGAAAAAAACAAGGGCGGCCACCTCCGCCTCCCCAAAAAGTTGCCGGGCCTGCAACCCTGCAGGACGCATTCTGCCGCAAAGCAGGCGGTTCTTGTCCGCAGGTCCCTTGCCCTTTGCACTAAATGTGCCCTTGGCCATGGTTCTGGGGTGGGTGGGAGGCGGAAAAGAAAAGTTAGAAGGGGAAAAAAAAGTTAGGGGGAAGACGTAAGAAAGAAGTAATAAAAGTAAAAAACCCAAAGTAAAAGTAGAAATAAAATGCAAAATATAAAACTAGGGAAATAGAGAGATAGATGATAACTAAAAAAAGTCAGAAAAAATGTATTAAATACAAAGGATTACAAAGATTAAGGCAGGATAGAAAAGTAGGCCCAGAACCATAGCATAGAGTGAAAAACAAGATGGCCGCGCCCTTCGCGACCGCGTGGGTAAGTTTGCGCGATATTTCTCGCGAACATGCAATAATCATCGCGAACAAGTAAAATGCGCTCCCGAACACGACATGCGCATCGCGAACACGGTATCCGCGACCCGGAACAGGAAATAAGGCATCGCGAGCGGGCGGGACAATTGAAAAACAAGATGGCCGTGCCCATTGGCGACTGCATGTGTAAGATCGCGAGATATTATCCCCCGAGCATGCAAACAGCTCCCCGAACACGCTCACCGCGCTTCCGAACAAGAAAAAGGCATCGCGAATGGGCGCCACAAGCAACTACGCAAGCTCGCAAAACTACGCATAGCTCGAGTAGTGCAAGAACATCTTCGCGTAGCTTCGCGTAGCTTCACGAAGCGCGACTACGCGAACTACGCCCAGGGTTACCAGAAAGCAGGATCCTCCTTAAATAGGCCTGGAGGGATGCCTCCTGGTCCTGGGGCTCCATCTTTTCATCCGTTTCCAATCCGCTTTTGGACTTGGGCCTCCAGGGCTTTGCTGCCCTCTATGCAAGTAGCCTGATTGTATCTTTCAATTTGCCTTTCTATTGCTGGTGCTTTATAGAAGAGCTCTGGCGTTCGATTACCCTTATTCCCAGGTTGAGCCTCTGGAGCTTTGTTGCTCTCTATGCAAGAATCCTGTTTATCAATATGTTCTTGTGGGTCGTTAAAATGGCTATACAGGAAAAGGTACCACTCTGATTCCAAAATATTTGATGAGGCAACCTTGTGGACTCTGCCCGCTGAACTATTTATTGTGCGCCAAAACCTCACAGAATTGTTTGACCTTATGTCGTGATAGAGTCTGGCCCAGAAGGAGTTCCAATAAGCCCTTCGTTGTTCCCGTTTAGCAGCCTTCAATTGGCCTCGGGCAACTCTTAATTTGCTTATTATTAGTGGGTCCATTGGCTTCCTCTTCAGTTCCTGCCGTTGTCTGTTCATGTTGCGTTTGGCAGATCGTATCACAGAGACCCAGGGGGGTCACTTTTATGTGTTTTATCGGTTTTGCACGCCTATCTATCAAGTTTCTTGAGAAGCTTATCCAGTTTGAGATTGGGTCTTCTGTTGTCCTACTAGTATTCTCGATCATGTGCTTTGCTTCTGTCACTAGGAGCTGAAGGTTGTTAACTGAACACTTAATACCATTTAAGTTGATAGTGAAGCATTCAAAGGCTTGTGCCACTGACTGATCATGTTGCAAAAGCCTAATGCTGAGGGAAATTTCTTGAGGGCTGTGATCGCTTTCTAGTCTGTTGCCAAACCCGAATCCAGAGACATGATTCAAAAGGGAAAGGCTGACAAAAGGAATAGTTGTTCAGAGAGGCACCCGTTTTGGATAGAAATGAGAGACTGGGCGGCTTATCAGGAAGAAAACGCCTGTTAAATGCTTTAAGTCCAAGATGTTCCAAATTGCCTTGGAGGGCACGGCCCTTTGGGTCCTCCTTGCTCCATCCAGGATGGTCCTGCAGTGGTATGACCCAGTCGCTTTCCTGCAGCTTAATAACCTAATTCTTTTGTAGGTCAGACATCAGCCACATGTTGAAATCTCCAGATAATATGATGTCTGCATTCGGGAACCCAGATCTCATGTTTAATATTGTCGAGATCACCTCATCAGATAGAGATAGCCTAGACGCTGAGCTAGGACGGATATACATGTTTAATGAAATTACGGTCTTACACTGACCTTTGAAAGTTCTGAGTGAGATGCCCACTAACTGAAGAACCTGGGAGCAGCCTATTAGTTCCCATGAAGTAATTTTGCTGTTAGCTGATATATAGGCTAAGCCACCCCTACATCGTCCGGAGAATTTCAATTTAATTGCTGGATGGTGATGCATTTTAAACCCTTCGAGGTGCTGCGGCTCTGCCAGCCATTTCTCTTGTAATAGAATAATCTCAAAGGACCGTAAGTTGGATACCGTGGCCTCCTTCCCCATTTTGTTTGCTAGCCCATTAATGTTCCAAGAACATATCCTTAGTGGGCTACCTTCATGAGCATTGTGGCCATTGTTTTATCATCGTAGCAGTCTGGTTGTGTTTAGGGACCCCGCCAACCATGACCATGTACTGGCCTGTTCCAATTCTATATTTTGGATGTGCCGACCGTTGCTTGCTTTTTTTGAGCTAGAGGTGGGGGTTTTGCCCAGGGAACTCCTCAGGACCGAGTAGACTGGTTTTGGTCCTTCGCATGAGTGCTCCACAGCCCAAGGGATGTGAAGAACATGTGGGTAGCCTGGTTCCTTACCAGGGATTATGGAAATGCCCCACTGTCTAAAGGTTTCCGTGTGCCTCAAGATTTTGTTTGATGCCTCCGCAGAGCGCCAGGTGACCTTGGTGGATTCGTTTGTTTGACCCTGGGCTGGTGCAATAAATTCTACTGAGATGATGTCTTGTGATATAACTTCGTTTGACAGTCCTATGGCTTCTATTAGTTTCATGATGTTTCCATGATTTAGTATATCACAGCTGCCTTTGGACTTGTACGCTGGATAGAAACAAGTGAAAGTTGTAGTTACTTGAGGTGCCCTAGTGGTCTGAAAGCCTTCATGTTTGGTTACAGAGTGGATGTTCTTTTGGTCACAGTGAGTAAGGCTGCTTTGGCTCAGATCCCTGTGGCAGGAAGCCTCCCCAGGGGATGCCTCAGGATGACCAGTCTTAGTCTCTGTCCCCAGCATACCATGCATAGCGAAGTTTCCTGCGCAGGATCCGGGGGCTGCATCTTTAGTTGCTTTTTGGACTGATGAAGGATCAGACCTATTCGCTACTCTAGGGCTCTTTTGGGCTGCACCGCGGCCGACTTGCACCTCACTGGAATGTACCTGATTGGGTGAATGGATGCTGCCCGAGTGTTTTGTTTGCCGGCAGCTGGCTTGAGCCTGCTTAGATGTTTTAGTGCTGCCCAAATGATCTGTGTGCCAAGTGCGTTTTGGGCCCTCTACCCAAGGCAAAGAAGTAAGGTCCGAGAGTTGCCATTGGCTATTGTCAGATGGCCCTGTTTTTTCCCTTTTTCCCGTAGGCTCAATGTCTTCCTCGGAGCGAGTCTTCTCCTCTTTAAGGTGTAGAGAACCAGTCTGCTGCTTTTTGACGATGCCATATGAAGTAATTGGTTTCTCCTCTTCCTTAGCTACCTCTTCGTTTTTTTTGTATCCTTATGTCCTGTTTGGGATGCTCGTATGTGAGTGTTAAACAATGGGAAGAGACTCGAGTCGTGCGTAGTTCGGTGGATCTTGTTACGGCCCTTTCGCTTTCTATGCATATTTCCCTTACACTTGAAATCCTCCGTTTCCTGGTCCAATGGAGGTATTGAAGTGGACGCTACATTTCCAGCAACTGGGGACTCCTGTTGGTTGGTCCTTTTGCTGCTTTTGGCCGGTGTTTCCGGGGGCAATTGCATAGCCCTTGTGTCGTCCTCCCTGGCCCCTGGGTTTGCTACCTCTTTGGCGCTGTTGGTGGGGTTTGTAGCACCAACTCCTTTGCTTGAAGGGGAAAGCTTTACCTTGGTGATTTCTTTTAAGTCCACCACCAGCTTTGCCATCATCTCCGGGAATGTGCTTAGTTTGCCTATTATTGGTGAACAGTCACAGCCTTGTCGCGGGAGATCAGCATCCGCTTGGGCCCCCCCTAATCAAATTGTTTAGATTTGTGATTTTATCGTCTATATTAGTGACCTACACCCCAGTGTGTTTTATTGGCTGATTTGTATATCCATTTTATTAGCTTGGTATGTCATAGCGTCGGCTGACCTTTGTAGAATGTCCAGAGCTGTTGCCCAGGCAGAATCTTGTTTGAATTCCTCCTCGTTCCCCCCGTTTGGAACCGGTGAGGGCGTGGGGTGGTTGTGGGCGGCTTCGTCATATGATGAAAGCATGTTTTCCCATTCTTTTGAATGAATGAAGGAGAGATCTTTCTCCAGTGCGCAAGCGTCCTCAGCGTATGACATAGGCTGGATCCGGCCCTGCCCTTAGGTGTACACGGGGCGAGCTCCATCGTACCGTCCCCACTTTGTGGTTGGTACACTTTCGGTACGTAAGGTGAGTTAGTGGAAGTTTCCACACTTTCTTCTGTTATAGTGCTAAAACTGGCCCTGTGTGCCCAGTTTTGTTGGTGAATTGATGAACTCAGACATGCGGTATGAGCTAGCAGGGGAAATGACTACAGGAGTGGCTGTGCAATTGTTCGTTGTCTCTGGGGGAATTGGTGTGTGCTCTGCTTTGTTTTGCCCTTCTTCCCTAGGGGCTGCTGGTAAGACTCCTAAGCTACCCGGCGAGGTTGTGTTAGTATTTCCCCTCCCCCCCGTGGGGCATATCTGGCTCCTCTGAGTTGCTAGTGGCTGTGGCTATTTGATTTATCAAATTGCCAGGTTTATTGTTGGTGTCAGGGCTCCGCTTGCTGATGGTCACGGTGGGGCTCACAGGAACAGGTAAGCCCTTGATGCCCATGTTACTCGAGAAAAACGGCTGACCCTGCGTCTTTCAGGAAGGCAAATTTGACCGTTATTTTGGGTTGCGAACCAAAAGGCTTGTAGCTTGTAGGTCCAGCTTTCAGTGTGGGCAGATGGAGGGTGCTGTCTGTAGTGCTTTCTGGTGTGTTTTGCAGCAGGTCGAGTAACTGGTCTGTGTCTACAGTGTCTGCAGTAGATATAGGTGTAAGTGACCCATGTGCTGCTCTCTGCTTCTTTTTCCTTGGTGGAGCTGTGCCCCTCTGCTTCCCTGATCGCTTCCCTGATCGCATGCTTCACTGTGATCCGGTGACCAGGTATGTTGCAAGAAGCCAGAAGCTCCGGCTTTGGCCTTGAAACTTGTCTGTGTAGGCAGTTTGAGCAGCACGAGCAGTGCGACGCACCCGAGCAGGCTGGGAAGCCGAAGGAATGAGGAAGAGAGCAGGGCTCGCTGCTGAGCTGCCAGCCACACTCAGCCTCGCAGCCTAGTTGGGCTGTTTCCGCAGAATCACTGGGCACACACTTCGAAGTCACCCCTAACCGTGGCCACGCTCTCTATCCTTGTTCCTAGTTCCTAGTCCTTCCTCAAGCTGCAGGTAGCTGTCTTCTCACTGTTGGGTGCATCTGGTTGCTGCCAAATGCTGAATGCTGAATGCTAGGAGTTGCTGAAGGCTGAAAGATTCTCCCCCTAGTTTCCTTTGGTGGCTTTTGCACCCTCCCTCTTGCCTGCCCTCGTTGCCTGGAGGGTAGAAGGAAGGAATGACAAGGACAAGTGGGGTTGCGGGGGAACAAGGAGCCTGTTCTTCCCTGTTTTGCACTCTGTCTTGTGCTCTGACTGCTCCGGCTACCTTCAGGACCTCATCGACCTCTTTGGTTGCGGCACTGTTGCGGCGAAGTTGTGGCTCACCTCACTCAACCGGGAGACCAGGAGACTTGGGAGATCCTGCGGCCGCTGCTGCACGGGAGACTCTCCAGCCGCTGCTGCCAATTGCTACAAAAACATGGCGAAGAAGTAGTGCAGATGGGGAGCTCCTGTGGCCGCCGCCTGCTGCTGCGCCAGCTCCTGCATGGGAGACCTGAGAGGAGACCTGGGAGGACCGGGACGCTCCAGCCACTGTTGCAGTTGCAGTCATGGCGAAGGTTGGCTCACACTGGGAAACCGGGAAGCACCTGTGGCCACCACTGCTGCCACCGCCCGCTACCGCACCTGCTGCCTGCTACTGCTGCACGCTCAGGCACAATGAAAACACGGACCGGACTGCTCAGACCCAGCTATATGCAAATCAGTCTTGACCCTGTGTCTCTTGGGAATGGTCCAGCCTGAACTGCCAAGCCAGGTCCTCCCTGAACTGGAAACAAACATCCTAGGACTTGTTTCGGGGTAACACCCCTCATCAGCCAGGCTAGCTTTGATCCAGGGGCAAAGTGAGCAAGGGACCCATGTCTCGGCATACCCTGCCAACTTTATGCGAACAAAGCAAACACAAGGAGATGATGACCAGAGTGTTGATACTTTTCAGACACTCACCCCCAGTCACAGATCTGGGTTAAATCCATCATCGAACTTTAGCTCATTTCACCGCCTCAGTTCAGACCCAGCTATATGCAAATCAGTCTTGACCCTGTGCCTTATGGGAACAGTCCAGCCCGAACTGCCAAGCCTGGTCTTCCCTGGACAAATAAGCATTGTTAGATCTGGGGGCCTCTAGTTGGCAGAGGTAGGTACCTTTGACCAAATAGGGACCCTTGTGTCTATTCAGGATAAGGGGGAAACACACTGTTGATAACCTCTGCTCACCCCCTTGGTAGCTTGGCACGAGCAGACAGGCTTATCCCCAAGCCAATGTTTAAAGTATTTGCATTAACACCCACAGTAACACAGTGAAACACCACAAAAGGTCACCACACAGGTATTCATAAAAAAATAGGTATCTTTATATAAATTTAGGCAAGACCAAAAACAACAAAAACGTCCACATACACAATTATCCTCTCTTTAGGAATGTCTTTGATATGGTTTATGGGTGGAGAAAGGAAATAGATTTGCAGAGTTCTGTATTTCTTGTATACCTACGTTCACTAGGGCAAGACAGTTCTGGATTTGTTGCCCAAACGGGATATCACAACCCCCTTCATGCTGGCACCAATGGGCGCGACCTCTGTGGCCCTTCAACATTGTCCCAAGCTGACTCTGCAGTCAATGATCGTGCCGGTATGCCCCCCAAATGGTGAGAAACAAATAGACTCCTTGGAGCGGACCCCGGTACCGCAGCTCTTCTGTTGTGCCGGTACGGGCCGCTCTGATGACCTCAAGAAGGGAGCGTAATCAATAATCACCCCCTTAGCTCTCGTGAGCTCCTGAACATTGCCTTGATTGTAAAGTTTGAAGTGCCTTATACAATGTCACCCCAAGCAGGCCCCGTTATCACACTCTGCTCATGGTGCGAATACGGGCCAGCCGACACAGCTCCCCAGCCAGCAAGACACAGCCAGCCTGCAGAAATCCTGCCAACCATTGTCTCAGGTGCAGGCCCCGGTCACAGATTGGAACAGTTACCTGGGGTCATGACGTGGAGGATAGAGTCCGCGCTGATGACTCCTCAGGCAGTTCTTTCTTCGAGGCCACTTCCAGGTCTCGAGCGTGGTCCTGCTCCCGACGCTGGGTTCACACTGGGAGGTTCTTCGACTGGAGCAGTTCTTCTCCGGCTCGGGCTGACGTCCTGCTGGGTGGGGCGCCACGCCGCCAGCGCTCCCTCGCTGGGGCGTCCTTTGCTCCTTTGCTGCCTAGCAACGGCCCGCTGCTTCTTTGCTGATGCGACCACCTCCTGGAACTCAGGCCGGAGCGGTGATCTCAGCAAAAGGGATCAGAGAGGCTACCCTGGTCATAGGCAGTTTGCCGCGGCTCCAAGGCTTAATACAACAAGCGGCGACCCAATCTTGCAGATGGGTCAGCGGCAGTGAAGCTCCTTAGTGGCTCGTGGTTCCGGTAACTTGAAGCGGTCCACCCGCTGGCTCAGGTTCAACATGTAACGTCACCGGGCCGCTCTGGGTCGAGAGATCGAAGCATTCTTTAGATCTGCAGGTTTCACAAGAAATACAACACAAGCTGTGCGCAGGGACACACACACAGCAGCTTGAAAAGATGTTTCCTGGGAACTTTGATGACCCTGGGTTTCTTATAACAGGAGGACAACTCTCCTCAGGCCCTTGGAGACTCTTTTGCTTCTGGACACAGCACACAGAAAAGTCCTTGTTACAAGAAGGGGGGACACAGCACACAGCAAAGTCCCTTGTCCTAACCCTGAGTAGAATCAGCAAACTGCAGGCCAGCCCCAGAGCACACAGCAAGGGCAGTACTTCTCCTCAGTTTCTTCAGTTGATCTTCTTGGGCAGAGGTTCCTCTTGATTGTAGAAGTAGTCTAATTTTACTGGGGTTTCACTTTCATCTCTTATTTGTATACCCCAAAAGTCTTTGTTCTTCATGTGTTAGGGGTCATGGACCCAGTTCAAACCAGTCCTGGGTGCACTCTGCCAGTGCACAACTTCTTCCTTTGTGAAGGTGGTCTTCAGACCCACCGCAGGAGGCGGAGCCAGCATTTTGGAAGGCAGGCACAGCCCTATTCAGGCCCAAGGCGCTACTCCTCCCACCACTCCAAACGTAGATAGGTCTATTCAACCTAGTGCTGCCTCACCCAGACTCCTGGAGCCACCCCAGCCCCTGTCACTCTCACACCAGACAGTCCATCCACAACCAGGCAGAGGCACACAGGAATATTGAACATGAAAATAGCCACTTCCTAAAAGTGCTATTTTCAAACACAGAATTTTAAAACCACCTTTACTAAAAGATGTGTTAATAAATTCTAAGTTCAGGGATACCAAACTCCAATGGGCTATCTCACTCCTATGGGAAGATATGCAGGTACACATGGTACACAGCATTCCCCATTCTATGCTATGGGCGAGGTAGCTTTTCAATAGTGAAATACGAAATTGGCAGTATTTCACAATTAGGACATAGTGCACACATCAGTACATGTCCTGCCTTCCACATACACTGCACCCTGCCCATAGGGGTACCTTGGGCCTGCTATAGGGGTGTCCTATGTGCACAGGAAGGGAGAGGTAAGGCCTGGCAAGTGGGTGCACTTGTCAGGTCAGGATGGCAGTTAGCATCTGCACGCAGACACGGCGGTGGCAGGCCTGAGACATCTCTTTTAGGGCTACTTAGGTGGGTGGCACAATCAGTGTTGCAGGCCCACTAGTAGCATTTGACTTACCAGCCCTGGCACACTTAGTGCACTTTACTAGGGACTTAGTGGTAATACAAATATGCCAATCATGGATAACCAATCATAATAATAATTTATACACAGAGCACTTTCACTTTGACACTGATTAGCAGTGGCAAAGTACCTAAAGCATCTAAACCAGCAAAAACAAAATCCAGCATAGCATCACAAATATAGGAGGTAGAGGCAACAAGTCAGGGAAAACCATGCCATGGATGCCAGGTCTAACAAGCATCCTGGGACCGGTTTTGTGGTAACACCCCTCATCAGCCAGGCTAGCTTGAATCCAGTGTCAAAGTGAGCAAGGGACCCACGTCTAGGCATACCCTGCCAACTTAGGGTGAACAAAGCAAACACAAAGAGATGATGGACGGAGCGCTGAAACTTTTCAGACACTCACTCCCAGTCACAGATCAGTCAAAATTAATGACCATCCAATTTCAAGAGCGGAGGAGCTTGTGGATCTTTTAGGTGCTAAAAGGTACTTGAACAGTTTGGATCTGACTTGGCACAAAACACAAAGGAGAAGACTGGGTTTCTCAGTGCCAGAATAGATATATCATTTTAAGGTGATGCCTTGTGGGTTCAATGCTTCTGCCATTGATGAATACAAGCCCCAGCTAGGCCCGCAAGAGACAAGGGTTCGCTCTTCTGTAATGAAATCTACAAGGAAGTTGGCACGGAAACTGCAAAGTACAAAGACAACGTTTATTAACCCTTAAGGGTGGTCCTACAATCCACACAACACTCTTCAGTATTGCAAGGAGTAGCACACAGAACGTACATACACAGTCCCCTTATATACACAACAGAGGGGCTCATGAGTGGGTGGATAGCACATGGAGGCGAAGAACATTACCATGTAAGGTCATTCCCAATTCTAAATCGATACATGGGCGGAGCTAACATGCTCCTTGAGTCCGCAAAAACACATGGTCGAGCAGAACTAATTATAACAGACGTGGTCAGTTCTGGGCATGCGCCAGATGGACAAGAGGGCTATTTATAAACTGTTGCTAGGCAGATTACAAGAGCAACTAACACAGAGGCCGGACTCTCCTCATGGCGAACACGTGGCATCATGTCAATACAAAATGGAGTCCAAACTTCGGCCAACATAACGAAGAAAACTCGATCTAGAGGGGAAGCATTAATGTTTTCAGTAAATGCTTAATCACATTCTGCTTTAATTTACAACAGACGACCCTTTCAGCATTTACTGAAGACATCCGGCTTCCAGGAGTAGTCATCATAGATGTCAATTATCATCATTCCTTTAACCTCTTTAGCTAAACCCTTCTGGCGAGCAACCTCAGCAATAGCTTTCTTATCTGGAATGCAGAATGAAATGCATACAGAACAGCATAATGGTCCACATTGGATACACATACAGAGAAAAAACAGAATTGCTATGATAATACAGAGTCCAGTCAAAACCTTCCAACCCCAGGCAGTAACCAACGCCCAAAACCATCCAGAAAAGGACCATATGCCGTTTTCTGTGTGGATTTCGGCAGCTATCTTATGCAGCTTATTGATGGCACTATAAACAGATGGCGTATGATCAGGAATAAACACACAGCAGCTACTTCCGATAATTTTACAAGCTCCTCCTCGATCAGCTAACATCACATCTAGCACCATACGATTTTGCAATGCAACTATTCTAGTAATTTGCAGTTCTTCCGTAATATTCCCAAGAGCGGCAGCAGTCTGATTAGTCACAGCTTCTACTACTCTCGTTAATCTTCGGATTTTCCTACTATTCAAAGCAGCTCCAACAAAGAAGAACAGTCCCAAGTTGAAATCAATATACTGTTGCAAACTAGTGTCTGTCTGGTCTACTTCATTAATCGATAAAGTGCGCTTGTATCTGTTTATAGTCACATTATTCAGCAATTTCAGGTCTTTATGATATGATGCAGGTGCTAGGAATACAGGGGGTAATAGGAATGATACATAGCATACCCCAGACCACCCAGCTGGCAAACGGTAATAACCTTTATTCCCGCACACAAAGTAGGTATTATGGGATGCTAGAAAGGTGCTGTTGTTCAGCCCGTCAATGTTCAACACCTTTACGCAATCACTGACACCAACAGGAATAAAACCCACACTCTGGACACACAGGTCCGCTTGGGCTTGTGCTACTTGGATCACAAATTTGTCCATTCCTATAGTGTCTCTTGTGTTTGTGAAGATGTAGGGAATGGATTCATTGTCCGGTCTGTACTCTTCCCATTCCCAAATTGTTCCATTCGCTTGTGGGTATCCATTTCTGTCCTGATGACATTCTTTATTAAGTCTGAACAGCAATCGTCCCACTGTCGGCTTCCGAGTAGCAAACAACAAAGTGTACCATGCCCTACAAGAGCCATTGTGAGAAAAGGGAAGTGGAATGAATGGCGTACCTCCTTTCTTCTGATGAGCTGGCATCATCCCACATATCCAACAGTTCGTAGCGTTCGTAGCAACGTGGGTATGATGCAGCATCTGAATAAAAGTGTTATTTAAATAGGACTGCCGATGCTTCAATTCTTGATACGGCAATGTATAAAAGTAGTGCTCCGCAGGCACTGGAGTTGTCAGCACAAGCGTGTTCCGAGCAGGAGTAACCTCCTCCACAAACCATGTCGTTATGCCAACAATAGCTATTGTTAGCATGAACCCCAACGCACAAAAGATTTTCTTCTTCTCCATGTCAAAAAGAAACAATACTCCGATGTCTTCCTGAAACTAAAAAGGTCTGTCAGAACTCTTTCCCCTTGGGCAGCGGTTGATTTCTTCACCAACGGGCCAAGACGGGTGTCGCTACACTAATGCAGGGCTGATCCCCCCCCCTTGCCACAGCGGCTCTCCGTTTCACTAACCCAAGGGCCGTTCTGACAGTATGTCCCGGTACTAGAGATCTCACTTTCTTGGTCGCAGATGATATCGTCCTCCCCCAGACGTCGTGTGGTCCAAAAAGAGCTCCTCAGTGTCGTTTGGCTTTGCAGCACGGCCTGTCTCTGCTGCTAGGACTTCTCGTTGATCGGTCAGCACGGCAGACTCCACCAATCCGGGCGGCACCTTCCGGCAGTGCAGGGAATGAATCCAGTTCTTCTTGTTCGAGACTCGTACTGCCGTCCTCGTTGCGAGAAGGACTTGCTCAGGGCCGGTCCAGCGAGGCTCCAGACTGTTCGACCTGTCGAAGACCTTGACCATCACATGGTCGCCAGGTCGGAGACCATGTCCTTCACCAGTAGACCGATCAGGGAGCGCCTCTCGGACCTGTTGATGAATAGAAACCAAGTTATCCGTTAGTTGTGCCAGATAATCACTCATCATCACACAGGGTACATCATACACAGCCTTAGGCCTTGGCGGACCCCAAATGTTCATTGGGCGTCCGAAAACAATTTCATACGGCGTAAGGCCGGTTCGGGAGTGTGGTACTGATCTAATCGATAATAACGCCAGTGGCAAGGCGTCTGGCCAAGTCAAAGATGTCGAAGCTTGGATTTTGGCGATTTTAAGCTTCAATGTACCATTGTACTTCTCAACTAGTCCTGCAGACTGGGGGTGGAACACAGCGTGGAACTTCTGGGTGATGCCTAGGCCCTTCAAGACATACTTTATAACATCCGCTACAAAGTGAGGGCCATTATCACTCCACAGAAGTCTACAGACGCCGTATCGAGGGAAAAACTCTTTCAGTAGTAGCTTCGCTGTAGTCATTGCCGTATTGTCTTTCGCAGGGTACGCCTCGATCCATTTACTAAAGGCGCACACCACTACCAGAACATACTTCAAATTATTACAGCGCTCAAGCTGGATGTAATCCATCTGCAGGACCTCGAAGGGTGCAGTGGGTGTCGCAAATCCTCCTGCTGGAGTTCGCGTGCCTTTCCCTGGGTTATACTTCAGACAGATCATACAGGTCTGCACCACCCTCTTTGCTGTGCTAGCAATCTCTGGATGCTCCCAGACTTGGGTAAGCAATTTCACAATTGCGGAAGCTCCAACATGTGCTAGCCCATGTGCCATTTGAACCATAGGTTGTACGAAAGCCGTGGGTAACTTCCATCTATCCATCTGTTTATTTCTCCAACAACCCTCATCATCCAACTCTCCCTCGCTAGCCCATTGCTCCCGCTCCTTTTCAGAAGCGGTCTTTTGTATCTCTCGCACTTCTTCCTTTGCATCACGCCATCTCTCCATCTGCGATTTCACTACATACATGGCAGTAGCACCAGGCTGCATCGCAGTCTCTCGTGCCACTCGGTCTGCTAACGCATTCCCTTCCCCAACTTTGTCAACTACTTTCCTATGGGCGCTACATTTAACAATAGCAATTTTCTGTGGGTACGTTAATGCAGTTAAAAGATTGTGAACCAACTCTCCATGCATTATCTGTACCCCATGTGACGTTAGAAACCCTCTCTCCTTCCAGAGTAGACCGAAGTCATGTGCTACTCCGAAGGCATAGCGGCTATCTGTGTACACATTCACACACAATCCTGTACTGAGCTCACATGCTCGTGTTAACGCTATTAGTTCTGCTGCTTGAGCTGACTTCTGTGGTATGTGTGCTGTCTCCACTACCGTCTGTAACGTAGTAATTGCATACGCTGCTGAAGTCGTACCATCTGGTAGCTTCAGACATGACCCATCTACCCATAGTTCTCCATCTACCTCTGAAAAGGGCGTATCCTGGAGATCGATACGACCCTTTGTCTGTTCCTCAGTCACAAGAATACAATCATGCGCTTTCTGTGCCTCAGGCTGGGTCTCGGGGTATGGCAACAATGTGGCCGGGTTTAATGTCACGCACCTTTTCAACGTAATATGAGGAGCCAAAAGCGTCAACTCATATCCCGTTAAACGGGCACTGGTCAAATGTTGCGTCTTTGTTTGGTTAAGCAGGGCATCAACAGCGTGGGGAACTAACACCAACAGTTTATGGGACAACACAATTCCTTCACTCTGCCGTATTGACACAGCTGTCGCCGCGACTGAGCGAAAACACCCTGGCAATGCGCGGGCGACAGGATCAAGTACAGCCGAAAAGTATGCACAAGGGCGTTGCTTATCACCATGCATCTGTACTAAAACTGACAATGCACATCCATCTTTCTCATGCACATACAATGAAAAGGGTTTTGCATAATCAGGGGTCCCCAACACTGGTGCTGAACAAAGGGCCTGTCGTAATTGCTGGAAAGCAGCGTCGCACTCATCTGACCAAGGGATTGGGATGGGCGTATCTTTTGTCAGGAGGGCTAGTAATGGCTTAGCCATGTGTGAAAACCCCAATATCCACTGTCTACAAAAAGAAACGAGACCCAAAAATGCACGCACATCCTTCTGTGTGGATGGCCTCGGTGTGTCTAAGATCACTTGGATACGATCTGGTGTGAGTGCACGCCCCTCCTTAGACAAAAGGTGACCTAAATAAGTCACCTTTGGTCTACAGAATTGCAATTTCTTTTTAGAGACCTTATGATTGTGGGAGGCTAAAAAGGAAAGTAAGGATAGTGTGCTTTTCTCGCACAATTCTAGGGTGTCAGCCGCCAGCAAGATGTCATCGACATATTGAATGAGGGCGACCCCCTCGAGCAACGCAAAGGAATCCAACTGTCGTTTCAAAGCCTGGCTGTAAATACTAGGGCTTTCTGTGTAACCCTGGGGAATTCTACAAAAGCGATAAGATCTATTGTTTAATGTGAAACCAAAAAGAAATCGGCTATCAGGGTGGATGGGAATAGAAAAGAAGGCATTTTTCAAATCAATCACCGAGAACACGGTCGCCGTAGGCGGGACCAGGGTGAGCAACGTCGTGATATCGGAAACCACCGGGTACTGAGGTATCACGATCTTGTTCACTTCTCTCAAATCAATTATAAACCGATAAACCTTTGCATCCGTGTCCTTTTTAAGAATAGGGAGAATCGGACTGTTACAGATATTATAGGGAACCTCTTCCACTACTCCTACGGCAATCAAATCTTGCACGATCTGTATGAGAGCTTCCTCGCCCTCCTGTGAAATGCGATACTGTGGGAGGCGTGGTAGCACCGCCCCCTCCTGGACACTAATGTGGACCGGAGGAATCACCATTTGTCCCACATCCGTGTCTGAAGTTGCCCATAAAGCGCGGGGGAGGGTAGCCAATAAAGCCTCCTCCGAGATCGTACACATCCGCTCAGATCGGGGGTAATTGTCGTTCAGAATCACTCTCACACCGTCAGGGGAACAACGAATCGTAGCCCTGAAGTGTTTCAACATGTCAAGGCCCATAATGTTATCCGGGGTGTACGGGGCAAGTAGAAACGGACAGGGTGCCGAAAAACAATCAACCTTGAATGAAAGGGGCTGTGAAAGAGGGCTTTGAGAGAGTGTACCGTCAAACCCTACCGATGTAACCATTGAGCCGGATGGGGGAGCCCCTGGAGCCAAGTACCTAGACAATGCACTACGTGTCGCTCCTGTATCCACTAGGAACTGATCAGTAGAACCTAAAACCTCAGCCGATACATAAGGACCCGTCTGATCGACCGGCACCTCAACTGCTTCAGACCCCCATCCAACGCATTCCTATGCATGCTGCGAATCATGATACCCCGAATGATCGGCGTCTGATACATGATACTGGTGCTGACGATCGAACACATTTGAGCTGTCCCGCTGCTGCCCCGCAGTGTCGAAGCGGACATTATTATTAGAATTCCCTCTAAAATTCGAGAAGCCTCCTCTACCTCTCTGGCCACCCGGAGTGTGCCCCTGCCGTGAAGCATGCAACTCCGGGCACTCCCGGGCCCAATGGCCCAACTGCTTACAGTACGCACATTGGTTTCTATTCAAATCAGAGCGGCCCGAAGGGGGACCATAAGATCCGCCCCTGCCCCTATTGCTATTATTACCCCGACGGGGCGGGCCATATACTTGTGCTAGCATGACCTTCGTTTTAAGATCTTTCGATTTCTTCTCCTCCTGGCCCTTCGCCTCGTGCTCCTGACGCTCATAATACTGGGCGATGGTCAGAAGGGCCGTCGGCGTCGCGGAGGACCAAGAACTCTCACTCGCTTTTAGCCGTGCCGCAACTGCCGGCAGCATATTAGCCACAAATTTGTCTGCGAAAAGGTGGCGGCCTGTGTCGTCGGTAAGCGACTGACCACTAAAATCATGAAACGTTTCCTCAAAGCGCGTGAAGAAATCTGCCACTGACTCATCGACCTTTTGCTTACATGCTGCCAACATATTCCAATCAATCTTTTTAGGGGGAATTATTGTTTTTAATTTGGCGACAATAGCAGCCGGAAGTTCTAGAATACTCTGGGGCGGCTTCTGTGCGGGCTCCCGTTCCCTATCCTCATCCTCAAGGTCAGACCACCGGGCCTTAAAGGCAGCGACATCATCCACCTTTCGGACAGATCGCCACGTGTCTGGTGGTAGAATAAGGCCAAAGAACAGATCTATATCCGCTAGGGTCATAACGCAAGAATTCAAGGCCCCCTCAACTTCTTCATAGAAGGCCGCTGGATTCTTGCGAGGGTCAGGCAATGCATTTTTTAACGCCATAACATCGGCCCTATGCCACGGGGTATAAACCCAGTTATACACGAAATATCCCTTAGCATCGGCAGAGTTAATATCAGAACTAGTCCCCGCTCCTTTAGGAGGAACGTACAAAGGCGCTGCTTCTCGCATTGGTTTAATATGCACTACAACATCCTTATCTGACTGGGAGGTGGACGAGTGGCCCTCTGCTGCAACCGAATCCGACTGCTTCTCTTCCTCCACTCGTTGGCGTGCCTTCTCTCGAAGGGTCAGCACCTCGTCCCGCAAGGCAAACAGCCGTCGAGCCGCATCCAGAGCCTTAGAGGGAGAAAAAGCACCATTACGTATTGCCCTGTAATCCAAAGCCACGTCATCAGGCTCTAGAACATCAGAATACTTTCGAAAAGCCGAAATCACTTCATCCGCGAAATGTCCCAGAAAATACACTCTATCTCTCTCCTGCCACGGCCCCCAAGTGCGAACTAGATCCTCCAGAGATACCTTGCCCTTCAGCGCACGGAAAGAAAGTTTGCGAAGCTCAGCCATTTGCTCGGCCGACAGCATGGACCGTGTGTCTACTTTACCCGAAGCTGGGTCAGAATCCTGCGGCCGTGGAGCAGACGCACCAACATAAGGAGGCGGAGGGCGATCTAGTAAATAAAAATCATCATCAGGATTATTAAGGACAGGATAAAGCGGTTGGCGAACGACATATTGGCCCGAGACTTGGAGTCTACGCTCTTTCTCCTGCTTCTCCGCCTGCTCTTTGTCCTCCCGACTTTTCGCTTCTTCCGCTCGCACATGATCATTCTTCCGTTGCTCTTTATCAAACAGTGCTTTCTCACGTTTCTCTCGCTCACGCACTTCCTTCACCCATAATCGCACACACTCAAACATATCCTGACGAGCACGTCGCTTACACAGACACTGTTCCACATACTCAATCTTACGCATATCAAACGATCCATACAACGGCCATCGCAACTCAGGATCCTTCTTAGTATATTTCCTCCACAATGTGCTGTACATTATGGAAGAAAGACCATGCTTCACATACATATCCCTACTAGGAGTCCCCTCTGGGGGAGCTGGAGCAGATTCCTCGAGGTTCAACCGGTTTCCCAAGCAGCAGCACCACTTACGGAGTGCGCTAAAAGCAGGCATGCTAGAAATAGTGCAAAATATGCAATATTATCAAATAAAATGGCACTTAATCGTTGCGCCGTTACAAGTTTACACAGCTCCGGAGAAATTTCTCCACATTACCTGCCTATATGTGTTGCAACGCATATATTTCACAAAGACAAATTCAAAATATGACTAGTCACCATCAATCAAGCTCAAATAGCCAAACCAGGCTTCAAAAACTCGGAGCAAGTACCGTACAACGGTTCTTACCAATCAAGAGTCCAGGTTCCAACTGCCAAGCTCCACAATCGCCCAAACGGCTCTCACGGCAGGACCGACAGAAGAGGTCTCAGTCGATGACCGGCGCCACCCAGACGGTCAGCTCGGAAGGGAAGGAAGAAAAACCTCGGGATGCCAGGGCTAAGACGCCGCTGGCAGTGATCACGTCCCCGGCCAAACTCCTCACCTTCGTCGCGACCAGTCCTTCGAGCATCCGAGTCGCCGATGAGCCCCACGTGACGGGCGCCAATTGATGAATACAAGCCCCAGCTAGGCCCGCAAGAGACAAGGGTTCGCTCTTCTGTAATGAAATCTACAAGGAAGTTGGCACGGAAACTGCAAAGTACAAAGACAACGTTTATTAACCCTTAAGGGTGGTCCTACAATCCACACAACACTCTTCAGTATTGCAAGGAGTAGCACACAGAACGTACATACACAGTCCCCTTATATACACAACAGAGGGGCTCATGAGTGGGTGGATAGCACATGGAGGCGAAGAACATTACCATGTAAGGTCATTCCCAATTCTAAATCGATACATGGGCGGAGCTAACATGCTCCTTGAGTCCGCAAAAACACATGGTCGAGCAGAACTAATTATAACAGACGTGGTCAGTTCTGGGCATGCGCCAGATGGACAAGAGGGCTATTTATAAACTGTTGCTAGGCAGATTACAAGAGCAACTAACACAGAGGCCGGACTCTCCTCATGGCGAACACGTGGCATCATGTCAATACAAAATGGAGTCCAAACTTCGGCCAACATAACGAAGAAAACTCGATCTAGAGGGGAAGCATTAATGTTTTCAGTAAATGCTTAATCACATTCTGCTTTAATTTACAACACCATGTTCTTTCAAGGCTGGAAGGCTGTGTGGCATACTTGAATGGCATTGCAGTATTCAGCAACTCATGACAGGATCACCTGAAACACTTTGGAAAGGTGTTGGGTAGGTTACAATAGGCAAAACTGACCATCAAGGAAACCAAGTGTCAGTAGGGAAGTCCTATGTAACCTACCTTGGGCTTAAAGTGGGGAAAAAGAAGATTTGCCCTTTGGATGCCAAAATTCAGTCTGTGATAAGTGGGAAGTGCGTATTACCCAGTCTGAAGTCAGGGCCGTTTTAGGATTAACGTATTACACTAACTTTGTGATGAACGACTAAACTATAGTTGCTCCATTGATCGATTTGACTTCTACAAAGCTATGCAGGAATGTAATATGAACTGAGGGGTGCCAGAAATATTGAGGAACTGAAGAAGTCACTATGCACTGCACCTGTACTGAAAGAACCTGACTACAGTCAGCCTTTCATTGTACTCACGGATGCCTCTGACAAAGTAGCTGGGGTAGTGTTAGTTCAACTCGATGACAAAGGCAGAGAGTGTCCAGTAGCCTTTATTAGTAGGAGATTACTACCCAGAGAACCAAACTGGCTGCTATTGAGAAGTGCTTAGCCATAGCACGGGCCTTCTATATGTTCCACCTTTATTTGTTTGACATTAAGTTTATGGTGCAAATGGATCATAACCCACTGAACTGGTTGATGGCTATAAAGGGAGAGAATCTCAAGTTGTTGAGATGGTCTATTTCTTTGAAAGGGTTAACCTTTGCAGTGGAGCCCAGAGCTAGACCAGACCACAGAACTGTGGATGGACTTTCCCACTGATCGATCTGATCACCCAATCTCTCCAGGTTAGGAGTTGGTTCAGTGTGTTCTTATCTGGGTGGGGGTTCTGTTGGGGCAGAAAAGTCCTCCGCTTGCTAATGGATGTGCACCCCTCTGAATCCATAATGCTGATTTTTATTGTCATAAGCAAACACGGATCATGCATGTGCACCATGACATAGGTCAGTCTAATGGATTGTTGGCTTGTTAGACTGGGAGGGATTGCCAAAGCTCAACACTCATTATGATGGAAGACTACTCCCTTCACCAGTAGGTAAGCAGTAAGAGTGCACTGGTGGCAACATACCATGTAGGGATCACTAGGAATGAACAGGCACTTTTTATTTAACCTCTGTCACTGGAGTGAGGCCTACAGGCTCACTCATTAAATAGTCTGCTATGTGCTTAACCCACCCGTGGCCTGCAATGTTTAGTCTGCATGTGGCACACTACATGAAGGATATGGTGTTGTGCAGTCTATATATGGTACATTAATGCACTGGCTGTATGGGTGCCTGTGAGTGGTACTATTCAAAGGTAATGCAGCACTGGACACTGTGTGGAGGTTATTTGCATGTACTGGGTGTATGTGAGCCTATGAGTGGTACTATACATGAAGTGCGTAGTGCTGTACAGTGCATGTATGTTATGTGCATGTGCTTGATGTATGTGTGCTGTGAATATAATATATGGAACACTCCGGATTCCATTTTGGGAGACAGATGACTGCATGGTGAAACACAAGGAGATTAGATAGAGGAATCCCCCCAGACAGATTTGTGTATTGCTGCATTTCAGTAAGATGGATAGCACACTTTGGCCAGAGGGAGAGCCTGACTGCCAGTACACTTCAAAGGTCACAAGGGAGGGTCTTGCGCTCATCTCAGGAAGGAATGTAGGCTGATAAGAGGATCATAACAAGTAGGTCTGAGGCCATAGGCTAACATTTTGATACATATGTCACTGTGGCTGACATCCAGATGTGACCTCTAGATACTTGCATGGCCTATGCTGTGGTGTTTTCAGATTTTGAGTCACTTTTGCGGTTACAGGCTGCTTTCAAGAGGAAGAGCAGGTAGAGGAGCAGGCACTTCAAAAAGAAGTAGATCCCCAATATAAACATCAAGATTCTTAACCACATTTATGGTCAGGAGATGGACTATAAGAAGGGGAGCTTGAGACATCAGAAATTGTCAACTTATGTCAGACTTTATGATTCCTCAGGGCTTGCTCAGTGCTTGAATGTCCACCTCCAGGCGGCATCAACTCTGAATACCATCATGGTGCAAACTATTGGAGTGGCCTGGGGGGGGAAAGGGTGCTGGAGAAGGAACTTGAGGGAGGGAGACTTGTAAAGGAAAAGAGCAGAGTTGTAACCAATCCTTCCAATACACTCCGTCTATCCATAATTACTTTATGTTTTGGGTAATAACATGGGTGTTTTCTCTGTAGGTTTCTAAGAAGGGAGTGCAAATGACAGATCTACATGACAGTGGTACAAAGCAACCTGTAGGACAACATTTTCAAAATGAGCGAGAAGTACATGTTTTTTAGCACAACATCCCCCAATAACCATGAACACCTAGCAGACTCCATTATTTAGCAGTCTAAAGTAGGTCTTGGTGCTCCAATCTGTAAAGATAGCTATCAACTTTTTACTTCAGTTTTCAAAAGGCTTTCCTGCACAGGTTGTATCGGTTTGATGGTTTCTTTTCCTCAATAGTCACAAAGTTATATCAAAAGGACATGGGATCTTCCTCACAACTTATTTACAAGAAGTCCCAAAAATGATGCCTTTCTGGAGCGTTCAGTCATATGAATGGTGTGATGCGCTCTTAGCCCCGAGATCGACCCGATTTCAAGCCTGCCGCCTTAATCAGGACGGGTTTGTTACAGATATTCTGTTCAGCTGTGGAAATTATGTCCTCATTTCTGCCATCTGATGCCTGAAGTCATATGAGACAACGCTCAACCCAGACGCGGAAGATGGAAATGCAACACTTTCACTTTCAAGTCCAGACAGGCGAATAGCAAGCGTGCGATAATGGGTGGGGCTTGCTTTTTACTAGAGTCCCTCCCAGTATGACCGCCACAGTAGAGAGGGTGGGAGATGTAGTCCCAGTGTACAGAGCCTTGATAAAGCAGGACTGTTAGGGGTAAGGAGCTCATTCACCTTCTGGGGCTATCAACAAAGAGGCAAGGTGTACTGGTTTCCCACTCTGGGTAGAGGGACAACAAAACAGACAAAATAAGGTGCATCAAAATAAAGTACAAAATAAAGGCACAACGCACTATGAGTGTCAACCAATTGTGGCAGAGCGGAATGTCAGTTGACAACACCACCAGTGCTTAGCTGTGGCGCAGTGTCTATGTCTATGTATTTTACCACACAACACACGGTGGAATAGTGCTTGAACCCCTAGAGTTGCTGCCATAACCATGACAATTTACAAGAAGCCGCATGGCCTGTGTGAGGAGGGAAATCTCTGCAAGACTGAGGGCCAAGTCCTACTAGTCTCCCAGTTGGGTGAGGGGACATCACCCAGGGAATCCAAGCCCCCTACCCTGGAGCCTAGAGCACCATTGCTTGCCTGCTTTCCAAGATCAGTGTGCCCTTTGAGGAAGAGGAGAGCGCTGGAGGGATCATGGTTCTGTGGGGACTCCAGTTCATTAGACTCTCTTTGCAAAGTGTGGGGACACGGCTACTGCATTGATCAGGTAATTGCCCCTGCGCTGGTGACCATCGTAAGAGGGCTGCCATGACATGAGCATGTTCATCACTGTGCTGATCCTCGAGTCTCTGTTCAGTGATCCTGTATGTCAGGAGGGGATGCTGTGAGAAGATTGATGTGCTGCAAAGAGCACAGCTCTTGTGTGGTAATGAGCTGTGACCCCATACGTCAGGAGGGGCTGCTGCTGAGGACATCACTGTGCCAGCCGGGACAGGGCTCTTGTGCAGTAAGGATACGGTGACCCCATATGCCAAAGAGACTCACATGGACAAGCAAGACGTGACCTGGTTGAAATCATTACCGGAGGAGCGAGCTCTCTGTGGGTACCCCAGCGCCTGTACTCCAACATGACAGATTCACAACAGTATCTTCGCACCATAACCCCCACCTTGAGATGGACCAGAGACTTACACTTCAAGGAGAAGCTGCAAAGAGTCTGGTTGCTGTGGTGGCATGAACATGTGTTAGAAACTCTATGACATCTGAGTGCAGCCTGCCTGGTTCACGTGCAGCAAACTCACCTGAATCAGCTGTTGCCACTCCAGCAACCACAGAACGGGTGTGCTCAGGAACTCCGGTTGCACCAGCCAGATGTGTAGGGTAACTCAGGCCTATGGGCAGGACATTTTTCACATTATAGCCCTGGTATCCCTGGAGTGGGGTGGGAAGGCCTTCGTTATTCCCCAGATGCCCATAGACTGCATTCTGAGGAATGAGTTGCCACAGGTGTAAGGAAAAGAGAGGGGCATCCACCAAGCGCACCCTGACGGTTCAGGTTTCTGGGGGTACCACTCCCAAACAGAGAGTACGGGAGCCCAGAAGGCGGGGTAGGGTGAGAGAGGACTCACCCCTGTCCCCTGTTCATCCTCAAAGTACAGGCCCTGGCTTACTTGGCCAATGTCAGGATACCTCCCCAGAACTGGTAGGAGGTTGAGTGGAAGTTGGGTGCAAAACCCCAGGGACTACTGCCCCCCCCCTACTGAGACACATCAGAGGTCAGAGAAACCTCAGCAGCCTTCAGGGAAGACCTTGTCAAACCCAGGGCTGGAAGAGAGACCAAACCAATAGCCACGCTTAGTGCCTCCACCTAGCAGTGGATGGCCCGGGGCCTGGCTCCTGACAGCTGTCAGTGGCCTCTGTTGGTTAGTGCCCTTATGGGCTGAGTATTCCTTGGGTTGGGGATAGAAGTCAGTCCCAATGTGTGGAATGGGCCACATCCCTTTGTTGGCCATGGTGGTACTGTCTGTCTACTGGAATGCACCAGTGATAAAGTTAAGGTTAGCTGCCGCACAGATGGGGTCCACAGATGAGGAGAAGGGTTCCCAAAGGGTGAGTTCAGTGGCTCAGGAGAATACAGACAGAGGGATCCAACTGAGTTCAGAGGTGGGTAGAAATGGCAAGTGCCCCTGCAATGGAGGGCCATTGTCCACATTCTATCATCTAAGCTGGGAAGTCCATCAAGGTATTGATTAGTCTCCACTGGCTTTAGGGTGAAGGGGGTCAAGTAGGAAATCGTTGTTTTTGCAGTGTCACCTCCAAAGGTTTTGCCTTCCTCCTACTTCTTTTTGCTGAATTCGTTGTTGTTGGCCTCAGGACTCTGAGCACTTTATCAATTCTAACTAGTGCTAAATTTCATGTGCTGTCTCCCCAAAACATGGTAATATTTCCTCATCGCTAATTGGCATACTTAATTTAGTTATAAGTCTCTAGTCAAGTATATTACGTGTACCCAGGGCCTGTAATTTATATGTGTAGTATGCCTGTAGAACTTATTAATTCCACCGACTTAAGTAGTCCTCTAAGCATGGTTCTTGCCTGCCATTGCAGAGCCTGTTTGTGCAGTTTAAACTGCCATTTTGACAAGGCAAAATAAACCTATTGCCAGGCCTATACCTTCCCTTTTTATGCATACGTGACCGCTAAGTTTGGCCCTAGGCACCCCAGAGGCCAGGGGCAATGTATTTATGAGGCAGGCCATGTACTTTTAAGTTTTACATGTCCTAGTAGTGAAAAACTCCCAACGTCATTTTTACTACTGCAGCACCTATATCCCCCATCGGATAACATTAGGATTCCCATATCACATTTTATAATTGTAATTCCCAATTGTGAAGAGATAGACATTTCATGTTTGGTGTATTTGGAATCACAATTTACAATCCAAACTTATGGCGAAGTCAGATTTTAAATTGCCATTCTGAATGTGGCACTTTTAGAAAGTTGGCATTTTCTCACTTTAGCCATTCGGTGCCAGCTGCATGTCTCTGATCACATGTCTAGGATAGGAGACAGTTGGGCTTTGTGTATTCCCCCTAGACAGCCACACACAATGGGAGCTTAGAAGTTACTTGATGGACCATCCTAGCAGGATGGTAAGGATGAGCTGGACCCAACCTCAATTACACCTGCATAGGCTGTGTCCTGTCCCCACACAAAGCTTGCATACCCCCCTGTAGTGAGTCTGAAGCCAGGGCAGGAAAGGAGGACTTCTGTGCACTTCAAAGGCATGTCTTTGACATCTCCCTCACCTCCAAGTCACAACTGGGTATAAGTAGTGGACCGCTGACACCACCACTTCAGTACACTTCTGGACCAGTGGATACCCTCATGCCTGGAAAAGAAGAACTGGACATGGTACCCATCTTAAACCTAGGACCCCAGATGGACTCAAAGGGCTAGTCTGCTGGCCTCTTGATCTCAGCCTAAGGAGCATAATATTCTCTCCAGAGCTCCTAGAGCCATCTTCAACATACTCCTGGTCCCTTGGAAGTGTTTTTTAAGCTCATAAGGTCAAGCTTTTGGGCTCTTTGCAAATGTAAACAGGTCAATTTGGTCCCGAACCACATCACTCACACAGAGGATCAGTGTGAGTCACCGAAGGTTCTTCTCTTTGCTCAGCCAGCATCATCCACCGGTGTGATCATCACTGAGAGGCTCAAGCCCACCTATCCACATGCCTGATCTGCTCTTTGTGCCAAGTCGACCAGCGACTCGCTCCTTGCTCCCCATGGACTTCTCCCCCATGAATGGGACTATTGGCACAAAACTTGAGAGGGTAAAACGTCAGCGGGACTAACAAAGGACTATATACGACCTGTGCTTCATTGTGGTTGATCTACATTTTTAGATTTCACCATGTCCAGCACAACAAGAAGTCCCCAGTTGGCAATTTATGTTTCTAAGCACTATTTTACAGATAATTCTTTGATAATTCATAACTTTGGTTCTACTTGTTGGATTTTGGTTATTTTGGTCTTGTGTGTTGTAATAAAATAAACTCTATTGTTTGATCCTGGTGTTGAGTCTTTTTATTTTGTGTTTTCTCTGTTTTACTGTTTGAATTGTTGCACAAATACTTTATAAATTGCCTCTAAATTTAAGCCTGACTGCTCTAAGCCAAGCTACTAGAGGGCCAGACCAGGTAAATTTAGGGTGTACTTGTGCCTTAGCCTGACTAGGAATGTGGTTACTGCTTGATTAGGGCTGAGTCCTCGGAAGAGGCTTGGAAAGTCCTTCATGATCCTTCTTGCCTGGTGAAAGAAGATGAGCCTCAGGTGTTCTTATGTGTGGCAGCTCAGTAGGGTGCCAGTTCTTGCTATGGGGATAAGTATGAGGATTTGTAGCATTTAGTCCCCATTACCTGAGAGTTTTTCTATGAGTGTGACCAGCTATAGTGGGCTACCATATGCGAAGATCTTGGCTTTAGCCTTTTCCAACCAAGGGCAGGTCTGCAGCTTGAATTGTTCATAGTTCATAATGTTAACAGATGCCCTGTGTCGATCTAGACAGGCAGCGCCACTTTGTCAACCATGATGTTGCACATGGGGGACAGTTTCCTTGTTCCGGATGGGCTGCAAAGATGTTGAAAAAATTGTTGTCTTCTCTGTTTAGTCTCTTTGACTGAGTGGTGGCTACGACCACTTCCCTGTGATGCCCTGTCGTCTTCCGTGATGTGCTTCAGTATGGATGATGGCCTATGTCTCACTTGGGATCTTTGGCCCTGCTCTTTGCTCCTACAGATTCAGGCAAAGGGATTGGTCTTTCTGCACTAGGAGCAGCTCTTGCTCCTTGCTGGGCAAACATTGCCTTGATATTGGCCCACACCACAGTTGCCACACCCGGGTGGAGTTTGGACCAATGCTGCTGTGGTTGGATGTCTCCCTGTATGCCTGAAGACTGCATCAACTCTTTCTGTCTTAATCCTCATGCTGTTGAGTAGGCACTGGAAGGCTGCAGGTTAAGGCCAGGCCTCAGGCAGGCACCATCAGGCTGCTGGGTATCATGGCATTCTGTACGGGAGTGGACAGGTGAGAGCGAGGACATTGCTCTGTTGTTCTCCCCTGTCGCTAGAGCTGCAGGCAGGCAGCTATGGTCCTTGATGGGAAAGGGGAGGGCCACGCTCTCCGACGATTGGGCCCTGAGGCTGCAGCGTGGCTGTTGGCAGAAGAATCGAAGAGTAAGCTACCACTTGGGATGATTGAGGTCCGGTTGTCTTTCAGAAGGCAGATGGAAGCCGCAGGTGGGCGGGCGCAGGGGAATGCATGGGCCAAGATAGTCATGACCTTGTCGCCAGTGTAGAGAGCCATGACCGGTAGTATCGAACTTGGATCCTGAGACTTAAATGAAGAAGCCAAGACACAATGTGCATTCTATCTGGCCATGGCCTTGAGCAGACCACATCCCATGTATTTATACCCTCTTGGCCACACTGGGTCACCAGGGTGCCTGCGTACACACTTTGCAGGTAGAGGCCGGGTGGCACTCTACAGGAGGGAGGGACTAATAATGTCATCAAGTACTAGCTACAGAGACAGGACTTCTTGAGAATCCTATGTCTCTTGAACATTAATAATGAGCATGTGAATGGGCTGTCAAGGAGGAAGGATGCCTGATAGTTTAGGACTGGGATGAGGAAGATTCCTATTTGGAGTAATGAAGATTACCAGTAAGTAATTGGTTTATTATCATGGCTTAGTGAAGTAAAGAATCCACTTTATGGATTTTTGTTTGATTCCAGAATACCTGTTTCGAATTTTCGTAGTGCAAAGCAGCCTTTTATCCTTTTGAGGTTGATAACATGAGTACCATTCAAGGAGTTAAAAAGAAATATTGATTATTGGGAAATAGTACAAAGAGACCTGCTTTTGGGTGAATGTGTGCTCTAGAAATACGCATGTTTTGTTTGTTGCTGTATATAGACTGAAAGAGTCTGTCAACTGGGTTCTTACAGCGTCAACACAGGACTCACGCCTTGCTTCGCATTTTGAATTAGAATTTTCCCAGCGTTTTCACATAGAATTACTACAGAATTCCCACACCTGCGGCAAGATCACTTTGTCATTGTGATTGTCATAATATTCTGGCCTTCCTTTCCCCCGTACATATTTTAATCACCTTGGGGCAGATTTACAAGCCCCTTGCGCCTCTTTTACGCCGCCGCTGCGTCACTTTTGTGACGCAGCGGCGGCGCAAAGCCAGCGCCATGCTGTGGGGTATTTACAATGTGACGCATCTGGGAGATGTGTCACGTTGTAAAGCCCTGCGCCACATGTAGGCGTTCCGGCGCAGGGGGGGGCGTTCCAGCGCAGGAACGCCTCCTAAAAGTGGCAGAGTGAAATCTACAAGATTTCACTCAGCCACTCTTAAGGCCATGCTGCGTCAAAACCCTGCACCTGCTTGAAGCAGGCGTAAGGATTGACTCAGCATTTTGAGGATAGGGCACCCCCGAGCCTTGCTGGAGCTGCGTCGCGCTTGCAACGCAACTCCAGCAATGCGCCGCCTTTACAGCAGCAGATGCATCACGCATCTGTCCATTTTTGCCCCATGTTGCGCCGCATTGTAAATGTGGCGCATCCATGGTGGCGGAGCTGTGACGTACAATAACTGGCGCATCCCTGCTGATATGCAGGGATGCGCCAGTTATTGTAAATCTGCCCCCTTGTATATAAAATACGCACCAAATTCTATCATTGAGCACTAATGTCACTTTAGTTCACTCCACCATAAGCTTCACCTTCTGTTGACAGCTCTGTATACAAATGTGTGAGTATATATAAATGCTTTATTTTATATAAAACCCCACAATACTCACTGATTTGTGTCAGTGTTTTTTGCCATGTGTTCCATGTTTCCAAACATCTCTGACATCATTGTTTTAAGATTGTTAAAATGAATATATAAGAAATAATTGCTTACAAAAGAAATATTTTGTACGCCCGACAGAACCATTGTTTTTGTTTATATATTCATACCCAGGTTCTGAGGGACACAGGGTCACCCCATTGTGTTTTAACTTTACCTGGGCTAGGTAGACATTCCCCTGATCCTATGATGGTGAATTGTCTCTCATTTCATGTCTAGGAATTATACATGTATTTTGGTACTCGATATGTGTTTGACAGCATTGTACAGCCCGTTTAGCCCTTGCATAAATCAACTTTTGGCATCAAACCTAATTGCTGACGGATATACGATTCAAATGAGCAAACCAGACCCAGGCTATATAATTCATCATTTATTTGGACTCAAGGGGCGTTTTCGCCCTCAGGAGTTCATTCCAGTGCAGACAGGAAGAACGTAGTGGCAGGGACTTTAGTGCCAAGGCATTCTGCCTTCAGCAAATGTATTTGCTGTTTTTGTGTTTGAGGCCCCCTGTACATGGTGTAGTTATATGAAATTAACTGCTCTTGCGAACTTAGGGGCAGATTTACAATCCCTTTACGTCACTTTTGCTCCGTCGTTGCGTCACTTTTGTGATGCAGCGTTAAAGTTGCGGCCGATTTACAACATGCCGCATATAGGGATATGCGTCACGATGTGAAGCCCTACGCCACAATAAACCTGTGTCAGGTTTAATGTATGCAGGGTGGGCGGTCCGTCGTAGGAATCCCTGTAAAAGTGCCGCAGTGAAATCTATAAGATTTCACTGAGTCACTTTTACGTCCATGCTGCATCAAAACCCTGCGCCTGGTTGAAGCAGGCGTAAGGAGTGACGCAGCATGTTAGGCATTGGGCGCCCCTGAGCATTGCTGGAGTTGCGTCGTGCTTGCGACACGACTCCAGCAATGCGTGACTTTTCCGTCAACAGATGCGTCAGAATTTATGACGCATCTGTCAATCCTTGCGCCATGGTGCGCCGTATTGTAAATACGGCGCATCCATGGTGACGCAAGGGTTTTGCATGTTGGCGCAGGGAAAGTGACGCTTCTCTACAGATGCGTCACTTTCTTGTAAATCTGCCCCTTACTCAATGAAAGCGCGGTATCCTCCCTAGACAGCTTCAATAGTAGTTGAGTGTATCATGTATATAAAGACTATTTTTTTGTAGATCACAAAAGTACGGTAAATGTTCTTGGCTCGGAGAACAGATTTATTTATCCCTTGGCTGTTGATGATTGGTCTTTGGTGGCGAGGATGGTAGGCCTCAGTACTAAATTGTTTCTTCCGCTGCGTTCCTGTGGCCGAACCCCTACGTAACTAACGGACTCGTTGTCATCTCTGGGGCATTCTGGGTAAAGGGAAGGTGACACCGAGCAGGAGGAACTAAATGGAGCTGATGTTGTGGCTCAGTGATGCAGAGGTGCTCAGGAATTAGCTGTACGCCAGCAGTTCTTCTTCCCTTTAATTAGTCTTTCACATTCTACGATTCTTTAGGGAAGAGCGTGATGACTCGCTGACTCACATTAGCGACTGTTAAACGTACTGGTCCATTTTATGTTTTACACCACAGGAGAATGCCTGAGTTCAAAGAGAGGGCTTGTGTTGTTTCAGTTGGTGGGCACTTCTGTTTGACGAGAGCATGGAGCTATGTTGCTGAGCTCGAGTGGGTGTCTTGATGGGCGCCGTGCATTCTTCTCATACTCTGAAGGCCACGTTTTTAAATGGATATAATTCCAGCTCTGAGAGCTAGGTGCAGTGGTTTGGAAAGTGTTGACTCTCTGCAATGCTGCACATTTGTGTTCAGGGCCTCGTTATGCATGCCTAGGGTTGCCACCTTTCCAAGGAAAAAATACTGGACATTTGTTGTTGTTTTAAGTGTCTGAAAAACAGAGCCCCCAGGATATAGCGGCATTGATTTACAAAATGGCAACGTTTACGGCATACAATTGTATTTATTGCAGGAGTTTTGCAGCAAACATTGTGGTTAAAATGTTACAGTTTATCTTTTTTTAGATTTTATTATTTTTGCTCACCCGAAGGCTGTTTACTAGGCTGCTTCATGCGACCCAAGGTTAAACAAGCATTGGTAAATGCAGAAGGTTTCACCTATGTGATTATTTATACATTTTTTGTTGTAAGTTTTAGCTTGGTGGGCAGGTGTAAAAGTGATATGGTAACCTAATATTTGAACATTTGAACAGGGGTACCTGGACGCCAGAAGGAATGGGTGTGACATACAAAAGGTGTGCAAGCTCACCGACTGATGTAGGGAATTTAATAATAATTAACTCTCTGTGGGACACTGTAGGACATGGGTACTCACAAACTTTCTCTCGGGGGACAAATTTAAAGTGTAGTTTGTGGCTGAGGGCCGCATCGGTGGGGGCGGAGTCATTGGGGGTGGGGCAATTGGGGGCAGGGTCAGTGGGGATGAGGCTAGAGGGGGAAAAAATCACTGCCGTTTCAAAACATTACTAGACAATGCTGTATTTCCAAAGCAGATGTAACTACATGCAGCACATGTTTATAATATTTTTTTATTAGCAGACAATAGCAATCATAAGTGGGATTGCATGGCAATTTGCAGCAACCGGATATTCAGCACATGCCCAGAGCATAGAATTGCTAACCAGCCAAAGCAAGCATTAGCAAAGCCAAAAGGTCTAGCCTTGGCAAGATTGCAATGAATTGAGAACTTGCTGCCGTCTTTGGCCCAGTCACTGAAAGTGCACAGGTGCACTCGCCTAAATTCTCAATGTGTTTACATTTTATAATCATGGCTAGTAAGAGTGTTTTCAATATTGTAACACAGCAGCCGCTCACTAATAGTACTGCAAGTAATGTCTGTGACACCACTCCTATTTCTCATATGTGAGTTCCTGTTTTGATCTTACATTATTACAATGGCATGTGAGACAGGTGGGGAGAAAGAGAGATGATACTCACAGCCGGCATTCCTACCACCCTTCCACCCAGACTCAATGCTTTTCTATTGTATTGAATAACGCACAACTTGTAGATAGAAAATACTCTGCATAATCCTACGGTCTGAAGAGTAGAAATGCAGCAGCATGGCAGGACACGTCACCATCATCATAAAGCTCCCTTCAACTGCCAACCTTACATCACTTAGAATGCCCATACAATGTCGCCTATTATTACATAAAAACAATCGTAACCTAAGCATCAAGCCCACAGTATTTTCTGTTTAATATCTGTAAGCCTCTGTATCTTAGCTACTGTAATACAGCTTGTTAACAAGTTGAAGCCTCTTTGCTAAACAAATATGGACTTTTAAGATGTTAGCATCCTTTCTTGCCAAGTTGCCAGAAACTCTCCCAGAGGACGGAAGGATAATTCAGCTGATGTGGTAAGGTTGGGGTGACCCCAGTAGTTGCCTCATTCACCGGCCTATGAATTCTGTGAAATATTGGTGTCTCGGTCCCCTCACTACAGACGTTCTGCTTGGGCGGGGGGCGTCATCATTTTGCGTATGTCGCTGGTAAGGCCCTCACTGGGTGGCATTCATGCAAGCTGCTACGGATCTGATTTGGCACTTGAAAGACTATGACGCAGGCCTATATTAAACATCAACAAACCGGAATCCCCATTTGAACCCCTAAATGTAACTGGTACCAAAGACACGTCCAATTTCTCACATACACTGCCCTTTCCAATTTCAAAATGTAATTCTCGTTTTTACTGAATACTAATCATTTGAAGCAAATAATGACAAGAAACTCCCGAAGCTTCAGAGGAGAACAGCGCGGGTCATGACGAGTGATTTTTTCATTTATTTAATGCGTTTTAATATAGCGTGGACTTTACCCGAAGGTGTCAGAGTGCTTCACAATAGGCTGAAGGTTTTCCGGCTGCAGTGAAGATTCTCCGGGCCTACGGGCTGCGAGGACGTTGACGTCGTCACCACGGACACAGGAAGCTTCTTAAAAGGTCTTTAAAAGTCAGCTGTAAAAGCGCTAGTTACAGCTGACTTTTAAAGGGCCTGGGCTTCGTGCCGGGTGCCAGGTGTGGCGTCTCAGAGGCTCAGGCCAATCAGAGGCAAGCATAAGCAGAGAAAATGGTCGCAGGAGCAAACGTTGTGAATACGTATTAAATACGTATTCACAACGTATGCTCCTGCGGCCATCTTCTCTGTTTAAACTTTACAGGAAGGACTCGTATGGCAACAAGGTCCGCGGTGCGCCAATGAAGGCCGGGCGGGCCGCCAGCGGCCCGCGGGCCGTACTATGAGTACCCGTGCTGTAGGAGAATAAGGCACAACATTACAATGGGCTCAGCCAGGGAGAACAAAATGGTGCAAAAATAAAATGCACAGGCAAGCGACTAACTAATGGGACAATACATATCACTGCCTGAGCAGGTGGGTTTAGATGCTGTTGTAGGTTCCTGGTGTAGGGATGAGAGGCAGAAAGGAGTGATATGTGGAGTCAATATGCAGGCACACCGGTGTAGCACTAATTGTGCTGAAAAAGGGCCTTAGTGAGTGTGCAGCTTCGGACAGGGCATTATAGACTAGTGCATTGGTCTGTGTCATTCCACTGACTATTTAATCCACCAGTGGACTAGCCCATGTCCGAATCCTGGATTGATGTGAGGAGACTATATGCAGGGCGCAGGGCACACTAGGGTCCAACCAAGGTCTTATAAGTTGTAGGATAGCACAAAGATGACCAAGAAGGGGCTGGATAGGTTGGCATGCTAAGGTTGGAGGAATGGGGATGACATGGGGAGGCAGGAAGGGGGGCATCAGCAGATGCAGAAGTGCATATAAAAGCTGCAGGACGATGTAAGCTACAGAGGTGTGATTGGCCACACAAAGAGGGTAGAGAGGAGCTGCTGCAGCCGGTTAGGTAGGGCAACACACACATTTAGGCAATAGGGAGGGGTGATCATATAAACTGGCTGCATGTCAGGAAGTTCTCAGAAGGACTGTAGAGGGGCATCCAGGGTTCTATGCAAATCCTCAACGGGCAGGAACACACAGCAGCAAGCATTGTGGAGGCACAAAAAGTACATGCAAAGAATGAAGGGAACTCTCAGGAACAAATCAGGACACAAACAAGTGGCACAGCAACGTAGGCTGCTGGCCAACATGGCTTAACATATTTTTTTTAAAGCACAATGAGCGGTCAGTTTTGCCTCCGTCGAATCGCTTTTCAAATTTTATTTTACTTTAAGTCATGGTGGACAGCATCCTGTGCTGCTCTGCATCATGTAAAAAAAGAGATTGGGGGTTTAGGAGTTTGAGCCAAGATGAGGGAGGAGGTTGCAAAAGACATCGGAGGGTGGGGGGCTAGGTGAAAACACAGTGATAGGGAAGAGGAGGGGTGAAACCCCGGGTAGGCTGAAAAGTATTTTAGTGTTGTGCATGAGTGCACAACACAAAAAACTGTCTTGATTCACAGTGCTTAATAGCTTGAAAACAGTGAACACACCAGCCACATACCCAGTAGACAACAGGAGTCTCAGCAAGGGCCCGGGCAACACAGTGTGCCTAGTGTGGATGGGGGTGGCCCTTACACTACAACACGATCAACAAAATATTCATAATTGAAAACTAGCCAGAGACTGTGAACACTTATAGCAGTGGTAGACACAAATCATCTCTGAGTTGGCTGAGTGGCAGTCGCATACTGTGGACCTGGGGCTGACAGACTCTTTGTGATTCCAGCACCCTCAAGGCTGCACAGCCGAGATTTGAGCGCTACAAACTCTGATCCCAGTCTGAGTTGCAGCTGAAAATTGAAAAATGTGCTGTATAATTTGGCTTTTCTTACCGCATAATTTGTCCCTCCCCTGTTGCATAATTAGAGTTGTATTAACTAGGACCACTTTTGAAATCTCACAATGGCAATCAGATATGCGGAGCGTGAGGTGAGAGGAACCGTCACTTTGCAATTCTTTGCACAATTTTAAATTTTGATAATCTCGATTTTTTTACCCGCATTTGGTCTCAGTTCCTGAACCTTCTTTTTAATTAACCCAGGTTTTAGCCACAGCGCGCACTTTTATATTTGCTCTGACCTTGTATTTTGCACATTTGTTCAGTGTTCACTTACTGTGTTTCTGCCTGCATTGTTCATCTCAGCTTCCCCGGTCCAACGCCGGCGTCTCGCCGTTTGATTGGAGGGAAGCGGACACACCCCCACTCCAGCCCGGCCTGACCTCCGGATTGTTTGACTTCCGGGGAGGTGGGTGGAGCTTAGAACTTTTACGCGCCCGGCCAGCTACTTAATCTCATGCTGGGCCGGACGCGCCGAAGGCACGCCAAAGGCAAGCACGTCTGTGCCCATCCGCGCCAAGGCCGGGACAGGGGCTGTAAATGATGCCCAAATTCTCACAAAAATAGCGTACACAGCTGTGGCACTGAAGCACCTCAATAGCAGGGGACACAGTAAGTGTTTAATACCTCAGGACAAAATAAGGGGGGCCTGCTCCTGCTACTATTGCAGGACTAACCTCCCCATCGATTTTTCCACCCTGGATAACAAAACCAGCTCCACAATTTCTACTTGCAATGCTCAAATTAAAGGAGGCCTAATTAATGCCAGATTAATGAGCAAGCATGGTCAAGATGTTAGGGACCTAATTATAGATCAACAGCTAGACTTGTTATTTGTTACCGAGACATGGCTGAAAGATTGGTGTAGCCCAGACGTTGCCATCGCCCTCCCACCCAGTTATACGATCTATAGGAAAGATAGAAGGGTTGGCAGATTATCCTACGGGACACGTTTCATTGTACTTATTTCGATCTAGATACAATCAAAGGAGCAGAAAGCCTTGGTTTTTGTCTCTCCCTTAATGCCTCCATGTCCTTTTCAGATGCCCTGGTTTACCGTCCACTGGGTCAGAGCAACACCTTTACAGATTCACTTGGGGATACCTTGAGTCATCTCCTGCTCAAATTTGCCAATTTTACTCTGTTAGGGGATTTTAACCTCCGCTTAGAGGCTGAACTGATCTAGGAACAGAGAACTTTTTCCAAACTATTGAACTACTCTCGCTGTACCAACTGGTGGAGGGTCCAACGCACCAGGCAGGCCATACCTTGGATGGGGTCTGTTACAATCTGTCCTGGTTATTGGTCGACATCCCCTCCCCGCAGTTATGGTCAGACCATTTCTATCTTCCCCTTACACTTAGAATCCCCCAGAAGATCCACCCTGACAAGTCATCCCCCGAACCCCAACAGGGGCGCAAATGGGCACAATTAGCTGTTAATCCCAAGCTAGCATCCTTGGTCCGGGCCCAAAACCCAACTCTGACAGGGAACACGGGACTAGACTCACGCCTTTTTTAGTCCTGGATATCCACTGTATGCAACAAACTTAATCCTCCAGAGACGCCGGGCAAGCACAAGAAACCAAAAACTCAGAAGGTCCCCTGGTTCTCGCCCGCATTGGCACAAGCACATTTGCTATGTAAACAACACGACGAGCGGAAATGGAGAGAATCGTATAACGCTGAACAAAAAATAGCGTATAGAAATAGTAAAAAGCTTTGTCATCATCAGATCAAGCTTTCTAAAAAAGAATACTTCACAAAAGAAATACATGAAGCTAATCAAGACCAAAAAGTAATTTTTTCGGTCGTGAAGTCATTTACAAACCCCAAAGCGCAGCAGAAGGAGCTACCCTCCTCGCAAAAACTGAGTGACAACATTTCAGTATTCTTCGAGGAAAAAATTCAAAATATTCAAAAAGATTTCCCAGTGGCGCCTGCTCATGACCAGGATACCATCCCGGATCAAGTCCCAATGGATGCCACCTTCTCCATCCGAACTTTTGAACCAGTCTCACTAGAACAGACCCGTGAGGCCATAGGAACATGCAAATCAGGCTTACCTTTGGATGCCTGTCCCCCTATGATTCTTCATAAAATCATAGATACGGTCAATCCTATCATAAACCAAATAGTCAATTCCTCCCTTAGCACAGGCATAGTTCCAGATGAGTGGAAGCTTGCATTGGTAAAACCTCTAAAAAAGAAACAAAGCATCGATCCTTCGGTACTATCAAACCTCCGCCCTATTTCTCCACTTCCCCTACTGGGTAAAATAACTGAGAAATTTGTCCATAAGGAACTAACCAAATTCATCGAAGATTTTAATATCCTTCATCCACAACATTCTGAATTTCGCCCAAAGCACTCCACAGAAACGGCCCTCCTGGAGATAACCGATACTTTAAAAACTATTGCGGACAAGGGCAGGAATGCGGTTTTGATTTTATTAGACTTGTCAGCTGCGTTTGATACCATTTCACACAACATTCTTCTGAAGCGTCTCGAATGTAGCGGCATCTCTGGTATTGTGTTGGAATGGATTAAATCATTTCTCACGAACCGCAGACAAGCGGTTACCCTTGGTACATTCCTTTCAGTAGAACGTAACATAACAACAGGTGTCCCTCAGGGCTCTTCATTGAGCCCATTGCTGTTTAACATTTATATGACCCCACTCATCGCTCTGATTGGATCATTTGGGATCGAAGTTACATCTTACGCAGACATGCCCAAATGATCCTTTCAGTAGATAACATTTCCACAGATGCTGAATCCAACTTTAAAAGCTGCCTATCTGCTGTCCTCCAGTGGATGAGAGACAACCACCTTAGATGCAACACGGACAAAACTGAAATACATCCTATAGGGAAAGATGTTCTGTTCCAGCCTTGCAAATGGTGGCCCGAGGGAACCACTCCTCCGCCAGACAAAGTCAAGGTGGCCAAGATTTTGGGAGTACAATTTGATACTATGCTCTCTTTCCTCCCACATACTACAGCTGTAGCATGGACATTCTTTAGGCTTATTCAATCGCTAAAAAAAATCTTTGATTTTATCCCGCTTGCCGCAAGGAAATCAGTGGCAGTGGCCCTGATTCTCTCGCGTTTAGATTATTGCAACAGCCTTCAGGCTGGAACCAAAAAAGCAATACTAAAGAAGCTACAAGTGGTTCAACACGCTGTGGCACGTCTTGTGCTTAAACTCCCATGAAGATTCTCAGCCTCTGCAGCACTAAAAAGTCTTCACTGGCTTCCGTTGTACAAGAGGATCCTTTTTAAAATCCTCTTAATCACCTATAGAGCCAGGCTTAACTTGGGTCCTAAGTACCTCGCAGCACGGTTCACTCTACATCACAACTAGGTCTCTCAGGTCATCATCTGCTAACCTTCTCAATCCCCCCACTTTCAGATATAAAACGAAAGGAGGAAAGACAGTGGCCGTTCTTGGGACCGAAGCCTGGAACCTACTGCCACCTCATCTAAGGTTACTGAAATCAGAAATTCAATTCAGGAAGACTTTGAACACTAGGGTATTTATTGCCCCAGACGAATTATGCCTCTCGCTTATTTAGTATCTTTATGGCCCACTCTCACCTCCAATCATCCAGCACCAGGATGCTCCTCGCGGAGTGGCAGTTGCGCTTTACAAATACCAAATTACATTACATTAGATTACATATGGGACGATAATAACAAAGTCCATCCCATTAGATCTCAGATCCATGTCTCCCTCCAACCTATGCCTGCTCAGAACCATAAACTTTATCAAGATATCTCAGAATGGACAATCTAGTGCAGTAACCACCTCAGTGGACTATGAACATAAGAAATACCATAAAGGGAACTGTAGACCTGCTCAAAGCTGCCTGCTTACTGAAAACCATAAACTTCCCACATAGGACCAAAACAAAGCCAACATTCTTCCAATCACCCACCCTACATGGAGTAGCATGCTACCCATGTAGACAAGCGATTCAGCGCCCAACATAGGGGTAGTAGGCGCTATATAAGTTGCAATACGTTAATCTCTGTCTAAATAGTGATGGTGGGAGGTATTGTTGCACTTGTTGCACCACCAACACACCAAATAAAGACATTGTGCAGCCTTTTTGTACAATTGTATGACAAGGTCACTGCATCCGAAATGGATACTTTAACCAAATTAGATCCTGAAAAACTACCTTAAAGGTGGCAGCCTTATGTGCTCTAAGAGAAATATCAGTTGGAATGCGATCCAAAGATCAAGGGACACATTTGGTAACTCATAATTAGAGACATTGGGATTCCACGGTACTGAAATCAACATGGGAACAGATTGCTAATATGTAACTGCAGCTGGCACATGCTTTCCCCCACGTCTCATATGTGGTTTGGCACCTTGTAGATTGTCCTTGGGTTTACTAGGTTAGCAGACATCAAAGTGGAAGTAACGGATTGACAATTTTGGGAAAGAGAGCTAAGTCCTGTGTTGCTGCAAAATTAAGCCTGCGAGGACTGTGGTAGCAGGGCAATTTTATGTGTCATTGAATGAGCAACACATCCCATCCTGTGTGGATGGAATATGCAGACTGTTAACTAATCTAGTAATGGCATTGGAAATTAGGGTCCAATCACTCTGACACATTATGTCCTCCAAACACCCTAATTCCGCACCCCGCTGATCCACTACACTAAAAAAAATCAGTACAAGCAAATATACTCGTGCGTCTCTAGAGGGTTTTCTGCATCACAAAAATCTTTTAAAATAGTCATTTTGCAAGTAAACGGGACCTGAGAGTGTTTCAGAAGGATCCTTAAAGCAGCAATATATTTCTGTCTTTGAACCAACCGGTCATCCCCACTGTGACCTCTGAATGGAAATATTCTGTCACGCAGGTATTTAAAATTATTTCAATCATGTGGCTTGGCTGTTCAGCTGGGGGTATCATAGTACAAAAAAAATCTACATAAATAGAATACTGCCCCCTTTGGTTGACAAAATTGAGTATATAGTCAGCAATTTACTTTATTTCCCTGTTACTCAGTGCTTTAATCTTCAGGATTTGGAAAGGTTATAATACCTAGTTGCAAAGCACTAAACAGAAAACTATACATTTATGTTGTGTGTGGCTGTTTCTTTAGCGTGGATGAACAACTTACCCAAAGATAGTACAGAAGCTGTGGGTGTGCGGGCAAAGTTTAACTGCACCAGGTACATCAACAGCATGTGATTGTTTCCATTAGTGGGTATCATCCCCTTGCCCACTGCCGTCTGCCCCTAGTATAGCCCCGGAGTGTAGCACTAGGCAGCTTCGAGAACGCAATTCTGGGGCAATTCCCAAAAGTAAACAAGGGCGCCAACCCAATATTGGCAGAAAGGGCAAATATCCCAAAAGCACACATAAGCCGCCAATCCAAATCGGGAAATTGAACAAAACCCCTGATGCTTCTGAGCAATCCCTGCAGGTGGTTCTATCGGATAACCCTGCCCCTCAATCTAACTTATCACCAATTAGGATAGTGAGCCAGGATGAGGGAGGAGGGCAAAGCGTAGTGGGCCAGGGAGGGACCCCTGATCCATTGCATTTACATGACATACGGGACGTAATTAGGTCCTCCCTTTGTCCTGTGGAGGACAGAGTATTCAAAATCGAACAATACCTAGCCAGGATTGAATGTATCTTAGGGGGCCTGTCCCTTGCGCCCAACACCACTCACAACCTAGAGGCCCCAAATCCATCTGCTAATTCTAGAGCAAAGAAAGTCCTGTCGGCCCCCAAAGTTTTACCACCAGCCCATTCTGAAAGCCAATCCACAACTATCTCAAACATGCCCACTCGAGCTGGTAACCCAAGAAATCCTATCCTGCCTAGTACATCAGAATTAAAAGAGGTTGCTAGGCCACTGACACCTGGGTCTCCTACCAGGGCTAACATTCCCAACTTACCACCTGAAACCGCTCCTTATGTTGTAATTCTAGCAGGAGTCCCCGAACTGGAGACTAATGCAGTTGAGTCACCCACAACCCTAAAGAACAGGGTTGTGCATTGGCTCAACAAAAATAGACCATTACCACTGCACGTCAGCGCCAAAATTCTCATGGTAAGACGGGTCCCATGGGTAGGCCATCTAGCCAAAAACATAAGGGGGGATTGTATTTTAATTAATTTTAATGATACCAAAACTGTTGAGCATATCTGCCACTGGAGGTCCACTACCTCAGGGTCATGCATCTCAGCCCTCCCTCTAACCTATTTTTATCCTCCCGGCCACTTTACGGAACCATGGACAGTTGTACATAGAAAAGGGAGATGTCTTCCATTGGGGAGCCGGCCCACACCCCCACTGCCCTTAGACTTTATTCCCACAGAAAATCGCTACAGCAGCCTTGAGGCTGTTGACTGACTGGAGGACAGTAAATCTACTCCAGCCACTCCTCTGCTTCTCTCAGGCTGCTGTTCCTCAGAGCCCATTCCATCGACTGATCACCTGGGCTCGAATTCACCCACCCCGTTAACTAGACTGAAGAGGTCTATTACCAACCCCAACCCCCCCCAAAACCATCCCTCAAGCGCCTCTACTCCCGGGGCGATTATCCCTAGTCTTCTTAAGATCGCTTCTTGGAATATAGCTGGTTTACGTAACAAGCTAGACCTCCCTGACTGGAATGCTTTTATAGAGGATCATGATATATGCATTTTCCAGGAAACCTGGAGTGTCGATCCATTGTACAAACCGGGATTTTGTTGTTTCTTTACACCAGCCATTGCATCAGGTCGTGGGCGCCCTTCTGGTGGCCTTATGGTTTGGATCAGGGCAGATCTCAACTTGAGGGTCACCATTGATGGCCGCTCTACGCCTGATATAATGAGACTCATCATCAAAGGTACTCCGAGCTGTCCAACTTGGGAACTTTTTAATGTCTATTCTCGTGGTACCCAAGGGGGTGCCAAGTCGCCCACCATCATAGCCCTCTCAGAAATACTTTCCACATGCCCTTCTAACTCTTACCTTCTTGTCGCCGGTGATTTCAATTGTTCTTTTGAACCACTTGCCACAGAAGACATACTGGGCACACAAGATGAGGACACCAGATGGAGCATCCCCCTACTTTCCCTAAATCCCGTAAAAAGATGGACCCCGGCCGTAATTCAAATGAACGCCCTAGCATTAGAATTCGGCTTAAGAGCTGCCAATGGGCGTACACCCTCCGATTTAGCGGGCGCTAATACCTTTAATAGGGTTGGCAGCCAAAGCAGAATCGATTATATCCTGATCGACAGGAGGGGATGGAAATCTGTTGTCGACATGATCGTAACACCATCAATCAACAGTGACCATAACCCCCTGTCCCTCAGTATGCGGGAAATTTGGCATAGACAGGATACATCATCCCACTCAGGAATGCAATTGATGACCAAGAAACTTAAGCCCTCTAATTGCGGTAGATTCCTTAAATGGTCCAAAATTGCCCTTAGCGATACTAAACTTCTTTCGTTGGAGAATATCCTCATTGACTATACTACTAGGCTTTCTTCAGTATCTGAGGACAAGCCTACCTATACCAAAGTCTATGAGGAATCCATGAACGCAATCGGGACGTTGTTCATTGACCATAGGAAAAAACTTAATCCCAGAGTCAAGTCAGAAAATGACTGGTTTAACAAAGACTGCAGAACAAAGAAAAACTGCCTAATCTCTGCAATTAAATCTAATAACCCTGGCGAGGTCAGGCAAGCGAGGTTGCTTTATAGGCAAGCACTCGCTTCCGCTAAAAAAGACTGGGATGAACAGCGCTGGATTTCACTAAAATTAGCGAGCCACGCAAAAAATGGCGAGCTATTTTGGTCTATCCTGAGAAGATCTACCAACCATGATCAGGCTCAAATCCCTAATCACATTACGGATAGGGATTGGTTCAATCATTTCAGGAACCTGTATGCGGGTGTTGAGGACGCGGTAGACCCTTCCACCTGCCTAGGGTCCGCAGTAGAACTCCTCGACCACATCCCATTTCCAAGCATCGAGGAGAAAGAGGTCCAAACTGCCATTGACAAGATTGTATCTGCCAAGGCACCAGGTCCTGATGGCATTCCAAGAGACCTTTTCAAAGCTAACACCAAGGGCTGGGCTATGTTTTTTACAATTTTTATTAACAGCCTATTGAAGGGATCTCCGGTGCCGGAGTCTTGGAAAGGTGCAGAGGTAATTCCCATCTTTAAGAAGGGCTCCAGGGGAGACCCGGCGAATTATCGCCCAATTAGCCTTATTGATTCTGGCCAGAAACTGGTCGGTAGGGTACTCCTGGAGAGGATACATTCCTGGGTGGATGAGAAAGGGATCCTAACCAAGTTCCAGGCGGGCTTTAGGGCCTGCACTAGCACAATTGACCAAGCATTTAGGCTAATGCTTCTTTACTGGAAGACGGTCACCATCGGCAAGGGCGCCCTATATCTTGCGTTCATCGACCTTAAGACCGCCTTTGACTTGGTCCCCCGCGACCGCTTGTGGTTGATCTTGGAGGAGCTGGGAATCCCCTCCTACATTCTGAAACTCCTTATCCAAATGCACGAAGAGAACTTCGCCTGTGTTAGATGGGGGACACAGGGCCAGAAAACCAAAAAAATACTAGTGAACAGAGGGGTTCGCCAAGGGTGTGTCTTGGCACCAACACTTTTCACACTGTTTGTGAATGGCGTGGTTTCCTTTCTACTTGAAGTCGAAGCGGATGTCTTTTTGCGGACGACACTCTTTTAATTTCAAAAACACCGTCCGGAATACAGAAGCTTTTACAGCGCTTCTCTTTGTTCTGCGAGCAGAGAGGCCTCGTCATCAATACTGCCAAAACTAAACTCCTCTATTTCAATCCATCAAGATCTTCCGGCTCTATTCTGACCCTAGATGGGAAACCACTTGAGCGTGTCGGGGAGTTTGATTACTTGGGAATCAGAATCTCCGACAGGCTCAGATGGCAGCCCCATATAGATAAAATGGCACTTAATCTCAAACGGGTAACTGGCGCCTTGGGAAAGGAATTCCGGGCCTCTACCTCTAAACCCATTGCCCCAGTATTAAACATCTATGCCGCAAAGGCGGTGGGTAGTGCACTTTATGGCGCGGAGCTATGGGGCTACAGCTGTGTTGATTCACTTGTGACCAATGAAAACAAGTTCTTTACAGAACTTGTATCTCTCCCCAGGGGTACTCCAACCAAACCACTCCTCAGTGACTTTGGTAGACATTCAATTAGAGATTTAGCCACCCTTCGCCCTTTGCTATATTGGGCACGGTTGTGGCGCACCCCTGAGCTCTCTAGCTATGCTGACGGGCTTAGGGAGGTCATGAATATGCAAGGAGCCCATAAAATCGAGTGGCTCACAAACACCAAAAAACTTTTGGTCGCAACTGGTCTTACATCTGATCGGCCCGTGGGGGCACCAATACCAAAGGTGGAAGTCAAACGAGCCTTCTGGGCTTGGGTGGACGCCTCGGAACAAAGAGATCCTAATATTGGAAGGTTGACAGAGATTTTTCATCAACATAAACCCACTCTTTTTTTAGAACCTTACCTTGATTTTATCACTAAGCCCAAGGATAGATCGCTCTTTATTCAGTTTAGATTCGGGACACTCCCATTACGGGATCATACTTGCAAGTGGAAACCCCCCCACAAGACTCTCCCAGATTGTCCATTCTGTTCTGGCGCTACTGAAAATATTTCTCATTTCTTCTTTGCATGCCCAGCCTATTTATTACCTAGGATGAAATGGCTTAGGCCAGTTTGTGTACTCCTAGGAACAAGGGATCACATTGATGCTATGAGAATCCTTAAAACCTCTACCAACACTACTTTAGTTTGCGGGGTGGCCAAATTTTTAGGTTGGGCATGGCTAATTAGGCAGAGATTTATCAGCTCCAATTAAACTCTTTTTAACTTTTTTTCTTAACTCCCAAAGCTGAAAAATGTAATACATTTTTTAGATATTTATTGTATATTACTTAACTTGATCTTTTCTTACGACATGTCTTAAAAAATGATTTTGTAATTGTGTTTTTATGTATCTTGTGCTTTTATGACATCACGTGTCGAAATAAAGCTTTGATTGATAGTGGCATTAGTGGGTAAAATCTGCATAAAAAGACAATAAGCTGGATTTGGAGGGGTGGCACATGGAAGCAGTCAGGGCCTGGTGTCCAATAAAAGTAGACACCAGAATGAAATGTGTATTCTGCTGCCACCCAACGCTCAGCGTACCTGCCTGATCTGCATAACACACATGAAATGCAAATCCACCCACAGATGCTTGCATTGAAGTTGGGAGCTGCTCAATCACACATTGCCTAACCATGTACAAGTCAAGGCTACTAAAGGTGACAGGAGACAAAGCAAAGTTGGAACACCGACAAGGCTACTCATGTTTTGCAATGCCTCAGTGTTTCATGTGTACATACACATCTTTTTCCCCTCCTCAAGATCCTAAATCCTCCCTCTTGTGCCCCTTTATAAAACTGCTCAATCAGAACAAGTGTGCAGCAAGGTCTCCACTCGCACTCTGCTGCGCGGGCATGCTCGCTGCTGTAGATTCATAATTGTGACTCAACCATAAACCGTCGCTCAAACTGTTCTGAGTTAAATCTTGTGATTCAGTGTCCTACGCTGGTGAATGCATTCTTTGTGTCCCGCTGGTCAAATACATTATTATTGGAAATGTAACAAGAAAAATCATAATGAAAGAAATGTGAACATTTACCGACAAAACGAAGAAGGTGAAGTGGAAAGTTTGTAAACAGGAAGTCACTTGGGTCCTGCTCTCAAGCACAAAAGATTATTATGTCTTAAACAAATTACTCCATGAAAGACCTTAGGTAAAGGAGATGACTTAAAAAACTACACTCTCGAAAGGGAATAAGCAGCAAGGGAAATAGGCGATACTGTGCCTCCTGAGTAAGTCATAACAAGATGGGCACATTTCTCGGTTTACCGGCACAGCAATACAGCTATTGCAAAAAAATACAAAATGCTAGTTAAGCTCACAGGTTAGGAGGCTTTGAAATACCGACATTATAAGGAAATGTTTTCACAACAGGAGTTACACATCAGACGGGTTGTGATGTAAATTCATGCAGCCAGGGGAAGATAAGCAAACAGTAAATGCTTTGCAGCCTTTACCTAATAAAAGAAGTTCCACTCAACAAAGTGGTTGAGAATGAGTACTTGGGCTATTTTGCACTGATAAGACACTGTGGGTTTTTCCCAACCCCTCCTTCCAACCACCGATGCTTCCCTATCAACCTCATCCACAGTTTTTCTCCAACCAGCCTTTTTTAAGGTCTGGCCGAGGACGCTCGAGAGGCCGAAGGAGACAGCAACAAGCACAAGTGCAATGGAGCGATCCGCTCTCCCCGAGGACCTCCCGGAGTATGATGAAACCCACTTCTCAACCAGGGAGCAGCCACAAGGCGACTTAGTGGTCAATCTGAGCGCCTGTTTGCTGCCCTTAGAGGAACAGGCAGCACTTAACAGAGGTTTTGGATATGTTCCTACCTACAAGGGCGAGACTTTTAAATTCCAGCAAGAATTGGCACAATTCTTTCGGAAAATCCGCCTGCATTTCTTTTTCAAAGATAAAACCACAGATGTGGTAGAAGAAGGTCACACCAACACTGGGTTAAAAAATCCTCCATCTCACCTGATTTCCTCACAGGTGTTGACTTTTGGAAAAGCGGTCACTGAAGAAGTGACTAATCTGCATACCACCAACAGACGACACTTTCAGAACCTCCCCTATAAAGAACAGAAGGCTCTCCAGACACGGGCCAACGATGAAACCATCATGATCAAGACGGCAGATAAAGGGGGAGCAATTGTTATTATGAATACTTCTTCTTACCGAACTGAGTTTTTTATGTCAGCTCAAAGATAGACGATTCTACCGACCACTCAAAACTGATCCAACCAAGAGATTGACATTGGAAATCACCAGAATGGTGGAGGAGGCCAAGGATAACAGCTGGGTCACACCCAAAGAGGCAGATGTCTTGACCATATCCCACCCAGTGATCCCGTACTTGTATGTATTACCCAAAATACATAAAGAACAGAGACCTCCACCAGGTTCTCGGTCATCTCGGGCATCGGGTCACTCCTTGAGCTATTATCCACCTTGGTGGACTACTTTCTATGACCTATAGTCTGTGAAATGCCAACTTATCTTCAGGACACAAAAGATATCCTGAGATTACTTATGGACACTCCATTTGATGTTACCAGAGACTACCTGGTCTCATTCGACGTAGAGTCTCTCTATACCTGTATCCCTCAGGATGAGTCTCTTGCTGTGATACAGACCCTGCTCAGTAAAAGAGACCTGGATACCATCTCTCCAGTACACGTCATAATGGAATGTACACTGTTGGACTTGGCCCTTCTGGCAAGTTCACCCCTAGAAGTTTTTGCATTTATCCTAGCCTTTTCCCTAGGTGTATTAGTGGATTTAGGCCTCTTGGTGCTTTAACACTGTGTCCCAGTGTAAAGTGCGTGCGCTTTGGGTTACATTGAGTGAGACTGACCTGCCCTCCCATAGGAATGCATGGGGGATCTGAGTGACCATGTTAGTTTCTGATGCGTGGGGAGTGCAGGGCCGAGTTTGGTATGTGTGGACTCATGTGATGAAATGCTGCGCGATGATGTGTGCGGCGTCAATGTACCTAGTGTGGAAGTGCCACTTCTAGAAGTGGGCATTTCTGTGTGCAGTGTGAGATGAGTGCCTTGTCTGGCGATTGGCTGCCTGAGGTCATGTGACGGGCTAGGGAATCCCCAGAGTCAGGAGGAGTCACCCAGTGGTGAATGGGGAGATCAGCAGCCAGATGGGGGGGAGGAGTACACCTGGGACCTGAATAGGGCTGGGCTTTCCCCACACAATGCTGGCTTCGCCCCCTGTGGTGCGACTGATGACCCTGGCCTGTTCTGTGAATAGGGAGAGGGGCTGAGCAAAACAAAGTGCTCAAGAACCAGTTGCATCTGGTTCGCCCCTTCCCTGCACCTTGAAACAAAGGTGATCTGTGTATAAAAAGGGGCTGTGTCCCCTTACAAAATGTTCTCCTTTGGATCCTGACAGAGGGGGGCTTGCTGCTGCTGGTGGGGCCCAGGAGGGACTGCCATGGGGGCTACCTCACTGCTGGAGGGCCCTGTGTTTTGGCCCCTGGGCCCTGCTTTGCCCCCTGGATGCCTTTGGACCTTTTGGAACTTTTTGCTGGTCCTTTTGCTCTGCCAATGCTGGATGCTGCCTTTTTGCGCCCTGTGAGTGCAAGGTAGCGATTTGATCCTCCCCCCCCTGGGGAAAAGGAGCACGAGGGCTCCGCAGCAGGGCGCTGCAGCCTTCCCCCCTGCAGGAGGGGAGAGAGGCGGGAGCCCATCCCGCATGGCCACCTATTTTTGATATCCTGGTTGCAGGTGCCCACCCTGCATTGTGGCCGCGTATGGCTGTGTGTTTCTATCTTAAATAGGTGGGTGCCCAACCCGCTGTACATCGTTAATTACGGAGGGAGCCCACCCCTCGCTTTGTGCCACTAGGGTGTTTTCTTGCGGGTGCCCACCCCGCGTTTGGATTGCTGGCTGCCATTCATGGAGCGCGGGTGCCCACCCCGCTCCCCTGCTACTTTGAATGGTGGGTGCCTCCCCACATGGCCGCTTTTCAGTTCTAATTGAATGCTGCTGCCCACCCCGCGTTCTATTGTGGGGAAATCTCCGCCGAGTCCGTGGCCCACCTGGTTGTGGGCGGGGCCGCGGGACAGAAGCGGAAGTGCTGCCATTTCCTGTAAGAGAAGTCCCGGTCCCGAGATGGGGGACCGGGTGAAGACCGGCGCGTCAAGAGGACAGGGCTCCCATGAGGTGAGAGAGCCCCGCCATGACCGCCACCGAAGTGGAGAAGCCGCCGATGCCTGGGCAGGGCTCCCGTGTTGGAGAGGGAGCCCCGCCCGCGCCAGCAAGAGGAGTCCCTGAGCAAAGCACCGGTGACGAGGAGCGGAGTCCCCAGACGGCCCAGTGAGTCAGGAAGGGCTGGGGGGACTCCGTGTGTGTGTTGTGGGTGCCGGTCCCAGACCGGTATACTCCCTGAGCGGCCCCCGTCTGCTAGGGGGTCGCTCCATCGTAAGGGGGCATCGTTTGTTAAAGAGCCAGAAAAGGCTCCAACGCCGGGCAATCTTTGTTTTAGAGCGCTAGTGCGCTCCAACGAAGAAGCCATCATTATTGTTCAAGAGTCCTCCGAGTGGGACTCCAACGGCTTGGGCATCATTATTCTGAGATCCCTAGATGGCTCCAACGTTTGGGGACACCTTCCGTTTCAGGAGCCCCTGCGCTCCATGGAGACATGGGTGTTTTCTGAGCTAGATGGCTCCAACGTGAGGCCCTGTGATTCCCTCATCCATGGCCTTCCACAGCTGCGCAGCACTTAGTGCCAGCTGCAGCGTTTAGGCCTTGCCTTGTCCCCAGCTGCCCAGCAAGTAGTGGGCAGCTGCTACGTTTAGGTTCTGGCGTAACCTGGACCCTAATGTGATGTGGTGCTAGGAAATGTAATTCATGTAGTATGTTTTACGCACCCTGTGATATTCCTCTAAATGTGATCTTCGATGATTAGAGGTTGTTTCACCTGTTTAGGTTGATGTTAGGGAGATAATACTTCCCTGTGTGATGTACGCCCCTAGAGTAGTTATACTTAGGTGGTTAGGTCTAATGCGTTAGACTACTGAGAAATTGCATAATGTGTTTATGCCCCTGTGATGGATGCAGGATAGGTTTTATACCTGATGCTAGTGTGATGACGCTGAGGTCATTATTGCGCCAGTAGTTACTGGTTGTGCTCTACAGTGATAATTTGTGCTACAGTGAGTATATGTTCTACATGTACAATTGGTGATTTGTGCTGATTTTGACAGTGGTCCATGTGGCCCTGTCCCGTGTAAATAGTCCCTTGTAAAATTCTGCCCAGTGCCAGTTGGCACAGTGTAAATAGTGTGAATATTATCTAATGTGTTTTGGTATAATACAAAGGATATTTTTATATAATACCTTGTGTGGAGTTTCTTTTGTGGTGGGCCTTGGGTGTTGTTGCTGGGTGCGCGCGCAAACGCTTTACACATTCCCTCCGGGATAAGCCTGACTGCTTGTGCCAAGCTACCAAGGGGGTGAGCAGGGGTTATCTTTGGCGTGAAACTCCCCAGCCCAGACTAGAGTGGTGGTTTCTGCGTGGCTCTGGCGCAAGCCCTAGCCAACCAGAAATCCCATTTCTAACATACACGCATAGCTATGAAATATTGCTTCGAGCACATGCTGTACCTACAGACATCGGGAAATTCTATGGGCAGTGTTTTCACGCCCAGCTTGGCTAACTTGTACGTACATCTGTTTGAGCAAGAATACATACTCACAGAAAACAACCCCTACAATGCCCATATCATGTAGTGGAAGCGCTATATCGACAATGTGTTCGTCATCTGGCGAGGTGAACCAGCGACCATTAATGGCTCCCACCTTTGGCTGAACACCAAGAACGAGTTCTTAAAATGTACCTGTGAGTTCAGCAACACGAATCTACCTTTCCTGAACATATGCATCTTTCCTACAGGGGATGGACTTAGGACAGAGCTCTACAGGAAGCCAATGGCTCGGAATTCTCGCCTGTCCTACCAAAGCTACCACCCTAAATGACTTTGCAATAATCTGCCCTTTGGGCAATTTTTACGAATAAGAAGGAACTGTTCCTCCACAGAAAAGTTTGTGGAACATGCCAGGACACTCTTGACTCATCTGAAAGCGAGGAATTATCCCACCAGATTGATTCGACGCTTGTGCAAGAGAGTAGCAAACAACAATAGAGAAGGGGTTGATTGAGATTCCCACACCCAAAGAAGAGTCCAACAAAATCACTTGCGTCAACACATTCTGTATTTTTTCCAATCAAATCCCCAAAAACATTTGCAAGCACTGGAAAATTTTAAACATAGGAAATTGATCCATTCCTGAACCACTTTTTGCCTTCAAAAAAAGCGCCAACCTGAGGGACCAGTTGGTTCACACGAGACCCAGAAACAAAAAAACTACTGATTGAAGTACATTATGGAGCCTGCCAACTATCAGAGGCCATTTTCAATGTGGTTCCTGTGCCGCCTGCCCACAGACCAAGCATACCATTTCAATTGACATCGACCCAGACAGGCCACGGACTCTTGATCCTCATATCAATTGCAACTGTAAAATACTTATATATCTAGTGACTTGTCCATGCAGCATCCGATACATCGGATTGACCACACACAAAGTCAAGACAAGGATACCAGAGCGCAAGAGCACAATCCGATGCAAAAAATAGTCAACCAAACTGACTAATCACTTTCTTGAGAAACACCACTCAGCAGATGAGTCAAGTTGAACAGTGCTAGAACAGCCATATGTCCCTTCCCACTTAGCGGATATACCTAAGTACCTTTTTAATCGAGAACAGAGATGGATACATAAGCTGCATAGACAAGGCAGACCTCAATGATGACATTCCTTGGACTGCGCTGTAATCACAGGTACACCAACCTAGTAGAAGCATGCTCTCTAGGCGCACTTTATTAGGTCCTGAGTAGGACTAACCATTTTTCAAAACACATTGTGCTCCAGTATTATGTTTCTCAAAACAACATTTCATATCCCTGGTTACAACATTCAGTTTGAGGTAGACGCTCTAACTTTCACCATGATGCCACAAAATTACACAGTACTTCATAAGAGGATACAGAGTACTACATCAGCAAAACATACTGATTGAGTCCTTCAGGATTTCAGTAGGACTACTGAGTGATATCTAACCCCTTTGTCTATTACTGATAATTCAATCTCCCTGTCAGTATTGGGTATTTATTCGTCTTTTCATTTCATACGATAACACAGCACACTTAATCTATTTCACAGTAACCACACCTTGTCATCTTATATCAAGTCTGGGCATTGGTCACCAATTCCTCCTGACATAATAGGCCCCTTTTCTGTTTGGTAAGGTCCGTAACACACAGTATTGCACATCTGTTATAATAACAGGATTTCACATCTACGATCATATCTTTTGTGACATATTCATTTTACTACATCGGGCGGTTCAGATGTTTAAAAATGTCTGCCACGTTCCAAAGAGTATGTAAGCCTACATTCCCCATCCTAACGCGGGACTTGAACTACAGTTCCCTACATGCTCTGCTGCAGCGTAATCACATGTGACAGTGGGGTAATGAATCAGCATGTTTCTATTTAAGCCAGATGCGAACCTCAGTTCACCACCTTCGGTTGCAGCTTTGAAACTGCTTGGGGTACCGCCGTTTAGCCTGCCACTTATATACTTTAAGTGGACTCCAAACCGGGTATTGTTGTCTATCTTTTTTTTATCTGTATGATGTCCTGCTTGCTAAGTCACTCACCCGCTGCCTTAGCCTCTTACATTCATGGCTTTGAGCATTTTTCGAATACCCCTTAAATCAGATTTTGGTTTTAGTTCGCAGGGAAAGCCATTGGACAACGGGCTTATTTGGACGTGTGCTTTCATTTTAAATGGACAATAATGCCACCAGCTATGTTTACCCTTTTCCATTAGTAGGTATTTGGCATTATTATGGACATTAACAGGTTGGTTATGACAATGTGGGGCCATTCTTATTTGCGCTTCTTCTAGGATGTTATTATTTCCAATGAGTAAGCAATGTTCAAGGCAAGATTTTTTTTTGACAGACGCTGAGAACAGCCTATACCGCTTTATTACCGCTAAGCTGCTGTTTGAGATTGACAACAGAGAGGAGGTCCGTTCTATCTGTCCGGGGACTTCGTCTTGAGGTGTACACCCCACTGAACCTCGTGTGGTAGTTACCAATTTTTGTTTTCACGTAACTCCAGTCAAACTGTTTCACATTCAGCAATTACCTGAGGGTATTTTAAGATTGCTCCAGTGTGAGGGCTGTGAGCATTAGGCACTATTGCACTCCACCAGAAAGGGTTACTATATTTTGAGAGTACCAGTCCCATTTAATAGGTTGTCATTGTAACAATGTTCTTAGTTTATTGGTGGTACTATTTATTTGGTCTGTGCCCCCTTTTCTGTGACCATATTAAGTACTATATCATTAGCATCTCATTACATGTGTCACTGGTTTGTTGAATTTAACAGTTCTTTCATGACGTGCATGATATAGCCACAGAGTTTTTGAGTCACAATTTATAGAGTCAAAATTGATATAGTCGGATTGTGTATGCGATGTGATCTGTGTTTTCTGTTCTAACTCTTTTTAATAAGGAGAAGTATCAAATGAATTTATTTCCTTCATTTGAAATACCATACATCCTTTCTTCCAGAGCGGTGCCCCTTCCCAGAGCTGTTGCCAGGTTGAGGTGAGACTTCTTATCCGTACGATGCGGGTAAGCAATTTTCACTGTCTAATTACGACTTACCATTGAAAATCTCAGTATCTCACTCGGTCTGAACTAATACTTATGATACACTATGAAGAAACACTTGTATGTATAATTCTTTGATCTCCTGTTTATGTCTTTCTCTATAGGTAGAACCAGTTTTGTAAGCAAAAAAATACCCCAGCAGGATTACTGGTTTTGTATTATACAACTTTTTTTCTAACACTTTGCACTTTGTTCACAGTAGCACTACCAATGGTCCTGACGAAAGCTGTGACACCTAGAGGGTCTTTATGGCTGAAACATGCTGACCTGTCTTCTTCAGACACATGCAGTAATAAAGTTAAGCTGCAGGTGCACTGTTTTTAACCCTGGCACCAGGAACGACTTCATAAAGTTTTCCCCTTCGCTCTTGGTAGCTAGTTTCAACATCACTATCCCCACTTTTGCTAGTTTTGTTGTGCTGCGCTCGTCACCCTAACAGTTCTTTACCTCACATCTGCAGGATTTAGTACATCCTAGATAGAGTAGTATAAAAACATCACTGAAATCCTCCCTTCCAGTGAGGACGTTGTAGCCCTTGGTTGGGTAAAGGATTTTCCGCCAAGAAGAGAATCCCAGATGATGAAGCATGCCACCTTCGGTGGGTGATGGGATTTTGTTCTAAAGAAAGGATTCCCCCGTGAGCTCTGAGATATAATCTCTGGTGTTTCTTCGTAGTTTGTTTGTTTCTAGACCCGAGGATTCTTTTTGTATTTGTATGATTGTTGTCTGTGGAACATATTCCTGAAGGTCTCTAAAACTTCCTCCGGACTCCCCCTCTTTATGTGTTTTTACCGCACTGATAAGAAAAACATACAAGGGACAACAAGAAATAAAACGCTAGAACCAATCGAATCAAAGGAAAAGTAAAGTGACAAGCACATGGACAAATAAGAAGTAAAGGCTGGATGTAAGCCCCCTTTAAGATATATTCAATACAATATTTTTTAAAAGCACAGGTCATGTGCTTGTGCAGGCGAAACCTAACATGCTGGTACCCAATTTGCAAACCTAGCACTTCAATTTTTGTAAAAGATTGCTGACTATGGCCTGGAAATCTTCCACAACCCCACCCCTGAACCAGTGGAGGCAATGAGTACAAAAATGGGTGAAGCTAAATGCGTGACACTACATAAGGAAGAACCTTAAGCCTTAAAGAAAAAAACATTGCACAGCAGTGGTAAGAAGTACTATTGGCCTTCGTCTAATAGCAGGATAGCTTTTCAGTACAAGCTGATGCTGGGTAAGATTTTTCTGGCTATGTAGGTGTTTAATATGGGGGTGGCAGAGTGCGGCAATCAAAACAGCACTGTCAATTACTCTCCATAACGCACACAGTGTGACCCAAAGGCACGAACAGTGACGGCAAAAGACTGAAGCCTGGGCTCCTTGATTTTGGAAACTGAGGACATTGCACATGGTGTATGACTCAAGCTCCCACTGACACACTCCCCTACCATGACTTTTCACAAACTACCGGAGACAGTAAATTCAAACAGATAAAGTGCGCATTCCAATTGCAGCATACATCGTAGAAGGCATAAACACAATGCCCACACACAATGATCCGACAGTCTTTAAGTTGAAAAGTGGCAACAGCTGAATAGCTGTGAGCTCTATCCTCATTACTACCAAAGAAAGGTAGAACTCTTGTTTCCTCAGTTTGATGAAAGATAAAGGTGAGATGGTAGCTATAAATGCAGAGGCCCAAATTATCAACACTTCACATGGTTTGCATTCATTATGAAGTGCAAGCCCAGCACAAACCTGATTTTGGAATTTACTTTCCAGAAGAAGACCTCTTTTGCACCGGGAAGTAGCTTGAAATTAACACAAAATACTACAAAATTCACTAATTAATGCTACTTTGCATCAACAGGGTATAAAAAGATTGGTACATGGGTATTTCCATACAACCACCCATCCGTTTTGCCGAAAATCTCTATCTACTAACATGCTCAAGAGGCAGGCGTAACATTGGAGAAAAGTTTCCTTTTGTCAAATCTTTTCTAAATGTGCATGTATGCTGTACTGTACAGCGCATATACAAAATATTAAAACTGTTAAAATATGCAAAAGTTCAGTATTTTGTACTGGAAGTGACCGATCCCAATAGTAAACTTATGCTTGGCAACACACACACTCGTGCACTATGGTGGAAGGGTGTGTGAATTAGCACAAGGCAGCCTATACTGCACCAGTGCAGGGAGAGAGTAAAATAGTGCTTTATCTCATTAGAGATGGATGTGTTCTGCCCCCTCGCTTACACTCAATGCACCACAGCAAATTTGTATTGCTGTTGTGTGTTGCCAGAATTCATTCTAAATTTGGCCACCAAGTATAGTAATTGTGAAGCAAGGATGAGAAAGCTGTCATAATTAAAATGGGTTTGTGATAAACTGTAATACCAATTTTTATTTTATGGAATAAATTACTCAAATGTGTTCTAAGATATTGTAATAAAAACAACTGTCAATGAAGTGGAGTTTAAAAAAGGTTGGTTTTTTTTCACAACATTTTATGATTACTATTTATAGGACAGGCCTTGCATTTTAAATTGTTTAAGTACCAGAAGATACAAGTAATTGACAACAATTACAAACCATTGCAGTTGTCAACCTATTCATTTAAGTAACAAGTGAAGTTTCATAATTCCATTCAAGTCTTTACTGTTTAACAAGAGTCATAAGATTACACAAAACAATGTGCTGACAGCTTTACAGCACATTCCGTTGACCTTTGTCACTGTTCACAACAGACGGCAAGATTTCTCTGCTGTTTTTTGCTCAAATATCAGGAAAATCACAGGGATCAGGCTTCGAAACTAATTTCACGTTTATTTTGTAAAATGTAAAATAGCAAAAAGCTGGAGGGTCTGTGCAAAGGCTGAGACATGATACTAAATAAATATGACTTTAAACATAATCATAGGCATTCATTTGTAACATTACTTTTCTGCCTTTGTTTACTTTCAATAAAAGAAACAGAATAAAGCATTTTCACTTTGTCTCTAATTCCTTCAAAGTAAATGTTCTTACCCATAGGCGTGTTCCATTGGTTGCGATCATTTCTCTATTTGCACTAGGACCAAGACTAAATAACGTATTTTCTACCCGACAGAACCACTTGTTGTTTTATTTATACTTACCCAGGTTCTGAGGGACACAGCGTTACCCCATTTGTGTTAAACTACTTTAAATATCAGTCAGGGATTGCTAACGCAGCTATAGAACACATTTCAAAGTACTTTTTATTATATTTGATGTGTGAAGTATGTCCAGATAAGGGTTACAAATGCTGGTCTTAGGTGTTTTTGATTATTTTTGTACCAGCCAGGACATGAAAGAATCTGTGGTATCAAGGGAAATAGTTAACCTCTGAGCCGGCCTATATACTTAGATGATTGATCTATTAAGATTCCACATTATCTAAACAACATTGCCAATTGTCACTTCAGATTTTATCACTGTCTTTGTAGAAACATAATTGGTCCTTTATAGTTTTTGAATCCAAGAATATTTTTATTTTTAATTAGAATCAAGCGGAAAATACATTTTTTTCTTTTTTTGGGACACTTACATTTTTAGTTCTAACATGTCACATAGTTGATGTGATAAAAAATAATCATAACATCCTAGACAACAAGTACAAAAATTACAATAACATCCTAGACAGCAATATACACATTTACTAATCATTCATACTTACATTCATTCAAGAAAAATAATTTTTTGCTAAAGGAAAGACAAGGGGAAAAGGGAAAACACCGGACCCTTGGATTGGTCAACTTAGATCAGATTGACAAGCTGGAGATTAACAATCTTCAATATCACTGTGATGAGAACAAAATCGCGGTCAACGTGCCACCGTAGCCACTACACTATCCAGAATCCTTTGGGGTTATTTGCAGCATGACGAGCAGTGTCGCGACCCATTTACGTAAATCACTAATAGCTCATTCGAGCGACTTTGGCTGACGAGCCCGGTGTCTGCACCTGCGCGCCTTGGAAGGTATTTTACCTATATATATGGCAGTCATCGGCACCCCGCATACCTACCTGCTCCCTGCTGACGAGAGGCAATTACCTCGAAACACGTGTCCAGGGATGGCATTATATTTCTATATACTCGTGGCGTAGGCGTACTCACCGTAGCCACTACACTATCCAGAATCCTTTGGGGTTATTTGCAGCATGACGAGCAGTGTCGCGACCCATTTACGTAAATCACTAATAGCTCATTCGAGCGACTTTGGCTGACGAGCCCGGTGTCTGCACCTGCGCGCCTTGGAAGGTATTTTACCTATATATATGGCAGTCATCGGCACCCCGCATACCTACCTGCTCCCTGCTGACGAGAGGCAATTACCTCGAAACACGTGTCCAGGGATGGCATTATATTTCTATATACTCGTGGCGTAGGCGTACTCACCGTAGCCACTACACTATCCAGAATCCTTTGGGGTTATTTGCAGCATGACGAGCAGTGTCGCGACCCATTTACGTAAATCACTAATAGCTCATTCGAGCGACTTTGGCTGACGAGCCCGGTGTCTGCACCTGCGCGCCTTGGAAGGTATTTTACCTATATATATGGCAGTCATCGGCACCCCGCATACCTACCTGCTCCCTGCTGACGAGAGGCAATTACCTCGAAACACGTGTCCAGGGATGGCATTATATTTCTATATACTCGTGGCGTAGGCGTACTCACCGTAGCCACTACACTATCCAGAATCCTTTGGGGTTATTTGCAGCATGACGAGCAGTGTCGCGACCCATTTACGTAAATCACTAATAGCTCATTCGAGCGACTTTGGCTGACGAGCCCGGTGTCTGCACCTGCGCGCCTTGGAAGGTATTTTACCTATATATATGGCAGTCATCGGCACCCCGCATACCTACCTGCTCCCTGCTGACGAGAGGCAATTACCTCGAAACACGTGTCCAGGGATGGCATTATATTTCTATATACTCGTGGCGTAGGCGTACTCACCGTAGCCACTACACTATCCAGAATCCTTTGGGGTTATTTGCAGCATGACGAGCAGTGTCGCGACCCATTTACGTAAATCACTAATAGCTCATTCGAGCGACTTTGGCTGACGAGCCCGGTGTCTGCACCTGCGCGCCTTGGAAGGTATTTTACCTATATATATGGCAGTCATCGGCACCCCGCATACCTACCTGCTCCCTGCTGACGAGAGGCAATTACCTCGAAACACGTGTCCAGGGATGGCATTATATTTCTATATACTCGTGGCGTAGGCGTACTCACCGTAGCCACTACACTATCCAGAATCCTTTGGGGTTATTTGCAGCATGACGAGCAGTGTCGCGACCCATTTACGTAAATCACTAATAGCTCATTCGAGCGACTTTGGCTGACGAGCCCGGTGTCTGCACCTGCGCGCCTTGGAAGGTATTTTACCTATATATATGGCAGTCATCGGCACCCCGCATACCTACCTGCTCCCTGCTGACGAGAGGCAATTACCTCGAAACACGTGTCCAGGGATGGCATTATATTTCTATATACTCGTGGCGTAGGCGTACTCACCGTAGCCACTACACTATCCAGAATCCTTTGGGGTTATTTGCAGCATGACGAGCAGTGTCGCGACCCATTTACGTAAATCACTAATAGCTCATTCGAGCGACTTTGGCTGACGAGCCCGGTGTCTGCACCTGCGCGCCTTGGAAGGTATTTTACCTATATATATGGCAGTCATCGGCACCCCGCATACCTACCTGCTCCCTGCTGACGAGAGGCAATTACCTCGAAACACGTGTCCAGGGATGGCATTATATTTCTATATACTCGTGGCGTAGGCGTACTCACCGTAGCCACTACACTATCCAGAATCCTTTGGGGTTATTTGCAGCATGACGAGCAGTGTCGCGACCCATTTACGTAAATCACTAATAGCTCATTCGAGCGACTTTGGCTGACGAGCCCGGTGTCTGCACCTGCGCGCCTTGGAAGGTATTTTACCTATATATATGGCAGTCATCGGCACCCCGCATACCTACCTGCTCCCTGCTGACGAGAGGCAATTACCTCGAAACACGTGTCCAGGGATGGCATTATATTTCTATATACTCGTGGCGTAGGCGTACTCACCGTAGCCACTACACTATCCAGAATCCTTTGGGGTTATTTGCAGCATGACGAGCAGTGTCGCGACCCATTTACGTAAATCACTAATAGCTCATTCGAGCGACTTTGGCTGACGAGCCCGGTGTCTGCACCTGCGCGCCTTGGAAGGTATTTTACCTATATATATGGCAGTCATCGGCACCCCGCATACCTACCTGCTCCCTGCTGACGAGAGGCAATTACCTCGAAACACGTGTCCAGGGATGGCATTATATTTCTATATACTCGTGGCGTAGGCGTACTCACCGTAGCCACTACACTATCCAGAATCCTTTGGGGTTATTTGCAGCATGACGAGCAGTGTCGCGACCCATTTACGTAAATCTCGCGGTCAACGTGCGTTTCAGTGGAGGACCACCTTCTTCAGGACCGACTGTTGATAGTTACAAAAATTTGAAATATATACAAGGGAAGTCTGGATGTCTGCAAGGAAGACAAAAGAAGTGGCATTGGCAAGTTGATAGGGAATGCATTTGATTTCACAAGGAGATTACTTCCTTAAGTTAATAATATATAGTAAGATTTAAATTCCAGGGGTGCCATAAGAATTCAGCGTGTTAGCTCCAATACAGTTTTATACGGCATGCAAGAGAGGGTGACAGAGCAAAGTCCAACTATTATACAAGCCCATTGGTGCTGTTGGGATAAGGGTTGGAAAAGTGTGTTTGCAAAAGGTGAAACATCCACCAAAAATGAAAGTGGCTAACCTTTGAGTCATAAAAAGGAAGGCACATACTGTGCTGTAAAGTCCATCTGTGCAAAACGATACAGTGTTTTCAATTTCTAAGAGAGAAAATATATTTATTATTTATAATATTTATTTGGGGACTTTACTTGGTGAGCATTTAGTGGTATGACCATTGTACCTGAGAACGTCTACCATTCAGGTGCCAATTCATAGGGGATAATTTAATATTTATGTATCCACGGTTCGTTTTGAGATAGCAATCGTAGAGAAGTTAACTGTAAGGAAAAAAATATGTTAAAGCTGTTTAGACTTGTGGGCGAATGACGCAAGGTAGTCAGGTATGATGTGTACCATAGATTAAATTACCTTTCCTAGGCGTATAGCTATGCATCAAATGTTGGACCAGAGGCCAAGATCTGCGATTCTCTATGGATCAAACAATGGGTTCTTTTTGTCTTTGTCTGTAGGGCTATCGAGTCCCAAGTTATCTATAAACAGAAAAAGAGAGAGGTATTGTTGTTTGTATGAGGATTTTTAGGTGGCAGCAATGGCAGACAGAGAGGCTATTTAGCTAGCATTCTATGCCATGGAGGTATATTAAAACGGTATATTAAAACGCCTTATCAAGCAATCCATGAGAAGAGCTAAATATTACAATCGGGACACCCTTATCTCAGGCCAAGAAAAAAAGACCATGGAACGATTAGTATGTGTGGTAAACCACACATGCTATAATCAGAAATTACAACAAATACTAAACAAAAACTGGAAAATCCTAAACATCAATGAAAGTTGTAAAATTCTTGAGAAACCCATATTGGCCTTCAGAAGAAATGCCAATTTGCGGGACAAACTTGTCCACAGCAGAATGAAGCAAACAAACATCTCTGTGGTACAGAGCACCATGGACAGCCTACCACAGGTTTTAGGAAATCACAGATGTGGCATATGCCATGCGTGCCCCTCAGCAATTACAACGGAAGTATGGACATATGGCACAAAAAGTGGACGGCTAAAAAGCCACACTAATTGTAGAAGTAACAACGTAATCTACATGATTTTCTGCCCCTGCGGTTTGGGCTATATAGGCGAAACTGGCCAGGAATTTCGTATCAGACTTTCCGAGCACAAATCGGCTATTAGAACCCGTAAAGAACAAGCTCCCATGGTAAAACATTTTTTAGATCACAACCATGTGGAACATGATCTGAAGTGGCTAATCCTGGAGAAAATAACCATGCGACCAGGACAAGAAATCAGTACGGTGCGGAAAAACAGAGAGACTTTCTGGATTTTCCATTGTGATACAGTTCGTAATGGCCTCAATGAGGAGATAACTTGGATCATTACCTAATTACACTCCTTGTGATCCGACGCATTACCTCTAACTAGCCATTGGTGATCAAACTCTGATCATATTCAGTTAGTTCTTGAAGCTTTATCAAAACTAAGAGGCCTCTGTATGTATGCAATACTTATGTTTCCGTTTATACCTTTTACTGCTTTAAAAAATCTTTGTGTCTTAGGCTATTCTAATAGGCCATTTTGACTATAGTAGCAATGCACGTTGTACTAGCTTGGCGAATATAGAGTGATTTAGTGGATTTGGTATCTGGGGGCAGATTGCTAATTGATTCTCTGCTCGCACACTCGAACTGATGCCTTCTCCTGTATTGGATAGTGCAGGGCCGATATTTCCATCTATTCAACACGTCCTGGCTGGGCTCCCCCATATATAGATGTGGTCTCTTTGAATTCATTCCCTTAATATATACATTACCTTAGAAGGTACGTAGACATATAATATACATCTTTTTCAAACTTCTTTAGTGCCTTTATGGCCCCTATTTAGTGTAGGTGTTCACCACACTTCTCAAATTGATGGAGAAGCACAGTTTCTCATCACACAAAGTCACATTCTGGTAGAGCTCGCTTCTATTAACATTGGGAATAGTATTAGACCTCACTCCCTTCAAAGATGGCGCTCACTACACATGATTATGCACCAAAGGTACAATTAAGCGTTTCAAATACATTTATTGTAGATCGGCAACGATATTTTAATTCCCCTTTAAGATGTCGTATTATCATCTGAATAAATATCTTATCTATATACTCATAACATTTCACACGCATTCTGGCAAGGCTCGTTTCTTAAATCGCCTAGAATGTCATCAGACTCCCTTTAAAGATGGCGCTTAAAGATAATACTATCACCCCTTTTAAATCTACAATGGGACCTCAGCAGAATGCGCTCTCTCGATCGCTTAGAAAGAGACTCAATCCAACTCCTCTGAAAGATGGCGCCCAATCTTATGAATAGACATCAGAATTAGAACAGGACCACTCTGAAACCTCGCGAGAATAGGATGACGATATAATGTGTCTAACTCCCACCCTGTATTTCCGCCTGTTTTCCTCGGTTTGTTTCTCGGCGAGACTACGTTTGAAAGAGGTATGTTCCATTACCGCCTTACGGTGTACCTTGTGCTGCAGCTCTGCCTGATTTAAAAACATCAGCCTACTTGATGCTCTAATCGTATAGCGTATTTTATTAGGCTTCAGCCAATTCCATAGGTCAATCGCATAGCATATACTATCAGGTTGTAGTCAACCTTATAACAGACAGTCTGAATTACTTGCTTTGTCGCACTTGGGTGGTGTCTGTGTGCACAGGGAGCAATTTGCGAGCTTGGATTAAACATCCTGACTCAACCTTATAACTTAGATACGGTCTCTCCCTGCTATAAGAAAAGTAGAAGTGTTTCCTCGGATTAAGCTATGTGTAATAAATAATCTGCCTCCACATAGAGAACATCGCTGTGGGCTAAGAAAAACGTCCCCGTAGTTTACGCGTATTTATAGACTGTAGAGGACGCCCTAGCCACAACAAGCGTTCCACGCACTAACGGACCTTTAAGGGACACACCATTTTAATATACCTCCATGGCATAGAATGCTAGCTAAATAGCCTTACTCTCTGTCTGCCATTGCTGCCACCTAAAAATCCTCATACAAACAACAATACCTCTCTCTTTTTCTGTTTATAGATAACTTGGGACTCGATAGCCCTACAGACAAAGACGAAAAGAACCCATTGTTTGATCCATAGAGAATAGCAGATCTTGGCCTCTGGTCCAACATTTGATGCATAGCTATACGCCTATGAAAGGTAATTTCATCTATGGTACACATCATACCTGACTACCTTGCGTCATTCGCCCACAAGTCTAAACAGCTTTCACATATTTTTTTCCTTACAGTTAACTTCTCTACGATTGCTATCTCAAAACGAACCGTGGATACATAAATAATAAATTATCCCCTGTGAGTTCGCACCTGAATGCTAGACGTTCTCAGGTACAATGGTCATACCACTAAATGCTCACCAAGTAAAGTCCCCAAATAAATATTATAAATAATAAATATATTTTCTCTCTTAGAAATTGAAAACACTGTATCGTTTTGCACAGATGGACTTTACAGCACAGTATGTGCCTTCCTTTTTATGACTCAAAGGTTAGCCACTTTCATTTTTGGTGGATGTTTCACCTTTTGCAAACACACTTTTCCAACCCTTACCCCAACAGCACCAATGGGCTTGTATAATAGTTGGACTTTGCTCTGTCACCCTCTCTTGCATGCCGGATAAAACTGTATTGGAGCTACCACGCTGAATTCTTATGGCACCCCTGGAATTTAAATCTTACTATATATTATTAACTTAAGGAAGTAATCTCCTTGTGAAATCAAATGCATTCCCTATCAACTTGCCAATGCCACTTCTTTTGTCTTCCTTGCAGACATCCAGACTTCCCTTGTATATATTTCAAATATTTTTAAACTAACAACAGTCGGTCCTGAAGAAGGTGGTCCTCCACTGAAACGCGCGTTGACCGCGATTTTGTTCTCATCACAGTGATATTGAAGATTGTTAATCTCCAGCTTGTCAATCTGATCTAAATTGACCAATCCAAGGGTCCGGTGTTTTCCCTTTTCCCCTTGTCTTTCCTTTAGCAAAAAATTATTTTTCTTGAATGAATGTAAGTATGAATGATTAGTAAATGTGTATATTGCTGTCTAGGATGTTATAGTAATTTTTGTATTTGTTGTCTAGGATGTTATGATTATTTTTTATCACATCAACTATGTGACATGTTAGAACTAAAAATGTAAGTGTCCCAAAAAAAGAATTTTTTTTTTTATTTTTCGCTTGATTCTAATTAAAAATAAAAAAAATCTTGGATTCAAAAACTATAAAGGACCAATTATGTTTCTACAAAGACAGTGATAAAATCTGAAGTGACAATTGGCAATGTTGTTTAGATAATGTGGAATCTTAATAGATCAATCATCTAAGTATATAGGCCGGCTCAGAGGTTAACTATTTCCCTTTTTACATTGCTTTCTCCCTCCTCTGGGGCCTCAAGTCATATAGGGAGAACCTTTTTGCTCCAAACTAGAATCTGTGGTATCAACACGGGGGCAGATCTACAAGAAAGTGCTGCAGAGTGGCACAGCAAGTCCTTTGTCTGCACCACTCTGCGGCACTTTCAGAGCACAGGAATGCAACATATTTACAATGATATGTCACATTCCTGTGCTCTCTCCTGTGCTGGTGCACAAACTGCTGCTATGCTCCTGCGCAGGCACCCTTGCACCATGGTGCAAGGATGCCTGTGCCACAGGGAGATTGTTTTTGTGCAGGAAGGAGCACCTTCCTGCGCAAAAACAATCATTACAGGCATTTTCCTCTTTCAATGCATGCTGTAGAATGCAGCACGCATTGAAAGAGGAAAAAAAAGAGGAGAAATGAAAACATTTTTCCTCGTTGTGCCTCACTATGCCTCCCCTGGGAGGCGTAGCATTCAAACGCATTTCCAGGTTTACGATTCCTCGTAAATCTGGAGATGTGTCTCGTTCCAGGCGTGTTGCGTGGGAACACCCTTGGAACACCCTTGGAACGCCCCTTTCACACAAAGTGCTGCGTGTAATGGGGCCATATTTACAAGGGTGGATTTTCCTCTCCTTGTAAATATGGGGCAGGGAAATGCGCTGCCAGTGCATCATAAAAAGTGACATACTGGAAGCACAGGGGGCTTATAAATCTGCCCCACGGTTAGGTGGCAACCCTATGCATGCCCCATGATCACGTGTTGCAATACTAGGCTAGCACTGATTCTATAGGGAGTTGTGTTTACTGGGTGTGGTATTACTATCAAGTTTAGCGCCATAAAATAGGGATAACACAATATTGCTAAACGCGTTCCCCCGTTCCGAGCTGCAAAACTCTGTTTTTGTTGTATTTTACCCATGCCTATTCAGCCAGTTTTCATCAGGCAAAATTCAAACAAAAAAGGTGGTGTTACTGACTCAGTTGTACTTCTAATTTGTGCTCAAACTCTCTCTTGCACCAGCATTGAGATTACAGCCCAAACAAAATATTAACTCTAGCTTCAAAACTTCGGCCAGGACATTCTTGTGTTTTTCGATACAGGAGAGTCAGGACAATATTGGTGCCATCAGGCCTGCATGATTTGTCCTTGTTGTCAAAAGTCTGAGAACATCTTATAGGTAACACTTTCCAGTAGGGGAAATGCAATAGCATTCTCTTAGGCATTCGCCATCTCAGGTGGCCATTACATAAAAACAACAAGTCCTCCAGTGGGCTTTCACCAGAGCAGAATATGCTGTGCAGTGTACATTTGGGTAATCAGATGTTCCTCTGGGCCTGACGAAGATGCCTATAGAACTAAAGGTGGGCTGCCAACAAGTTAACAGGGAGAGTCAAGCGAGAGCCAAACCAGAGATCTGGCTTGGCTCTAACAGACCATGCACGAGCCAAACTCTGAAAATGTTTGCTGTGTAAATCAGACGACAAACATCACTTAAAACATGGTAAAGTCTCTTTAAATTAAGAAAGAAAAATAACAGAATTTCTTTAAAATGTAGAAGTTTGAAATTAATACATCACATTATAGCACTGCACTGAGAAGAGCGTATTTAAGATCAACTTTATAGTCTATTAAAGCAAACAATAGTTTTTTGTAAAACTGATATGCTGAACTCACATATTTCAAAGCACTTTCATACCTTTATATAAGAAGAAATAGCATGAAAAAATATGTTTTAATGAAATAAAATATTTGCCTAAGGTTACAAATTTAAGTGAGGAAGCTGTGATTTGTCCAGGATTTCTGTTTTCACTTTGTACAGATCAGCCACTAAATAGGTACCTGTTTGTTTGTCCTTATCTTAAGTCTTTGCCTTTATCATTTAGTGCATTTTCTTCAGATTTTATATAGCGTGAACTTGACCCAAAGGTATTAAGCGTGATACAGGAGCAACAGTTATATTACACAAGGTTGCATTCATTTTTTATTGGCACGGGGAGATTTGGGGGCATATTATCAAGACAGGCGATACAATTATCGCCGCTTTAGCGGCAGAAAACTGCAGCTAAAAAGGCGATAATGGGAATATGCTCTATGGAATTCTAATTGAAGCTCAGGTTAGATATCCTTCACATCTAACATAGACTTCAATTGGAATTCCATAGAGCATATTATCAAGCCCATTATCGCCGTTTTAGCGGCAGTTTTCTGCCGCTAAAGCGGCCATAATTTTATCGCCTGTCTTGATACTAGGCCCCTAAGTGTCTTGCCCAGAATTACAGTATTTTGAGCCAATAAGGAGACTCAAAACTTGTTCCCCAGTTCCGAAGTTAGCATATCTGGGCATAGGACCGCATTCTGGGTAGAGGAGGGTGGCAGGCAGAAGCCACATGAAAGCTCTGCTCGTTAGGGGCTCAAGGTTCCAACGGGACCTCGAGCTGAGGCAGAGCGAGTCATCAGGCTCGAGCCTGGCTTGAGCTCATGGAAATGAAACATGTTGGCCAGATATAAATAACAGGTTGTAACTTGCACCAATGTTTTTAACCATGATCCTTGTTACCACATTGAGTAAAGGTCAGAGTGTACACATTTTTATTAACAATACAAGATAGAAAAACTGTTTATGTTTTGATGAACGGAGGACTGATGTAGAAGCAAGGACGTGACACGGCTTGATCAAACTGCTCTCACGGCAACCGTAAGAAGCACTACAAGCTGAACTAGGCTGACTGAGATTTAGATAGACAGTCCCTCAACCTTGCACTGATAGTGATGAGAAGCTCTAGTCACTGGAATGACTAGTCTGTGTCGCTTTTTGGATGCTTACATGAGGTGTCGCCTACTCTTTTCATAACACAGCTTCCACCACAGTTCACTGTTAGAAATAGATGCACCTGGAATAGTCGATTGAACTAGACAATGGCTGGTCTGATATCCATGTGGTTTTGGATAATTGAAACAGGGTGTAACAATTGAATTGCATGGAGAGTGCTGGAGCATGGGTTTATTGTGTTTGTAATAATAATACATTTTCCAGTAGCGGCCCGTGGAGGGAGTTCCGTGGGGCGGTGAGGCGGGGCAGGGTCGGGGAGTAGTAAACACCGGAATATGGATGAACGGAGGTAAGTACACAATTAAATAAATAAAACAAATTTCGTTGCGCGCGCTGCATCGCATTTTATGATGCAGCGCGCGCTACGATATTCGTTTTATTTATTTAATTGTTTACTTACCTCCGTTCATCCATATTCCGGTGTTTACCATGGTCCACCCTGCCCCTCCCCGTCCGCCTCACCACCACACGGAACGCCCTTCACGTGCCGCTACTGACATTTTCTAAGTCACTGCCCTCACCCCTCTTTCTGTCAGTGAATATTGGGTCACATATTCTTTACTTCTATTTTCTTTGGACAGTGTTCAGCTTCCACCTTCCTGCCATCCCTCACTGATATTATCATTTGCTCTCAGCAAGGCAAAAGTATTATGTGCACATCAAAGTAACACATCAAAGTAACTTGGAGTATTCTTCTTTGACTGCTATTTATACATTTTAATGGTAATGAAATGGTACTAACAACTATGGGGCCTGTTTTAAAACTTCACTTTGGCATATGTTTAGTAGTGCCACAATAGAACTACTCACATACTGCAAAATGCTGTTCACTAACTGCTGGGACAGAAAAGTCCCTCACAGGGTGACAGACATATACCCCTGCCCTGAGTGCCCCAGCTGCAAGGATGTCTGGGTCCCTGTTGCTGATTTTTGTTGTCATGGTCATACATGGATCATGTGCGTGTGCTGTGACATAGGACTGTCTCACAGATTGCAGACTTGTTGGACGGGAAGGGCACCCAATGTGCTGCCCTAGGGTGGAGAAAGGCCTTAGAAGTAAACAGGCCCTTTAACCTATGTCTTTGGAGTGATGCCTGCAGACTCACCAATGTAAAGTTCCTCTGCTGTGTGCTTAATTGTCCTACATCAAGTTAGTGTGTAGCGCTGCAGAGTGGGGGGGGGGGTGTTGTATGCATGTGCTGACTGTATGTGTGTGAGTGGATGATTTAAAACATAGAAGGTTCTGGGTTCCATTGTGAGAGACCCAGGACTGGATGAAGGTAGAAGAATCCCACAGACAGGTTTGTGTATGGTTGCATTCCTGTGAGATGGGTGTGACTCACACTGGAGGAAGGAGAACCAGGATCTCCAGGACACTTCAAAGGATGCTCTTTGATTCTGAAAGAGGTCACTGGAAGGTGGCCTGGGCACATCTTTAGAAGGCGATGGGGCTGATAAGAGGATCATAAAGAGAAGGGCAGAGGCCCTGGGGTAACCTTTTGATACACATATCACTGTAGCTGACATTTAGGAGTGAACCTCTAGTCACTTCCATTGATTGTGTTATAGGGCTATCAGATTCGGAGTCACTTCTCCTGTGACAGACTGCTTTCTGGAGGAAGTGCAGGGTAGGGGAGGAGGTATTTCAAAAGGAAGCAGACCCGAAACACAAACTTTAAAGATTCAGATCCCAAACCACACTTGATGTCTGGAAATGGACTCTAAGAAGGGGAGCTTGAGGTTCCCAACAATTGTCAACTGGCAAGTAGCCAGATGGGCTGTGCTGGAGGAAGGGTGCTCAGCAAGACTTCTGGCTGTGACCAGGGTTGGAGGCTAAGGCCTTCTATTCTCCTAGTTAGGTGAAGAGACATCACCCAAGGACATTCAAGAACACTATGCCCCCGGAGCCTGGGGAACCAGTGCCTGTCTTTGGCAAGACCAGTGAGCCCTGAAAGGAGAGGAGAGCACTGGAAGAACGAGGTCCTGTGGGGGATCCTGGCGAGGCCAGTGTACAGGTTCTTTGGGGAGACCCAAATGCCAGAGGGGGCCGCAGTGAAATTAGCTAAGGTGATCATCACTGTGGTGCCCATTGGGTCATAACTTGTGTACATCATAAAAGTCGGTGACTCCTTATGCCAAAAAGGGCTGCTGTAAAGTTTGACGTGGCAATCGAGCTGTCGTCCATAGTGGAGTGTAAGTTGGTGCAGAGTGAGCTACCTTGAAGTTTGCCATGCTGATCAAGCTGTTGTCCGTGTGGTGACCCCTTATGCTAGAGGGGCGAAGTGAAGTTTGCTGTGCCGATTGGCTTGGCACTCATGTGTGGTGTGGAAGTCAGCAACCATGTATGCAAGATGGGGCCACCATGACGAAGAACCTGCTGCTGTGCTGATCGGGCCATCCCCTGCGTGAGAAGCAGGTGTGGTGACTCTGTATGCCAGAGGGGGCCATCCAACAAAGACAAGTCTTGTGTCCTGGTTGATGCCATCATCACAAGGAGAGGCCCTCAGAGCCCTGACTGAAGAGCGAAGCAGGAATCCTTCAAAATCCCTTCCAACGCCTGTAGGAAGGACCCAAGGAAACTTACCATTTGATCAGAGGATCACAGAGGACACCCATCTGTGGCTCCTTCAGAGCCACATGTGTAAGAATCGGACTGAGGCAGTCGCTGCAGATGCCACACATGTGAGAGATAGCTAATTAACATTCTGGAATCGATTAAGACCAAGGCTACCACGGATACCATCCTGTGCACCATTGATGTCAAATCATTATGTACCTCCATTCCCCATAACTTAGGTATCGCAGGGGTTGAATAATTTCTTATCAATTCTGAGAAAGATGAGCAACTAAAAAATGTCTTGCTGCAACTGTTACATTTTACATTATTCCACAGTTACTTCAGATGGCAGTATAATTTTTATATTCAATCTTCAGGAACATCTATGGGCACTTGTGCTGCGCCGACTTATGCCAACCTTTTCATGCACAGATTCAAATTAGATCATATATTGAATCAAGAAACATGGAAGGAACATCTCATCATATATAAAAGATATATTGACGATATACTTGTGCTATGGAAAGGGCCACAAATGGAGTTATTGGAAGCCATTGAAACTCTCAATAAGGAGGATGAAAGAATTGAATTTACTTCATTGATAAGCACAGAACAGATCACTTTTCTTGACACATGCATCACCAACAATAACGGACAATTGATCACCAGTGTTTACACCAAACCCACTGACCGCAATTTTTTTTCTACATTTTAAGAATTTCAATCAACTATCTTTGAAAAAACACATTCCTTACTCACAGTTACTTTGGTTGAAAAGAATTTCATCCAATGATGAACTCTACAACGAAAGCATGGCTATGTGCATTAAAAAATTCAAATAAAGAAGTTGCCCAGATTCCATACTGCAAGAAGCCATAGTTAAAGTTGAACACAAGACGAGAGAAAGTTCATTTAAAAAGCACTAACCCAAAAGAAAATGAGAACAGAATGGTATTCGTGTCCACATTTTCAACTCGCAGCCATCAAAATTGAAAAAAACTGCACTAAAATATTGGCCTATGCTAAGCACGGAACCTGACTTCAAAGGCATTTTCAAATTGCAACCAAGATTCGCCTACTTGAGGACAAGAAATCTGAAACAGATCCTTAATAAATCGATTGCCACAAAAGAAAAAAACTTCAAAGGCACAGTACACTGTCTAAATTGTGGGAATTGCAATTCCATTTTTAAAGGTAACACTGTACGACATCTGAATCGAGGTACCTTAATCAAACTAAGGGTGACAGCCACATGCAACAGTCAAAATGTCATTTGCATGTTAAAATGCCCATGTGGCTTAGCTCATGTGGGAAAGACTGAGCGAAATTTCAGAGTGTGCCTTAATGAATTTAAGAGCAAAATAAGTTGTAAAAAAATTCAATCCACGGTTGCTGCAGACTTTTATTCAATGCATCATAATGTCAACCAACTAAGATTCTTAATTCTTGAGCAAGTCCCTGTCCATTGGATTAATTTCTTGGACACTGTTAATCCGAAAGGATTAAATGAACGGATGGACCTCAGTCGGTTTTCGTGAATTGATTATTGCCATTGTTTACATATCGAACTTTTTGTTTCTGTTTCTTGGATATCCTTATGTGTTCACACACCCTTGCTGAAATACACGGTTATGTTATCTTAGGTTTAGGTTCCACTCATGCTAGCGATCCGTTTTCAATTTCCTAATTTTTTGGTAAATGCTTGACTATTTTTGAATATCTCAGTGTTGGTTGCAGAAATCTCTGCACACGTACACATATGTTTTTGTTATAAATGTGGGAGGATGGGATACAGTTGGAAAATGGGGAATACTTACTACTAAATGGGATGGAGTTAGGGAGGGATAGGAGGTTAAGGTTGGGATAAGGTGGTGTTTAGGGAGGACAAAGATATACCAACCCATGAAAGAGCAAGTCAGTTACAATTTACAAACTGCATTTCTAAAGTTACTACAACCAAAAAGTTCTCAAAACAGTAGTAAGCATACTACATCTCAACCTTGGGGTAAGCCCAGCAGCAAACATGGCTAACCAATGCTACTGCAGCACATTGCCATAGAAAACAGATCCAACAAATACCTATATATATAGATATATATAAATATTGGAAAATAAAGGAACATTATTTTGCTTTGTTTTTTAATATCAAAATAATTTTGAAAACTTTTAAGGACATCCTGTGTAATGTTATGAAAGGTTGCAATGTTTACTTTGTTGTCTTTTAAGCTAATCCTATAAGAGAGGTTTATCAAGGTTTACAACACTTGCGACACACCTGGTAGTGCAAACAGTGATGGTTCTGAACTCCACTACCCACCTACAGTTGAAATACACTTCAACACCAGCCAAGCTGACCAGATAGGAAATGAACTCACACACATAACAAGCCTTTCTGCCATCACTCTATTGATGAACGTGTTTGTTGCTTTGCCCCGCATTGTGAGGCATACTTATTTGAGGAGGGGGGTGTTTACAGGAGAAGGATCATCATCTTTGGGATATCCAGGGAGGTAGTCACTGCCGAATACCACTTATCATCTGAAGTGATACTTGACAAGGTTGCAGATTGGGAGCAGGAGCTTGATTCACATATAGCCCACACCCAGGCTATGCCTGCCCATGTCAAAATATTATTTTTAAAAAAACAAGAGCAACTCAATAAGCCACAGAGAAACTAAGAAAAGTAGAAATATGCAAAGAATTGTTCATCACTGACTCATTCATGATAAAGATAGGAGATACTAAATCAATTACTATTCACTTTTCAAGGTAGGCAAAGTCCTTGTAAGAACAAAGGGCTAGCCTCTTCATATTTAAATGAAAATTTTATAAACAATAGCTATTAGTAGAAATATACATGGAGACAAATAATGGAATAGCACAAAATAAGGGCTCAGCATACCCAAAAATCAGACAGTGAAACCTTAATAGTACAATATTATATTTATATGCAATAAAACAACTATGATCTGCATTGGAATACTGGATTAAATCAATTGTCACAATTCACATGTAAACATCAATAAATGATGAGCAAAGACCAAGGGCCTGATTTAGATGTTGTCAGAGAGGGAAATTTGTCGCAATAGCGACAGTGTTCCCTCACCACCAATGTTGTGGTCCGCCCGCCCGATTTAAATCATGCAGACTGTAGTTTGGACACTGCAGAGACTACTCCACCCCCTTCGTGCCCAAACTTCTCTAGCAGTTTTGTAAGTGTTTTCCAGTTGAGAGTGATGTGTTGGAAAGCTAAAGCAAGCATAAGGTCAAAGAGACCATGTTTATGGGAAAGAAGATCTAAAGAATCGGATAGACTCCCAGAGAAAAGAATAGGAATGGAGTAGTGTTGGACCCGGCCTCGTAGCGTGGCTCTACTTGTCCCCGCACCACCTAACCTGGTACCTGCAGCCCCGAGCACACGGCCTAGCCGATCCTTCCCCCCAGAACACACGCACCCGACCCGGACATCCTCGTCCATGGCCGCTCTCCTTTCGGCCACCCCGGGCCCGCGTGCCCACTTCATGCACCAAGATGGCCGCCCGGCCCCAGCGCGACCCGGGCCTAGAGGCGCCACTCCGGCTGGAGGACATCACGCTTCCAAGGAATGGTAGAGAGGGAGGAGCAGTTTCCATCACACCTCTGGACTCCCCTGGGACGATGGGTTTCGATCGGCCCTCCGGCCTCCCTAAGGGCTGGCTCCACGCCCGCTGGGTGTCTGGGACTCCTCCCGACCCGGCCCTGAAAGGATCAAAAGACAATGGCAGGAAACCCCGACAAGCGACCCCCAGGTGACAAGACCCCTGCCTGCACAGAGTCCGGACATCAAAGAGGGGTCGACCTATAACAAGGGGTGCTCGGAGACTGTCCGGTAGATTCGACGCTGGAACAACGAAAGCCTGCTGAGTGACTCGCGGCTCCTGGAAGATCGTAACCCCTCCGAACTTGTGCCTAAGCCTGCTGAGTGACTCGCGGCTCCTGGAAGATCGTAACCCCTCCGAACTTGTGCCTAAGCCTGCTGAGTGACTCGCGGCTCCTGGAAGATCGTAACCCCTTCGAACTTGTGCCTAAGCCTGCTGAGTGACTCGCGGCTCCTGGAAGATCGTAACACCTCCAAACTTGTGCCGAAGCCTGCTGAGTGACTCGCGGCTCCTGGAAGATCGTAACACCTCCGAACTTGTACTTGAGCCCGCTGAGTGACTCGCGGCTCCTTGAAGATCGCACACCTCCGAACTGGCACCTGAGCCCGCTGAGTGACTCGCGGCTCCATCAGACTCTCACGGTCCCGCCGGACCCCGACTACGACCCCGTATCCCCCAGCTCGAGGATTGTGAGCTGTGCGCCGGATACCTCCCTGCCTGAACTTTTGCCAAAGACTGTCCCGCTACCCCCTACCTTTCCGAGACTCTTGAGCCCGTGCTCACAGTGTACATATTTTGCCGTGATAACCTAATTGATAAAAGATTGTTTTATGAGAATACCCAGTGTGGTTACTCTGTGTCGTGTGGTGCCAGAAGTACGATCCTAGCCGCGAGATTCCTCCCCCTGGGGAATCTCCCGCCAGTGCCCGGCTACGATACTACGAGGGTGGGTCTCAGGGTAGTCAGGACCCCCTTCCGGGCTCCTCTGAGGTCGCCGTCTAACATTGGTGGCAAGCGACGGGATTCGGGCCCATCACCTAGAGATCGTACCGTGAACAACGGACGCACTACCGACAAGGATGGCAGAAGGAAGCGCCATGAGCCCCGCAGAAACCAACAGGGTGTTCCAGGTGGAGCATCTAGAAGAATATACACACAAGGAGCTGAGGCAATTTTGCAAAGAACTTAAAATCGCTACCACTGGTCTCAACACGAAGGAAGATTTGCAGAAAGCACTGAAAACTTGGGTGGAGACCGGGGCCTCCCGCCTGGAAGGCACGGGGGAGCGCCCCGACGAAACTGAGCCTCCCCAAAGTGAAAGCGGCAGCAATCAGGTGCGAGGCGGCATACCAGACGGGGGCTTGTCCCCAGAAGAACTCGCGGACAGAGAGAGAAGCCGCAGTCATGAACTAGAGCTGGCCAAACTCAAAATTGAGGGCGAATTGAAGCTAGCGGAAAAAAAGCTAGCAGTAGAACAAATGCGTGTACAAGGCGAACTGGAGGAGAAAAAGCTCCAACGGGAGCACGAAGGAAGGAAGCTCCAACTGGAGCATGAACGCAGCTTAAAGGAACTCGAGATCAAGGCCCGAAACGAGGAAGGGAGGCCCCCAGGAAACCGAGATACGGCCTCCCCAGCGGAACAGAAGGTCCACATCCCGAAGGATGTGGTCAAGGAATATTATAAAAACGATGACATTCAGCAATGGTTTCGGGCCTACGAGGTCGCCATGACCTCCCATCGGATCCCGGAGAAGGACTGGGGGGCGGGGTTGTGGGGGCGGTTTCTGAGCGAAGGAAGGGACACCCTGCTCGACCTACCCCTCTCCCTGCAGACCTCCTACAGCCACATGAAAGAGGCTCTACTCACAAGATACGGCCTCACCCCAGAAATGTACCGTCAACGGTTCCGGGACTGCAGGAAGATCCCGGGCACCACATGGGTGGAATATGTAAACTTTTTCAGTCGGGCCTTCGATGGGTGGGTCAAGGGCAGCAAAGTCACCACCCTCGCCGAACTTACTGATCTCATGTTGTGGGAACATCTGGCTGCGAACTGCTTCATAGAACTACGTCAGCATCTGCTGGACAGCAAGCTCACAGATCCCCGGAAGCTGGCTGTGGAGGCCGATCGCTGGACCAACACCCGGGTCTCCCGGGGCATGGTAGGAGAGTACCCCCGAACCAGTCAGGGACCACCTCGCCAGAGAGGAGGAGGGAACCAGGGAGGGCCGAGAGAGTCCCAGCCTAGCCCCCCGAAGACACAACCTCCACCTTTCCCGGCGCCCCCCCCACCAGTGACCGGGCTCCCTGGGAAACGGGGGCACCGGGTGACCGTCACATGTTTCCGTTGCCAGAAACCAGGGCACTACGCCAATGACCCAGAATGCCCCATGGCCGCCCCAGTCCCCCCGACGAGACAGATAGCCAACGTAGCCCTGGGGGAGGAGGTTGAGGAAGCCGAAGAGTGGGAACCCGCAGCGATGGCCCTAGTATCCCTGGGAGATAGGGAGATGGTCCCTGGTAGCCTCCTCCCCTCCAACACCCAGAAGTATGGGCAGCTTGTCAGAATCAATGGCCACCAGGTAGAGGCCCTGCGGGACACCGGGGCCAGTATCACCGGTGTCCTCAAGCACCTAGTCCCCGAAGAGCAGATCCTCCCCAACGTCTTTTGCCCTGTAATATCGGCAGACAATAGAGAGAGTATGTGCCAGGTAGCCCTGGTGCCATTTGAGTGGGGAGGGGTGATAGGCAAACTCAAGGTGGCCGTAAGAACCTCCCAGCCGGTCGACTGCCTTTTAGGGAACGACCTAGAGAGTTCCCCATGGAAGCACGTAGAGCGTAAGGCCCACCTGGGAATGATGGGACTCCCCGAGTGGGTGTGCGCCACCACCCGATCTATGTCCGCCCGACTCACTCCCCAGAGGGAAGTCGAGAGCACCCCGATCGAAGAGACCAGAACAGTCCCCGCCGAGGGTCCTTCCGTCCCCCCATCAGAAGGGTCCGTCGCTAGCGATGAACCCGCACCATCCGACCCCGCCCCGGTCCCTGAGTTAGGGGATCTACCAGAGTTGGCCCAATGGCGCCACGAGGGCGGACCCACCCGGGAAGAGTTTTGCAGGGAGCAAGCCACTTGTCCTTCCCTGGTCGGGCTGCGGCGCCAAGCCGAGAGCCAAGCCGCAGGCGACCAGACCGGGACGCACCGAATTTATTGGGAGAATAGCATCCTGTACAGTGAGCAGAAGTCGGTGGAGCTGGGGTCCGGGCGGGTACTAGTGGTACCCCTCCGCTTCCGAGACTCCCTCCTGGGCTTAGCCCACGACGTCCCCCTCGCCGGCCACCTGGGACAGGACAAGACGTACAACCGTCTTGTGACCCATTTTTATTGGCCTAAGATGAGAGCAGCGGTAGAGGCCCATTGCAAGTCCTGCCCCACGTGCCAGGCTAGTGGAAAGAGTGGAGGGAAACTCAAGGCTCCCCTCCAACCATTCCCGGTCGTCAGTACCCCCTTCGAATGAGTCGGAATCGACATCGTGGGGCCACTGGACCCCCCCCACCTCCCAAGGTCACCGTTTTATCTTGGTCCTAGTGGACCACGCCACCCGCTATCCGGAGGCTATCCCCCTGCGCACCATTACGGCCCCTGTGGTGGGCCGGGCCCTGATGGGGATCTTTTCCAGGGTGGGGTTCCCCCGCGAGGTCGTGAGCGATCGCGGCACTAATTTCATCTCAAAGTATATGACGTCCCTGTGGCAACAATGTGGGGTGGCCTATAAGTTCACCACCCCGTATCACCCCCAAGGAAACGGCCTAGTAGAAAGGTTTAATAGGACTTTGAAAGGGATGATCGCTGGCCTAGAAGAACCCCTCCGGCGTAAGTGGGACGTCCTTCTCCCTTGCCTATTGTTCGCCTATCGAGAGGTCCCCCAGAAGTCCCTAGGATTCAGCCCGTTCGAGTTACTCTATGGGCACCCCGTCCGAGGTCCCCTCAGTTTGGTTAAAGAAGAGTGGGAGGCAGCACCCCAGACCACCCCCCGAGATGTGTTCCAATACGTCCTGGCCCTCCGGAACCAGACCAGGAAGTTCCGAGAACTGGCCGAGGCCAACCTGGAGGCGAGTCAAGAAGAGATGAAACGCTGGTACGACCAGAATGCCACTCTGGTCGAGTTCCAGCCGGGCCAGCAAGTGTGGGTCATGGCCCCCGTGAAGCCTGGCGCCCTCCAGGACCGATGGACTGGGCCTTACAAGGTGGTTGAGCGGAAGAGTCCAGTTACATACTTGGTGGACGTCCAGTCGCCTCGGGATCCCCTCCGGGTCCTGCACGTGAACCGCCTCAAGCCTCACTTCGTGCGGACAGAACTAAGCCTCCTGCTGGCCACCGATGACGGGGCCGAAGATGAGTCGGATCCCCTCCCGGACCTCCTGTGTGTCAAGGAGCAGGATGGCTCCGTGGAGGGAGTGAACCTCTCCCCAGCCCTCACTGCCCAGCAACAAGCGGACTGCCGCCAGCTCCTCAGACAATTTGCCGACCTCTTCTCTCTGACCCCCCGGGTCACCAACTGGTGTGTTCATGACGTGGACACCGGGGACAGCCCGCCGGTGAGACACCGAGCCTACCGGGTTCCTGACCGGGTCCGGTCCTGCATTCAAGATGAAGTCTCAAGGATGCTGACCCTGGGGGTGATTGAACCCTCTGACAGCCCCTGGGCCAGCCCCGTGGTCCTGGTCCCGAAGGCAGCGGCCCCCGGTGTCGCCCCCGAGCTCCGATTCTGCGTGGATTACCGGGGGCTCAATGACATTACCCGGGCCGACGCCCACCCCATTCCACGAGCCGACGAACTCATTGACCGACTAGGGGCCGCCCGGTTCCTCAGCACCTTCGACCTCACCTGCGGATACTGGCAGATTGCGCTCACCGAAGGGGCCAAGGAGCGGTCCGCTTTCTCCACCCCCGACGGGCACTACCGCTTCCGCGTGATGCCCTTCGGGATGAAAAATGCCCCGGCCACTTTCCAGCGACTGGTGAATAGGGTCCTGGCCGGGTTGGAACAGTTCAGCGCGGCATATCTAGACGATATCGCCGTCTTCAGTTCAGAGTGGAGTGAGCACCTCCAGCACCTCCGGAGGGTGCTAACCGCCCTGCGCCAGGCAGGCCTCACAGTAAAAGCCAGCAAGTGCCAGATCGGGCAAGGCTCCGTAGTCTACCTGGGGCACCAGGTCGGGAGCGGCCAGGTAGCCCCTCTACAGCCAAAGATCGACGCCATCCTGGCATGGGACCCACCCATCACCCAGACAGAGGTCCGTGCCTTTCTGGGCCTCACTGGCTACTACCGAAGATTCATCAAGGGGTATGGCAGCATTGTCGGCCCTCTCACCGAACTCACATCTAAAAGACAGCCAAAGAAGGTGCAGTGGACGGCTGCCTGCCAGGAGGCTTTCGATGCTCTAAAAAAGGCCATGTGCACTGCTCCCGTCCTCCAAGCTCCCGACTATGCCAAGGAGTTCATAGTCCAGACCGATGCCTCCGAACATGGCATTGGGGCCGTCCTGTCCCAAGTGAATGACCAAGGCCTAGACCAGCCCGTCGCCTTCCTCAGTCGGCGGCTGCTGCCCCGAGAGCAGAGGTGGAGCACCATAGAGCGCGAAGCCTTTGCCGTGGTCTGGGCACTCAAAAAACTACGACCCTACCTGTTCGGCACGCACTTCCGAGTCCAAACTGACCATCGGCCCTTGCGATGGCTCATGCAGATGCGAGGAGAAAATCCCAAGCTACTGCGGTGGTCAATCTCCCTCCAGGGGATGGATTTCACCGTAGAACACCGCCCTGGTACGGACCACGCCAACGCTGACGGCCTCTCCCGGTTCTTCCGCCTCAGCGAAGAGAACCCCCCAAGTTGATGGGCAGTTCTCTCCGGCTTTCAGCTGGGGGGGACGCGTGTTGGACCCGGCCTCGTAGCGTGGCTCTACTTGTCCCCGCACCACCTAACCTGGTACCTGCAGCCCCGAGCACACGGCCTAGCCGATCCTTCCCCCCAGAACACACGCACCCGACCCGGACATCCTCGTCCATGGCCGCTCTCCTTTCGGCCACCCCGGGCCCGCGTGCCCACTTCATGCACCAAGATGGCCGCCCGGCCCCAGCGCGACCCGGGCCTAGAGGCGCCACTCCGGCTGGAGGACATCACGCTTCCAAGGGATGAGAGAGGGAGGAGCAGTTTCCATCACACCTCTGGACTCCCCTGGGACGATGGGTTTCGATCGGCCCTCCGGCCTCCCTAAGGGCTGGCTCCACGCCCGCTGGGTGTCTGGGACTCCTCCCGACCCGGCCCTGAAAGGATCAAAAGACAATGGCAGGAAACCCCGACAAGCGACCCCCAGGTGACAAGACCCCTGCCTGCACAGAGTCCGGACATCAAAGAGGGGTCGACCTATAACAAGGGGTGCTTGGAGACTGTCCGGTAGATTCGACGCTGGAACAACGAAAGCCTGCTGAGTGACTCGCGGCTCCTGGAAGATCGTAACCCCTCCGAACTTGTGCCTAAGCCTGCTGAGTGACTCGCGGCTCCTGGAAGATCGTAACCCCTCCGAACTTGTGCCTAAGCCTGCTGAGTGACTCGCGGCTCCTGGAAGATCGTAACCCCTTCGAACTTGTGCCTAAGCCTGCTGAGTGACTCGCGGCTCCTGGAAGATCGTAACACCTCCAAACTTGTGCCGAAGCCTGCTGAGTGACTCGCGGCTCCTGGAAGATCGTAACACCTCCGAACTTGTACTTGAGCCCGCTGAGTGACTCGCGGCTCCTTGAAGATCGCACACCTCCGAACTGGCACCTGAGCCCGCTGAGTGACTCGCGGCTCCATCAGACTCTCACGGTCCCGCCGGACCCCGACTACGACCCCGTATCCCCCAGCTCGAGGATTGTGAGCTGTGCGCCGGATACCTCCCTGCCTGAACTTTTGCCAAAGACTGTCCCGCTACCCCCTACCTTTCCGAGACTCTTGAGCCCGTGCTCACAGTGTACATATTTTGCCGTGATAACCTAATTGATAAAAGATTGTTTTATGAGAATACCCAGTGTGGTTACTCTGTGTCGTGTGGTGCCAGAAGTACGATCCTAGCCGCGAGATTCCTCCCCCTGGGGAATCTCCCGCCAGTGCCCGGCTACGATACTACGAGGGTGGGTCTCAGGGTAGTCAGGACCCCCTTCCGGGCTCCTCTGAGGTCGCCGTCTAACAAGTAGGGAATGGAAATATTAAACATGCGAGAAATATAGGACCAAATTTTTCCCCAGAAATTAGAAACCGGAGAACAGAGGAGGAGAAGGTGTAGAAGATCAGCATTAGAGGAGCCACAGGTCAAGCAGTTGGTATCAGTAGAATGGGAAAATCGAGCTATGGAAGTAGGAGTAAGATAAAGTCTATGGTAGAGGAAGAACATAGATTGACTGAGAGAGGCAGAGCGATAGATCTTGAGAGAGCGGGACCAAAGTTTATCCCAAAAAGAAATGGTCCATTCACATCCCAGGTCAGATTTCCATGAAAGCTCCAACTTAGTCTTAGCACATTCTGGATTGGTAGCTGAGAAGTATTTATAGATAAGAAAAGCTTTGGGTATCAAAAGAAGGATGTTGAGAAGAGAGTTTTGAACAGATGGAAGAGGGGAAGATGGAAGAGAGTAAAGAATGACCGTTATTAGAATAGAAAATTTCTGTAGGAAGGAACGGGGACAATGAAATGTGGCTTGGAATTGGGGAAAGGAGCCTGGAGACAGGCCAAAATGTTTTTAACCCAGATTATACCCTTTAATCTCCAGGATTTCCAGAAGATGGTTCTGTTATTGATAATAATAAGAGAATTATGCCAAATAGGAGATTCTAAAAAGGATTATCTAGACATAGACATTGGATGGATGAGAGGCCTCAATAAAGAAGAAGTGTGTTTAAATAAGGGGGGAGAGGTATGAGGAGTTTTGGCAGAAAAGGAAAGGACTTCCTTGAAAGAAAAGGGCAATAATAAGGCTCGTTCAATGGAAAGCCAAAGGGGAGTGAAAAAAGATGAGTCGGAAAGGAGCCATTACGAGGCCTGGTGAAGGCAAAATGATTTGTGATAAAGGCGAAAGTCAGGAAAATTCACGCCTCCATTAGGTCTTGTCTTACAAAGAAAAGATAAAGAAATTCTAGCTCTTTTGTTCTTCCAGAGAAATTTAGAGAGGCAAGAGTCAATTTGTTTAAAATGACAGGCAGAAATATGGACGGGAAGCATAAAAAGAGCATAAATCAAAATAGGGGTAATCATCATCTTGATTGAGTCTAATCGACCCCACTACAAAAGATAAAGAGGGTTCCAAGAGGAAAGTAGTTTGTCAATCTAAGACAGGAGTGCAGTCATATTTAATTTAATAGTGGAGGCGAAGGAGTTGGAGAACCACATACCTAAGTATTTGATTTTGGAACCACTCCAGGCAAAACCGATGGAGGAAAAAGAATGTGGGAGACAACATTTTGTGAGAGGGAGAATTTCTGTTTTATCTGAATTAATTTAATATCCAGAGGCAAGGGAAAAGGAAGTGAATGCACGTAATAGAGGGGGGATAGAGGCTTCAGGATCAGAAATAAAAAGTAGAATATGATCTTTATAAGCTGAAAGTTCTTTTTAAAAAATTTAAATAAAATAAAAAATAATTTTATTGGCCACAAAGAAAAGAAAAAAGGGGAAAAACATTCAAAGCACAGAAAGGAAAAATACATGTCATCATCACAAACAATAATTACAGATAAATATAAACACTTAATACAAATAACTTAGTAAATAATAAAAATACAAAAGTAAATACTACCAGTCCCACTGAAGGCTGGACCAAACCCTCCCAAATTTAACCCTAGATCGCAATCCCCTTGCTTTAGCTAGTGCCAGTTCCATTTCATAAACTCCCCTCAATAACAACCAAAACTCAGTAATCTTAGGACTACGTTTTTCAATCCATGCCCTAGCAATACACAGACGAGCACAAGCAATGATAATTGACACTAGGGATTTCGATAGATTGCCAGTATCCAATACTATCCCCAGTACAATTTCTTTCTCAGATAATAAAGTATCCTTACCTATTAGCTTACTCAACTCACGAGCAACCTCATGCCAATATATAGTTACCTTTGGACATGTAACAAACATATGTCGCAGATCCACGGCATATTCATTACACTTAGGACAATATGACTTCGAAGAAATATGAGACACAGCCCATTTAGAAATAACCTTTGGGGTATAATACAACATAAACATGGTGCGATGTTGTTGCAGCTTTAAGTTAATTGAGGTGACTGAAGAATTAATTATAGCCAATGCTTGAAAAACCTCATCATCAGTCATCTCAATTTCAAAGATGCGATTCAATTTCGCTGTAGCCTGTATAACATCATCTTCCGATACGGCTAGAAAGCACTGACATACTTTCCCTATAAGGCCTCTCCCTGAAGTTTTAAAAATTACCCGGAGTACCTCCATTGTACCTCCGTTGTAGAGGGAAGGGCAAACAGGCCTTCCCCTTGAATAAAAAATTCCTAACTTGTAAGTATTTGAAAAATGAATTATGGGCTACCCCATATTCCTCTTTCAGTCTCCCCACCGAATCCGAGAATATACCAGGGAGCCTTGGATTGCCCCATAGAAAAATAAATTTGTGCCAATCTGGCAATATAAATGCTTTGCATATGTCCTGCCAAATACGGGAGATATGTCGGAAGATCTTGAATCGAACTCTCTTGTAATAATTCGGGTCGGACATGTGATGTAGCAAAATCCCCGTATTCAAACCATAGGCCAACTGATACGCGAACCAAGTTTTACTCACATCAGGTCCCTTAAGTAAGCTCTGGATACGGCTGACAAAAGCAGCCCAAAAATAGGCTCTAAAATCCGGGAGTTTAAAACCACCTTGTTCAAAAGACAGCTTGATATATCCTCGCCCTCCGATAGCCCCAAATAAAGCTTCCGATAACACTATCAAGCCGCTTAAAAAAGGTCACCGGAACTCTTAGCGGGATAGCGCGAAACAAGTATAGAAATTTAGGTAATATATTCATTTTAATTATATTGCACCTCCCAATAATTGTCAATGGGAGCCTATGCCACCTACACAGATCAGAAGATACTTTCTTCAGCAGTGGTTCATAGTTTAAGTCAATAAGATCGTCAGTACGACAACTAAGACACACACCTAAATACATAGCAGACGCAGTAGTACCTAACGAAAGTGGGGCAGATATAGGTAAAAAATTGAGAATTGACTGTGTCTTCTTTAGATTAAGCTTGTATCCAGAGAAGGTCCCAAAGCTTTGTGCCTCTTGGGTTATCGCGGCTATAGCTTCAATTGGCCCTGTGGTAAATACCGTGATGTCATTGCATAAGCAGTGACTTTTAAAAACATACCATTGAAGGACACTTGTGAAATAGACACATTGTGGAGCAAGTGTCTAATAAAAGGCTTGATGCACAAAGCAAATAGTAAAGGAGAAAGGGGGCATCCCTGCCGTGTACCCTGATAAATACTAAATGAAGAAGAAACAAAACCACTATACTTAATTACAGCGGTTGGTTTATTATAAAGTTTCTGTACCGCCGAGACAACCCTCCGACCGAGACCTAGAGACTTCATTGTACACCACAGTGATCCCCATGCCACTCGATCGAAGGCCTTCTCGGCGTCCAACATCAGCATACCAATCTGCTGATCCAAGTGATTGGCAATATCAAATGCAGCAATGGCAGTATTTATATGCGCAGCAGTGTCCCTAACCGGAACAAAGCCATGCTGTTCCTCTGATACTAACAAATGGATGAATGGGGCTAAACAAGACGCTAAAAGCTTTGAGAAAATGTTAGCGTCTGAGTTGATTAGGGATAATGGTCTATATGAGCTCATGTTCTCCACTGGTTTGCCTTTTTTTGGAAAGACAATAATGTTTGTTTTATTCCACCTTGGGGGGCGAATCCCCTCCTTGCAGTATCTCATTAACCAGCTCAAGAAATACTGGAGTCAGTACATCCCTAAATATTTTATAAAATTCAATTGGAATGGTGTCTTCACCCACTGCTTTACCAGAAGGTAATGCCCCAATTGCTATATTAAGTTCCACTAAGTCAGCATTTCCTTTCAACACCAAAGTTTGAGAGGGATCCAAAACAGATAGCCCACTTTCTTGTAAATATTCTATAGCCAATTGTGGATTAAAACTACTTGCCTCATTATACAAATCAGCATAGAAGATCCTAAACTGCTCCGCAATTTCTTGGGGTTTAGTAAAAGTTGCGCTATTCACACCCTTAATTTTTTTAATATGTGACTTAGCCCTTTGGTCGGCTAGTTGATAGGCCAGAACCCGTCCCACCCGCTCTCCATACTCATATTGCCGAGTTCTAAACTTAAAAAAGTTACTGGCAACTTTATCTTTTAACCTTCTACTAAGCTTCTCCCTTATATCAATGATCTGTAAATATATTTGTCGTTCATCCGTATCCTTCAAGGCAATTGCTAGGGCATGTTGCTGCTCTAAATCAGTATATAACCTGTGTTCATTTTCAAGATGACTAAAGTTAGACCGATTCTGCTTGACAATTTACTGAAGTGTGACCCCCCTCACATATGCCTTTAAGCAATTCCAGACTATAGCGAGGGATGTAGTATGAAGATTATTTGCTATATATTCATTAAGAACCCCTTGCATATAGGTTACATAGTCTGAGTCACTAAGAAGGTGCTTAGGAAACGAAAATTCCCTGGTTTGTACTACCACATCAAGACCGAGATGTACAGTAAGCATAATGGGATTATGGTCTGATATAATATTAGGACATACCACCATAGAGTATTTATCCAGCAGAGCATAGTTAATAAAAATCATATCAATCTGGGAATAATGTTTATGCGGATGAGAAAAAAAGGTAAAACCCAGCGTTGTGGGGTATAGCATTCTCCAAGCATCCTCCAATTGATGTAAATAAAGCAAATCTTGTATAGCTGCCCTCACCTGAGCCATTCTAACTCTTGCAGTCGTGTTAGTGGTATCCATTTTTTTAATCTAATATGCAATTAAAATCTCCCATTACAATAAGATCCCCAGCCCATTCCAACAGTTCAGAGCTAAGGTAGGAAATAACATCAGGGCAGTCAACATTAGGACCATAAATCATGCATACTGTCACCTTATGACAAAAAACAGAGAGCTGAGCATTTGCCCATCTTCCCTTGGGGTCAGCCTGTGTGCGTAGAACACTTGCCTCAGAATGCTTAATTTTCAACAGTGCAACCACCCGGATGGATGCCGACTGCGATGTACACACGATCAGCTCATAGCCAAGCTGTTTCAGATATTATCTATCTTTAAAGGCCAAATGGGTTTCAGCAAGACCAATTATATTGGGATTAAACACCTTCAGCTCTTCCGTTACCAATCATCTTTTACTGGGTTGGTTCAGCCCGCAAACATTCCAACTCATAAATTTAACATTCGGCATTAAGTATATTTATAATAACACATCGTTCTCTATATGTAAAAAAAAAAGTTTTTTCCTTAAGCCTATAGTCAAAATTCTGGTTGTACCCTTTCTGTGCTATTCTAGTTGTGACGTGGCCATTAAACCCCCACCTCCCACTATGACCCATCCCAACTCCTCCCGCCCCTTCCACTGCCATCCCCCCACCCCGTATCTTAGAAAAGGAATCACCCCCCTGCTTGGCTGTCCTGATGTGACAGCATTTGAGGACGCCCCACCACCCCAAGAACTCCCACCGTACTCACCACCCCACACCCCACCCGTACCAGCCCAAAAAACTAAATAGCAAATAATACACAGGGAAAGATATTACATACAAAAAGCAACATTAAGAGAGCCCATGTTCCTATAAAGTACCTCCTCGGGCAGCTTCATCTGGTCGTAATTGGCAGTAACTAACAACCCCATTCACAATATACTATAGTGAGATAACATATCAAGCATTAGGCGTAGATTGCCACTTAAAAAGTGCCTTTCTCACTTCCTGCTCATTAAAGAAAAAGTATGTATGACCATCTTTGATAACTTTTAGATGGGCAGGCTCCTGTAAAAAAACCTGAGAACAGACAACCTTAAGAGAGTCCATACATTGACGTAGCTGCCAGCGCTTATCCACAGTAGGCTTAGACAGATCAGACCGGACAAAAATTGACAAAGTGTCTACTTTAACAGGAGCCGTTGGCCGGCCCTTGAAAAAAATTGCCTGGCGAAGCAAAAAGTTGCCCAAAAAGACAAGAATAGGCCTAGCAAAATTTCTTTTGGACTGAGTACCTTGTGGAAGAAATAGCGGCAACCTATGCACCCTCTGAACTTGTGTATCCATGTCCCAATCATCTAAGTCAGGAAATGCCTTTTGAAACAAATCAACAATAAATGCGTGAGGGTCCGAGCCTTCCCTGCCTTCCGGGATCCCTCAGATTATGGCGTCACTGCCGATTTTCAAGGTCCTCAATTTTAGACTGCATCAAAACCATCTGTGACTCATGTGATGTAACCTGTTTCGTGGTTTGTATATTGACCTCCTCCATGGCTGCCACCCGATGTTGGAGATCGGAAACCTCAGAGACAAGGTGGGACACCTTGGCAGTAACTTCAGACAGTGATCTTTTAATTTCGGTGCTATCAACCCTTGCCTGTTGGTAATAGATTTGTGCTACTGTTCTTTGAATATTAAGTACCTGCATAATTCTAGACAGAGATGGCTCTTCTACCCTAGCAGCCCCTTCGTCCTGCAGGTTCAAATCAGGATTACCCTCAGCTCCCAAAACATCTGTAGACAGTGACCCAGTAAGCGATGATAGGGATTTGGAAATTGTAGATTGGTTGCAAGTTATAGCAAATGCAGATCCTTCCGTATGAGTATACTCTGGAAGTAACTTCTGAGACCCACCCTGAGAGCTACCTGAAGCCGGCATACTGGCCGTAGACATATTGGATGTTTCAGAAGCCTGCAAGCCCTCGGGGATGTTAGCCGGTGTAGTGGCTGCCGGATCTAACTGACTATTCGAAGGAGAGGTGGCTGAAGCAATGCTGTATGTTCCTGAGTTAGATAGCCTAGAGACAGTTGATCTTACTTCACCCTTTGATGAGACCCATTTCTGTAGTGGACTCACTCCCGGGCCCGCTTTTGTGGTACTCGCTGCCCCCTTAAGTCATCCCAGTATCTCTGAGATCTGAGCCTTTGCACCAGCCCCACCCCCACGGCCTCTACCACCTTTCCCAGTCCGACCCTGTTTGGGGCCTTTTCCCTTCTGGGCTACCCCCCCTCCGGGGTATTGATCCTAGGGCAACGAGCAGACCCACCGCTGTTAGTAAGGCTACTGTTCAAAATATCCTGACCCAGGGCCGGGTCACTGGAAGAGAGATCCAAATCACTCTCTAGATTCGCATTGGTCACCCCCTTTCTGCTGCCGTTATAATCACAAACCAAACTCCTGCCATTCCCGTCCAGCCTACCCGAACCAAACCCCTGTAAGAGGCTATTTGACAACACCAGAAAGTCTTCATTAATCGACCCCGAAGAATGAAGGGTATGATCCGTATTGACAGGTATAGTCGGAGCGACAATGGCACTGGGGTACGTCTCAGAAAAGGATGCTGAAGTAACCACGTCTATAAGCTCTTCAGGAGCAAATTTGGCCACGCTCACACCAGCTGAAGCAGAGGTACCCAATGTTATGCCACTAGTAGAATTCCCTTCAACAGAGGCACTCCGTGAACTTATAGAGTCCTCCGGGCCCCCCAGCCCTCATGAACTGCTGCATTCAATACTTCAGCCATTTGAGCTCTGGGGATGGCTGTCTCAGAGCCGCAGGAGCGGAGCAATGCTGTGACTTTGCCAGAGCGCAAAAGTTTAAGCATAGGCTTTCCCACCTGGTGAGCTGTTAGTGAATCGTCTCCAAAGTTGCTGGTTATATTATCACTTGCCGAGGCCCCCCCAGGAGCTGCACCGCCGCTAGCAGCCACAGGGGGTTCTGCTACCATTGAACAGTCTGCGGCATCCACATCAGCAGAGCCCCCAGCTTCTGCTACTACTGGCGCCTGAACATCCGCCAGTCTTCGGCGGGTCACCCTTGGAGGAGCCATGGTTTTCAGCCAAGGACACAGCACCTTGTAACCTGCACTCTCGTCCCCCTGGCCACAGCCGAACTTCTCCTGGCCGTCAGCGCCGCCACAGGACTCACCGGGAGAGCACCGAGTCAGGAACAGTGTCTGCGGTGCCGCCAGCGAGGGCGCTCTGAACGTCAGCCAGCCCGCCACTCGGATACCATACACCGCGCAGCTGATCTCCATCAGCCGGCACATCCACAGCAGAGGGGGAAAGACGCACCACGGCAGCAGGTATGTATTCCGTCTTTTCCAACTATCCGTTTATTTACTTTAGTTCAATCATTCCAGTTTTAAATCCTTTTCCCTACTTTCCCCATTAATGCCGAAAACAGGAAGAGTGGCCAACGGGAAGGGCGTAGCGGCAGATTGGGGAGAGCCTCCGGGGGAGAGCGGAGGAGGCGGCCTCAGGAGCGGAGTCAATCCGCCATCTTCCTTTTCCCCTATAAGCTGAAAGTTTTAAGTGTTGATCACCATAAGAAAAAAAACAGATATAGAGTCATTATTACGGATTGAGGATAAGAAGGGTTCAAGAGCTAGGACAAAAAGAAGGGGGGAGAGGGGGCAGCCTTGACGGACGCTGCGTTGGGGGGAAATAGGATGAGACACAAACATTGACTAGTACCGAGGCTCTGGGGGCAGGATATAACAAAGAGATAAGTGAGATTAATTTGGGACCAAAACCATGCCATTTCAAAGCTGCAAATAAAAAGGACCAATCAACTCCATCAAATGCTTTTTCAGCATCAACAGAAATGGCCACTAAAGATGTGGAAAGGGAAGGAAGTTTGTTTAAAACATTAAGAAAAAGACGAGAGATATACGAAGTCAATCTACCCTTGACAAAGCAGCACTGCTCCTCACCGACCAAATGAGGCATAAGGTGGTCTAAACGTAGTGCAAGTGTTTTGGCAAATCGCTTATGGTCTACATTGACCAGGGAAATCGGCTGATTGTTTTTACAAGACATAGGGTCTCATCCCTCCTTATGTATGAAGCAAATTGTGGCCTCTGTTCTTACAGAGAGAAAGAATGAGTGGAACATTTTTAAAAGTTTAAGAAGCAATTAGTTAGGGAAATGCAAATGAAATTCAACTGAAAAACCATCCGGGCCAGGAGTTACCCTTTCTTTAAAGCATTTAATGCAGAGGATAATTCATTAAGGGATAAGTCTGTTTCAAGATCTGAAAGATTGAGGTGAGAAATAGATGGGGTTGGGAGGTTGTCAAGATAGGATTGAATAAGGGAACTGGGGTATAAAGATCACTATAAAACATTTTGAATGCATTAAGAATATCCTGATCTTTGTGCAAAAGAGAAACATCTGGAGAATAGATAGAATCAATCAGAATACGGTCTTTACGAGTTTTAAGATAGTTCTCTAAAAATTTCCCAACCTTATTTCGACCTCCGCAGTAACGAGCACTACTACGGAGAAGAATGGAAGATGCATTGTCAGTAGAAGGTTTATTAAATGCTAATTTGGAACTTATCAGAGCTGGAAGGACAGAATCCGCCGATGAGTATAACATTTACGTTCTAATGACTTAATATGCGCCAGGGTAGCTTTATGTTGTTGAAGAAAGTGTTTCTTTTTTTTAAACAAAATCTATAATGAAACCTCTCGCGGTAGCTTTAAAGGAGTCCCATAAAACATGGGAGGAGGCGGAGGTAATACCGTTTAGATCAAAAAATTCATTAGTAAAGGTGACGAAAGAGGAAGAGAAAAGAGAATCAAGAAGAAGAGAGTTAATGAAGCGCAAACAGGAGGACCTGGGACGTGGAGGGAGCAAATCAAGATCAGTTATAATTGGGGCATGATCATAGATGACAATAGGTTCAATAGAGGAAGATAACAGATTTTGAGATAAAGATTGAGAGAGAAAAATGTAATCTAGACGGGAAAGGGAGTTGTGAGGTTAAGAAAAGAAAGAGAAGTCAAGAGTATCGGGGTGAGAAAGCCTCCAAGAGTCAACGAGATGTGATTGGGAGATAGTTTCAAGGAAATGTTTATGTGATTTGTGAGGAGTGAAGCAAACCTGAGATTGGCGGTCAATAAAGGGGTCAACAACTTGATTGCAGTCCCCTCCTAGTATAAAATAATCATCCCTAAATTGAATACATTTTCATGTAATCAGAGGCCTGAAAGAACAATCAGGATGAGTAGGGCCATAAACATTAAAAACAGTCAAAAGAAATGTTATTAATTACCAACTTAGCTAACAACCATCTTCCCTCGTTATCACTCTTCTACGACATAATTTTACAGTTCAATTTCTTATGACATAACATTATAACACCATTTTTCTTATTTGCAGTAGGAGAGATAAAACTGAACCCATGCAACCTCTCTTTAATTTCAATGCCTCAACTTCTGTAAGGTGGATCTCTTGTAAAAGGACCAAATCAGGGTTATAAGAGGCAATATGCAGTAAAATTCTCTGTCTCTTAATAGGGTTAATCAAACCTTTCACATTACAGGAAATAACTCTGAATGTAAAGTCATCAAAAATACACAAAGAACAAAATATGCATTAGTGAAAAAGTGAAGTAAAAAATAAAGGAATAAAGGGGGAAGGAACCAGTAGGAAAAGGAAGAATATAAGACCAGAGAGGAAGAAAAAAGAATAGATACAGCAAGGAGGGAAGAAAGGGAGGGAAGAAAGAGTAAGAGTAAAATAAGACAGTACATGTCAAAACGACAACTGTAATACGTACCTTAAGGGAACAAGGGGAAAAGAAGAAAGGCGGCAAGGGACAACTGAAACAGCACACCCAACAAGGGGCAACACATCACACCAGGACATCAAATAAAATGAACACGATTAGGAGCGGTAACATGGAACATGGATAGAGCACAGTGAATTACAATGAACCTGTAAGGAAACAAAGAATTATGTAAAGAAAACAAAACAGAACAATGGAGTACAATAACATAAACTAGGGCATTACAGTCAAGAACCAGAAGAAGGAGGAGCAGTTTCCATCGAGGAGATGGAACAACAAAAAGGATGAGGCAATAATGAACGATGAAAACAGCAGATCAAACAAAGGGGCAAGACACTACATCAGGATGTCTAATAAACAAGAGCAGGAGGCAAGAGCATGAAGAGGAATAAGGTAAACTATCAATGTACCTGTAAAGAAAACAAGGGGTTATGTAAAATAGAACTAGAAAAAAAACAATGGAGTCCAAAAAATAGGAACTATAACAATAGCTTCAATGCAATAATGCAATAAAAGAAGTACGACAGTCAAGATCCAAAGGAAAAAGGAGCCGTCTCCATGGATGTAGTAGAGTGAGACTGGATAAATCTACAGAGGTCAGCTGGGTCCTCAAAGGTGGAAGTCTTGTTAAGAAACGTGACCTTGAAGTGGCAGGGATGGAACAAGCCATATCTTGCACCTAAGGAGTGAAGAGCAGGATGAAGATCCAGAAACTCGTTCCATTGTTTGGCAGTCGTTGAAGAAACATCCTGGGAGACAAATACTTTGGTGCCATGCCAGGGAAGATTATTTTTGGCTTTAGCGGCATTTAGTACCAACAAAAGGTCAGTGAATTGCAAAAATAAAATAATTATTCCATGAGGATTGGAAGGCGCAGATGAGGAAGAAAGACAAGGTCCCAGTCTATGAGCTTGTTGTAGATTCAGTTTAGTTGTAGGAGGGAGACCCAAAAACTGCAGCAAGTACGTGACAGGGTCATCACATTCGAGTCCCTCAGTAAAACCATGAATTCGTAAATTATTACGACAGTTCCTATTTTCCAAATCCTCAGTCGCTCTTTTCAGTTGTAACATTTCATTCTCCAACGAGAATATTTTAACAGATGAATACTGTACATCATTAAGTTCATGTTCCACCACAGTGATACGGGACTCCATGGAAGACCCTTTATTGTTCAGCATTTGTAGGTGAGAATTGGTTTCCTCACAAAGGGTCAGAGAGCACGTAATTCCTCCCAAACCATGTCTAAGGAAATCGGAGAAGAAGACTTAGGGGGAGAAGGAGGATCCTGCTTAAGTCTCTTGCCGGTGGTCGAAGGCAACAGCACTTTAGACGCCATGGCAATGGGACTTTCTGTAAAGGTGAGACAGGCTCCGTGTGGCGGTAGTTGAGATAAACTGGAACATCTGTTAAAGGTAGAGACGCTGGCTCTAGAAGTAGCAGGAGTATTCACTTCCAATTTGGCGTTGTGAAGAAGGCGTCTGCTCCCACTCATGGAGTGTGGTAAAGAGAGCACAGAAAAATAATGGCAACACACAGGATAGAGGGCGAAGTACTTCAGAAAACATAATAAATATCAACAAGAATGAAGACTTCCCACAGCAAAACAACAGTCACAGAGCAAAAATGCACAAAATATGCAGGAGACGTTGAAAAACTGTAGTGAGTGGCGTCATGTAGAGAAATATGAAGAGAAACCCGGCAGGGAAAGAAACAAACTGGCGGCCGTCAGGAAAAATACAAAGTCACCTGCACAAAGTCATCTCTTCTTCATGAAAGCAAGTTCTGAAAATGGCACACTCTGAAAGTGCCAGCGTTCCGATTTAGGAGGGTGTCAGCATGATGATGAATAAAGCGGCAGAGCCGCTCCGAGAAGTGTTTGAAGTCTGGCCCGATGCGGAGCCCTGTCACTAGGCAGCCATTTTGGGTCACGGTGCACGCAACTCCCGTATTCAATAGAATCTTAACAGAGGCTTAACCCCCCCTGCTGTTCATTGGTTTCTGTGCTTGCCACTTACTTTTACTCCATTGTTATTGGCTGTAGTATACTATTTCCTGTTTTTCTTTTTGTTCTCTTTCTTATTAGTATCCCATGGCACAAGCATTCTTTTTCACTCCGCGTTTGTGGAACTTTTTTTTTAACATTTTGCCTTCACAGTGCTTGCTTTTTGTATGTTTTTATTTCACTGTTATTTCATTGTTTTGTATCAGTTTGCTCCTCCCAGCATTTCGTTTCTTCCTCATCTAATGTTTCTGTTTCTTTATTTTTATTACATCTATATTCCAGCATTAAAATATGCACCTCAGAATTAAAGCACACTAACGCACAAGGCTGAAGTGAATTTGCTGAAGTTATTTAAAAGCCTCTCGCTGCTGAATGACATGCGAATGGGAGCTGATAACTATTGGTTTAAAATGGATTTGACAGATTCCGTCAGGGCCTTTTCTTACCTCATTTTGTCTGCACAGTAAGTGCACTTCTAGTGTTTTGAGTTTTGGGTGCACCCCAAGGCCTGCACGTTTATCTAACAGCCTTGCATTCTGCCCCTTGTACTTTTCATTTCCTACTCACATTCCCAGGATGCCGCTGGCTATAAATGCTGGCTGAAGTAGCAAAGCGAGTTCTTTGATGCGCAATCTGTGTTCCGCCCTCTTGTCAATTCACACACTGTCTTCAAGACGCCCCAGCTCCTTCCCAATCTGCTCTTCCTTGTAGTTACTCTTCACTCTGAGGAGAGTTCCACTACCACTACACTCTTCTTGTGATGGCTACGTACCTTTGATCCTGGCCGTGACCATGGACTCCATCTCCGTTACCCTGGTGGGGGAGTGGGAGCACAGTCCCAAACAGCCCCTACACAACTTCAGACAAGACTTCAACTCTGGCTCCGTAAGTAAGAGGCTCGGGTGGGTCAACTGGTAAAGTGCACAGGGCAGCTGGTAATGTCATGCTGCTGTGGCAGCCTGCAGGTTTCATTTAACAGTACTGAGTGTGCCAGCTAAAGCTCCTGTAGCCGAGATCTGTGTAACTCTGAAGTCACAGGTTGACAGCCTGGCAAGCTAGCTTAGTCGGTCAATGCTGCTCATGTATGTGTATTGTATTGCATCATTGATATTGTGCCTACAGCGCCTACTTGGTGCCCTGAGGATCTTGCCTACACAGTAAGCATGCTACACAGTGAAGGGTGTGTGGTTGCAGGAGTCTTGTTTTGACCTTATGTGCAAAGGGCCTCATTTATGAAAAGTTATGCATTGCTGCGAGAAAACAGCGATGCGTCACTTTTCATTGCGCTCCCCTTGCGACACGAATGATGCGTCATATTTACTGTATGGCGCATCATGTCGCAAGGAGTTACAGATACGTCAGTATCTCTGACATATCTGTAGGCGCAAAAATTACGCATTGCTGGAGTGTGTCACAAAAGTGACGCAACTCCAGCAATGGGTCATTACACATGGGCAAGTCCCATGTGAAATGTGCCTGCGTCAGTCTTATGCCTGCCATGAGGCAGGCTAAGATATTGCGTCTTAGAAGTGGTGCAGTGAAATCTTATAGATTTCACTGCGTCACTTCTACGACCCTTTCTTGCATCGGAACGCCCCCCCTGCATACATTATACCTCACGCAGGTATAATGTGACGCAGGGGATTACAAAGTGACGCATCTATGTAGATGTGTCACTTTGAAAATATGGTGTAACAAGTCTCACATTTTACGCCGCTGGTGCGTCACAAAAAGTGATGCACCGGTGGCGCAAAAGTGACGCACGGGCTCATAAATAAGCTCCAAAGTGTTTCCATGCCTTGCGTGTTGACCACCAAGTTTAGTGCTGCATCAATATATGAATTGTATTCAGTGGTTAGTTTATAAAATAATGAATTCCTGTGCCCAAAGTGCTGCTCAAAATCCTGTTGATGGTGCTATAAAATCTCAGCACGCCTAAAACCAAGGCAAGTTCCTAATCTACCTCAGGCCTCTTTAATCTACTGCCAAACACATCCTGCCTCTTTAGCTGACTTTCAGGTTGGTGCTTTCTACCTGGTGATGATTTTTAGATTTTGCTTTGACAGCGCTAGTGCTGTGCTTCTAAGTTTTCGCCTGCACAAGAGCTTCCATATTTCATGGAAATGTGCTTTTCAAAAATGTTAAGGACACTTTATCATGTTTTACATAATGTTTGTTGCACGAATATCATGTCAAATATAATCAGTATGTTTAATGAGCACAAATGAAGTTGTTACTGTAATACCTTTCCCAATATGAAAGATGCCTTCCCGAAGAAGCAATGCACTTAAATATATTTGTTTTGATCATTTAATGATAAGGCTTGTTTTATCTTTTATTTACTGTAATGGAAAGCCCTGCTCAGTTAGCAATTCACCCGAGGCAAATAAAACGCAAGAAACATAGGGGCAGATTTATGAACACCTTGCGCCACTTTTGCGTCACTTTTAACATGGGAAAAGTGACGCAAAAGTGGCGCAAGGGGCTCATAAATCTGCCCCATATTCTTTACTGAGACATTGCACTGTGGTAGCAAGTACTAGATAAACAAATTGCCAAACAATTATTTTCAATTCTTCTGCTTGTTATTCTCCAGCATGCCACTTCCTTGCCTCTTTTCGACCCTGGCATCTCAAAATGTTAAAATGACCAGGACTGGCTGAGAGTGTTTCACTGTGATACGAACTGCTCAACTGTTTTGCAACATGTAAAAAACCACTGACAAGTTAATTAAGCTCAGGGGTATATAGGAGACTGGCGACACTGTGGTTACTGAGACACCCCGACTGGTGAATACGTACTTAAAATACATAAAGCTTGCACACTCTGAAATTGTGCTTGGGAGCTTTTAGATAATGCTGTCCTTTAAGAGCTATCATTTGTTATGCACAGGGAACTGAAGCACTGTGTCAAAGAGTGACTGGTCGAAAATAGCCCCAAATATTTTTTTAAAAAACCTTCAAAGGTCAGGAGAATGTGCGATTAAGAGACTGTAGATCAGAACATCAAAGGTTGAATATGGTTCCGTAACATATACATGTAACTGGCATTGAAACACTGGGAAAGGTTACACCAATCACACAAATATGTTTTAGCAGTAAAAACAAGCCACACAATACAACGGAAATCAAATTAATTCCTCAATAGGAACAATTCAAGAAAATCAAGGAAATGTACTAATTTTAGAAACTCATATTTCCAACGTTTTTCAACTGTCCTAGTGAGTTAGTCCATGATCAATTTGTTTACACATTGAAACTGATTTCAATTCTCAAAGCTACAGAATGAGTTTGAAGATCCCATCTATTGGTCATTAAATTGCTGTCTCTTTTGTCTGCCACTTGATATCATCCGCTGTGTGTCCTGTTTGTAGGAGGTGTGCAACCAAACGAGTAGTGGTCATTTTGCAGGGTATTCGATTTGGATGCTGACAATGCATGTTTTGACCAGTTGTGTAGTGTAATATATATAAATAAGACCACAAGGACACAAAATGCAATATATAACATTGGATAATTTACAATTTGTCAGTAGTTCCAAGGAGGCATGTCTCACTGATTAACTTCGAGATATATTCTTCAGTGGATGTTGGAGTTTCCTCATTAGTCATGAGATGTAGGGGAAACAAACAAAGGATATTTTGAACTCTTAACTAGGAAAGCGAGTATCTCCATATGAAGAAAAAAAACACTAGCAGTCAAAAAGCTGCACATCAGTATTAAAGAAAACATGGGCAGCCCAATATGCCACTGAGTACTTGAGTAAAGTATAACTATGCATCCCTGACTCATTCATAATAAAGATATGGGCTATGGGATGAGTAGTAAATTAATTACTATTTACAGTTCAATGACAGAAAACGTTCTAGCATCTATATATTATAATTAACATGCAATATTCCATAGTCATTAATAAAAATAAACATGAAGACAAAAATGAAGAAATAGCTAAAAGAAGTGCTTGGTTGCCCTTTGATCAGAAACAGAAAATGTAAATTAACAGCTTCATATGTGTATATACACAATAAAACGAACAAATGTGGTTTACATAAGAACCAATCATCACAACACTTCAAAAAAAGCCTCAAATTACTTCTCCTCAACATATACCTGAACCCTCCTCCATAAAAGTAGCAACGTCCTGAGACTCATTTCCCCCTTCCACCACCTCAGAGCCAGAACTTCCCTGCCTCTGGAAATTACTGCACATATATTCCCCCTATCTCTTAAACAACCTACCATCGCTACTTGCGAGATGTTTTGTTTATCCATGATAACATCCTATTGTATATTGTTTTCAGTGTATTTCTACTTGATATTATATATTATAGATTTTTTACCCATGTATGCCTAACATGCCTACATCTCCTCATATACTTTCATTGTAAAGATTCTGCGCAAACTCCCTCAAGCACTCTGATACCTTCAGGTCAGGTTCACGCTATTCAAAACTAAATAAATAAATAAAATAAAAATACATATTATTCATTTGTACAGGTTCCCAATATTACCACTGCCCTGATGAGACGTCTTCATATGACATATTGAACTCAATACATTGTCAACAACTCCATAACTTGATTTCCTTCTTGCTCATCATTTCTGAGGTTTAGCTGTGAATTGTGCCAATCTGTTTCCTACAGCTTTACCACGCAGACCATAGTTGTTTGTTTTATTATATATAAACATATGAAGCAGTACTTTTATGGTTTCTTTGTGTGATCACTAGAGACACCAAGCACTTTTTTACACTCTTAATAAACGTTTGTCTTCATATTTATTTCTGTTAATGACAATTCTTTCTTAAATTTTCATTTACATAGATTGAAGTTAGGCCATTGTTCTTACAATGCATTTCCCTGGGGAACAACCTTTACAACGCAACTTTTACAACGCACTACACTTACAACGCATTTTTTACAACGCAAAATCCATTACAACGCATTTCATTACATAGCATGACACTACAACGCATTTTTAAAAACTACCTTTACAACGCATTCCATTACAACGCATACTACCTTTACAACGCATACCATTACAACGCATAATATTACACTACACTATCCAACACTTACCCTACTGTTGCACCCCCTGGAGTTAGAATAGTAATTTTTACCCCTATACTATCCAACACTTACCCTACTGTTGCACCCCCTGGAGTTAGAATAGTAATTTTTACCCCTATACTATCCAACACTTACCCTACTGTTGCACCCCCTGGAGTTAGAATAGTAATTTTTACCCCTATACTATGCAACACTTTCCCTACTGTTGCACCCCCTGGAGTTAGAATAGTAATTTTTACCCCTATACTATCTAACACTTACCCTACTGTTGCACCCCCTGGAGTTAGAATAGTAATTTTTACCCCTATACTATCCAACACTTACCCTACTGTTGCACCCCCTGGAGTTAGAATAGTAATTTTTACCCCTATACTATCCAACACTTTCCCTACTGTTGCACCCCCTGGAGTTAGAATAGTAATTTTTACCCCTATACTATCCAACACTTACCCTACTGTTGCACCCCCTGGAGTTAGAAAAGTAATTTTTACCCCTATACTATATAATACTTACCTTACATGCAATTTAATATTATGCGTTGTAATGGTATGCGTTGTAAAGGTAGTATGCGTTGTAATGGAATGCGCTGTAAAGGTAGTTTTTAAAAATGCGTTGTAGTGTCATGCTATGTAATGGAATGCGTTGTAATGGATTTTGCGTTGTAAAAAATGCGTTGTAAGTGCATGCGTTGTAAAAGTGTGCGTTGTAACGACATACATCCCATTTCCCTACTTTGAACTGCAAACACTAATTGATTTAATGTACATTCAATTGTTTTGCATGTCATATTACTGTCTGTGCTCCATTTCATGTCCAATAGTTTTTCCAGAGGATCAGTTCTGACAATGTAGGAATTTCAGAGGTAAGCAAGTCTTAATACTTTCAGCAAGTACTGTCATGCATCAACAGAAGAGTGCACCACTTTATTGCTATGTCAGATTTACTGGTGTTAAGGCAAAGTGTGCCAAAAGAATTTTATGCCATTCAATCAAACAATCAATCGATCATAGCATTTATAAAGCGGAACCTGGACTGGGACGAGTCCAGTATGCTGTTTTCCTCGAGGTAGCGGGTCAGTTGTTTGTTGACGGTCTTCTCGAAGACCTTCGCCAGGAACGGGAGCAGGGAGATGGGCCTGAAGTTCTTGAGATCATTGAGGTCTGCCTTGGGTTTCTTGAGTAAGGCGTTGATTTTGGCGTGCTTCCAGATCTCCGGGAAGGTTGTAGTCTAGAAGGAAATGTTGATGGCCTTCCGGAGATGGGGTGCAATGGCGGTGGTGGCTTTGTTGAAGATGTGGTGCGGGCATGGGTCTGATGGAGAACTGGAGTGGACGGTGTTCATGATCTTGATGGTGTAGTCGTTGTTTATGTTGGTCCAGGAGAGCAGGCAGTTGGTGCGGATGGTGGTCGTGGGGGCGACGGTCTCAGTGGGTGTCAGGGCGGTCGTGGCGCTGAAGCTGTCGTGGATGTCTGCAATCTTGCGATGGAAGAAGGTGGCCAGCGGGTCGCACAGGTCTTGCGAAGGTGGAATGTCGTTGGTGTTGGAGCTGGGGTTGGAGAGTTCCTTCACAATGTTGAAGAGCTCTTTGCTGTTGTCTGCGGGTGGTGTCCTTGTGGGCTGCATAGCTGTCCAGTGTTCGTTCACGGTGCCAGTTCTTCTCTAGCTTTCGGCAGGTTTGCTTGGAGGCCTGGAGGTCTTCAGTGAACCAGCTGTCTTACTTGCTGGTGTGGCTGTTGGAGGGTTTCTTGAGCAGGGCAAGGGTGTTGGCGCAGTCGTCAATCCACTGTCTGAGGTTGCGGGCGGTGGAGTCAGGGTCGGCGGGTGGTCTCTGGGCGAGGGTGATGGTTAGCTGGTCTTCGGTGACTTTGTTCCGGCAGTGGCGAGGCATCTGTTGGGTGCGGTGGTGCGTGGTGGGTTTCCGAAAGGTGAAGTGGATGCAGCGATGGTCGGTCCAGTGGAGTTCGGTGGTGTGATTGAAGGCGACGTGGGGGCTTGCGGAGAAGATGGGGTCAAGAGTGTGGCCGGCGGAGTGGGTGGGTGTTGTGACAAGTTGTCTGACTCTGAGGTTGGCGTGGTTGTTGATCAGGATGGTGGAGTTGGTGCTGTTGTTGTTCTCGAGGTGGAAGTTCAGGTCCCCGAGGAGGATGTAGTCTGTGGAGGCGAGGGCGTGTGTGCTGACGAAGTCGGCGATGGAGTCACTGAACTGTGGTCGGGGTCCGGGGGGTCTGTAGACGAGGGTTCCTCTGAGGGTGGTGTTGGGGTGGGTGTGGATCTGGAAGTGCAGGTGTTCGGCAGTGCTGAGGGTGTCGTCGGTGTTGGTCGAGACTCTGAGAGTGTTCCTGTGGATGATGGTGATTCCTCCTCCTACTCCGTTGGTGCAGTCCCTGCGGGTGATCTTGTAGCCTTCCGGGATGGCTATGGCGATGTCGGGTGCCGAGGAGGGGTTCAGCCAGGTCTCCGTCAGGAAGGCGATGTCTGGGGAGGTTGAGTCGAGTAGGTCCCAGAGTTCGACAGCGTGTTTGAGGGTGGAGCGGGTGTTGAGAAGAATGCATCTGAGGTAGTTGGGTTCTTTCCTGGTAGGTGAGTTGGCGGGCCGGATGCTGGTGAAGCTGCAGTTCCGGCAGGAAAAGGGTCCTTGGGTGCGCTTCGGGGCGGCCAGACAGCAGGTGCGTGAAAGTCCGGCATTGAGTGCGAGGAGGGTGCTGGAGTCGTAGCGGTGCCAGGTGTCGTGGCATTCGTGGGGGCCAGGGGTTCTGGTGCTGGGCGCAGTCCAGGCACGGACAGGCACAGACAGTCTTGCCTTAGGTGCACCTTCGTCGCACCAGCGGCGCGACCGCCATATGAGAGGAGGTGGGAGGGAGCAGCAGCTGGGAGGCGGGAGCAGGGAGGCGAATGGGTGGACAGGGGGCAGGGCCTCTGGTGGTGCAGCGGCGGGAAAAACGAAGGGGGAAGCGGGCAGGGGGTACAGAAGGCAAGAAGAGCACAGTCACGGGGAAAATAAACATTAATACAATAAAATACAAGAAATACAATAGGACACAACAGGATACAGCAGGGGGATAAGCGAAAACAAAGAAGGCTATGCAAGGGCACGAACCGTAACGAGCGGCAGCAGCAGGCTCAGGGCAGCATCAAGGGCAACATCACACAGGTGGTGCTGTGCGGCAAGGGGAGCGGCCTGCCTGGTGACAGGGTCAAGGGTCGCACTCTTCACCGCGAAGCGGCCGCCATATGAGGGGTGGTGGGAGGGAGGAGCAGCTGGGAGGCAGGAGCGGTGCGGCGAATGGGTGGACAGGGGGGCGGGGTCGCAGTTGGCGCAGCGGCTGGAAAAACTAAGGGGGAAGCGGGTGGGGGGTACGGAAGGCAAGAAGGGCACAGTCACGGGGAAAATAAACAATAATACAATAAAGTACAAGAAATACAATGGGACACAACAGGATACAGCAGGGGGATAAGTGAAAACAAAGGAGGCTATGCAAGGGCACGACCTGTAACGAGGGGCTGCAGCGGGCTTAGGGCAGCGTCACACAGGTGGTGCTGTGCGACGAGGGGAGCGACCTGCCTTTCCCTCGTGTGTTAGGTGCCATTGACAGCTCTCATGTATCCCATGTGTACCAAGGGTTTAATTAAAGCATGGCTTACTAATGTTCATTCCTTCCAGAAGCATGCAGTATTCGTCCACGGTCTTCCCAGGGATGATAGATCAGACATACTACTCATAACCCAGAATTGACTGTCTCATATAAACCTGTGGCAGATTTGGTGATCCTTGCTGGTTATAAAATGCAGAATCTAGACCGGGATATTGGAAGAGGTGGAGGCATTGCTGTTGTGTACACTTGTTCCTCTTTACCGGTCACAGAACTCTTGGAAGCTGAAGGGCTGGAATTGTGTCTGTGACTGAATGCTCAACAGTTGGTTGGTAGCCTTCTGATCCATAGACCACTGCAGCCATCTGGGCCCTTTCTGAACTCCTTTAATGAAGCTATCATGCTCTTGTACATTTCTCCACTGCATTATAATTGGCGGCTTTAATGTCCAACAAAGATACTTTCACTTTAAATGACATTATGTCACCATTAGGTCTTTCTCAATAGTCCCAAAATCCACTCATGCCGATGGGGGGTTCGACGTCATACAATTGATCTAGTGTTCTCTAATCTCACGTTTTCCCTGCCGGACCCAATTTCGCACATATGGATGAATCACAACTGGGTCCAGTTTAATTGGCTTTTTTCCCATCAGGGCAGCCCGAATGATCATGCCACTCCTGTTCTCACCAGATCTTTTTCTAAGTTCAAGCCAAACAACAAGCCAACCTTCTCTGGGTCTATTGAATCCCATATGCAGGGGTGTGGCAATTGGCTGTGCACCTTAGTGGAGGATCTAGCCCCTCTTTCTTTTTGGGAGTCGAGTAGAAATAGCATTTCTAACCCTTGGTTTTGTGAGGGTCTTAAACAGGAGAAAAAGAATTGTAAATGGATGAAAAGGGCTTGGAGAACAAATATGGTATAGAGACCAAAGATTTGTATTAAAAGGCATTGAAGAACTATGGTGCATATTGACAAAGAAATGACCCAGCGCTGTGCTGCAAGCAATTTAGCAGCCTCGCCCTGCCCCATTTAAAAAATGCAGGGATGCTCCATATTCACAAGAATTTGGTGCATACCTGTGTTTTGGCTTGCGCTGGTGCTGAAAAAGCTGCCTAGTGCCAACCGCAGACATCCTTGCGCCATGGTGCAAGAGTGCCTGCGTTGCAGGGATGTTTGTTTATGTGTAAGAAGGGACACTTTCCTGCACATAACCAATCATTAAATGTGAGTTGCTCCTGCAATGTGTGCTGCTGAAAGAACAAAAAAGAAGGAGAAATACAAGTATTTCTCCTCGTTGCACCAGTCTAATTCCTGCTTTTCGATGGTGTTAGCTTTTAGCGCGGCTTCAGATTTACAGATCCTTGTAATTCTGGTGCAGCATCAAAAAGAAAAGGGTGTTGGTGTGGAACACCCAAAACAACAGCCATTCCATGCCCCTTTCACGCAAATTGATGCATGAAAAGGATTCGTATTTACAAGACCATGAAAAGTCATTCAGGGTAGCTTTGCATGGCCTTGTAAATATGGGCCAGCAAACAGCGCAACCGGAGAATGAAAAATAGTGACATTCAAGTAGCACTAAGGGATTGTAATATGCCCCTATGTGTCTCCGATAAACTCTTCAAAGAGAGAGTACTATGAAGGAAGAATAGAAAGGGCAGGAAATAAACCTAGAGAGATTTTTAAGATTGTAAAAGATTTCTCTGAACCAGCTACTTGCCACAGAAGTAGGGCTTCTTCGACCACTGTGTGCAATCTACTTCCCATATTTTCCACAACAAAATACAGGAGATTCAGAATAGTCTATTTGCAGCTCAGACCTGGGAAGTTGAAAATTGTAGCTTTAGTTAATATTCCAAAACCACACGCTGCTGGTTGTCTGAGTTTAACACAATCTCACTGGAAGACTACAGATCTGCTATTTGAAATCCCAAATCTGGTTCTCCGTCCGATCCCTGTCCCCCTTTTATCCGGGCTTTGGGAGTAGAGGTAATCAACCCGGTCTTGAACTCTCTGCTTAATGAGTCCTTAGCCACACTACTGTACAAATATGCTGGAAGAGGACTAAAATTGTCACTGTTTTAAAAAAGCCAAGTATGGACCCTGAAGTTCCGGGCAACTATAGGCCCATTTCACTTCTCCCTGTGCCTACTAAGTTATTGAAAACTTTGTGAACCACCAGCTTTCCAACTACATTGATTACTTCAGGTTACTTCATCAGGTTATTTCATCTCAGTCAATCCGGCTTTAGACCAAGGCTCAGTACAGAGATGTCCCTGTTGGAGGTCTCTGAACTGATTAAAACACCATCGACATGGGTGGTAGGACTGTTCTTGTACTGTTGGACTTGTTGGCAGCATTTTACATGGTCCCACATAGCAGGCTGCTAACCCGCTTCTGGAGATTGGCATTAGGGACATACCCTGGGAGTGGATGAAATCCTTTCTAGAAGACAGGAGTCAAGAAGTGGCTACACCCTCATTATCAGCCAAAGGTTTTCAAAAGAGGTTCCTCAGGGCTCACCCCTTAGTCTAACAATGTTTAACATTTACATGTCTCCTCTGGCTGATATGGTGGAATCGTTTGTTGCTAAAATAATTTCCTACGTGCTTGATACACAGATCCTTTAGCAAGGAGGTGCCAATTGATTTCTGCGATCTTTCTTTGGATGAACTGCAACCAGCTGAAGTGCAATACCAAGAAGAATGAGGTGCTCTGTATCGGATGCAATTTTGCTTTTGATCTGGAATCGACCGGTCTGTTGGGGCTTCTCGACCGGATCCCCAAGTTGTAACTGTGAAAAACTTGGGGATCGAATTTGATAAGAAAATGTCTTTCCAAAATCAAATCCTCAGTGGTGGAAATGTGCTTTGACATCTAACGTATGGCAAAATAATTTCTGCATTTCCTTTAGGCTGTGATTAGAATTACAGTGGTTTTGGCTTTAATCAGGTCCAGACTGGACTATGCCAATGTTCTAGATGCACGCCTGCCACAATATCTGTTGAGAAGACTACAAATTGTACAGAATGCTAAAGTTAGGATCTTCCTAGAAGAGAGCACATTACCCCACAACAGTGTAATTTGCATTGGCTCCCCATGAAAAAGCAGATCATTTTCAATTCCTCTCTTCTTATGCATAGAGCGCTTCATATGTCAGGGCCTGATTATTTATCCTCCAGGATCTCCTGCTATAATCCTGTGAGAGACTTGCGTTCCACCAATAATCATCTGGTCAGGATTCCAAGGGTCTGTCTTGCAATAGCGGGCATATGGTCTTTGTCTCGCTTGGCCCAGGTAGGATGGAACAATCTCCCGTTGGAACTGCGCCAAACAGTTGATGAAGGAGTATTTCGGCTTTTTACTAGGAGTGGGCGTGATATTCCGCTCAGTTTGCTGAGTTTGCAGAGCTTTTCCCAAAAGGGGAACAACATTTACAACGCAAATTTTACAACGCACTACACTTACCACGCATTTTTTACAACGCAACATCCATTACAACGCATTCCATTACATAGCATGACACTACAACGCATTTTTAAAAACTACCTTTACAACGCATTCCATTACATCGCATACTACCTTTACAACGCATACCATTACAACGCATAATATTACACTACACTATCCAACACTTACCCTACTGTTGCACCCCCTGGAGTTAGAATAGTAATTTTTACCCCTATACTATCCAACACTTTCCCTACTGTTGCACCCCCTGGAGTTAGAATAGTAATTTTTACCCCTTTACTATCCAACACTTACCCTACTGTTGAACCCCCTGGAGTTAGAATAGTAATTTTTACCCCTATACTATCCAACACTTACCCTACTGTTGCACCCCCTGGAGGTAGAATAGTAATTTTTACCCCTATACTATCCAACATTTACCCTACTGTTGCACCCCCTGGAGTTAGAATAGTAATTTTTACCCCTATACTATCCAACACTTTCCCTACTGTTGCACCCCCTGGAGTTAGAATAGTAATTTTTACCCCTATACTATCCAACACTTACCCTACTGTTGCACCCCCTGGAGTTAGAATAGTAATTTTTACCCTATACTATCCAACACTTACCCTACTGTTGCACCCCCTGGAGTTAGAATAGTAATTTTTACCCCTATACTATCCAACACTTACCCTACTGTTGCACCCCCTGGAGTTAGAATAGTAATTTTTACCCCTATACTATCCAACACTTACCCTACTGTTGCACCCCCTGGAGTTAGAATAGTAATTTTTACCCCTATACTATCCAACACTTTCCCTACTGTTGCACCCCCTGGAGTTAGAATAGTAATTTTTACCCCTATACTATCCAACACTTACCCTACTGTTGCACCCCCTGGAGTTAGAATAGCAATTTTTACCCCTATACTATCCAACACTTACCCTACTGTTGCAACCCCTGGAGTTAGAATAGTAATTTTTACCCCTATACTATCCAACACTTACCCTACTGTTGCACCCCCTGGAGTTAGAATAGTAATGTTTACCCCTATACTATCCAACACTTTCCCTACTGTTGCACCCCCTGGAGTTAGAATAGTAATTTTTACCCCTATACTATCCAACACTTACCCTACTGTTGCACCCCCTGGAGTTAGAAAAGTAATTTTTACCCCTATACTATCTAATACTTACCTTAAATGCAATTTAATATTATGCGTTGTAATGGTATGCGTTGTAAAGGTAGTATGCGATATAATGGAATGCGTTGTAAAGGTAGTTTTAAAAAATGCGTTGTAGTGTCATGCTATGTAATGGAGTGCGTTGTAATGGATTTTGCGTTGTAAAAAATGCGTTGTAAAAGTGTGCGTTGTAACGACATACATCCTTCCCAAAATGCACATCACATCCGAAAAACTCTAATCTGCAGAGCGGAGTTATTTCCTTGCTCCCCAACGTTAAGTTGTCCAGAGCAAGCAAGGAAAATCTTACTCCAGACCACCTCTCAGAGAGATTTCTCAACAGGAGTGAGAGTGGATGGCACAACCGCTCACGTTGAGAAAGGTTCCATTCGCATTGAGGAAGCAGTCGCGAAGAAGCAGTGCCCTCTTGCGATGTGCATGGTGCTGCCCGTGCTGATTTTCCAGCGTGGGACAAACACCTGGTGCTAAAAATCTGCACAAGTGGTGTGACCTAACGCGCTCCAAATCTTGCGTAACTCTGCCCAGCGTTGCTTTTTACTCAGCAGTCCACATCTATTTATTTTTCTTTCATCGACTCCACCACATAGCTCCGGCACACTCTCTTGGTTAGCTGTGCACTCAATAAATCCCAATGTATCAACATCAACATGAGCCACCTCACTTCGCAAGCCACCTTTTCAACTACACCACCGGAACTCCATCAATGTGCAGGCTGTTTGTGAGGTTACCGATTAGAGCCTGTGTCACTGATTTATAGGCTACCTTTCATAAAAGCATACACTTCAGCAACATCTTCCATCAGTAACTCCTTGCAAGTCACTTAGTTGCTGGTGATTTCAGTGACATGAGGTTCATTGGTAAGTAACAACATGCCACACTGGGGCTACATATGCATCTGGAAACGCTTCCTCAAAAATACTTATTAATCACTACAACCAAATGCAAACACACTACCCTGACAGTCACTGCATATATGTAGACATGATATATTACCAGGTGCGGCTGGTGCATGTAAGAGTGGTGGGCGGGGCAGGAGGAAAATTCAAAACAGATGACGAAATAGGGAAAATGAAAAATAAATAAAACGATTTACCTTACCTCGGCCCCTCGCCGACTCAGCAATGCGGCGAGCGGAAAGTAAGTGTTTTTCTTTTTTTACATTTTATTTTCCCTATTCTGCCGCACACATCCCGTTCCACTGCTCTTACCTGAACCAGCGCTCCTGTGTATAAAATTAGAATAGAGACCCTTTGAAAATAAATTCAGGTCTTTCTTGTAGATGATGTCAGGCATGCTCTCTGTGTGATTCTCCTCACACCCTACAGATTTCCTACTACCCTTCCTCACACTACACTACCTCAACAATGGGCACACATACGTACAGGATCCATTATTGAATGCTCTTTTGGGATCCTTAACTCACCATTCATATGTCTTGATCATGCAGTGGGTGGCAAAGTATTTCCCAGAAGATGGGTACAAGATTGTTGTAGAATGTTGTGTGTTGTATAGCATCACCATGTGCAAGGGCTTTCGTATAGATCTTGATTATGATCCACACCCGAGTCCAGGTAGCAGGGTTGGGGTACACAACAGGTTATACTGCTGACAGTTGTATTTAACCTGTATTATTTATGTTATGAAAGAAAAGAACGTTTACAAATTCTAACATGCATGCATTGTTCCTTTTTTTGTGCTAGTAATCATCACATCTGAACATAACCAAAATGCGTTTCGATTTTTATATTTCGTAACATCATAACAGATACATTTTGTCAAAGTTTGTTTATATGATGCTGACATTGTGCTCTTTTGCCTCATTTCCAAACCACAATTATTTCCTTTAGAAAGACATTTAAATGCACAAAAATAGTGTAACAATAATGACAAATTATTACAGGAAAATTTAAAACAATACACAGTCCTTTAGAAAACTTTTTTCCTTTGTTAAACTACACACAAGTTTTAGATAGGAACTCTGTTGTAGATATTGCCTATTAACAATCTAATCACAGGATTATGCAAAATAAAACCCCTCTTTACACAAAGGTTTCTTCTCCTTTGACTGGCTAATTCTGAAAAACGATTGGATGTTAACAGTCTTACAATTTGAAACTTTGTAAAAATGTGTTTATAAACATTGGCTCGCTAAACGTTTAATATGCACTGAACAATGTCATTTTTTGTATTTATATACATATAATATCCCTTTTAAATTAAGTTAATTTGTTATGCAGTAATGGACATGTGAATTCGATATTTCTCTCTTGTTTACCTTCCTTGTCAGTGAATGGGGCTGGCCAAACAATATCAAAGCAAGGACCGGGGCAAAGAAAAAGATTTAATGCAGGGAAAATGTGTCTGCCCAGAGCCCCAAAACATATGTGAGGAAAAGAATGTGTACACCACCAGCCAGGCGGAGGCAGATTTGGGGATTCCTCCAGGCACCAAGTGAGACCAACCAGTGGTGTCCAAAGAGAAGGCCCCACCACTATCTCCGCCTGCACACCGCTCCTCCTTACCTCCAGAGGCCCCATATCATCGGGACCTACTGCTGCACCCCCTGCACAACGTTAATCATCTCCTCCATGTGCCCACCCAGGCCAACACCAGCAGTAATGGGACACTTTAACCCTAAATTCCCCAGAGTCCACTTGTAAAGACCACTCTCTTCCCCGAGATTATGTCTTTGATTGCTCTCTTAAAGGTCCTGAGGCAAATAGGAGATGTTAAGCAATCAATCTCTCTGCATTTAGCTGGAGATGCCTGGATGATTAGAGATGGCCAGTGAACAGCTTTGAAATGTATGTGGCCTCACAACCAAATGGATAGCAGAGCTACGGTCATGTCTGCCTCCCAATCCAGCCAGCTCCTGTTCTCCAATCAGCTAGTCCCCCTGCTACCCACATGTTTCGTTCTTGGGGTGTCTGGTCCTACTATGGCCAGCCGGTTACCTTCCATGGCGAGGAAGGAATTTAACATTTTTGTGAATAGTATGGCATAGGATGGTCAGGAACTTTTGCCCCAAGCCAGGAACTCAACACTGTGTTCCCTGATATTTCCTGGAGTGTTTTTTATTATTTGCCCAACCCACTCCAATTTTGCATTTCTCCTCTGAAGTAAGGATCCATTTTATTGAATTTTGCTCGTGACAGTTTGATTCCCCAAACGATTTTTAGATAAAACAACAATTTATTAATTACATATCAGAAAAATCTAAAACAATAAACATTAACACGTTTCTTGTTTATTCATAAAACTGAATATCAATGCATTATACACAAGCAAATTAATGTTAAGCTTTCAATAAAACACTTTTTGTTTAAAGCAATACACTTTGGAAGAAAACAAAGAACATGCTATAAATAACACCTACCTTTGTTGTAACTTCAACATCAAACATTCAATACAGATGAAATATAGACATAGGGTTTTTTTAAATAAAAAATGTGTACAGTATTTGATTTGTCAAATAGCTTTTCAGAGACTGTGCGCAGGTGCAGTAGAAATATTTAGCAAAACAAAAGTTATTTTGGGGGTTTTAACCCCTTCCGTACTCATGACGGAATGGTTCCATCATGAACCATTGTGGGCGAGTGCTCATGACGGAACGGATCCGTCATGGCACCCACCTATGCAGGAAGCGATGGTGCTCGGCCCATGGGCAGTACATCTGCTGGAGCAGAGTTTTCTGTTGAAAATTTATCGAGTTTTAAGCTCCAGTTTCGTCTATATGTTTTGATTTTAAAACACTAATTGGAAACGATTAATTAATAGTTTGTTTTGTCTGGACTAACCAACATTTACTAATGAGAAAAACTACACGTGGGTTGTATATATGTTGCTTAATAATAATGTGCAAGTTAATTAAATGAGTGTTTGTGCGTTTAAAATAACGTGTACTAATGCTTTATTGCGTTGCTAAAGGCTAGATAATTACATACATATAAGGGTATTAGTGGGGTTTAACACTGTACAATCATTATGATGTGGTAACATTGTTTGTGTCTCTTTTAATTAAGATGGTCCGTTTTGGCCTAAAACAAGATGGCTGCCATTCACAGCCTGCACTCGAGTGATCGAATTTTGACGAGAGGCCTTGCTGAACATGGTCGAGAGTCACCTGACCACAGCCTTTGCCTGGGTAGAAAGTTTTCCGTGAGGACAGCAGCTCCGGGAACGAATCCAACTGTCCTTGGACAAGGATAAAGCCACAATGAACAATGACAATGCTGCGGTGGCTCTGCTAAGATATCAAGGAAGAATATTTACGAAAGAAACATTTGCAAACTCGAGTTTCCTTCTTCCGTCTTTTTATTTTTGTGATTTTTCCTGAGCGGAGGTTTACCAAATGTAGCCAAGAGACTTCCTTACCTGCTCGCTCTGCTCAGTGGCTCAACGGATATCTAACATTTGTTGTAACTTTAATTTGTTATTTTTCCTATAAAAATGTTAGACTAGAGAGAGTCCATGTTCATTGCGCTCTTTACATGTATCGCGTTCCTTGCGGTCATCGCGTTCTGGACTTCATGCTGAGGACGGCAGCTCGAGAGACTTTACCGAGAGACCTGTCCTGACCCATTTAGCTAGAATAGGTAACTATGAGAATAACGATTTTGCTAATGATTGACTTTCCATATGAATTAATTTTAGATAAACAAGCATTTGTTTGAATACCGGTGTCGGGTGTTTATTCCTTTGTCATCTATTGAGTTTCAAATGTATTTCCTATGATTAAAATCATGACTCAAGGCAATGTCATTAAGGTCGCATTGACCTCATTGTAGATGCAGATTGGTTTAGGTTTTCTCTCCTATATTCAGTGTGGATAGAGTAATAGCGTGAATTTGGTGTTATGGGCCCTAGCGTATGATGAGTGATTGCGTGTGTGACTGTAGATTTACTCTGTCCGTGGAAGCAGGGAGAATTTATATGCGCCGATCTGCAGCAGTTTCCTGGTAGCAGATGATGGTTAGATTATTGTCTTGATCTGATTAGATTGCTTGTACAAAGGCTTTTGATTTATTGATTATTGATTGATGTTGGGTATGTACTAATACTATATGTTGAGGTCATCGTATTGAGTTCTATGTAGTGTGTACGGCTTCTGGAACTTGGGAGCTGGTGGCGGTTCCGTAGTAGGGCAGAGGGAAGTAAGTGCTGCTCTCGGGAAAAACGGGATTGTTGGCCCTGTAAGTATGCGGGGAAAAACGTGTGACAATTGAAGTTGCGCGTCACATTGTCTGGGTTCGGAATTAGTGACATCGTCGTGTGTTACTATTAGGGATATATTTTCGGTATAAAAGGAGTGCGTATGGTAGCGAAGGTTATCTGTGAAACTCTGGTCTTAAGTCCCAGGGATCCGTAAGGTTCACCGTTAAAGCTTATCGCTGGAGTAGTAATAGGTATTCTCTAAGCTTGTCTGAAGGAATGGGCAGAGGTAAGCTGCTTGGTTAATGTGTGTTATAATTCTGTAGTGGGACAGGTTGTTTGCTGTTCTCAGGAAAGGCAGGATTCTGTGTGCATGTTCTACATTTTTCTAGTGTGAAAGTGCGTGAATGTATGAGCATTTAATTGATTGTAAGACTCTTTGGAGCAGTCCTAGAGTAAACAGTTAATGGATGCATGTTAGAAGGGCAGAGTAGAGGGATGTACTACTGTGTCAACGAAAGTGATTATTCCGTGTTGGAGCAGAGGTAAGCGCTGTTCTAGAGAGAAGCGGGATTCTTGAGAGAAAAGATTTTCTTTACTATTCTGTGATTAGCGAGGCAGACAATGGAGATGTTTAACTGTTGTAACTAATAGATTTTGTAGAATCTGAAACGAAGTCTACTGAGAAGGTTTTATAAAGGAGGGGTAGACGAGTGACAGGAGACAGGAGCAGAAGCAACTGCAGCGACTGCTGACATCATTCAGACCACGCTGTGATTGGATAGTGGCTCAGAACAGTGCTCGCGCTAGGATTGGTGCGTTAGTGTGAGCCGCGCAGGGATTGGAAGGAGTACAGAGTGACGTAGACGTTCCAGGATTGGTGCGTTGGTGTGAGTCGCGCTGTTATTGGACAAAAGATTGTATAGTTGCGGAAGCGACTAGAGAATATTGGTAAACGTTAAAATGTATTACCAACCGGAGGAAAAGAAGAAAAAATCTTTGTTTGGTAAATTAAAAAGGTGGTTCGACAAAGATAAAAAAGTAATAACTAGAGAGGGTGAATTGCTACCTCCGACGAGAACTCCTGCATCCTTCATGGTTGCGAAATATGGGTATCATACCTGTATATGGTTGGATAACTGGGCTAAGTATACTAAGGATGATGGTGTCTTAGCATTCCCGGAACATGGTTCATTTAATTTGGCCGTGTTGAGAAATTTACGGGAAAAGATGATGTGTCTAGAGCCTAGACCAAGGCCGACACAGTTCGAGGCGTTGGTGGAATGGGAAGATGAAGTGCATGAGCGAGAAAAACAGAGGAGTGGAGGCAATTATAGGTCCTTTTTTGGGAGAAAATATGATCGTGAGACTCATCATGATCGAATGCGGAGATGGCGAGATGCTAGTATGTCAGAGGGATTATATCCTATGAGAACTGTTGAAGAAGCGGAATGGAGAAAAGGTGCAGGAAAGGTGCCTGATACGGAAGTGAGAAGGTATGGGGCTAATGATTACGAGGATGAGGTCTTGGATGAAATGATTTACAAGAGACCACCTCCGTATAGACCAGAACCAGAAGAGAGCACGCCAGTTTCTACTCCTGTAAGAGATACTTTGCGAATTATTAAAACTGAAGTTGTGACACCTGATCTGAAAAGTGGTAGCTCTTTCACGGAAAGGGAGAGAGAGAGAGAGCGAGAGAGAGAGAATCGAGTCAGTGAAGAGAAAACAAGGGAATTAGCCAGAACAACATCTGAGCTGACTGAGAAAATCCGCGAGCTGACGAAAAATCTTGAAGCAGTTACGGTGCCTGTAACTATTGGTCCGGTGGTGCCTATTTTTGATAAACAAAGAATGGTTGGGAATAATTTGACAGTTCCTTATGTTGGAAATGGTTTGGTTGGTACTTGTACTTTGGAGGAATCAATAGTGAGAACAGGAGGAAATGATTCAAGGCAGTCGAGACATGACACATGCGGTGGAGGACTAGATGTGCAGCCTAATTCAGGATTGAATATTGGTTGTTTGGGAGGTACGATTTTGGAACCACAGAGGATGACAGAACAAGTGGGTGCAGTGAAAAGGTCTACTGAAATAACAGCTGAAGATCTGAATGATTGGTTGAAAGTTCTTCAAAAGAAGGACAGAGATTCACAGGCAATTGATGTAGCCAGGTTGCGCATAGAATTGGAGGAGCTTATTGCAGGGACAATTCCTACAGATATACTCAAAAACCATCATGATGGAGAGTTGTTATTCATGTGCAAGAGTATCACCTGGAGGGCTAAGAGTACACATGACAGGTTAAAAGCAATAGCGAGTGAACAGGGAGTTGACATGGATAAGGTGAAAGCTTTGCAGAAGCCTTACAGGGTGGATTTTACAGACAAAGATATTGAAAATCTAAATGGTGCTGGCAGAACAGGACAGATTAAGGAAATGATTAACTTATTGAGAAAATGGGGTGATGTAGAAAAGTGGAAGGATAGATGGTACAAGAAAAGGGAAGATTCAGTGGACAGGACTTACTCAGCTTTTCCTGTGAGAGAGAAGGAGAAAACAGTGGATGCTTATCCTATGAGAAAAATTCCTGGAGGAGGATATGTACATGTCCCATGGACTAGACAGGATATTTTATCATTTACGAATGATTTCCCTCGACTGAGAGAAAAGCCCGTCGAGTGGTATAGGCAGGTAGACAGGTTTGTGAAATTGCCAAAAGTGCTGTGGATTGACCTGAATAGTCTGTTTGATATAATTGTTCCAGCAGACTTGTGGGCTGAGTGTAAAATAGTTGTAGATTGGCCTGCTAAGGAGTATCCAAGAGACCCGAAAACAGGGGCACCAGATCCAGAGGTAATGAAGAAGTACAAACAGGTAATTGTGTTCCTGAAAAATAAAGTACCCCCGAAAGAAACAGACTGGGTTAAGATAGATCGAACACATCAGGAAGCAAAAGAATCAGTTCATGCTTTTTACGAAAGGCTGATACTGGCCTTTAAACAGTTCAGTGGAGACGAACACCTGGGTGACAAGGATTTGAGTCATTTTGTATACAGGTTTGTATATGGCCTGAGACCAGAAATTAGTGAAAGAATACGTGAGCATACGGTTGACTGGCAGAGTAAAAAGATTGATGAAATCCTGAGACATGCGAAGTACTTCAGTGATGAGATTGAAGCAAAACAGAGAAAGCTGAAAGAGAAAGCAATGTGGGCACAGGTGAAAGTTGCTGAGAGACAAGAAGCACAGTTGTTGGAACAGGCAAATAATCCAGGAATTAGACCTAGATTTGCAGGGAAAGGAAAGGGGAATTTAGAGGAAGCAAAGAAGAAGTTCCCTTGTCACAACTGTGGACAATTGGGGCATTGGAGATCCGAGTGTACCAATCCACCATTAGTGAGTAATGAAAATAAACAATTAAATCAACAGGTGCAGAACGAGGGGTGTAATCAACAGCAGCAGCAGCAGAAGGTTGTCAGACAGCAGAGTCAAGAGCCAAAACCGCCCTTGCCGCAGAATAGAGGGTCCCAAAAGTATAACCAGGACTCAGGATTCTACAATGATGAGCAGGTAAACAAACCGAGACGTTCTATCCTTGTACAGCAGTACTGGTTAAAGAATGAGGGGAGTGAGTCTGAAGGGGACTATTGACGGTGCCAAAGAGAGGAGGAAGAGTGCATACTTGGTGCAACTCTAGAAATAGACCAAGCAGGACCATTTGTAGATGGGAAAATAAATGGGGAGAGTGTTACTTTTTTGGTAGACACAGGTGCGACGAGATCAACTGTCAGATCAGCAGATATTAGAAATCTTCCTCTCTCGGACGAAGCAATCCAAGTAGTTGGTGTAGCCAATACACAGATTAAGACTCGACTTACTGAACCAGTAAGGGTAAGAATAGGGAAATTTTCAGACATGCACAGATTCGTAGTCTGTGACACTAGTCCAGTGAACTTGTTAGGTAGGGACTTATTGTGCAAAATGAACTGTACAATTTTCTGTACTCCGGATGGAATAGCTTTTGAGACACCAGATGAGGATGTTTTGTACCGGATGACTCTAGATAATAGAGAGAGTGAGATTGTTGGTACATATGCTGTGTTTAATCCAGATGATTTGCCTCAGGAGTTGAGACACACAGGGAAAACAGCAGTTTGGGATTTTACTGGAGAAGATGTGGGATTGATGAATAATGTAGATCCAGTGAAGATTTCAGTGAAAGAGGGAATCACTTACCCTAATATCCCACAGTACAGACTGACACCAGAGATAATTGAGGGAATAACCCCTATAATTGACAAGATGATTCAGCAGGGTGTTTTGAGAGAGTTACTGAGTAGCCCGTGTATTTCACCGATAATGGGGCTAAAGAAACCTAATGGAAAGTTGAGCATACAGCAGAAGCTACATTGTGCATACAGACCAGAGGCTTCTGGCGTCGTTGAACAGATGAATGGCACAATAAAAAACCGAATTGGTAAGATGTGTTTAGCCACTGGAATGAAATGGCCTGATGTCTTGCCTCTAGTGCTGATGACTATTAGGTCTACTCCAGATAGAACCACAGGTTTGAGTCCGCACGAAATCTTAATGGGACGTGCGATGAGACATGCATTTGTGCCTGTCAACAAGTTGATGACAATAACTGATGACATGATTTTGGATTATTGTAAAGGCCTGGCTGACGCAGTTCATTCTGTGTTTCACCAGGTTGGTGAAGACGCTACCACACTTGGGAAGAAGCAAGCCCATGATCTGAGTCCAGGGGACTGGGTAAGGATTAAGGTGCACAGGAGAAGAAATTGCTTGGTTCCAAGGTGGGGAAGGGCAAGACAAGTCATTCTGACTACAACAACTGCAGTAAAGTGTGCCGGTGTGAAAAACTGGGTACATGCGAGTCATACTCTGAGAGTTCCAAATCCAAAAGAAGGGACTGGTAAGGAGTATTTTGAAGAATCAGATTCCAGTGATGATGCAGAAACTGAACCAGTGAGGAGAGGGAAAAATCCTGAAAGAAGTGAAGGAGAAAGAGAGTTGAGTGATTCTTTCTCTTTTCCAAAGGAGGCTTCAAGAGAAACATTGAGAGTCTCAGAGGAGAGATCGGATTCTGTAAGAGTGCCTGAAGTTCCAACAAGCGGTAGAAGAGAAAGGAGCAATTCTACTACCCCTGAATTAGATGAGGAGGTTGAAAATCCACTTGAGATTATACCTGAAGAAGCAGGGTCAGAAGAAGTTAGAGAGGGACAGATTGCGGAAGACCCCCGAGGAGGTGTAGGGAACATTCCTGATAAGCTAGGTGAAGGGACAAGTAGACCGCAAGAAGATCGCGTGTCGGAGACCCGAGGAGGGACAGAATTAGGGAAGTCTCAATCAGTGGTGGGAAAGACTGTGGAGCGAAAGAATCGGATGAGAGTGATAATGAAAAATCAGAGGGTCGAGTTCTGAGAAAGAGAACTTGGATCGGAGAAAGAAACAACAAGGAGGTGAGACCAAAAAGGGTTGTAAGAGGAGATCTTTGGCCCAACAGGATAAAGAGACTGAGATACAGATTGACACGAGCAAATTCATCAAAAGCTGAACAGGTGAACGAGGTGTCCAGTCAGAATCAAACGAAAGGTGAAAAACAAAAGGTTACAAAAGAACCAGAGGAGATTAAAAGAATCAGGAAACCTAACCAGAAGTATACGTCACCGGAATGGACGTACGTGGCACTGTCTGAAGGTGAAGAGGCAGATAGTCAAGGAAATCCAGAGGGGACTGTACGAGAAGTGGTTGAGGAGGAAACTGTTGGAGTCTTAAAAGTTATCCTGACTGACATTGGAGAAAAGTCGGATGCACAGGATGTTGTTGATGATCTGATACAATTTGATGTTGCTGAAGAAGAAGTGAAAAGTGATAAAAATCCAAACTGAGTGGATTAAAAGAGTCACTTGGAGGAAAGTGAAAAGAGAAAATTTGAAATTAGCTGTGTGAAATAATCTAGAGTTTTGAACTCAGTAGTGGAGTAGAAGAGGCTAAGTCAAAAGACACTGCCAAAGTAGTAAAATGGCTAACACAGAGAATAGTCAAAGTAGATGTGCCTTTTTGAAAAGATGGTGTAAAATGTGCTGCTGCTGTACTGGATTATTAATGCTATTATGGGGTGTTTTAGCTTTATTAGTTACCTTTAGAGTTACATTAGACGCTTTAGGAATACATACTGAGAATGTGACTAATGTAGGGAAAAATTCACAAAAAGTAGTTCTAACTAGAATTAGTAATACTTATGTGCATAAAGATAGGTCAATTAATGATTTTTCTAGCAATGTTTTTTCAAAGTTGTTGTACGAATACGTAAAGACAATGGAAGTTAGGGATTGCTACGTTTGTATGCAATTACCTGCATCCGTTTCAGAGGGTGTTACTTATCATCATTTACCAGCTACGTATGGAATTTCATGTAGTGTGTTAAGTAGTGTTTTTTATTTGTTAGGGAAAATAGATTATGAAATGTCTAACAAAGATAACATTTTTGGGCAATTGCCTATGGACAAAAAGCTGAATCCGGCTAAAGAAGCTAACGTTTTTGGTGAGATTTTTATTGAGAAAGAAGAATTAACCTTAGATTATATTTTTAGAAATAAATTAACTTGCAGTCTGAAAGAAGAGGAGAAGGCTTTCCTAAATATGGTAGAGGAAAGGAGAATGAGCATGCATGAGAAGGCAGGGAAATATAAAGTGAGTGAGACAATTTGGGACATTGAGATGGGAAAGGAGTTGAAGGATGGGGCCAGTCTGACTTTGGCTTTAGATGCACCACAGAAGGGTAAACTATGCATTACCAGGAAGAAATCTCAATATGATACATATTTTGTTGGGACTAGTGAGTGTCATGATACATACTTCATTGCAACAGGATGGGGTTTTAAAGGTGGTGAAGATCCAGTTTTTCCAGGAGTGTATTATGTTTGTGGGAACAAGGCTTATTACAAGTTGCCTGACCATTGGTATGGCACGTGTTATGTGGGCCTGGTCTTTCCAAAGATTTTTCATATTGATAGAATAGAAGATGTAGAACACATTAATTTACTAACACGTTTTAAGAGGGAAACTTGGTCAGAGATAGTGGGTGACATTTTTGGAGCTTTAATTCCAGCAGTGGGAATTTCTTTGAATGCATATGGGATTCGGAAACTGTCAACAGTGGTGGATCGTTTATCGACAAGTACCGCTGGAGGGTTTCTTTTGGTAAATACGGAGATGATTGCCGTACATGCCATGTCTATGCAAAATCGACTTGCCCTTGACATTTTGTTAGCCAAGGAGGGTGGAGTCTGCGGAATGCTGAAGGTTCAACATTGTTGCACTTACATTCCTGATGAAAGAGATCTAAAGGTCTATATCAAAAATATTACTGATTTACATGAAGAATTAGTACCACTTGAAGCTGAAGGTGTCTGGACTAAAATAGCTAATAAGATAGTTGCTGTTAAAAGTTTTATTGCAAAGATAGGTAGTACAATTATTGGTAAAATATTGTTTCCTTTGACATGCATAATTGTTGCTTTATTGATATTAAGATTGGGGTGTTTGTGTTGTAAAAACAGGGGAGGGAAAAAGAGAATAATTAGAAGCAATGCTGAAAAGAAACAAAAGAGGTCAAGGAGAGACCCGCAGGAAATAGAATTAGAGGAGTTAAGAGAGAGTGTTTACTTGGAGTCAAGGAGGGATGATGTGAGAGAATCTGGTGTTTAATGTTGTGTCATAAAGACATTTTCAATTTCTCCTAAAAATTGGGACAAAAATTTTCTTTTTGGGTGGTTTTTTTGTGGTGATAAGATATCACCAAAGGGGGGATTGCTGGAGCAGAGTTTTCTGTTGAAAATTTATCGAGTTTTAAGCTCCAGTTTCGTCTATATGTTTTGATTTTAAAACACTAATTGGAAACGATTAATTAATAGTTTGTTTTGTCTGGACTAACCAACATTTACTAATGAGAAAAACTACACGTGGGTTGCATATATGTTGCTTAATAATAATGTGCAAGTTAAATAAATGAGTGTTTGTGCGTTTAAAATAACGTGTACTAATGCTTTATTGCGTTGCTAAAGGCTAGATAATTACATACACATAAGGGTATTAGTGGGGTTTAACACTGTACAATCATTATGATGTGGTAACATTGTTTGTGTCTCTTTTAATTAAGATGGTCCGTTTTGGCCTAAAACGAGATGGCTGCCATTCACAGCCTGCACTCGAGTGATCGAATTTTGACGAGAGGCCTTGCTGAACATGGTCGAGAGTCACCTGACCACAGCCTTTGCCTGGGTAGAAAGTTTTCCGTGAGGACAGCAGCTCCGGGAACGAATCCAACTGTCCTTGGACAAGGATAAAGCCACAATGAACAATGACAATGCTGCGGTGGCTCTGCTAAGATATCAAGGAAGAATATTTACGAAAGAAACATTTGCAAACTCGAGTTTCCTTCTTCCGTCTTTTTATTTTTGTGATTTTTCCTGAGCGGAGGTTTACCAAATGTAGCCAAGAGACTTCCTTTCCTGCTCGCTCTGCTCAGTGGCTCAACGGATATCTAACATTTGTTGTAACTTTAATTTGTTATTTTTCCTATAAAAATGTTAGACTAGAGAGGGACCATGTTCATTGCGCTCTTTACATTCATCGCGTTCCTTGCGGTCATCGCGTTCTGGACTTCATGCTGAGGACGGCAGCTCGAGAGACTTTACTGAGAGACCTGTCCTGACCCATTTAGCTACAATAGGTAACTATGAGAATAACGATTTTGCTAATGATTGACTTTCCATATGAATTAATTTTAGATAAACAAGCATTTGTTTGAATACCGGTGTCGGGTGTTTATTCCTTTGTCATCTATTGAGTTTCAAATGTATTTCCTATGATTAAAATCATGACTCAAGGCAATGTCATTAAGGTCGCATTGACCTCATTGTAGATGCAGATTGGTTTAGGTTTTCTCTCCTATATTCAGTGTGGATAGAGTAATAGCGTGAATTTGGTGTTATGGGCCCTAGCGTATGATGAGTGATTGCGTGTGTGACTGTAGATTTACTCTGTCCGTGCAAGCAGGGAGAATTTATATGCGCCGATCTGCAGCACATCTACCCCCACAAACTGGGATGGCAGTGGAATAGATTCCGCTGCCACCCCTGACCCCCCCCCCCACTCGGCAATCACATTACGTCAGCGCGCACAGCACTTGCCGACTTTGTCAGGAAGCTCCGATGTGCCGGAAGTCAGTTGCTTCAAGGCGTTTGGAGAGTATGGTAGGTTTTACTGCCGGGGAAGTGGGTTCCTCTGTGTACAGAGGCATCGGGGAAGTGGAAAGAGTTTTTCCTCTCCCCTGAGGTCTTTTGCAGGGCTTCCCACTGCTTGATTGCACATGGGGTCGCGATGGTGCAGCAGGAATGGCCCCATTAGGCACCAAGGATTTTATGGGGGCAAATGGAAGCGACCCCTCGGGCAAGGGTCGCTTCCAAGGCGGATAATTTATGTCTGATGTTTTCTGCCTTCCACACGGGGACAGATTGGCATGGTTTTTTGGCCTCTGTCCCCGGCAGGGGGCAGAAAACCCCATTAGAGGCAGGGATGTAGTGTTCCCAAAATGGGGATGGACCGCACTTCAAACAAATGTCAAAGAAACCAAGTAAAAGGCGTATGTTTTGATAGATATTTGTATGTCTAAAGGGGTGCTTAGTAAGCTGAGGCACTTACTACCAAAACGTGCCATAAGCAAATTGAAACCACAAAATGCCGGAAAGTTATGAGAGAAGATTGGCTTGAACAGCACTTCCCATAAGTAAAGAATTAGGTTATAAGTACTAAGCAAATATGCAACCGCTGGGTTGGAGGTAGCAGTGGGCGTCCGGAGGTGGGTGAACGTGCTGCTGCAGTGTCAGCAGGAGAACTGGCCATGGGTGGTGTATGGTGTCAACAGATGGCTATTGATGTTTCTTAAGGTGTTGAGTGCATGGAGTGTGGCTGAGTCATAGTGGTGGGTGGTCAGAGGACTAGGGTCCCCGGCGCTGGTCGTGGTTGGGATGCAGACGGGCACAGACGGGCATTCCTTTGGCACAGCCATGCAGCAGCCTCTATTAAGTAGGGGGAGGGAGAGCAGCGCGGAGGAGGAAATGGGAACACTTGGGTGGGGAGAGGCCGTGGGGGCAGCAGCGGCGGGAAAAGGGAGCAAAGGCAAAATGGGAAAATAGAAGAAACTGTACAAAATATGCACAAAGAGACAAAGCAAATGGGAGAAACGGTACAAAGTAGGCACAAAGAGACAAAAAGCAACAACCAGACAAAAAGGCACAAAGAGATAAAAACAGCAGGCACAGATAGACAAGAAACGGAAAGACAGAAAAACAACAGATAAAACAGACACGAGGCTGGCAGACCAGTACAGCAGAAGAGCAAGGCTCTCCCACTGGACCACCAAAGATGAGGCCCAGGCAGGAGCCTGTGGGTGGAGGGCCTCGAACACCTACCTGGAAGAAGAGAGGTGCAGGGGGCAGGGATGCAAAGACAGAGCTGTGCGTGTGGAGAGCAGTTTCCCTGACCAGGAGGTCAGAGATCTTGCTCGAGCCGAGGCCGGGCCCTGCTTCTTCTGTGCTTCTGCTCTCATCGACTGCTTCCAGGAACAGGAAGCAGCCAGCCAGGCTCCTCTCCCTAAGCCAATCATAATGCTGCAATGCGGCATTGTGATTGTTCTTGAGTTACGTGACAAGGCGTTCAGCCAGGGTCTGGAGGGGTGGGCATGTTCTTTATGCAGGCTGTAATGCAGCCTGCATTGCGAACAGCGTAATACCCAAGACTGCTTTGGGTGACCTGAGATGGCCGACCAAACAGTCATAGCGTACTTAGGTGGGCATACCACTCGGTCCCTGCCCTGCTCTGTGAGTAGAGCAGCCCCACCCATCCTCCCATCCACAAAGGAAACATAGCATGAGAATATCAGAAAGTTATCATCATGTTATATTTCCTCTTCTTGCACTGCTTGAGAGCAGTGGGGTGACGCTCTTCCGTCATAGCGAAAGAGCCGCTACTGGGGGTGTGTCACCCACATGTGCTAGACCTGGTCCCGACTTGACCCCTGGCCTCCTCTGCTACGGGTCCCACCTTCTTCTCACCTGGACATTGACGCTGTGGTGCAATCTGCTGCACTCTCTCCAAATCTGTGACTCAGCCAGCAGAGGCCTCAGCCAGGTGAAATTTCAAAAGCCTGGGTACAGCAGTCGCTGCCAAGTCTGCTGGGTAACCTCCTGATGCAGGTGATACAACAGGGCCCCCTTATGGGTGAAGTTGCAGCACACCCGCCAAACAAGTTCGGGGCAACTCAGGGACCTCACCCTCCACAGCGTCCGGCCAGAGCAACATCCTCTGGCCTGTGATGCAGAGAGGCGGTGCCAACCATTGGTAATCCCCTCCATGCACCCCAGTGCAGTGGTGGCACATGGTGTGCGGTGCAGACCTCCCTACGTGCCTCTACTGTTCACAGCTCCAAGAGGCACCAGGTGATCTTCTCACACAGGTCAGCAACGTGTCTCCATGCGACCTGGCAGACTTCACCACCAGGTAAGGGCAATCACTGACACCTCAATGTCTACTGCCACGGCCCAGCAACTCCACTGCACCTCCGCATCACACTCTGGGCCCCAGACGCAGGCACAGCGAGGCTTTCAGGCCCCAGGGACTGTCCGCTCTTTCAAGGTTTTGGCTGCCTTGGTGTTGCTGGTCATCCCGGCTGTTGGGGAGTTTGGGGAGGTTGTTGATCTGTGCTGCACTCATCACAGGCTGCTCTATTTTGCATTCCATTGTTTTTCTCCTATTTCTTTCATTGGTGGTGAACTTATTGGCTATTTTTGCCTCTAGATGCAAAAAAAGGTGAAGTTCTGCTGACTAACATGAGTTTTTTGCCCACAAATTGTCCTTTCGTCAGTTTTCGCCTGCTAACGTCAGAATTTGTATCGCCTTCACACTTTTTCACCACTGCTACCTGAAGCTATCACCATGTAGCGACGTATTATAAATACATAGCTAACAGGGCAATAGTTTTCGGCGATGGCCCACGTTAAGAAAACTGCTGCTAACTAACGCTAACACAAGTTTGCTGCAGGTCTTGTAAATATACCCATGAATATGGTCAGTGAGCATGGCCAGCTTCGTGTCACTGAAATTGGTCCTCTCTTTCACTCTGATGTGAAAAATGTGATGAAGAAAATCTCTCTGATGACAGCCCCAGAGGGATTCCATATCCCTTAATGTAAGCATTTGTCAGTCACATTCTCCGCTCTAAACAGATAGCGTGGAGGATGTAAAAGACATGTTGTTTGCACTTAACAAGTTATGGTAATCACAGATAGTTTGAGAAACAAATTCTAATAAATGACTAACAGTTAAAAAAAGAAAAAGAACCAATAGTACGTTTTTTTCATCAAACTGAAAAAAAACACAAAAAAAGGAAGAAACTTATTCTGCCTTTTTCACATTTAAATTATAAAGGAAGTGTATTTTACACCATCCTTACCATGTAAACACCAAATGACTGTGTTATCAGTTTGACCTTACATCACTCTGCTATATATGTATTGTATTGTAATTGCATTTGTATAGCGCTTACTACCCCTGACGAGGCGTCGAAGCGCTTTTTCGGTGAGTAGCATGCTACTCCAGGACCCATAGAGGATTAGTGTTGAATTAGTATAGTAAAACATGCAAGTACATTTTAAGTGCTGGATAGGTTAGTCAGTTGCTGTGTTATGTAGTAACAAAACAGCAAAAATAAGTTGCAGAAGAAATTACAGTTGTCATTTCACACCGCTAATTTCAAATGTCCTGATGTTCCTGCACCTGAAATTACTGGTTGCACGATGACCTGGCCATGACTCACCTTGTGCAAGTCTGCACCTGGTAAAACCACCTTTAGTAAAAGAGGCAGGCGCAGGGCAGGCAGAGGGCAAGGCACAGTCCAGTTCCCTCCCTTCCCCATTCTCCATTTAGGACAGAAGGAAATGTGCAGTGCCTGAGCCTGCCCTTCCTTGACATCCTTGTGACCCGCTAACCCTCTTCCGTGATAGACCTTGGTCCCCTGCCGCCATTTATCATACCTTGGCTTAGAGCAGGTGGCAAATGGGAGCGGAAATTCCCCCGGCTAATGGCTAACCACAGGGCCGGCTTTAGGGCTGAGCGACAGATGCGGCCGCACCGGGTGCTGGCCTGAGGAGGGTGCGCTGGGTTTGGCAATAATTTATGATTGGGGAGATGAGGGACAGTTTTGCCCAGTGAAAGTGAGCGAAATCAGAGGAGGCGGTCATGGGATGTGGGGGCGCCAAAAATGCCTGTCGCACCAGGCGCCACCAGTGCTAAAGCTAGCCCTAGCTAACCATGTGGAAAAGGACCCTGCAATCACAGGTCTGCATTGTTATTTTCCAATATGAGGCTTCAACTTGTAATGCCTAGTATTTGGTAGGGAGATACTGACTGCAATCCTCAATTACCGCCCCAATAACCCACCCCCAAAAACGTCTGGCAGCACATAAAAAATACGTTTGTGTTTTGCATACCTTTATACACTCCACTGCCTGAAAAGTCAGGGGCTAGTCACAGGTAAAAGTGACACTGAAACAGCAGGCTCTTCAACTCTTCATAGACTGGAGCTGTCCTAATGGTGGTGGAAAGGGCACTGTTCAGTTAAAAGTCCCCCACCGGTTGCAGGGTGCACACTTTACAACCCATTAGCTGCAGAAATGATGCGCTACTCTGGAGTGATCTAGAGTTTCATTAGGAAGCCATTCATCCTCTCATTTTCAAGACTTGCGCCCATTAAGGCTGGAAGAGACTTGGCTGTGTACTTTACTTTCCACCTGGCACATTTTATCTCCTGCTGTATCATAATTGTGATGCTCTAAAAGGGATATTGGAAAATATATGGCCCCCTTTCTTGTCAACTGGACAAAAATCCGCGCATTATCCGCAGCTATCATTCTCAAAATGTCTGAGAGCAGCGAAAGCATCAAAAGAGGTCAGTTGATATTGCCATGGATTGCATGTTAAATAGTGTATATGTATTCATTTTCGGTAAATAGTGTCATTGTTTGCATAAATCACCAAAAACTGATTACTTTGCTTGACTCCCTGGGATATATCTAATTCTTTTTTTTTTTTTTTTTGCTTGTGAGACAATTTACAATAATTGCCTGGGTGCTGATAATTTACAGCAATTTACTATTTTGCACCATTTTGCATATTGTTTAGGTATGTTGCTAAACCCAATTTGCGATCGACTGCACAGATAGGGGCACATGCATCAAGGTAGGCAATTGCGATTCCATAATTGCGATTATGAAGGAATCGCAATTATGGAATCGCAATTGCCTCTGCATGTAGGTTTCGCAAATTGCAATTCAAAATCAAGGAATAGCTTCCTATTCATTCCTATGGGCCTACAGGCCTATAGGAATGAATGGGAATTGCATGTGCAATTTGCGAGTACCAAATAGGTACTCGCAAAATGCACATGCAATTTCAAGGGTGCAAGGGGGCTAAAAGGCAACCATGATGCACCCCTGAAATTGGCATGTGTGCACATGTGGTGCACACACATGCCCTTACCCTAAGGGCATGTGTTGTGTGTGTGCCATATGGCACTTCAAAAAATGCATGTTTTTGCATTTTTCAAAGGAATCGCAAATTACCATCCCCTTGAAAATCTCGGTAATTTGCGACTCATTAATGCAAAGTCGCAATCTCAGATTGCTTCTTGCATTGCATTTGAGGGATCGCAAATTGAGATTCCTTAAATGCGTTTGCAAAATTGGTAATCGTAAATTTTGCGATTACCTCTTTTGCGATTGGGGTTTGGGCTTGATACATCCCAAATGGCTAAATACTGGTCGCAAAGGGGTCGATTCGCAGACCAGTAATTAGCATGATGCATGTGCCGAATAGTGCTTTGTGCACAGCCAAGACAATGTTCGTATGTTTTTTCTAAATAGACCAAATATAAGTAATGACTTTTGATGGCGAAAACAACAGTGCCCAGCACAAATAGACAGGCAGCAACATATTAACTCCTGCAATTGAGCGTATGATGTGACATCGCACTCTGATGCCTGGAGCAGCCATGGACCTAATTTAGGGGTCGACAAGAGTCGCAGCTGGGATTCCTGGCTTGCCCCGTGCGAACTCTGGCACTGCCTCTGCGACCCCTGGCCTTAAAGGTGGCAGCATCAGTGCCAGGAACACAGGGACATATCTTTCTTATGAGGATCATTTGGGGCTCCATTTTCCTTTTTTTTCTAAAAAGAAATGTGTTACTACACTAATAGTTAATAATATTATATTCACTATTTGTATAATAATAATTGGAGTACAATTGGCTAGAATGCGACCCTCCCTGGCAGCTGAGGTAAGTAGAAAGGGATTTGTTGTGGACATGCTTGGCAGTGACAGTGTGTTTATGTGAGAAAGAGTTTGTGTATGTGTGAAGCTATGTGTATGTGTAACCATGTGCATGAGAGTGAAATTAAAGGACAAATGGTGTGTGATGTCACTTCCTCCACCCCTAGCCTTATGGCGAATTGACTTTCACGGAACCATAATCAGCTTTTTGATACAATCATGCCCATAGTGCGTTTACTGACTGAAACGTGAGCGCACCAATCGAGTAATTCTAAGTGCCTGAGTCTACCATAAGCAACATTCTTAATCGTATTTTGAGCAGAATGAAACAGCAGTACTAACTAAATAGCCATAGAGACAACTTCTTGTAACAAGCTAAAAGAAGACGCTCTTTAGAAGAATCACGTCAAGTTCTTATGATTTTACGAAAAATAACTTTGCAAGCTATGTATTCGTTTCATTTATATGGTGAGTGGTTATCAGAGACCTGTGCCAAAGTAACTGCTGCTTTTAATACTCCTTGGTATGCCGAAATGCAAGATGGACTCCCAGGTCATTGAAGGAATGCGCATTTACAAATACATACACTGTTTTCTAAACATTGACTTTGGACCTTTCTTTGTTTGACAGCTATCATCATGTATGTTTGAGAGCTATCACTGTGTACAGCAAATTCTACATGTCAGTGGTGTAAGTAAAATAAATGTCAGTCTTCACTTTGTGAGCATCCTTACAATGTCTAAATATTACACTTGTGCAGTTTGTTTGTCTTTCTATGGAAAAAAACTATAGATGTGGCAGGTTTGGTGGAGTTTATGTCTTGCTTGTAGAGAGCTTGCTACATTTGTTATAATTAATGATGTTCTCCATGGAAAAACAAGTGTAACTTTTAAATATCTACTAATTTATATTTTCTTGTGCAATCACTCTTCACAAAAGGGTATTTCATTGTGTCCCTTCTCATCAATAAAGCTAACTTTGATTACAGCACAGACACATTTAGATTTTATAGAGGTGGTAGGGTTTTTTTCCCTTTTACTCTGTGCTCCAAAACATATTTAGATATCATATTGTCCAGAACACCAGTAATAAGGGAAGTGCATCGTACTTGATGTTATGGACATTGAACGGTTTACAAAACAAAGTCCTAGAATCATCTGTTCATGTTATTTTTCCAATAGCCATTGTTTATTAGTTCAAAATACATTAAAGTAACTGATACCTGCCGCTCAAGTCATTCGTATATCTTTAGGGGCCTGGTATACTCTGGATTTTGTGTTAGTTGTAGGAGTGTAATGCTTAGTAGTTGTGTTGGGGAGGGTCATTGGCAGCGCCGACAAGGCAATAGGTGGTGGAAGCTGTAGCGGCCTCCAACGAGGGCCCTGCCACTTATTATTTTACAAATGAAATACTGGGCAAGAGGAAGAGGCAGCACTCATCTGCAAGTCTGGATGCACCGCAGAAGTGTTCACCCATGTTTCTTCGATGTCAGTGAGATCTTCCTTGAGCTGAAGTGGACCTCCAGCTCACATGCCTAAGTTCTTTAGTTGGGCAGCAGCCCTCTGCCAATGACTTTCTTGATCTCTGTGGGCAGAAATTGCCCTCCATCTTGAAAACACAGTTCATGTAAATATCATAAGAGGGAGACAGTAATAACTGTATAAACCCCCATTGTTTTTCATATTTTTTTATTTTATTTAAAAAAAAAACAAATGCAGATTTATGTAGCGCAAACCTGACCCAAATGTATTGGAGGGCTTCACATGAGCACCGGTTACGTTACACAAGGACACATTCAGGCACGGGGAGAATACGTGATTTGCCCAGAATCACAGGATGTGGATGCGACCCCGAGGCTTGAACCTTGGTTTCCAGCACCAAAGTCGGCAATCTAGTTGTCAGACCACATCCTCTCCCCTGCCTGCAATAAGTATATTATATCACCGCTCGGAGCAAACAAAGTTACATTGTGCTCATCTCTAAATTAGGCAAACAGCACCAGCATATGGGAGACTGTCATAGGCACTGATGTTGACAATTAAGTGTTGGTGCTGATCACCGGAAAGTACCGGCTCAAATTAAGCACTGCGTCTTGCCTGCGAAGATGCTTGAAGGCCCTATTAAAGTTATACTGCCCTGTCCTCCTGATGATACTGATTGATGTGTGTGTTGAAACCCCCAGCAAGTCTGTCAGGGTTAAAAAATGAGGAACTTTAACCCTCACCTAGATTCTGTGTCATCTAGCCCAGAAACCCCTAGAGATGGGACATATCTTCCAAGTGAATTTAACCAGAGTCTAAGATGCAGTGTGATCTTAAGGATTTTGGGGGCCGAGCAAGAAATATTTTTCGGGCTCCTGCTTCGAACAACTTTTACATTTATTACCCACTTTTTGCTTATCAAGCCTTATGTTGCCTAACATTATTGAATTATATGTTAAAGGTAAAGACAGGGAAATAAACAGAAGTGAGCGAGGGAGAAAGTTAAATTTCCCAGGTGGCTCCTTCGCGGATGGGGTCCCTGGGCAATTGTTCACTTTGCACTTTGGTGGGTTGCATCTTAACTTGATTGAAACAAGATTTGACTGTAGCAGTGCATCTTTTATCCTGTTGGACCTACACTTCAATATCCTTGATGGTAACAATGTGAGCACCCTCTTTCATTAACAATAGTAGGAAACCACGGAGGTGGAGCAGCTTTTGTAAAAACGAAATAACCCTAAACAAAAAGATAAACTGCACCTCCCTTATTCTGCGATTTTCCCTCTTTGTAGAGTTACAGTATCATTGTCTGCATATTCATCACTGTTTCAGACACATTGTGGTGTTTGAGATTATTGGGCTTGTTGGAAAAGCTCTTAGCACCTAGAATGATTCTTGATAGTCTACAAAAGAATAGTTTGGAATCTGGTATAGTGTGGGATGTTAAATAAGTTATAAATAAATTATATTTTTTTTAATTGATAATTATTACATTGTATGCTAATCATGTGCACTGTTTAATGTTTTTTAATTTTTTACATATATATCTATTTTGATAAATAATAATGTTCATATTAAGAGTTTTATATCTATTGCAAATTATAAGGGTTCTTCAAATATGTAATGCGTTTGCAGTGAACTACTTTCCCTACTGTTGCACAGGCTAGAATGCAAATAGTAAATGTAACCCCTCAGAATCCCAAAGTTTCCCGACAGCTGCACATACTGGAGTGGGACTAGTAAACATTACCCTCCCTAACTCCAAACCATTTCCTATTGCTGCACAGACTGCAGTGGGATTAGTAAATCTTACCCTTCCGAAGTCCAATGCTTTCCCTACTGTTGCGCAGACTGGATTGGGAATCAAACATTTTACCCTGCCGAAGTCCAACGCTTTCCCTAGTGTTGCACAGACTGGAGTGAGAATAGTAAATTTAACTCCTCAGGGGTCCAACGCTTCCCCTACTGTTGCACAGACTGGAGTGGGAATAGTACATTTTCCAACGTTTTCCATACTGTTGCACAGACTGAAGTGAGAATAGTGAATCCTACCCCTTTGAAATCCAACACTTTATCCACTGTTGCACAGACTGGAGTTGGAATATTACATCTTACCCTTCCGAAGTCCAATGCTTTCCCTACTGTTGCACAGACTGGATTGGGAATTCGAAAATTGTACCCTTCCGAAGTCCAATGCTTTTCATACTGATGCACAAACTGGAGGTGGAATAGTAAATCTTACCCTTCCTAAGTCCTATAGTTTCCATACTGTGGAGTGGGAATAGTAAATGTAAACCCTATGAAAGCCTACGGTTTCACTACTCCTGCATAAACTGGAGTGGTATTCATATAGCTATTATTCCTAGACTTCAATTTCTTTATATTGTTTAAAAATATCTGATAATATTTGAATATTTCATTCATTTTATATCATTTGTATATGTATATATATACACACACACACCCACATCTTATATGTGTGTATACATATATATATATATCAAATGGATTCAAAAACGTATCAAGTACGCTCTCAGGCAAACAGGACTCGGTCTCAATCACTATTAACAAAGGTTTATTCACAAAGCGTTTCGCTTCCGCAAAAGCTTGATCACGTGAATGTTACAACAAATGAGGGCAGTGAAATAGGCAGCGTTACATAAAGATAGAAACAGGACTGGTGCAAGTAAATGTAATATACATAATTACACTGTTAGCAAATCAGTATATGGGATCAAAGCAAACTGTATGTGCCAAAAAAGTGGTTACCAACGAATCGTAATGGTGAAATAAACATAAAATGCACAGGGCATGAACGCCGAGTGGCGTGGACCAAAAGATCGTAATTAGCATGTATTGACGTAGCAGTGTTCGTCAGTAGAAATCCAAGCAGCACAGCAGCTATCGTTAAATGTGCAGAATTCACATGAAGCATACATAATACTAGCACCACTGTAAAGATATTGTCAGCGCACCCTTCAATAAAGTTATGGAGGTGAATGGTCGTCATGGTAACTAGAATAGACTTTACCACGCAACTCGAGCGCGTCGTGTTGCTGAGGAGCCAACCAATCAGAGGCTCTAATGTGCTCGCCTGTTAGTGAAAACAACAATGTGTCAGATGGTGAAGTGGCAAAGAATATGCCAACAGGGCACTACAGCACAAAAAATTGTACAGAAATAGTTTCTAGGACAACTGTCCGCTGTAAACATTCGTATAGTGTCGCCACAAAATACAGCGTGAACCGCCAAACCATGGTAAGGTATTGGACTGTCCAAATAGCCATGTAATGGTCAACACCCTGGTGCACAGTATTGTGTCAACGGGAGACCCATAGTAACACAAGGCACAAACAAGACAAAACAAAATAGCGGTCATAGTGACCGTACAAATACCAATGTACTGCTGTCCAGTTGATCACAAGACACATCTGTCCAATCGCAATTCAGAGGGCTGCCACTCATTGCCCACGTGCAGAAATGTGAGAAAGAAAGAAAAAAGGGTAGGTGGCCCGTGCTGGTGAATAACGGTGAATAAAGGTGGGCCCCTACCTTTCTTCCTGTGAAAAATTAGAAAAAGCACATTAAAATGTTGTCTGAAACTTCAGACACTCATGTAAACTAAGCGCAACTGAAACAGTCGCAGCAATAGTAAAAAAGGAGAAACTACGTAGGGCAAAGGGATGAGTTGCAAGAAAATGCACAAAGAACTTAATAAAAGGCAGTAAATTCACATATAACCATCACATGACAAGTTATGCATCACATCTCAATATAAACAGCTCCTATTGATAGTGAAAACAGAGAGAGAAATCAGAAGATGTAAAAGACCTAGCTGAATGCTATTATTTAAGGTGTACAGACAATTCTTCCTCTTGGTTAAGACCACCTGGGGATTTGGTCTGGAAATCAATGATGTATCTTGATTCCTTCTGACGCAGGAAGAGAGATCTGTTCCCACCCCTCGGATGTCTATCAATATGTTCAAAAATGAAAAAGCTAATCTCCCTGGCATTAGAGAAGTGTTTGTCCCTAAAATGCCTAGCCACGGGATACTTGGGATCAAAATTGGTAATTGCTCTGCCATGTTCTAAAATCCTTTTCTTGGCCATGCAAGTGGTGCTACCAATGTACCACAGCTTGCATGGGCATTCAATGGCATATATATGACATAGGTGGTACTGCATGTCATAAATTGCTTAAGATCTCTTTTGACACCATTGTAAGCAACTTGTTTACGGGAAATACTGTTGTTGCAAGCTTTGCAATGTCCGCAAGGGTAAAAATCCTTGAGGCCATGTTGATGTTGCTGTGTATACATGGTAATATCACTCCGGACTAACATGTCCCTGATATTACCACACCTTCTGTAAGTAATACTGGGTCGATCAGAGATGGTGTTACCTATAGTGTTATCGCTCTTGAGGATGTCCCAATTTTTGGCAAAGATTTTCTTGATTTTGTTGGCATCAGAGCTAAAAGTCATAATGACTCGTGTTTGATTCTCACTGTTCTCAGTCTCACACTCAGGTTTATCAGAGATGGTACTGGCCCTGTCAACCAAATTTACTCTGTCTTTGGCAGCCTTCAGTACCCATTGAGGATAACCTCGCTCAATGAATCGCTGGGTGATGGTGATGCTTTCAGAGGTGAATGCTGCCTCAGTGTTGCAGTTCCTCTTGGCCCTCAACAGTTCCCCGTAGGGAATGCTCCACTTTAAAATATCCGGGTGACTGCTGAGGGCATGAGGGCATGAAGGGTGCTGTTGCCAGCAGTGGATTTTCTGAAAAGAGAGGTGCAGATGGTATTGTTGGTAATCACAATCTTGACATCGAGATATTCTGCTTCAGTGTCGCTGATGTTACCACTGAGTCTGATGTTGCAATTGTTATCATTCAGTTTTTGAATGAAATTGTGTGCTTCGATTTCGGACCCCTTCCAAATAATGAACAAGTCGTCAATGTAACGAAGCCATAACTGTACTTGTGTGAAAAATGATGAAAAGTCGGCCCGGGATCTAGTGTCCTCCTCCCAGCAACCCATGAAAAGATTGAAGAAGCTGGGAGCAAAACACGATCCCATGGCCGTACCGGTCACCTGTCTGAACAACTTGCCATTGAACATGAAGATATTGTTAGTCAGACAGTATCTTAGCATTTCGAGTAACATGTTGGAGTGTTCATGAAATCTGATAGACCTGGTGCCAAGATAATGTCCGATGGCTTCAAGCCCTTGCTGGTGGTCAATGATGGTATAGAGGCTCTGAACATCCAGGGTAATGAGTAATAACCCATTTTCCCATACGAACTCATTGATTTTTTTGAGGAAATCCTTGGTATCCCTGATGTAGCTCGGGAGTGTAACAACGAAGTCCCTCAAAAAATGATCAATGTATTTGGAGATACACTCTGAGGCACTGCCTCTGGATGACAGTTCCTGGATGACAGCGCGGGGGTGACCTATTCTTAGGACACCCCCGCGCCGCACGGCCACCAGATGTCGCGTGTGCCCCTCCAGTCGCTACCCTCAGCCTTCGTGAGCCCTCCCGCCACTCGCAGCTCCCGCATCCCTGCCTTCTGCTGCCTCGTTCAGGCTTTTGTGCTGTTCATTTGTATAACTGTATTAATTGTATTTTTGTCTCCTGTTGCCCCCCCTGTGCTGCTGTCCTCTGCGCCCACCCACCCCGCTCCCCGCTTCCCGCTTCCCACCGCTGGGAGTGTGGACACGCCCCCTTCCTCCCCGCTACCGCCTCCCAGCTGCTCCTCCCTCCCTGCACTTCGCCATAAATGGCGACCGTGCGCACGCGCAGCGTTGACGCGCAGCGGGCGCGCCGATTGAGCGCCAAAGGTAAGCCCGTCTGCGCCCGTCCGCGGCCGGACCGCGCCTAGCGCCAGGACCCCTGGCCCCCGCAGACCCCAACCCACCCGCCGGACGTACGACACCGCCACCCTCAACGCACTCAACGCCGGCCGATTCCCGGGATGCTTCCAAGCCACCCCGAAACACACCCACGGACCATTCTGCTGCAACGCCTGCAAGTTCACCTGCATCCGAACCAGCACTACTCTAGCACCAACCAAGACCAAGACGAGCAACAGCAGCAGCCACCTGAAATGTATCCTGCTCAACACCCGCTCCATCTACAGACACGCCATCGAGCTCTGGAACCTGCTCGACACAACCTCACCAGACGTCGCCTTCCTCACGGAAACCTGGATGAACGCCTCTTCAGCGCCCGACATCGCCACCGCCATCCCAGACGGCTACAAGATCATCCGGAGGGACCGCGTCAACCAGACTGGAGGAGGCATCGCCATCGTCCACAGGAACACCATCCGCATCATGACCAACACCGATGACACCCTCGCACCCGCCGAGCACATGCACTTCCAGGTCCACATCAACCCCAAGACCACCCTCAGAGGCACCCTCATCTACAGACCCTCGGGACCACGCACACAATTCAGCGAAGACATCACCGACTTCATCAGCCCGCACGCCCTCCCCTCCGCTGACTACATCCTCCTCGGGGACCTCAACTTCCACCTGGAGAACAACAACGACCGCAACACCACCACCCTGCTGGACAACCTCGCAAACCTGGAACTCAAGCAGCTGGTCACCACCCCCACCCACTACGCTGGACACACACTCAACCCCGTCTTCTCATCTAGCAAGGATGTCGCCTTCAGCCACGCCACCGGACTCCACTGGACGGACCACAGCTGCGTCCACTTCAGCTTCAGAAGGACCACGGTCCACCACCACCAGCAACAGGCCGCACACAGAAGCTGGAACAAGATCACAGCCGAGCAGCTCGCGACCTCCCTGAGCATGAACCCTCCCACCAGCGCAACAAACCCAAGCCAGGCGGCCATCAACCTCGCGAAGTGGATCAGCAACTGCGCAGACGACCTCGCCCCTCTGAAGACCCCGCCTAGCAGACCCGCTAGCAAGAAAGCCCCATGGTTCACCAACGAACTCAAGAGCTCCAAGAAGAACTGCCGAGCCCTCGAGAGAACATTGCGCAGAGACCCAACACCGGACAACATGACTGCCCTCAAGCTCGCCACCCGAAAACACCACCAACTCATCCACACCACCAAGAAAACCGCATTCAAGGAACGACTGGACAACAACGCACACAACAGCAAGGAACTCTTCACTATCATCAAAGAGCTCTCCAACCCCAACGCCGGAAACAACGACATCACCCCTTCGCAAGACCTCTGCAACTCCCTCGCCTCCTACTTCCACAAAAAGATCGCTGATATACACAACAGCTTCAGCACTCAACAGATGCACGCCACGACCGAAACACCGCCCCCCACCACCACCCTCCGTGCCTGGACCCCGATCAGCACCGAAGACACCGTCTGCACGATGAACTCCATCCACTCCGGATCCCCCACCGACCCCTGCCCTCACCACGTCTTCAACAAGGCCGACGCTGTCATCGCAGCCCACCTGCGGGACATCATCAACTCCTCCTTTGTCACCGCCACCTTCCCAGAGAGCTGGAAGCACGCCGAACTCACAGCTCTACTAAAGAAACCATCAGCCGACCCCTCCGACCTCAAGAACTACCGCCCCATCTCTCTGCTCCCGTTTCCTGCAAAGGTCATCGAGAAGACCGCTGGCCACCTTCCTCGAGACCAACGGATCCCTCGACCTCTCGCAGTCTGGCTTCCGGGCCAACCACAGCACCGAGACCGCCCTGATCGCAGCCACCGATGACATCCGAGCACTGCTTGACAACGGTGAAACAGCAGCCCTCATCCTCCTAGACCTCTCCGCGGCGTTCGACACTGTCTGCCACCGTACACTAGTGCAGCGTCTCAGCAACGTCGGAATACAGGAGAAGGCACTGGAGTGGATCACCTCCTTCCTCGCAGGAAGGACACAGAGAGTACGCCTCCCCCCGTTCAGATCTGAAGCCACCGAAGTCATCTGCGGTGTTCCTCAAGGCTCCTCGCTCAGTCCTACCCTCTTCAACATCTACATGAGCCCTCTCGCAGACATCGCACGCCAGCACAACCTCAACATCATCTCCTACGCCGACAACACCCAGCTGATTCTCTCCCTCACCAACGACCCCGCCACCGCCAGAGACAACCTTCACGAAGGGATGAAAGAGGTAGCCGAATGGGTGAGGAACAGCCGCATGAAACTGAACTCGGACAAGACGGAAGTCCTCATCCTGGGATCCTCACCCACCGCCTGGGACGACTCGTGGTGGCCCCCCGCCCTAGGCAGCGCACCCAAACCAACAGACCATGCACGCAAACTCGGCTTCATCCTGGACTCCTCCCTCTCCATGACCAGACAAGTCAACGCCGTCTCCTCATCGTGCTTCAACATCCTGCGCATGCTACGTCAAATCTTCCGGTGGATCCCCACCGAGACCAGGAAGACGGTCACCCAGGCCCTCGTCACCAGCCGTCTGGACTACGGCAACGCCCTCTACGCCGGAACCACCGCCAAACTCCAGAAGAGACTCCAGCGGATCCAGAACGCCTCAGCACGACTCATCCTGGACATCCCCCGTCGCGGCCACATCTCCGGACACCTGAGAGACCTGCACTGGCTCCCGGTCAACAAGAGGATCACCTTCCGACTCCTCACCCACGCACACAAAGCCCTACACAACCAAGGCCCAGGATACCTCAACAGCCGCCTCAACTTCTACGCACCCAATCGCCAGCTTCGATCGTCCGGCCACGCCCTTGCCGCCGTCCCCCGCATCCAAAGAGCCACCACGGGGGGGCGGTCCTTCTCCTACCTCGCCGCCAAGACATGGAACTCCCTCCCGACCCACCTCCGCCTGACCCAGGACCACCTCGCCTTCAGGAAGCAGCTCAAGACCTGGCTGTTCGAGCAGTAGCGGACTCCCCCCTCCCCCAGCGCCTTGAGACCCTCTGGGTGAGTAGTGCGCTATATAAATGCTTGATTGATTGATTGATTGATTGATTGATTGATTGATTGATTGATTGATTGACACTATGGGCCGTCCTGCTGGTTTCATGGGATCCTTATGTACTTTAGGAAGTAAATAAAGTACCGGAAGAATGGGATAATCCAGTTTGAGATAGCAAAATTCTTCCCACGAGATAATACCCTTATCTCTCCAGGAGACCAGGAGGTCCCAGATGGTAGTAATACTGCTATTATATTCATCTGTCGTGACAGGTTCGTAGAAAGTATCATCGTTAAGCTGTCTCATGGCTTCCTCAATGTACAGGTCACGATCTAGTATGACAACATTGCCACCTTTGTCCGCTGGACGGATGACAATGTTCTCGTCCTCCGTAAGGGACTTGAGAGCTTTCCTCTGAGTTACTGTTAAGTTAGTGTTGTTGTGAGTATGGTGTTTATTGTTGCTGTGTCTCAGATCGTTTAAAGCTTTACTGACGCAGTCATGAAAAGTGTCAATGCTGTCATGTGGTAAGGTCGGAATGAAGCTAGACTTGGGTTTGAAATTGGTGAGAGATGAATTATCAGTGGCAATATCTAGGTACGCCAAAGTTTGTGTAAGGTTGTCAGGTTGTTATGCGTTGACATTATGATGGTTCAACCTGATCATGGTATCTAGAACTTCAGCATCATTGATACTGAAATTGTACGTAGGATTGTCTGTTGCACTGGGGGCCTGATGAAAGCTGTAATTCTTTCTAATTTTTTTAACTTAAGTTTTCTTACGTATCTAAACAGATCAATCCTATTGTTGGCATAGTTGGAGGGATAGGAGGGACAGAAAGATAGACCAAGACAGAGTGTCCTTTTCTCAACAATGCTCAAAGGCCTGGCAGAAAGATTAATAATGGTTTTATTGACCATAGTGTCATCCATTAGTAGGCTCTTCTGGCGCGTGCCCTGCTGTTTCCCATGGCGCCACGACCCCTGCCTCTTCTGCCAGCGTTGTCTGATCCTTGTCCTTCGATTGCGGCGTTGTCTCTTCCTCGGCACCTGCCACGCCCCCGTTGGCCTCTTGACCTCGAGGTGGGTGTCTCCCGTGTGGTCTGTCGACCCCGCCTTAATGTCCGATATTCGTCTAAAAAAGTTACTTGGCGATTACTACGTTGTTCAATAGTGGCACTGCTGGTGGAAATATCGGATTCACTTTCACTGGTCGTGACTGTCTCACTGATGGAGATTTCAGTAGTAATGTTTGTGGTTGGCACCGTGCTTGGTTGATCTTTGTAGAGGTGATCGTATTTGTGACTGAAGGTCAATATCCTGCCACTATCGTAATCATTGTAGTCTCGATTGAGCTTCCTTTGTTTACGTGCCTTGATATCATCTGCGTGTTTCTTGACACGGTCTTTGATGCTGGTGAGTGCTGTGGAAAGTTTATCAGCTTCAAAATTAGAGGTAAGAAATTCCATAAGTGTTCGTATCTCATCAAGTAAGATATCACGATCCAGCCAGGCATACTTTATCAGAATTTCAAGCATTCTCCTTGAACTCTGCGCCGAATTGGTTGACCATTCCTCCAACATTTGTGGATTCGGTCTTTCACACGTGGGGGTGGTAAATATTCTCAGCCCTCTTGGTACCATCTCCTGGTCAACATAGTTTTGTAAAGATGTTGCCTCCCACGACTTGGAAATTTCATTTTTCTTAAGTTTTTCATATTGCCTCAGTTTATCATCAACAGAAGCTGATTGTGTCGTTAACACCATATTGATTGTCTTCAATTCCGTTCGTCGAGAAAATAATGCACGTGCTGCTGCCCTACGTTCCTCCTCATCTTCCATGTTGTGTAACAATTGTGAATATAGTATAATGAATGCGCGGTCCATATATATATATATATATATATATATGTATATATATATATATCACCTACTGGCGGTCGCCAGTAGGTAGTTATAGTTAGGACCTTGTTTCTTTTCAAAAAGCGTTTTATCTTTTCCCAATAACTTTGGCGCCGATTGACGAATTGTCGCACAATTTTCAAAACGTTGGTCTCGCTCCGGTCAGCTCCTATCCTGAACATTTCGGGGTGATTCGCCAAGTGGGGGCCGAGAAAAAAGGGGAGTCCCAAAACGCGTTTTCTCCATGTTATTTCCCATAGGAAGTTTTAGACACGACTACAGCCCGAACTGCTCTTGGTTCAGAAAGAGACCTTTTTTTAAATGGTGTGAATCCGTTCAGTAGTTGCTGAGAAATTCAAAAAATAAGAGTGAAAAAATCCATTTCCCATAGGAAACTTTATGCAAGGATACAGCTGAAACTACTGAACGGATTTACCCCAAATTTGGCAAATTTGGCAAAAAGGTACTGCTTGGCGCAGAAAGCAACCTTTTAAAAAATGGTGTAAATCCATTTAGTAGTTGCTGAGAAAATCAAAAAGTAAAAGTTTCGATATTTAGAGGCACGGAGGATCCGCGCACCCTCCCGATCACAAGCTCTATTCTAATTGGCTGTCAACACTTCAAACCAGGAAGTGTTAGCAGCCATCTTGTGCCTCGGTAAAACTAAGGCGCAAAACAAGAAAAGCGGGCAGGGAAGAAACACCCTGACACCCTAGGCCTGCGTAGGGGGTCCCACAAGCACCCCCAGAGCTCAAAAAAACATTTTTTTTATAAAAAATCGTGAGATCCGCACATCCTGCCGCAAAAATAAAAAAAACATAGCGCGGGCTCCCACGCTTTGTTTAATTTAAGCCCCCAGGTGGGCCAGGTCCCGGGGGCAGTTAGAAAATGTGGGGGGGGCCCATCCCCCTTACACTGCCCCAGGGACTGCCAACCCCCGGAGTTTTTCAAAAATATTTGCGGGGGGCACACGGCATTAATTAATGAAAGCCCCGGGGGTGGCGGTCCCCGGGGCTTCTTTTTTAATCTGTGTCTTTCATTAATTAATTAGAGGGGGCACACAGCCCCCCACTGCCGCAGGGACCGCCAACCCTGTTTTACACTTCTCTGCATCGCAGCTCTGTGGCGCTTACTGGAGGTACCTGGTGAGCTAGTTGGACCCCAGGGACCCTCAGGATTCAAGGGGACTTTATCCCCAACTCAAAACACGCCACGGGGTGCATTTGCACAGTGGTGAAGGGAGGGGACAGGGCCTGAGGTAAGTACCACTGTACTGCGTTGCAGAGAGGTGGCCTAGGCCATGCCCCACTCTGCAACGCAGCTCTGTGGCACTTACTGGAGGTAAGTGGTGGGCTAGTTGGCCCCCAGAGACCCTCAGGACTCAAGGGGACTTAATCCCCCAATTTACAACGCACCAGGGGGTGCGTTTGCACAGTGGTGCAGGTAGGGGGCATGGCCTGATGTCACAAGTGTGGAAACGCGCCCTGTGGCTCATTTTAAATTGGGGAATTAAGTCCCCTTGAATCCTGAGGGTCCCTGGTGGCCAACTAACCCACCAGTTATGTCCAGTAAGTGCCACAGAGTTGCATTGCAGAGAGGTGTAAAATGGGGTATGGCCTCGGACCACCTCTCTGCAACGCAGCTCTGTGGTGCTTACTGGAAGCACCTGGTGGGCTAATTAGCCCCCAAGGGCCCTCAGGATTGAAGGGGACATTCCCCCCAACTTAAAACGGCCACAGGGCGTGTTTGCACACATGTCACCTCAGGCCCCCCCTTCACCAGTGTGCAAACGTGCCGCGTGGTGCATTTTAAGAGGTAGTTTTAATCCCCCTGCCCTAATATGTACTAGGGTCTTACAGAGGAGGTCATGCTAATCACAGGGGTACCCCAACGCAAAGTGTTCCCTAGTGTATGTAGGTGTTTTCACTTTATTCTCAGTGTCTTTTATCATAGCACTGGCTCTAGGCCTGGTTAGTTAAAGTCAGTTACCAACAGTACCCATCTGAAAAAGTTGTGGGCACAGGATGATTTTGCAACAAGGCTTCTTTCTGCTCCTCTGTTGATTCTTTCTGCACATGTCTTGCTTCTTCCTGCACTTTTCTTCATTTTTGTGGACTTCTGTTGCTTCTTTCTGCCTTTCTTTTGCTTCTTTTGGTGCGTTTTTTCTTCTTTCTTCACATGTCCCACCTCTGTAGGCATAGTTAGAAACTAGCATTTACAAAACCTTTGAAATTCACTGAAAAAACATAGGTTTCAGTGAACGTTATAGTTAGAAATTTGCTTTTAAAAAACCTTTGAATTGACTGCCCATGTCAAGAGTGATGTAATATGTGACGTCACCAGCAGTGCATTGCGGGGGCGCGAGTTATAGTTAGCTGAACTAACTATAACGGGGGAATTTCTCTGGTTTTGTATGAGTGAAATGTCCAGCTAACTATAACTCTCCCTAAAACTATGTTTTTTTCAGTGAATTTCTAAGGTTTTTTAAATGCCAATTCCTAACTATAACATGCATGAAACCTATGTTTTTTTCAGTGAATTTCAAAGGTTTTTTAAATGCTAATTCCTATCTATAACTTATCTCTAAAGATATCATGTTTTATGATTTTGATTGGATTTCTATATTTTTCAAAATCATTGTGTCAATTTCATTAATTATTATTTTTTTTTTATACTTTTTCATCACCATTTTTTAAACATATTTCTTCAGTTAATTCTTTTAAAAATTAAAAAATATTATTTGAACTTAATGGGTTTTTCAAACATATTTTTTTATATTTTTCAAAATATTTTTTTAACTATAAGTGCAAAACTTTATTTTAGATATATTTTTTTTCAATGCTTTTGGATCCGCGCACCATAAGCACACCGTTCACGATCCGTACGCGATAGCATCCGCGCATGGTATGCGTTGGGTAAGTTTTTAGTGCGCGATCACTATGCGACCGGTATGCGACTCCCAGCCTATACGTGATACGTTCGATGTACGTAACGCGACGTCTACGTGCTTCCGCTATGCGTCATATGCGTCCGTGACGCGGTAGGTCCGCGGATCCCGCAAAGTATTTAACATTTAAAAAAACATATTTATGTATTGTATGTGAATATTAATTGAATACAAACTCTAAACTAGTCTTAAAACTAATATATTTTGACATCTAATCCTATATTTCTTTTTAATTCAATTTCGCGGATGCGCGCTGGGTGCGTGCTGCGTAAGCGCACGGTGCGCGGATCCCATGTGACCTGCAAAAAAAAAGAGATTTGATTGGTTCATTACACTTCCTGTTCTAACTACTGAAAGACCCCACCCATTTCAGTCATTCTTCTTTGAGCTTCTTTGGAGAACCATGTCTTTGGAGAGAAGAAGATTTTTTTAGACTAAGTATACACTTAGTTCTAACTTTTTGCAACCAAAAATGGTTTCAGGGCAGCAGGCATCACCTGCATCACCTCAAACCTCTGAGGATGAATGTTTGCCAGAGGAACCACACAAAAAAGTTTTGCTTCAGTGGTGTGGACATTTTTTACTTTTCCCGAAGGACAGAATAAGACCAATGCCACCTTGGTCACATGTAAGATTTGCAAAAGAGTCTTATCGAGAGGGGATCCTACCAAGAAATACTCTTGCGGCACGGCAAGTATGATGAAGCACATGAGGAGCCTTCATCCAAACAATCTTGCACGTGAAGGGTGCCGACGGATGAGAGACACTCCTGCTCCTGCGCCATCCACCTCATCGCAGCCGAGCACGTCAAGAGTGCATCCCTCAGACCAAACCTTGGACATCCGTCCTCAATTTCAATTTTTAAAAGTGCTCTGCACTAAGTGCAATAAGACTTTGTGCTATGGCGAGCAGTCAATCGACCTCAACTGCCGCCGGCAGGAAAGTCATATTTGCTATGTTTTTTTTTTTTTTTTTTACTGTTCCCTGAAGTTCATTGTTTGGTTTCTCCTGTTTTTTTTGTTTTTTTTCCAGAAAAACCAAAAAAATCACAAAATTGTTCAGAAAACCCCAAAAAAAACATAAAAGAAGAAAGAAGAAAAAAAAAAGTTCTTGTAAGAACTAACTTTCCTGGGGTTTAAAAAAAGAGCTAAATTTCTTTGTTAGTGTGTGAAAGTTTAGATGAATGAATGTGTAGTACGTAATTGACTGAATGAATGCATTAGTAGCGTATGGTGAATGTATAAGTGCAGAACTATAAGGATGTGCTGCAGCATCACACAGTAACCTCTTTAATTGTAGTGTGCTGTAGTACTTCCGAAGCACAGGGATGCAACATATGTGCATAAATATGTTGCAAATCTATGCTTCTCTTTGCACGGCTGCTTAAACTGCAGCCATGTGGTGACACAGGCACCCTTGCACAATAGTGCAAGGATATCTGTGTCATGTGCTGTTTGTTTTTCTACAGGAAGACACACCTTCCTGTACAAAAACAATGAGAAAATGCATTTTTCTCCTTCAATGTATGCTGAACATTTCAGCATGCATTGAAGATATAAAAATGTGGAGAAATTCAAACAATTCTCTTTGTTGTGCTTTCCTACACCAATTGTAGAATGGTGCACCATTCACACACATATCGAGATTTACGATTTCTAATAAATCTAGACATGTGTCTTGTTCTATGAGTATTAAGTGCAATCATGCACAACAACACTTATAGAACACCCTTTCAACCGAAAGTGGTCTGCATGATGAGGTTATATTTTCATGGAGTATAAAAAGTGCACAGAGTGCCTTTTCCTCTCTTTGAAAATATGAAAGAGTATCTTACACAATAACTATGTTACAACAAGTGAGATATTTTTGTTTTTAAATTTCCTTGCAATTGATAGAAGGTAAGCACAGAATTTTGACTGCAAAGATGTTCACAGAAGAATGATTGAAATTATTGTGGTCCTTCAACAGCTAAAAAGATGAAATATTATGAAACCCTCGAATCTCTTTTTTTGCAGGTCACTTGATATCTGATTATGGTTAGATTTCCAAACTACATAAACAAAGTGTTTTAGGAAACATGTTTCAACTTTGTAGATTCTTGCAGGCCTCTTCATTCTGCATATTGAGACTTAGTTAAACTTACCTTCACAGTAATAGGAATAAAAAATGTTATTCATTTTGCCTATTTTTCATTAACATATAAATTCTTAAAAATTGCTCATTTTAAAATTTGGATCTGTGAAATAAAATAAAATAAAAATTATAACACATAATAATACATTTTTTACAACACAACATAATTTCCCCAAAGTAATTTTTTTGCCTTTTTTGCTGTTCTCAGAATATATTGAATTTCACTCGAAATAGTGATTTCAATGGTACTCATCACTTAACAGCGGGCAAAAAAAAAGCAATTAGAAAGATTGTTAAAAAAAACCCAACATACTATTCTCAGTAAAATACCAGAAAATACAAATCATACATATATGAAATGCTTACAGATTAAAACATTTTATAACTTTAACTTATAAAAACTGTAAATGTTGCCACATTAAAATAATCACCGAATAAATGACCACCAAAAAGTCCATAATTCAAAAATATACCTTTCCTTGAGGCCAAATGGTATTTTTGCACTTCTTCTTTATGTAAACTGTCCAATGGTAGTTCTATTAAATTATAATAATAAATTCCTCAGAGAGTGAATTAGCTTCCTAAAACATTGGCTTCAAAAATATTAGGTAGGAATTTTGTAATTCCCTAGGCAAACGTTGTTTGAAAACCAACTGGTCATCCTTACAAAGTGTCCAGCCTTTGTCACATTTTAGATAGGCAGTGTAATGTCCAGATGTGGTGGAAGGACCATCATGGAAAGTTATTGCAATTGCTACAAAAGTCCATCCTGATATTAATATTTGTGCTGCTACAAATTGTTTTATTAAAGTATTCAATTTTCTTCCATCAGCTGTACAACGTCGCATCATTAAAATTATGTATTTTCCATATTTTGTTAACAATAATGTGGATAACATTTCTGATTTACATTGGCTACACTCCATGGGGCAGATTTACAATAACTGGTGCATCCCTGCATATCAGCAGGGATGCGCCAGTTATTTTGCGTCACGGCTCCGCCACCATGGATGCGCCGCATTTACAATGTGGCGCACCATGGGGCAAAAACGGCACAGATGCGTGACGCATCTGTGCCGTAAAGGCGGCGCATTGCTGGAGTTGCGTCGCAAGCGCGACGCAGCTCCAGCAAGCTCTGGGGTGCCCTATCTCCACAATGCTGCGTCAATCCTTACGCCTGCTTCAAGCAGGCGCAGGGTTTTGACGCAGCATGGGCTCAAAAGTGACTGAGTGAAAACATGTAGATTTCACTCAGCCACTTTTAAGAGGCGTTCCTGCGACGGAACGCCTCCCCCTGCGCTGGAACGCCTACTTCTGGCGCAGGGCTTTACAACGTGACGCATCTCCCAGATGCGTCACGTTGTATATACCCCGCAGCCTGGCGCTGGTTTTGCGCTGCCGCTGCATCACAAAAGTGATGCAATGGCGGCGTAAAAGTGGCGCACGGCGCTTATAAATCTGCCCCCATGTTTTGAATTGCACCTTTCACTAATTTATTGAAAGCCACTGATTTACAGTCTGGTAATGTTAAATACAGAAATCTCTCAGTGTCTACATTCATGCTACATGTATACGTGCAATTTTCACAATGATGTTTCCATTTGTAAGAAAGGCCAAAAATATTTTCTATTTCTACACCTTCATTTTCAAAAATGGTAAGCATATACATTAAAAATTCCTGAGCATCTTGTTGGATATTTTGTGTAAATTGTGTAGAACCAGAACACACATCCAAAAGACTTCAAACATCTGAAACAGATTGTATTTTACTTCTATCTGTTGTCAATTTTTCATAAACAGAGTGCAACAGAGAACAAAATCTTTTTTGCCGATTCTCCATAATTTGCTCTTGCAAATCTTCAAGATAAAAAACAACATTGACCACTACATTAGCAGAGCAGTTGACACCAGAACTATTTTCAAACTGATAACCAACAATCTCTTCAACAGTGTCCAATTTCTTTTTACCTGCAATCACAACATTATCTTGTTCTTTTCTTTTCTTGATACCTTCAGAACAGATATTCTCTAACCTTCTTTTTCGACCAACCACACGCTTTTCAAATACAGGATATTGACCTAAATTTGGAGCATACAGCCTTCTTAACCTATTATACTCTTTTACACAGTTTGCATCTGCAGTAACCTTTGTCTTATCAAAATCAATCAAAAACAAACCAGATAATGTTCTGACTCGCGACAAAGCAACATATGCCATACCCTCTTTAAATACAGTAGATCCAATGTTCACCAATGCACTGTCTACACTTAATCCTTGAGATTTATGAATAGTCACTGCATATGCTAGAGAAAATGGAAATTGTTTCCTACGGACATATAAATCTTTAACGAGCAAAAAACGAACTGAACAATGACCTAGGGGCATATTAACAAGCCAGGCGATAAAATTATCGCCGCTTTAGCGGCAGAAAACTGCCGTTAAAACGGCGATAATGGGCTTGATAATATGCTCTATGGAATTCCATTTGAAGCTCAGGTTAGATGTCCTTCACATCTAACATGGGTTTCAATTGGAATTCCATAGAGCATATTATCAAGCCCATTATCGCCGTTTTAGCGGCAGTTTTCTGCCGCTAAAGCGGTGATAATTTTATCGCCTGGCTTGTTAATATGCCCCCAAATTCTTTAACTTCATCAATCTGAATTTTTAAAAATTCAATTCCTTCTTTTTTCTGATAATTCACAAAATCCACCACTTTACCCATTGCACCATTAACTAAACCGTTCTCTACATCCAAATTACGCCTTAAAATTACCCGACAGTTTACACACACATACAGTGTCTTTTCCAAACCAGCAGTTTTAGATATTTTTTTTTCTGAACAATCTAGTTTTGATCTCAACTTACCCCTTAAAATAATAGTGATTCCTTCATGTAATATTTTATCGATGGGTTCCATTTTGACAATTTCTTCATTTTCCAATTTTAATAATTCTTCGTTGAATATTGAACACTCACGCAGTGTTGGCATTAAGCAAATCACTGACTTATTTTTAGCAATTTCCACGTACACTTTTGCAGCAACTGCATTTTCATTTGGAAAGACATTGCAAAGTAATCGACTCTCCAAAGCTTCTTTCCCTTTTTTTGAAAGAATTCCAATTCTTATATCTTGAAGAATACTTCCATATTCAGCATCATTTGCCTGTCGCATATTTGTTGTCAGTTCTTTGTATTCAAAATGACTCCAAATGTTCTCATTACCAACACTGCCAAGAGACTTTCTAGTATCTTCATGGACAAGTGTTTTAAATACCGGTTGTCCTTTTACCGGTGTCAGTTGCAGTAGATCTCCAAAAACGATGACGTGTTTTCCTCCAAATAACACGTCATACTCTGTTTTAAGAATTTTTTGCATTCTTAAATGCACAAAGGCAAGCATCAAGTTTGAAACCATGCTCACCTCATCAATAATGAGAAGTTTCATTTTCTTCAGGACTCTTGAAACTTCACAACAAGCTTCTCCAGATAGCTTGTGGTATTCCAATTTGTTCTCATGCTCTACTGGCAGCATTAGGAAACAATGTAAAGTAATTCCTTTAATGTTATGTGCTGCCAACCCAGTTGGAGCAGTGACAACACAAGACAAATGCGACTCAGTTGTTTTTTGCAGATAACTTGTAATTAGTTTAATTAAGAAACTCTTTCCTGGTCCAGCTTGACCACTCACATACATTCGGATAGGTTGAAATGATGTACATGAGCAGTCTTTCTTTTCATGAAGTAATCCATGGTCAATCTGCTCTTTCACTTGCTGATATATTTGTTTCTGTTCAACATTTAGTTGCTCTTCCAAGTTTCCTAACTGTATTGCATCTTCTTGTGCTTGATAAATTGCTGTTTCCACCTCATTCATGGCCATCGCTGCTTCATTTTCAACAATTGGTTGTCCAAGTGGATCTTGACTCAGTGCAGCAGAACTTTGACTATCTTGAGAACTGTCTCTAGCAATCTCAGCTGCAATTGTAGCTTCTTGATCAATTTCATCATTCAACATTTTCACATAATTTGCGAAAGCACTGCATTGTATGCTATCTTTACAAGCATTAAATGAATCTTCATAGCTGGGAAAATCTCCAAGTAATTCCAGTTTAGAACGCCATGGTTTGAACATTTGCAAAAGGGCTAAATAGTAAAATTCCCTTTTGTCAGCAGTGTCGCAACTCAGTTTTCTGTGATTAATTAAATGTCCTTTCCTTTGTTTCACCAGACATCCTTCAGAACCGATCACTCCATATTTTCCATTGTTGATGTTCTCTGTAATATTCCGTTTAAAAGTGTAGTTTTGCAACACTTCATAGAGACACATGTTCTCAAGATGATGTCTTCTCTTTGGATAGTATGTGTCCAACATATTGGTTTTCAAAATATCTGTACTTTCAGAGTCATTTTCTGCTAAATATTCAATTTCTTGAACAGATTTCAGTACCCGATTTCGCATTCCTGCAAGACCTAGACTCACCCAAATGATTCTTCAACTTTTGGAATATAGACTTGCAGATGATAACCGATCTGAACATTCATATGCTCGAATTTCACGATGCGATAACATTTTCAAACTGAAACTGTATAATTTCTTACTTAGACTCTTCTCGTGAGAAATCTCTTCCCACATTTCTTTCAATTCAGTCTTTTCTGATTTAGTAATGTAAGACGTTACATATCAAGCAACAGCAATAGAATTGTCCGCAACATACTGAATATCCATGTTAGCGTTCCACATGGATAAAATAACTGTGTTCTGGTCATTTATGTATTTTGATTCTTCGCTTCTTCTTAAGTTATAGGTGTTTTTCGGAGACTTTCTTGTGATGGTATGTCGTAGAGCTGACACGAAACTGTTCACTCTTCCTTTGGCTAATACAGGACGTGGAAATCCAACACGACATTTGGTATAGAACTTATCCTTTGACTTGTACTTTCGTCGACAGTATTTTCCACACCTATGGCTTTGAAATCGTAAGACTTGTTCTTTTAAGTTTTTGTCTTCTCTGCTATTTGGTACAGCACATGTAGCATAATCTCCAATGAAAGACAAAACACTTTCATCTGAATCTGTTCCAAATTTGGGGGCATCCTTGACCCATAACAACATATGTATGTGAGGAGCACCTCTTGCTTGATACTCCTTTCTCCAAAAGAAATCCACAACTTCTCCAAGAGGAGGATTCTTTTATTGCAGATGAAAAACATCATAGGTTCAAATCTATGATTGAAATATCTGCATACATTGACAGGATCCAAAGAGCACAATTCTCCAGGTGTCTTGTATTCAATATTATTTATATTGGAATTTGCCTCCCGAAGAAATTCAAGTAAATCATCCCAAGCATACTCAGCACAGCTTAGTGTAACAAACCATATAGGAGTTCCCAAGTTCCGTAGCATGCATTTCAGTTCTCCATGCCGACGGTACCAATATTTATTAGTCCCACGCTGACATGCCATCAGATTAATCAACTGAGATTCTAAATGATCATCTCTCTGATGCACTTTATCCATAAAATCCTTTGCAGTTACATTTTGCAGATGCATTCCAGTTTTTAAAATGTGATTTACTGCATATGAAAGTCCAGACAAGTCACTTTCAAACAGAAGATGAAACATATAAGGGATCACATTGTCGAAATCTTGGATCATCTACATATAATCTTGTTGTCCGATATTCAGATGCAGGAATCTGCACAGGACGTTCATCATATCGTCCACTTTTTCCTGTTGGAAACAACTGCGGGAAACAACGAGCTTCCAAACTCTCTTCCCATACACTCATGGAACTTCCTGTTGCTGTTTTAATTTGAAACAACTTAATTGTATTCCCCATCACCTCTTTGGAATGAAGTGGATGTACACTGTAATGTTCATAGATCTCTTCACATCTGGACATGTCCACTTTTTCAATTTGTCCACTTAATGTTTCACAATCTTCTGCTAAATCTATTTCTTCTTCTCCAACAAACACATTTCTATAGTACTCATTATTTTTTATCAGATACAATGATGCCTTTTGCACTTTTCTAACATCCACTAACTCTTGCCAGATTTTCTTACCCTATATTCGGAACACCATTAACTAGAATGACTAGTGGCTCATTTTCTGCATGATCTACACCAATAGTTTCAACATTTTTCCTTAAATCTAATGGTAAATACACAACTCTTCCTTTCAATCCTCTTAGCAACTCTGATGGAGGTAATTTACTTGTTTTGGGCTCCATACGAACAATAGCCTGAAATGAGTGAACACATTGTATCAGAATAGACTCATACGTATTTAAATCTATCAGCTCTGGAGGAATAGCAACCAACTCTAGATTATTATGAACAGCTCTAGCAGGCATTTTAGTCTCATCTAATTTATTATATCAATATTTGCAAATACGCTGCTCACATCCCAAATCAAAACAATCCTCTATCAACAAATAAGTTACAAATTCCATCCACTTATCATTATCTTCTATTTCACTTTTTAAATACAGATTGACACCCCTAGTCTGATTTTTATTTGCCGACAACAAATACAAGAAACATTTGGTCTTTCACCTGAAATTACCTTAAACTTTGTCATTTCATCCTCAAATTTTTCTGTAATTACAGGTTCTACATTGTCTTCAACATTTTGTTCTACTAATGTGTCAGTTTCTTCACTCTCTTGCTGAGGCCCAAAGTAACAAAACTCAATATCCTCACAGACCTGCTTCACATCTGAAACTGACCCACGTAAAAGAGCACTGTTTAACTCACTTAACTTTAGTGCTGGACTTTTTGCATAATACAACCTTCTCACTAACTTCCGCATTTGAGTATGATGTACTGCCAGCATTCTGAAATGGTGAAAAACACTTTCACAAACTTTCCTAGAAAGACAAGCCAGAATATGACCTTGCAAACCAGTATGTTTTCTCACTCTGCAAGGGTCTAGTCATTGCAACAGCTTAATCTTTTGTTTTACACTTTTTTTAGTATAGACTCGTAAAAAGTACATAATTTTTCAATAGATTCCTGTCGTACACTACAAACACTACTGCAATCCCAAGTGTACACAGGGTTTTTAGCACGTCTCCCTAAAACTTCATCAGCTATCACGTCTTCTGCATTTCTTTCAACCATTTTCTCTTTCTCCGTTGGACAACCATCACTAACCTCATAACCTCTACCACTAGTGTCAATTGCATACAATAATTTTTCACTTAGTGAATAACTCTCTTCATTAAAAAAAGGCTCTGAACTAGAACTGTGTTTCCATTCTCCCAAAAAAACATCAAATTTTTTTTTTATTAATAACTCTTTTCCTCCTACTTTTGGCCTTCATTACATATATTGATTTATCTAGTGATCGAATTCTGTTTAACACTAAAATAAACAGTTTCCTTTTTACTTCAAAAGCCTTTTCCACAATGCTTTCAATATGCTTCTTCTTTTTATAAAATAAAGCTCTCTTTTTATATTTCTTTACATCTTTCAGCAAATTATGCACTACTCTCTTGTAAAATATTTTTTTGCGTAATTCCTTATACTGATTTTGTCTTCTTTTACCATAATTTTTCTCCTTTGACTGAACATTTGCTTTTTTACTTTTCCTCTTATTTAGATTTTTTTTCTTACTTAAAAAATTATTTGAAGTTGCAGCATTCTCTACATTCTCTTTGCTCCTACAAACATTTTTAATAAATTGCTTTGTGATCTTACCAGAAGATTTTTTCCTTTTAGCCACATTATCTTTTTCATTCAATACTTGTGGTTGATGTTTCTTCAAATAATCCTCCTGCCTCTGTCCTTTTCTTTTTCTTTTTTTTTCTGGCATACTTTCTCGATTTTAACGTTGAAAAACAGTATCTGCAAAAAAGAGTCACAAATAAATGTATATCAATAACTTTCAAATTTACAATATTCCATTACTGTCCAAACACATTTTATATAAAAACAGACTAAAAAACTATAGCCCTGAACCACAAGTGTGACGATGATTAAAACACTACATACACAATGCATACTACTTTGAAGCAGTTCATGCCCTAAAGCCTACCTCACTAAAAGACTTCATGCTAACTAACTGAATGATTACGGTACTAAAAAGAGACACACTGGGTGAGTAACAGGGTGTTTGCTAGAAGTGTATGAATACTAACTGGGGAATTGAAGCTGCGAAAGACAACTGTGTAGCTCATTAGAGAACTGAATGCATACTGGATAGGCATTTAAAGCAGTCCATGTGCTAAGGCCCGGCTCAATGCATGAGTACTTGGGTACTGACTGAATGATTAGACTACAGCAAGGAGACTGCCTGGATAAGTTTATAACTGGTAGACTTTTCGCACAGGGAATGAATTAGTACTTGGTACTAAAAAGGTCACTAAAAGACTGCAAAGGGAGTGACAAGATGTTTGCTGGACTATATGGATATTGACTAGGGAATTGAAAGTATAAAAGACAAATCTCTAGGTGGTTAAAAGACTGAATGCTTAGTGCATAGGGGTTTGAAGCAGGTCATGTACTAAGTCCTGGCTCAGTACATGAATACTTAGACAGTAACTGAATCATTAGAGTACTGGAAAGAGAGTGTCTTGGTGAATTTATAAATGTTTGGGTTTTGGCACATTGAATGAATTACTACATGGTGCTGATTGGGTCACTAGAAGACTACAAAGAGAGTGATAGGGTGTTTCCTGGAAGTGTATGGAAACTGTCTAAAAAATTGAAGGTGAGAAAAACAACTGTGTAGGTGGTTAGAGAACTACATGCATACTGCATGGACATTTGAAGCAGTCTATTTGGTAATGAATTGTTCACAACATAAGTACTTAGAAACTGACTAAATCATCAGACTACTTCTAGGACAGTGCCTGGGTAAAAATATTAAATTTTCAGTTCTGGGGCAGTAATGACAATACGACATGGTACTGTACTTTAGTGTCAAAGAATGACTCATTTTATCAATGCATAAGAAAAGACTGGCTTCAAAAACTTGACAACATGACAGGTTTCAAAACAGTTTTCTATCAGCAAATTCACGATGTTACCAAACCCTTCTCGGACAGTGGTTCCCAAATGCACACAGACTCACAGTGTGATTCTAGACAAGCACCACTATCCATAGGAGTTTACCAAAACTCATTCACTACAGTGGAAGAGGTAAGGGAACTGCACACAATCTACATATTTCACGACTACCCTTTAGTGTCAATGCCTGACTCATTTAATCAACACATAAGCAAAGACTGGCTTCTAATGCTACTAAAACTTGACAACATGAGAGGTTTCAAAACAGTTTTCTGTCAGCAAATTCACGATGTTACCAAACCCTTCTCTGACAGTGGTTCCCAAATGCACACAGACTCACAGTGTGATTCTAGACAAGCACCACTATCCCTAGGAGTTTACCAAAACTCATTCACTACAGTGGAAGAGGTAAGAGAACTGCACACAATCTACATATTTCACGACTACACTTTAGTGTCAATGCCTGACTCATTTAATCAACACATAAGCAAAGACTGGCTTCTAATGCTAATAAAACTTGACAACATGACAGGTTTCAAAACAGTTTTCTATCAGCAAATGCACTATGTTACCAAACGCTTCTCTAACAGTGGTTCCCAAATGCACACAGACTCACAGTGTGATTCTAGACAAGCACCACTATCCCTAGGAGTTTACCAAAACTCATTCACTACAGTGGAAGAGGTAAGTGATCTGCACACAATCTACATATTTCACGACTGCACGTTAGTGTCAATGCCTGACTCAATTAATCAACACATAAGCAAAGACTGGCTTCTAATGCTTCTAAAACTTCACAACATGACAGATTTCAAAACAGTTTTCTATCAGCAAATGCACGATGTTACCAAACACTTCTCTGACAGTGGTTCCCAAATGCACACAGACTCACAGATTCTAGACAAGCACCACTATCCCTAGGAGTTTACCAAAACTCCTTCACTACACTGGAACTGGTAAAGGAACTGCACACAATCTACATATTTCACGACTACACTTTAGTGTCAATGCCTGACTCATTTAATCAACACATAAGCAAAGACTGGCTTCTAGTGCTACTAAAACTTGACAACATGACAGGTTTTAAAACAGTTATCTGTCAGTAAATAAACGATGTTACCAAATGCTTCTCTCACAATTCTTACCCAAATGCACACAGACTCACAGTGTGATTTTAGACAAGCAACAATATCCTAGGAGTTTACCAAAACTCATTCACTACTCTGGAAGAGTTAATGGTACAGCACACAATTTACATATTTAAGTACACCACATCAGTGTCACAGCATGACTCATTTAATCAACGCATAAGCAAAGACTGGATTCTAATGCTACTAAAACTTGACAACATGACAGGTTTTAAAACAATTATCTGTCAGCAAATACATGATGTTACCAAACGCTTCTCTGACAGTGGTTCCCAAATGCACACAGACTCACAGTGTGATTCTAGACAAGCACCAGTATTCCTATGAGTTTACCAAAACTCTTTCACTACACTGGAAGTGATAAGGGAACTGCACACAATCTACATATTTCACGACTGCTCTTTAGTGTCAATGCCTGACTCATTTAATCAACACATAAGCAAAGACTGGCTTCTAATGCTACTAAAACTTGACAACATGACAGGTTTCAAAACAGTTTTCTGTCAGCAAATGCACGATGTTACCAAACGCTTCTCTGACAGTGGTTCCCAAATGTACACAGACTCACAGTGTGATTCTAGACAAGTACCAGTATTCCTAGGAGTTTACCAAAATGCATTCACTACTCTGGAAGAGTTAATGGTACTGCACACAATCTACATATTTAAGTACACCACATCAGTGTCAAAGCATGACTCATTTAATCAACGCATAAGCAAAGGCTGGCTTCTAATGCTTCTAAAACTTGACAACATGACAAGTTTTAAAACAGTTTTCTGTCAGCAAATACACGATGTTACCAAACGCTTCTTTCACAGTGGTTCCCAAATGCACAAAGACTCACAGTGTGATTCTAGACAAGCACCAGTATTCCTATGAGTTTACCAAAACTCATTCACTACACTGGAAGTGATAAGGGAACTGCACACAATCTACATATTTCACGACTGCTCTTTAGTGTCAATGCCTAACTCATTTAATGAAATCATAAGCCATAACTGTGTTCTTTTATTTTATTTTATTTTTTTTATAAATTTTTATTGCCATAACTGTGTTCTAATGCTACTAAAACTTGAGAACATGACAGGTTTCAAAACAGTTATCTGTCAGCAAATGCACGATCTTACCAAACACTTCTCCACAGTGGTTCCCAAATGCACACAGGCTCTCTGTGTGATTCTAGACAAACAACACTATCCCTTACACTATACCAAAACACATTTCTTCATCTACAAGGAGTACTACATTTTACTGCAGAAACATAACTTATTTCACAAATTCATAAACAATAAGTGGTTTCTAAATCTACCAAAAATAAGAACTGCATAGTTATCTGTCTACAAACACATGAAAAAACACAAATCCTTATAACAAAATGGTTTCTACATGCACACACACTGTCAATAAGATTGTAGAGAAAAATAAATACTCCCTACACTTTAGCAGAAAAAATACATTAGTCTGATTAAAATAAAAATAGTCTACATACATCCCCTCACAATTAAATAACTCACCTGTCAAGATGTTTTGTAGATTAAGAAGTATATCAGTCACACACCAGATATCAGTCACAAACCAGATTTTCCTATTCAGAATCTCTGCACTGTGCACCTTTCTGCAAAACCAAAGAATGGCAAAGTTTCCCTCTCATTTTCCACACATATACATGTAAACATCAAATCACATTCATTCCCACATAAATTCAAAAGCAAACACACATTTCTATTGGTTAAACATTTCAACCCTTTCCAAATGACATAAACTTCAACCCTTCCCCCAATCTGCCTTCTGCCCGTTACCATAGAAACAGGTCATGGAACACTGTACTGAGCACACAGGTCACAAGATCAGCACACACAATGTTGCTAATCAAAACAGCAAGTGTGCTTGACTTCTCAACATGTCAGCTTATCATATATAATGTTCCTTACAATCTGTTTTTGTTAACCAATAAGAATCAAGCGTTTAAAAAACAGAAATATGCACCCTACCTTTCAGTGTAGAAGCTTGTCAAACAACCAATGATTTCTTGTCTTTTTTCAAAATTGCATCTTAGCCACCATTTTAGAAACATCTTAGTTTCCAAACTGCCATTTCATTTACAGAGACCATCTGAGTGCATCCAGACCTCCTTACAAGATGCTTACAGTGTGGATTGTGGGACACAGCTACATTTTCTGGAGCCAAAGGTATGCAGAAAACAAATGCATTCACAAAGACCTAGGTTTGCCAAATGTAGACATTAAATGGATTGGATGGAGAGGGTTAAAGTGGCACCAATTGATGCCATTGGTGAAATCCTTCATGCAAATCCAACACCCTGACCTCATAATAGTGCACTGTGGTGGCAATGACCTAGGCACTTGACTGGGGTAGGTCTGGAAATGCTCATGAAGGACACCTTTGCACAACTGATTTCACTTTTCCCTAAAACTGCCTTTGTGTATTCTAACATATGCCAAAGGCAGAAATGGAACTGGTCCGATCATTTTTGTCCACATATTGAGAAAGCTAGGAAACGTGAATAAATCTGTTTCTGCTTTTCTCCGAGACTACAGAATGGGGTCCATTTACAATAACAATCTGCGCTTTCATATGCAAGAGATGTATAGGAGAGATGGAGTACACTTTACTGATGAAGGAAACAGAGTCTTCCTCAACAACTTTAGACTCTGTATAGGTACTTAATTATAAGTACCAATAACTCTCAATGAACACAACAGCTCTTTTTAGAGCCACTCAAGAACAAAACACTTAAGCTTAATCCTTATCTGCCAACAATTTCATTTTTTTTCCCTTGGATCAGCGAACCCACCGCGAGAGGATCCGTGCATCCAACGCGATAGGATGTGCGCACCGTGCCACATTTCGCCGCTTTAAAAAAAAAAACGGGGGGCCCCAGGAGGTCCTTCTGGGACCCCCTAAGCACCTCTAGATGGTCAGAGTATTTCCACTCTGCCCCCTTTATATGTTTTACGCACTTATTCCCCTTGCTTCTTCAGCCTCGCTTCTACCGAGGCAGAAAATGGCCACCAACAGTTCCTGGTTTCGAATGTAGAGAGACGCTCGACAGCCAATTAGCATTCAGCGCGCAATCGGGAGGGTGCGCGCTCCGTTCGGGGAGGGTGCGCTTACGGTGCGGGTACGGTCCGCGGATCCTCCGCGGCCATAGATATCACTAACTTTTTTACCCTAATTTTCTCAGGAACTACTGATCAGATTCACACCAAATATGCAAAAGGCACAAGTCCGAACTGAGGACTACCTCTTTGCCAAATTTGGTGTCATTCCGTTCAGCGGTTCGGGCTGTAGCTGCTACAACAGATCCTATAGGAAATTGCATGGGGAAAACGTGTTTTGGGACCCCCCTTTTTTTTCGCACCTGCTTCATGGATCACCGCAAAACTTTCAGGGTAGGAGCGGAGCAGAGCTGGCCAAAAGTTTGGAGAATTTCGCGAAGATTCGTCAACCGGCGCCAAAGATATTCCCAATAGAATGTTGCGGATTTCCTATGGAAAATAGGTCCTAACTATAACTATCTTCTGGCGACCGCCAGTAGATAATATATATATATATATATATACATACCAACAAACAGTCCGGGGGAGTGCGCTCTTTGCACAGTTGGTGCTGGTGTCGATGGTGGAGTACTCCTCGTTTAATTATGAACTCACGAGAAATCCACGCTGGAAATCACCGCACTCCAAGAGAATCAGTAAGGATTATTTAAGTATTTATTGCATACGTGCAATTTCCACCATTAACCACCACCAACACGTTTTAACCCACAGGGGTTAGACCATCTTCAGGATGATGAAATAGACTGTTGAATGACCCCAAAGTGTAAGAATCTAATGAAGCAATCTTCAAAGATTTGCTAGTATTCGTGGTAGCAACTGTCGAGCAAGAAAACATGGCAACTGCAGCAACAGCGGTTTGTCAGAGGAGTAGCGCCCCGTTTTCTTGCTCAACCGTTGCGAGCACGAATACTGGCAAATCTTTGAAGATTGTTTCATTAGATTCTTACAATTTGGGGTCATACAACAGTCTATTTCATCGTCCTGAAGATGGTCAAACGGATGTATACACCACCAAGACCAAAACGTCGACAACTTCATCTATTTCCTTATTGATTTTTTTTTCTTTTGGAAGTGATTTCTATTTTTATCCGACTCAGTGTTCTATCCATGTACTTTTGTTTGGAATAGATGTTTGCATTAATGAGCCTGAGGTATTTATAATATAGAATCTTTTTTTGAAACCTCGGCCATTATTGTATTGCCTTAATCTTTTGTACCCTTTTTATTTCACATATATAAATTTGATTTTTGAAGAATTCACACCAGTTTAATGAGTATCTCTTATAGAACTTTTGGGAAGAAGTCAAAAAATTGAACTGTACATTGTTTAACTGTAGGTTACCGGTTGGAACTGCTATACATTATTGTTTGAATTGTTTAACTGATTGCGCCTAAATGAATACCTTGTAGGTACAGTGTCACAAGGTCAGCGGGGAAGGCGTCGGACAAGGGGGTGACTGGTGGGAAGCCTGTGAACTCATGGACCCTATGCTTTCCTCTCACCAGGGGGACTCGTGGCAGGCTTCCCAAACAGACATATCAGACTCCGATGCTGGTCCCTTTAACTGGGACGTGCTGCAGGAAGGTCCCACCCCCTTTGATGACGCAATCGGCTGGCACCCAATAATGAATCCCAGATATCGGAATCCGGTGTGCATGGACACCGGAGAGAGGCTAGAGCAGACGGAGAACAAAGAACAGAAGAGTCGAGACCCGGAGGACCTTCCAAGACGCCCGGAGAAGACATCCAGCCCGGACGGAGGGAACGAGAGCAGAGACGGGAAGCCGAAGCCAGGAGGCCTCCGTGACCACGCTTCGCCGAACCACGCCCACGGAGGAGCGTGGCTGACCCAGGTACGGGAAAGATTCTCGGGCTGGGTCGGGAGACGGAAGAAGTCCAAGGGCTGATAAACGTTGCCGCTCGCCACCTCCTACTTGTAAATAGTAACACCCCTCCTTCACTGCCACTCCTCACCGCCACCCGTCTAAACTCCTATCTACTCACTTGTGCACAGGCGTGTTTCCCTCTGTCACGCTCCTCCCCCGGCACGAACCAAAGAGCCCCAAGAACATACCTCGCAGCGGTGAGGGTATTCAAGAATCGTTGAAGGCGCAAACCCTGTGGGAATGGTCGCTCGGATGGTGGGGGCGCAACAAAGAAACTACGGAAGCAGAAAACACGGAAGTGGACGGGCGCCACAGAACCCAAAACTACATCCCCCATGATTCCCGGCGCCTCCGCTACTGACGCCGCTCAAGTGGTTAACCCGGAAATCGCTTCAGGTTAAAGCACCACGCAGCGTTCCACTCGCTGCTGGTTATTCTGAGACGCAGCCGAGGATTTCGAGGCTCCGACAAATTCGAGTCAAGCCTTCAACCCGTGTAGGGTAAGGGTGCACTTGCACCACTACGAACCGTGCCTTGCAATTCAGCTATCAAGGTGGTGGACGCTGAGTCCACGCTTGTTCTGACAAAAGCCAAGTTACACCATTCCGAACCTTGCCTTGACATTCAGCTATCATTGTGGCGGACGCTGAGTCCACACTTGTTCTGAAAATAAGTGACGCATCATACTTGTGAATGTTGAACTATGTCTTCCTAGGTACTCCTGTCTAAAGTACAGCTCAAGACTAGAACGATTAGGTGTTTAGGACCCTATGTCTTGTGGAATACAATTCTGAACATGTACTACGTTTTATGGAATTGAAAGAGGCATTTTAATTCCTTTTCATTTGTGTATTAACAGGGGGTTTAAGAGGCGGCATTCTGCTCTTCCCCTGTGAAGTGAAGCACGACTACAATTCTGATGTGTATGGTTACGTGGGTGTGGTGGTGTGTTATATCGCATGATTACTGTGGAAAGGTGCGTGTTTTTATGATGCCTTCCCTTTATCCTTAGAAGCCAAAAATAGCGCGCAGAACTAGTGTTGCTTGTGTGAAGTCCAGGATGAATACACCTGGAGAACACGAGCTTTATTGATTTACAGGTGCGACAGGTTCAACACCCTCCACAGACTTGAGTTAACCCCGCAGGGTCTGGTAGAGCTAATGTGTTGAGTGTTTTTTCCTTTCAGATCTCCCTCCCTGCTGTTCCCATCCTTTCCTTCCCCCGCTTGACCATCCCACTCACCTGTGCTTTAATAGCACCAGGGTTGGGGCTGTCGAGAGGTGGACCCCTTTTGGCATCGATCCGCTCCCGAGGAATCTTCGAGTCAACAGAATAACCAGCAGCCGAATTGATTTCCTCCTGGGCGGGTCGATACAAAACATGACCACGTTAGAGGACGTCTTAGGTGCCTTATCCCTAGTACAGCAAGAGCTAGCCACCTCTCGAGAAGAGACAGCCGCCTTGAGACAGAGAATCAAAGGAATGCAGCGCAATCCTTTTGATGTGGGTACAGGAAGGTTCCCCTCAGGAAGCTTTTCATCTTCTGCTACACCATTTAGCGTAGAATTACCCACGCCTATTCCTCTAGCCGCACCCGAAAGGTTTTCAGGGGAAGCGCATAAAGTACAGGTATTCCTTACTCAAATACTCCTACACTTTTCATGTAAACCAAAGGCGTTTCCTTCTAACCAGTCACGAGTAGCCTTTACCATATCTTATTTGAATGGAGACGCCGCCCAGTGGGCTGTTCCACTAGTGAGACGCGATGACCCGCTACTGTATGACTGGGATGCGTTCCGTGAGGAATTTGAGCGCGTGTTTGATCGTAGAGCAGCCACCTTTACAGCAGACCGGGAATTACTGGAATTAAGGCAAGGGAATAGGGACCTAGTAGCATACGTAAACACCTTTCAACGTTTAGTCGCTGAGACCGATTGGCCTGAGAGTAAACAAAGTGCATTGTTTTATCAGGGCCTTAAGGATGAACTTAAGGACGCTTTGGCGACTATCGACCCTCAGCCCACTTCTTGTAAGGCTCTTATTAGTCTAACCCAGAGACTGGACCACCGATTGGCAGAACGTCGTGTGGATAAAAGACGAGGAGATAAGTTACCTCTCAGAATGGACCGGATTAGACCAGTTCCAGGAGGCTATAACACCGCTCCCGAGCCTATGGAAATAGGTTCAGTGCGGGCATCTCTTACCACAGAAGAAAAGGAACAAAGACGCCGGAATGGATTATGTTTATACTGCGGTAAGAAGGGGCATTACGTGAAGGAGTGCCTAGCCAAGCCAAAAGGACGAGATAAGGAGGTATTATCTCGCTGAAGTGGAGACACCATGAAGGCGGAAAACCCCAGGGCCCAAGAAGACAAGAAGGGAGGTTCTTGGGCATGAACACAATCCCTTCGGTCCAAAACGTCGTTGAAGGCCCTGCATCCCACTTTCATATAATGCTACAAATACATCTTGAAGGAAGAAAGAGTTCCTTTAAGGCCATGGTAGATTCCGGAGCAACAGGCCTTTTTATGGATAAGGGATTAGCTACCACGCTACACATACCGTTACTACCTAAAACTGAACCAGAGATCGTGATGACTGTGGATGGGCGGCAATTGATTTCTGGCCCTATTCGGTACTGTACCGAAAACCTTGTCATTTCTTGGGAAGAACAACACTGGGAGAGTCTCAGCTTCAATGTGATTCATGCACCCCAGTATGGGGTTATCTTAGGTCTCCCATGGCTTAGAAAACATAATCCGGCAATCGATTGGGAGAAAGAAGTGATTAACTTTACCTCCCCTTATTGTAAGGAACATTGTGGTCTGAAAGGCCATAACCTTGCGAAGGAATCCTCCCCGACACATGTCATAGCCACAGCTGAAGAAAAGGAAGTGCTTTTACCTGAGCCCTACCACGATCTCAGGGATGTGTTTGACGAGGACCAAGCTAATATTTTACCACCGCATCGCAGCTATGACTGTCAAATAGACCTGATCCCCGGAGCGGTCGTACCCTGTGGAAGGGTGTACGCCCTCACCGAACCGGAAAACAAGCATTTACGTCACTACCTGGACACTTACTTGGACAACGGATTCATAAGACCGTCCAAATCACCTGCAGCTTCGCCACTCTTCTTTATACCTAAGGCCAATCGTGAACTTAGAGCCTGTGTGGATTTCAGAGCGCTAAACAGCATCACCATTAAAAATTGTTACCCTTTGCCACTCATTCCCGTATTACTGGATCAAGTACGTCAAGCAGTGATATATACTCGCTTGGATCTGAAAGGGGCCTACCATTTGGTACGAATGCGCAAAGGCGATGAATGGAAGACTGCTTTCCGTACTAGATACGGCCTATTTGAGTACTGCGTAATGCCATATGGACTGTGCAACGCCCCAGCCGCCTTTCAGTTTTTCCTAACAGATGTACTTCGGGAATTCCTTGACATCACGGTCATTATTTACATTGATGACATCCTGATCTATTCAGAAAGAGAAGAAGATCACATAGCCCATGTTCGTGCAGTGTTGCTTACCCTTCGGAGTCATCACCTATACTGTAAGATAAGCAAATGCGAGTTTCATGTTAGAAAGGTGGAGTTCTTAGGAATACTACTATCAGCTAACGGTCAAGAAATGGCAGCACGCAAAATACAGGCAGTGTTAGATTGGTTACCTCCAACTACTGTAAAAGAATTGCAATGCTTCTTGGGATTTGCCAATTTTTATAGGCGCTTTATTCAGCAATTTTCACAAGTAACAGCTCCATTGACCAAACTATTGAAGAAAAATGTTTCCTATACACGGACAGAAGACGCCCAGAAGGCATTCGAGGTGTTGAAGACTGCCTTCACCACCGCACCTATTTTGGCCCACCCTGACAGTACCGAGCCTTACATTGTTGAAGCGGATGCATCGGATGTGGCGATAGGAGCCATTCTATCGCAAAGAAACAAGGATACAGGGCAACTACACCCAGTGGCCTACATGTCCCGCAAATTAAACACGGCAGAAACCCACTATACGATAGCGGAAAAAGAACTCCTAGCCATCAAGGATGCCTTCAAGGAGTGGAGGCATTATCTAATGGGGGCAAGACATACCGTAACTGTATATACAGATCATAGAAACTTGCAGTTTATGAAGTCAGCTCGCTTGCTTTCACCGCGCCAACTGCGGTGGATGCTATTCTTTTCGGAGTTCGACTTCATTGTCACATATAGACCAGGGACAGAAAACAGGAAGGCAGACGCTCTGTCTCGCCGTGACAATCCCCTTGCTATACACAAACCCGAAGTACACGCTATCATACCTCCTGAAAAAATCGTTTGTGTACTCCAAACAGATGACTTTTTGAACCAAGTAAAACAAGCCATAAAAAGCTCAGCGTGGAAGAACTGGATGAAGGAGAACACCGAATGGCGCTTGAAAGACGGTCTTCCCGTACGACGTCATCAACTGTTGCTCCCAACCACTGGGTTACGTCAAACTGTCTTCAGGTGGTGCCATGAAGATCCAAGCGCTGGACACACAGGAACAGACAAGACTTTAGAGAAAATTCTACGTCACTTTTGGTGGCCCAATATCAGGCAAGACATCAGTAAAAGAATCCGACAGTGTGTGGTGTGCTGTCAGGCCAAGGCAGACCATAGGAAACCGGCAGGATTACTGCAACCTTTACCCACTCCCGAAATACCATGGGAAAATGTGTCGATGGACTTTATAGTGAGTTTACCCAAGGACAAGGGATATACAGCTATCTTGGTTGTAGTGGATAGTCTCACAAAGTTGGGCCATTTCATTGCTTGTGCCGGTCTCCCGACATCGTCTCAGTTGGCTACATTACTACTCACGCACATCGTTCGTTTTCACGGACTACCCAAGGTCATTATTACAGACAGGGGCCCTCAATTCACCAGCAAGTTTTGGAAAACCTGGTGCGCAACGCTGCGTATATCCAACAATACGTCCACAGCCTTCCACCCTCAAACAGACGGTCAGACGGAACGTCTTAACCAAACTCTAAAGAAATACCTACGCTGCTACGTAGATCAAGCAACGGATGAATGGGTGGATCTACTCTGGTTGGCAGAGGTTGCGTACAACGACGCCCAGCATAGCTCCTGTAAGATGACACCTTTTTATTGTACCTATGGATTCCATCCTCGTTTTCTCCCCATAGTAAAACCTCAGTATGATGAGAAAATACCTGATGTACAAGAAAGAGTCACGGTAATGCAAGAGAACTTGAAAACCGCTAGAAAGAACCTACAGAAGACCAAGGAACAATACAAGAAGCAAGCTGACAAAAGGCGTAGACAAGGCCCAACCTATAGGCAGGGAGATTTCGTGTGGTTATCTACAAAAAATCTACGATTTCGCAAGTACAGCATCTTTAATCCGCGATACATTGGGCCGTATCGCATTCTGAAAAAGATAAACCCCGTGGCATTCAAACTTGCCTTGCCCTCGCATATGAGGGTTCATCCAGTCTTTCATGTCTCCCTTCTGAAACCTTCTGCTAAACCAACAAGACAACTACCATCTCCTATCTTACTTGACGGAGAACCCGAGTACGAGGTAAGAAAAATACTTGATTCCAAAATGAGAAACAAGTCTTTATGGTATCTTTTGGCTTGGAAGAATTATGGATCTGAAGAAAACTCATGGGAACCGGCAACCAATGTACATGCCCCTCGTCTGGTGTCACTATTCCATAAAACCCACCCGGGTAAACCTGGTCCACAGAAAGGGACCCCGAAAGGAGGATGTGCTGTCACGCTCCTCCCCCGGCACGAACCAAAGAGCCCCAAGAACATACCTCGCAGCGGTGAGGGCATTCAAGAATCGTTGAAGGCGCAAACCCTGTAGGAATGGTCGCTCGGATGGTGGGGGCGCAACAAAGAAACTACGGAAGCAGAAAACACGGAAGTGGACGGGCGCCACAGAACCCAAAACTACATCCCCCATGATTCCCGGCGCCTCCGCTACTGACGCCGCTCAAGTGGTTAACCCGGAAATCGCTTCAGGTTAAAGCACCACGCAGCGTTCCACTCGCTGCTGGTTATTCTGAGACGCAGCCGAGGATTTCGAGGCTCCGACAAATTTGAGTCAAGCCTTCAACCCGTGTAGGGTAAGGGTGCACTTGCACCACTACGAACCATGCCTTGCAATTCAGCTATCAAGGTGGTGGACGCTGAGTCCACGCTTGTTCTGACAAAAGCCAAGTTACACCATTCCGAACCTTGCCTTGACATTCAGCTATCATTGTGGCGGACGCTGAGTCCACGCTTGTTCTGAAAATAAGTGACGCATCATACTTGTGAATGTTGAACTATGTCTTCCTAGGTACTCCTGTCTAAAGTACAGCTCAAGACTAGAACGATTAGGTGTTTAGGACCCTATGTCTTGTGGAATACAATTCTGAACATGTACTACGTTTTATGGAATTGAAAGAGGCATTTTAATTCCTTTTCATTTGTGTATTAACAGGGGGTTTAAGAGGCGGCATTCTGCTCTTCCCCTGTGAAGTGAAGCACGACTACAATTCTGGTGTGTATGGTTACGTGGGTGTGGTGGTGTGTTATATCGCATGATTACTGTGGAAAGGTGCGTGTTTTTATGATGCCTTCCCTTTATCCTTAGAAGCCAAAAATAGCGCGCAGAACTAGTGTTGCTTGTGTGAAGTCCAGGATGAATACACCTGGAGAACACGAGCTTTATTGATTTACAGGTGCGACAGGTTCAACACCCTCCACAGACTTGAGTTAACCCCGCAGGGTCTGGTAGAACTAATGTGTTGAGTGTTTTTTCCTTTCAGATCTCCCTCCCTGCTGTTCCCATCCTTTCCTTCCCCCGCTTGACCATCCCACTCACCTGTGCTTTAATAGCACCAGGGTTGGGGCTGTCGAGAGGTGGACCCCTTTTGGCATCGATCCGCTCCCGAGGAATCTTCGAGTCAACACCCTCACTCCCTACCCTATTGAGGTTGGTCAAACGGGATGCAATATTGACCTCCATCTTTCTGTTGTTTTTCCTTTTCTTTGCGGACCCCGGAGCATTCCCCTCTGCCTCTACCTGACGTTTAAGGGAGGACTGAGAAGACAACCAAAACGAACAACTCCCCGCCCGAGACGAAGAGGAAGACTCGTCGTTGTGCACCTGTTGGAGAGTGTTTTGGTCTCTATGTTTGTGACTCGTTGAGTTTGTTACTTGAAACTGGCATCCCACAGAAGACGCGACTATCTCAAAATAAACCTTCCTTGTCCCGACGTAGCCTGTTGCGTATTCCTTCTGACCCGGCTACACTGGTGGAGAATGCGGGCATAGAAAACCCCATCTGTGAAGTAAAGATGGATGCGTTGATCCAACATTTGATTAAAGGTCAGGAAAAGCTGGAGTGGGCTGTTGAGCGTCAGATGGCCTCCGCAAAAGCAGACCGGGATGTGTTCAAAGACACCATTGCGGCGCAGATTGAGGGTCTCCAGAAAGCGGTGACAGAGCCTCCTTCCACATCCTTTCGGGAACCCCGAAGCCCCAGTCACCCCACCCCTGCTGGGGTCTCGTTACAGAAGTATATACATGGGGAAGATCCAGACGCCTTACTTACTAACTTTGAGAGGGTAGCCAGGGCATGTTGCTGGCCCCTGGAGAAGTGGCCATTCTTTTTAGCTCCTCTCTTGACAGGAGAGGCTCAAGCTGCCTACCAGGTAGCTAATGCCACCGGAGACACCCCTTATGGTGACATAAAAACAATTATCCTGGACCACCTGGGCCTAGACGCCGATGCCTACCGGGTACGCTTCCGGAAAGAGAAGGGAGTGCCCGGTGAGAACCCAAAAATATTATTTTTTTAGCCTCAAAATGGCAGCCGACAAATGGCTAACCCCGGGCACTAGCTCCAAGGAAGAGATCATGGAGAAGATACATCTGGAGCAGTACTTGGAGGCGCTTCCATATAATACACAGAGGTGGCTGCGTCAGCACACCCATCTGACGGCCCAACAAGCCATAGAAATGGCCACCACCTTTTCGCGAGCACAGCCGAAGGTGGGCGGTTGGGAGGGAGAGAAGCCGCGCAACCTAACCTTCCGGATGGAGAAATGACCTAAGATCTCGGAATCGACAACATTTTAACTACCCATCATAAAAGGACCCCAGTTCTTTGAGTGCGGGGAGTGGGGTCATATTGCTCGGGCATGCCCTAAGAGGAGACCAACGGAGGAACCTATGGAAGTGGGTTACATCCCCAAGTCCATCATGTACACCACTGAGATGGGGACTGCGTTTAATGTAAGTGTGCAGGTGAATGGTAAGAGTATCCGAGCCCTTCTAGACTCCGGCTGCAAACAGTCTGTCATTCAGAGTATGTGGGTCGCTCGTGAGTCCTCTGTGCACATTCATTGTGTATATGGTGATGTAAAGCCCTACCCACTAGCAGTCATACCTCTTATACACTCCGCAGCGATCAGAAGCCAGATAAAAGTTGGGGTCCTAGATAACCTTCCCGAAGATCTCATTATAGGGACAGACAACCCTGATTTCCTTGCCCTCTTTAGACGGGTGCTACAAACCACAGCGGGAGGGAGCCCACCACAGGGTAATGGTGCTAACCCTACCGCCCCTGCCTTGACAACCCCGGAGCCGTGGCTCCTTGACCGCAGTTGCAGATTCGCCCAGGCCAATGATGCCTCCCTATATAACGCGTGGAAACAGGCCCATAGCACCTCTGACGGCGTTCCCACCATTTATCCCTGGTTCCTCATCGAAGACGCGCTGCTGTATCGACAGGCTTCCCCTTCGGAACCCCAGCAGTTACTGGTTCCCGTGTCCTTTAGGAACCAAATCATGTTCTTCTCCCACTCTCACCTCACAGCAGGGCACACAGGGTCCGAAAAGACAACACAGAACGTATTGAGGCATTTTTATTGGCCGAGGGTTTATAAAGACATCAAAGCACACTGCCAGGCCTGTACTGTTTGTCAAAAACGGAACACCCATAGGCCCTCAGCTGTCCCGCTACAACCCCTACCCATGATAGGGACCCCATTCGAGCAAGTAGGGATGGATCTAATAGGGCCTTTGCCCCGCACAAAAAAAGGACACCTATATGTGCTAGTAATAGTGGACTATGCCACCCGGTTTCCAGAGGCCTACCCTCTTCGTACCCCTACCACTCTCAACATAGCGGAACGGATCCTGGAACTCTTTTCGAGAGTAGGGTTCCCTAAAGAAATCCTGACGGACCAGGGTACACCGTTCGTATCCCGTCTAATTAAAGAAGTATGCCAGATTCTGGACTTGCATCACATAAGGACTTCCGTTTACCACCCTCAGATGGATGGGTTGGTGGAACGATATAATGGAACGTTGAAAATGACACTAAAAAAAATGTTAGAGGTGAATGGCAAGGAGTGGGACCAACTCCTACCTTTGGCTTTATGCGTTATAAGGAGCCAGGTACAAAGCAGCCTAGGCTGCTCCGCCTTTGAAATGCTATATGGTCGCCAACCACGGAGCCTCCTGGAGATGACAAAAGAGGCTTGGGAGAAGGAAGAAATCCTGGAGACCAGAGGAATGCTGGAATATACTCAGGGATTGAAGGCAAAAATCGGGAAACTCCGTGACCTGGCGTATTCAAGCCTCGCCAAGAAACAAGAGAAACAGACTCGCTATTACAATCGAGGAAAAAAATGGAGGTCCCTAAACATGAACGACTGGGCCTTGGTGCTGCTGCCCACGTCTACCCACAAGTTCAAGACCGAGTGGAAAGGCCCTTACAGAGTTGTCGCTACCATTGGGAATACTACGTACAAACTGCAGCTAACGCCGAATCGTACCCAGGTATTCCACATAAACCTGTTGAAAAAGTGGATAGGCTCGCCACCAAAGACCGCCACCCTCACTGTGCCCACCCTGACAAGTGATAACAACACCTTGCAGCACTTAGTCATCAACACCGAACTCACCACGAAAGAAGCGGGGGAGCTGAGGGAAGCCCTTAATTCTTATTCATCGCTGTTCTCCGACCTCCCTGGGAAGACCCACCTCGCTGTACATCGGATAGACACTGTGCCGGGAAAAGTGATCAAACAGCGTCCGTATAGAATACCCATTGCCAGAAGGAAAGCAGTCCAGCAGGAGGTACAGGACATGTTACATCTAGGTGTGATCAGACCTTCCGGAGTTAATGGTCTTCGCCCATTGTGATGGTGCCAAAGCCGGACGGGAGCACCCATTTCTGTATGGACTTTCGGGCTCTCAATGAGATATCGTCCTTCGATGCCTACCCCATCCCACGTATAGACGAACTAATCAAAAAACTGGGGGAAGCCAGTTACATCACGACACCGGATTTAACAAAATGGTACTGCCAAGTGCCCTTGCAGGAGGAGGATCGAAAGAAAACAGCGTTTTCAACCCCCGATGGACTCTTCAAGTTCACAGTGCTGCCATTCGGACTGCATGGTGCCCCAGCGACGTTCCAGCGACTCATGAACACGATCCTCAGAGACCACCATGCCTTTTCATCAGCATATCTAGATGATATTGTGGTCTTTAGCCCCGACTGGAAGACGCACATACAGCACCTTCATGCTACCTTTCAGACTCTACAAAAAGCCGGCTTACATGTTAACGCTAGGAAATCACGGGTAGCCTTCCAAAAAGTAAACTATCTGGGGTATGTACTCAGTCACAGCCTCATAACCCCACAGAAGGAAAAAGTGAGGACCATCACCGACACCCCCTTTCCCTCCACTAAACAAGACATGAGGGCTTTCTTGGGCCTGATAGGCTATTATAGATCATTCATACCCAGGTTCTCCGAGGTAGCTTCTCCCTTAACCAACACTCTCCAGAAAGACGTAAAACCCCAGGCCCTCCTACACCCCACCGAACAGATGTTACAAGCCTTCCATACATTAAAGCACATCATCACCTCTAGCCCCGTGTTATCCTCACCTGACTTCTCACGCCCCTTTATCTTACACACCGATGCCTCCAACCAGGGCCTTGGTGTCGTATTGTTACTGAGGGCAACAGATGGTATAGAGCACCCGATAGTCTATGTCAGTAGAAAACTGTTTCCGAGGGAGACGAGGTATCCCACTATTGAGCGTGAGTGTCTTGCAATCAGATGGGCCATAGATAAACTGCGATATTATCTCGAAGGCCGTCATTTCACCTTATACACCGACCACGCCCCCCTCCAGTGGATGAGCCGGAACATCGCTAACAATCCACGGGTACTCCATTGGTTCCTCTCCCTTCAGCCCTTTTCATTTACGGTTAGACATCGCAAGGGGTTGGAAAATGGCAGCGTGGACTATCTGTCCAGGACATTTCCTCTCCCCAAACGGGAGAAACCAATGGTGGAGAAGTGTCACAAGGTCAGCGGGGAAGGCGTCAGACAAGGGGGTGACTGGTGGGAAGCCCGTGAACTCATGGACCCTGTGCTTTCTTCTCACCAGGGGGACTCGTGGCAGGCTTCCCAAACAGACATATCAGACTCTGATGCTGGTCCCTTTAACTGGGACCTGCTGCAGGAAGGCCCCGCCCCCTTTGATGACATCATCGGCTGGCACCCAATAAGGAATCCCGGATATGGGAATCCGGTGTGCATGGACACTGGAGAGAGGCTAGAGCAGACGGAGAATGAAGAACCGAAGAGTCGAGACCCAGAGGAGTTTCCAAGACGCCCGGAGAAGACATCTAGCCCGGACGGAGGGAACGAGAGCAGAGATGGGAAGCCGGAGCCAGGAGGCCTCCACGACCACGCTTCGCCGAGCCACGCCCACGGAGGAGCATGGCTGACCCAGGTACGGGAAAGATTCTCGGGCTGGGTCGGGAGGCGGGAGAAGTCCGAGGGCTGATAAACGTTGCCGCTCGCCGCCTCCTACTTGTAAATAGTAACACCCCTCCTTCACTGCCACTCCTCACTGCCACCCGTCTAAACTCCTATCTACTCACTTGTGCACGGGCGTGTTTCCCTCACTCCCTACCCTCTTGAGGTTGGTCAAACGGGATGCAATATTGACCTCCATCTTTCTGTTGTTCTTCCTTTTCTTTGCATACCCCGGAGCATTCCCCTCTGCCTCTACCTGATGTTTAAGGGAGGACTGAGAAGACAACCAAAACGAACAACTCCCCGCCCGAGAAGAAGAGGAAGACTCGTCGTTGTGCACCTGTTGGAGAGTGTTTTGGTCCCTATGTTCGTGACTCGTTGAGTTTGCTACTTGAAACTGGCATCCCACAGAAGACGCGACTATCTCAAAATAAAACCTTCCTTGTCCCAACGTAGCCTATTGCGTATTCCTTCTGACCCGGCTACACACATTTACCTGTCAACACGATATAATAAGTAGACCCTGCTCCTTTGTTTATTTCCTAACTGTAGTCTATGTAAGGCTTCTTTATTAGGGAGAGGCAGGAGGGTGTGAGTGTGAAAAGTGTGAAGAGTGTTGCTTTTTTTCTAGGTTCACCTTATTGCTCATAGCCCCTATGGCACTGGGAGTGACTGGATCGCTAGGTTGGCACTAGCCTGCACAATTAATTCTTGTCATTCAGATAACCTGCAGTAGGCACACTGTGCAGGCCCTGGTATGTGTGGTGACCAGAGGGATGTAGAATGAGATGGATGTGAAAGTGCTGGCATGTGTGGCCACGACATTGAGAGAAGCTCTGGGATCTACGCTTAAAGGCTCTGTCACTCATAGCTGACTTGTGAGCAGGAGTTCAAAAAGGGCTTTCTGCTTCCGTGGGAGATGTCATGGAGAGGCAGAAGGAGGGCCTGTAAACAGACAATGAAACAATCATTTATTAAGAGCGAATGTTGACGTATCTCTCTTACTACAGGCACGTTTTGTACCAACTCATCAGTAATGCAGTTTTTTCAACCATTTATAGGGACATTGCACCCTCTCACTCACTGCATGTATTTACATGACAGAAATCAACACCTCAATCAGACTCATTGCTGAAGATACAGCCATTGGCCAGCAGCATCATTTCACAGAGGCCTGGCGCCATCACATAGTTAACACTGCCCTGCAGGCCCAGACACCGGTCCCATGATGACTATCAGATGTAATAAGAGCAACCTTCCAAGTACATACAAAGAACAATAAGATCACCACAACAAAAGGCTTACATTCTGGGTTGTACAGTGCCTTACTGCCGGCATTACAGAGGCCCAAAGGACCTATATCAAATATCCTTTGTGGATACATTTGTCTTGTCTCAACTGTTTTCATTTGAGTTATTACATTATATTTTAAAAAACAAAGTCATAATATTGGAAAGTTTAATTACAACATTGATAGGATCAAGAGAGGAATCCATTTTAAATAAATGCAATGATCAAGTAGTTAGGGCCAGATGGACAAAGCTTTTTTCTGCTCATAAAGGGACCGATTAGAAAGAATCCACCGGTTTGCGACCAGAAAAAAACATTACCTGATGTACCAAACTCTATTCGCGATACAGTAACCTATTACTAAATTGCAAATAGAGTTTATGATTCGATATTAGGACGGGACATGTTTAGGGCATCAGTTCCTCATATCTAACTGCAGCAGTATATAAGAATGTTTTGAGACCAAAATGCAACTGCAAAACATTTTTCGTTTTACCACCAACTTCAAGTTGGTGGTGACCCTATGCAAATGTTAAAGGGTACCCAAGGGACCACTTCCCCTTTGTGAATGGTAGTACAATTTTTTTTTCTCATAGGCAGTAACCCCACGTAGCACTGCCTACTCCTTAAAAAATGAAAAGAAAACTTTTCATTTTTATTTAAATGCAGTCCGTTTTCCTTTAAGAAAAAGGTGCTGAATTAAAAAAAAAAAAGTTTTATTGTGAAGCAATCACAGACATGGTGGTCTGGTGACCCAAGCAGCCCATCATCCCTGTGATGTTAGCAATTCCCAATAGGGAGCGAATTGTGACCTTCCTCATGAATATTAATGAGGTAGGTCTATTGTGACACCATTGGGAATCGTTAAATGTGTGTGACACACAATTGTACATTGCCATTTGCGATTTCCTAATTGTGAATCGATAAAATTCACAATTAGGAAATTGCACATTTGACCCTTAGTGCTCATTCAAAAGCTGCAGAGACACAGATTACGATTAATATAGAGGGGAATTTCTGCATTGAATTGTGCTCCAACTCATCACGGCAGGTCTGGTGTTCCTGTTCTCAGGTTTCACCAGTGCTGTAATATACCGGATCCAATTTTATCAACTGATAATTCTAGCAAGTAAAATCATATGAGGCTTTGCCTGAAACAGCACCCAAGGCATGTCCCCTGGTACCTGACAGACATTTTTGGGGGGCAAAGGGAAGTATGCAAGCTTTCCCCTGCCGAAACAATTTTTCCATTTTTCTCCCATACAGTTCCCTCCCCACTCTCTTCTCTCCTACCCCACAGGGAAGTGACTCCTGCATTTACCACCTGCTCAATGCAGGTGGTAAATGGAAGCGTTAAACCCTTGTGATCGGGAATGCCATGCAGAACTCCACACAGTAATTCATGTCTGCGCAGATATGAACCATTCCAAGGGTTTTACTTTGACCTGAATGGAATTCCATGCAGAATTACCAGCTGGGAATGAAAATTTCGCCCGCTGGGAGTCTCCACATGGAATCATGCCTAAATCGTAATCAACAGAGCCCAAGACTGCAAGACCGCTTCTAAAGGAGCAGGTGAGTTCCCTTCATTATATGTCAAAATCCCATGAATTTAGCAGTGTCCTAAAAATGTAGTGTGCTTCAAGAAATAGAAAATTACACTTCCTGTCAAGAGTGTCGCATGCCCTTACTTGACCCAGGATAATGCTTTCTGGACTTGAATTAGAAGAATATCAGTTTCTCAGTCTGTCTATCCCTAAATCTGACTTTCATTTATGCTAGAGCTTGCCTTAAAGTCCTCAAACCTTATTACATAAGCTAACCGAATTAAATATTATTGAAATCCTCATTTCACAGCAAACTACTTGTCTTGCATAAATTTAAATAATATATGAAAGCAATACCGCTAATTGCAGATTGCTTTATAATTATTTAGCAGGGCCGCCTACATCGCGTGTAATGCAATTAGAATGTCCAGCATTAAACACCAATATATCTCTGCCTGACAAAATACGAATTCAGAAAACCACGAGACTGTCAACAATAAATTGTTAACCATAGAGGATAAACGCACGGTCCATAGAACTTTCTGGGTGCTTTAGTCTCTAGCTCTGATCATTTTTTTAAAAGGAAAACCCTGTGAATATGCCCTTTCTTCGGAAATTAGATTAATGTATCTGTGACGGTTCTGTATCTAGAGAAATCAAATTGTGATTTTCTGGATTTTCACTGACATTATGTGTGAGATTGGACAAACCGCCGTCTTTTTCAATTTGAATCAACTTCCTGCCGATGTACTCCCTATGATACACTGTTCCTCACTTCATCAAACATGAAGCATTTGATATTGTTTTCTTGTTGAGGGTACTCATATCATGAGTTATATGTAAGAAGTTACACTGTAATGTTTAGTATTTTGCTTCACTACTCTGGCATGGTAACTCCTTTGTTCAAAGAAGACTGCGATGCCCTTTACCAGGCCATACCATGGCCACGAGATGGTGGCTATAAATGCATGTAATGAGTTGAAGTATTTTTCTCGGTATCCCTAATGGACACTCTTACCAATGATCCTCCATGGTAAAGCTGCACAGCCTCGCAAAGACTGGAAACCTTTTAACCCCAGTGTAATGCTTGCACGCCACGTTTTCGCCTGTACAGGAAGAAATGGGGCACCCAGACTCGGAGTCCTCATGTAAATGTGCAGTGCCAAGTGGATTGACATTTCAAGCAGTTGTAAGCCTTTCCAGTAGCAGTCACTATGGCCCTAATTACAATGCCGGGCAGACTTGAGTCCGATTCGGTGTAGGAACAGACCGACCATAGGTCGGCGGTTCCGACCATTATATTAGGATGCAACCACATATGGTGTGGTTGCAAACTTAATTTCTGCCCGCAGCACAGGCTCCCATTGAGTAATGGGAGCTTGTGCAAATCCCTGCATCGTGTGGCCACAGAATGCAGGGATTTACAGGGGGTACAATAGGTGCCCCCTCATATCCCAACCGTAGGCTGCTGGGAGAAGGGGGCTGCTAGGGCCCCCCACTTTCGCTTTCTGACAGGCTTTTCATGTTGGAAAGGTCGACATGAAAAGCCTGTCCAAAACCGACATCATAATCACGAAGTAGGATTATGTTGTGGTCTCCAGCTGGCCGAAGAGCTCCATTGGAAATCTGCTGGAATGACCGATCAGTTTGACTTCCGACTGCCTATATTGTTATTAGGCAGCCAGAAGTCAAATCAGAGATGTCCGTTGAAAAGCCTCCGGCTTGCGGTTGGAGGCTTTTATGACCGACATCCAAATGAGGCCCTATGTGTCTCATGAATGCCCTATCTTTCATCCTTGTACATTCTTATTGACTCATGTTGTTGTCTATCTGGTTTGAGTCAACAAATGCAAAAACAAATTGTCCGAGTAGACCACTCCGAACCAAGGAAATCTTGTCAGCTACTGCTCCATCACCCACCTCCAATGCATCAAAAAATCTTTTATAAAGCAGTCTTTATACAACTCCTGAAATAGACAAGAAGCATCAACTTTGGAATGCTCAATCTGGCTTCAGACTATGCTGCACAATGCCCACCACTCTCAGGTAGTTAATAATAACCTATTGTTTACCACCAAGAATAACACATGCCTTCTGATTCTACTTGATGTCACAGATTTTCGCGAAACACTAATGCACACTCTTTAAGCAAGCATGGGCAGTTCTGAACACTCTTGCAGTAATTAGCCGCACTGGACAAATCATCATCAATGGAAGTACATGAATTCTGAACAGTACCCCCTCTCAATCCTTACTCCATCATCTATAACTTTTGAATGGAGCCCCATGGAATCTTACTCAATGAATACAGCATCATGATCTGTTACTTTGCAGACAGCATGCAACTCTACCTGAAAAAGTCTACTGTTCATAACAATTAGCAATTCACAAGCTCACAAACATATTTTGAACTAGTTGCTGACTGTGGTACCACAGGCAGGCTATAAGTAATTAAAGAGCCTGGGGAGAACAATAAGAATTAGGTGAAGGACACACAGGTTAATACCAGGTCTATGCTAGTCATATGTGTAGGGAAAAAGAATTTCTCAGAATCTGTTTGCTCAGTGTGACACAATGGATCATTTCAGCAAAGTGTCCAGTCTCCCTATCAACCAATTCACAGAAACATTCAAATCATCTCTCACCAAAATTTCCAGAGGAGCCTGAATATCTTATGTTTCTATCCTTTGGTTTCAGACTAAATGGTTGACCTGTGACGCAAGATAACTCGTCAAACATTGCACCAAGGGGCACTAGCACTGAGCTAGCTGGATGTGGGTAGGTTTAAGAGCAGCCTTAGCCACTTTAAGACTTTTACTCAATAGAGGAGTCCAGGGCTTCCCAGTTACCTTTTTGAGATTTTCCTTGGGTGCAGTTGGGCCACTTCAGGTAGGGTTACCTTTGATATGCCTGGAGCTCTCTGGGAGTTCAACTTTATTATCTATAGAAGTGTTTGCTGCTGAGGCACTTGGGAGCCCATGTTTGGCTAGTGAAATTCTGCTTTGTATCCAGGCAATTGTATCAGGTTTTTTCCCAATGGACAGTCTAAGGATCGTTGTCCGTGTCATGCATGATGGCTTTCTAGAGCACTATCTGGATGGGGTACTGTTAGAGCATGATGAAACATAAAAGAAAGGAAGCTCCTAAGGCCTGGTGAAACTCTGTTTATCAACTTAGGACAGCTTTAGGCCCTCCAAAAGCTATAACTCAGTCATCTTTTCCCAGAGGAGCCTAGGACTGCCTGTGGTTCGTCTATGTGTGTAGGAATAGCTTGGATTAAGGTCTTCAGAACAGGACAGGTGTGCTTGCTTCTGTCATTCATGGTGGCACCTGATTCCTACCTGGAACAGCTCGAGTGCTCTCTTGGGGCAGGGAAAACTCTAACAATCATGCTATGGTACATCTTCCTCTGATTGAGTAAATGATTCATGAAGGGTTTGATAGGATTCTTACAGTGGTGTATGACATACCTCACTGGGATTGTAGAATTCTGCCATGTATAGTGAGGGGCACCCCAGGTTGCTCTCTTGTTAATAGGCCCTTTCCTTCGCCATGCGTATAGGACTCATAGAGATCTAGCTGGCCTTGTGGCCCTTTTTATGGACATGCATCAGGGACTTATGGAGCTCTCACTGGGGTTGTGTCTGAGCTTGAAGGCAAGGAGGAGCACAGACATCTGCACCATACTTGTGGAATTCTGCCCTCTCTATGATGAAATGTCCTGGCTTGTACCTTGGAGAACAGGACCTTTGGCTTTCCCTAGTTGTGACCCTGTGTATTACAGAATTCTGCCCTCGGTATAGAGTGATACCGTAAGTTGGTCCTCGGAGAAAAGCCCTGGAACCTTGAGCTGGTCATGCATGTGAGTCTTGTACAAGTCTAGTTGACTGAACTTAACATTCCAGGGAGTACTGAAATCCATACTAGGCTTGTGGAACTATACGCTGGCAGAGGAAGAAACCTTGGGCTAAAGTTTTGACAAGAGACTATGGGGATTCCCCCAGGCATGGCAATTGACCTCATAGAGCTGTAACTTGGGTCATGTCAAAGAATAATGCCCCGAATGAGCAAGGGAGTCCTTACAAGTCTAGTGGAACTTTGACTTGGGTATGGAAAGACATCTTAGGCAGATCGCTGGTGAAATAACCATGGACCATGCTTCAGCAGTGATCCTTGGAGTAATAGAACGCTAACTAAAGCAAAGGTGTTGGGGTGTGTGAAATTCCCCTAATTTGCTTTTGTGTAATTACATGAAATTTCAGCAAAATTAGGTGAAATGACATGCAATTATTCAATATGCTAATTTTGTCATTTTGCACTATATTTTCATGTGGAATGCTTCCTCTTGTCAATTTTTGGCACAAGGATAAGTATGACAAAAGCAATGTGAACAACAACTACTTGCGTTCTGTTGTTCACGGGCTAGCTTAGCAAATATTTACTGCGCATGGCATATTTCACTTTACATTTTGGGAATTTTACATAATAAACATAACACATATTTTTTTTAATTACCTGAATTACACTGGGGAAATTTCGATGTTGCTTAGGGTTACAGAGGAGTCCTCACCGGGCCCGTGGATTTGAAAGAAAACCTTTTCTGAGGTGAATTGCCTGCAAGACCATGGACATCCTTGCAGAGCTTCTGGAATTCTGATCTTTGTACTAAGGGGTCTGTCACTGGAGAATAGGCCAATGGGGTTTGCCTTAGGTGTGATCTTGTGTGTCATAGATATCTAACTGGTGTCATGTCACATCTTGATGCAAACACAATACTTGCTCACTTTGCCACTGGATTCAAGCTAGGCTGGCTGATGAGAGGTGTTACCCAAAACTGGTCCTAGGATGCTTGTTTCTGGTTCAGGGAAGACCTGGCTTGGCAGTTCGGACTAGGCTGTTCTCATGAGGCGCAGGGTCAAGACTGATTTGCATATAGCTGGATCTGAACTGAGGTGGCGAAGTGAGCTAAAGAACAATGATGGATTTAACTTAGATCTCTGACTGGGGATGAGTGTCTGAAAAGTTTCAGCTCTCTGTCCATCTTCCCCTTGTGTTTGCTTTGTTCGCCCTAAGTTGGCAGGGTATGCTCATACGTGGGTCTCTTGCTCACTTTGCCACTGGATTCAAGCAAGCCTGGCCGAGGAGGGGTGTTACCCCAAAACCAGTTCCAGGACGCTTGTTTCCGGTAAAGGAATGACCTGGCTTGGCAGTTCGGGCTAGACTGTTTCCATGTGGCACAGTGTCAAGACTGATTGGCATATAGCTGGGTCTGAACTGAGGTGGCAAAGTGAGCTACAGAACGATGATGGGTTCAACCCAGATCTGTGATTGGGGGTGAGTGTCTGAAAAGTTTCAGCGCTCCGTCCATCATCTTCTGGTGTTTGCTTTGGTTGCCCTTAGTTGGCAGGATACGCCCAGATGTGGGACCCTTTCTCACTTTGTTACTGGATTCAAGCTATCCTGGCTGATGAGGGGTGTTACCCCGAAACCGGTCCCAGTATGCTTGGTTCCGGTTCACGGAAGACCAGGCTTGGCAGTTTGGGCTGGACTGTTCCAATGAGGCACAGGGTCAAGACTGTTTTGCAAATAACTGGGTCTGAACTGAGGTGGTGGAGTGAGCGGATTCAACCCAGATCTGTGACTGGGGATTAGTGTCTGAAAAGTTTCAGCACTCCAACCATCATCCCCTTGTGTTTGCTATGTCACATCTTGATGACCGTAATGAGCAAAGGAGTTATCACTGGAATTTTGGAACTCTTTCCTGGAAATGGAGAGACATCTCAAGAGGACCTCTGTAGATCATTCTGCAGGATGTGTCTTGCTCATGAATGCCGGTCTCATGAACTACCTGTGTCATGAACATTAGCCTGATTGAGTTCTAACTGGAGTCTTGCCAGAGCTATATGTCCTGACGGAGCACAGAAGGCCTCATCAGACTAGGGGAACTCTGCCGTAGTAGTAAGGGTCTAGAAAATATTGTAGAAGCAAATATTGTGGGTTACAATTATCAAGTCAAACATATTGTGGTGTAAAAATACTGTGGGCCAGAATATTGTGACTTTCGTTAATATATTCTTTTAAATACAGTTGTGCATAATATTGTCGAAATTAATATTCTGTTATATACTGTTTTTGTCTAGTTTGATAAATATTAGTTATTTGTGTAACATAAGTTATTAGTATCATAATATTGTTTCTGTATATTTTAATTTAGCATAGTTTGTAAGTTCTTATGAATTTTTTGTTTGAATTAGAAATTGTTAATTTAATGGCAGGTTGTTGAATATGCAGGGAATTAGGATGCAAAGTTTTCTAAAATGTAAATTATAGTTTTTAATTTATTTAAGTTGTTTTGTAATGTAATCATTTAATGAATAATTAGTTATGTAAATTAATTATTTGGTTAATTGTTACTTTAATTGCATATTGATATGTAGATGTTTATTGGCTGATCACTTTAATTAGTAAATTGTGATAATTAATTTTTATATTTATATATTGTTTTATTTTTTAATACTAATTTAATATTCAGTATTTTTCATTTTCATATTTTCTGTTCTACTAATTGTAATTGTTTACCATTGTTTGTTTTCTAGGGGAGCAAGGAGGAAAGTGTTTAAATCTAAAATATCTGTAACTTTGCTATTTGAAATTTCTATCTTTTTAGTTTAATTTTATAAATAATTAATAAACATAGTATTTTAAATATGTGTTTTTTTGTTGTTCTAGAATTAAATGTTTCGTTTTAGAAATTTAGGGGTCTGAATATTGAATTTGACCCCTCCAGAGTTCAACACTTTCACTACTTTTGCATATATTGGAGTTGGAATGGTAAACCTGACCCCTCTAAAGTCCAATACTATACCTACTGTTGCTCGGAGAGAGAACAGTAACATTGACCACTCCAAAGCCCAACACTTTCCCTTCATTTGTTTACGTTGGAGTGGGACTAGTTTACCAAAACCCTCCAAAGTTTAACCCTTTCCCTATGGTTGCTCAGATTGGAGCGGGCATATTCAATCTGACCCCTCCAAAGACCAGGCTTGAAGAACTCTGTCCTGAGCACTGGGGAGACCTCAGCTTAACTTTGGCCTGACCTAGTTGCCTAGCAGTGGCCATGTACATCGGCCTCAGAGAGCTCTGTCTAGGGTCTTGTCCAAGCAGGACACCCCAGAATAGAGTCAGAGATCTCCCCAAGTTTTTGGAATCGATACAGAGGGACATTTCAGATCAGTTTGAGATGAACAAGCCCAGGGTCTTACCACTGAATATTCATGTGGATCTCCTAGAGCTATAAATGGGATCTTTTTATTGCTCCAAGCCCCATTCAACCACAGACATCCTCACCAGTCTTGTGAAACTCTTTTCTGTTCGTGAGGATACTCACTTAATAAGCTTTATTTGGTTTTACAACAACCATAAAAGCATACAAACATTTTAAAATAGTTATAATATACACAATCAGAAATCAGAATTATCTGCTGATGAATATAGTAATAGTCTAAAGGCTGTCCGTCATTACATAATCTCTACTCAGTTTAAAATATACTCAAAATCACATTTTCTGCTCTAATTTACCCTTCATAGGTTTTACAAGCAGAGAATTGATCCTAACTTAAAATCGCTTAATCTAAAATAATAATATCTTAGCCTCATGCTTACAATTCCAACACCATAATCATGCAATGCCATTCAACATTACATTAAAGAATAAAGAAACAATAATTGAATACAAAGCTTAAAAATCATTTGAAAGCAGTAGATTATACATAAATGGGACATAAGGCAAAAATCTTCAAACAGTGTACTGCTTTTATTTCCCCACAATTCTCCAACATTCAATAAGAGAGGAAATACAACTGCATACTATATACACACTAGGTCCATCTGGAGCAATTGCAGATGGACCAAAGTCTTCTTGTACCTCTTAATATGTAATGTTCTCAATAAAGGTAGGCGAGCTGAGGTCTTTGTGCTCTACAAAGGTCATGGACAAAAACAAGTGTGACTGTGATTGTGTGGTGATAAAGTCACATGGGTAGGGTATCAAATCTTTTGCAGCAAAGACTATAGACGGGTAGGACACTAAGAAATGGATCAGACCCAATCTGAATCTTGTCAAATAGAATCTCTGATGGTGTAGGAATTTTGTTAAATAAGACTCAATATAGGGGGTTGAAAAAAGGGGAAGGTAGGCCGCCACTATACCCTTCTTTGAGTTAGCCTACCACCTTATTCCACTCATTCAACTTATTAGTTCTCCCTTTATCAGAGATTGGTTTCTGGCTTCTATAGACTTCAGATTGCCGATGGCATCAAGTTCTTCTTGTACAAACTTAAGCCATCTAATCTTGTGTCCCCAGCTGATAAGCAATCAGAGATGACCAATTGCGTCAGTACAGCTTCTGGCCTACATCAGACTTACAACCATGAAAGAGTTGGTGCCATCCTAACTAAATCGCCTATAAAACTAAGGCCAAGCTCCTCATGTACTATTGTGGCAGGGATACTGGGAGGTAGTGACATAAGCTTTCACAAAAACTTGTTTTCACTGTTCTGGAGGGATAAGTGGTCCGAATACCCCCACACCTCAGCCCCATAAGTAGTCATTGACATGGATCTAGCTTTATAGATAGTCAATTCTGCTTCTAAGGATATTGCTCCTAGCTTTGAAGTACATTTACGTAAGGAACCAGTTGCTTGTACAAACTGCATTACCGTGACACCGTTAAGATGCAGCTAGCTATTCTTATTATCAAATGGTACTCCTACGTACCAGAATGTACAACCACATTTAAGTGCTGTTCTATCAATAAAAAAGGGAGTCAACCTACATCACAGTTGCCCACAGACCATTGTGTATGATTTGCATTTGTTTGTAGACAGTCCCAAGTCAGACATAAAATTCACATAGCTATTAAGGTGTGTCTGCAACCCCCTCCCTGTTTTGCCATGAGAACACAGTCATCTGCTTAGATAAGTTCTGGTAACTGATGAGTCTCCATCCTGGGTGGATCATCTGCGCCTTCAATCAAACAGGTCTCCAAACTGTTGATACTATTGAAACTGAAAAAAAGTTTGCGAGCACACATCCTTGCCTTACACCCTTTCTAATCTTGATATAGGGGGTACACTCCCAACTTGACCAATACCTGATATTTCCTTCCACATCTGTGTGTAACTGTGCAAGGAGATAAACAATCTTGCGGTTAGCACTCTGGTTTAGCAGCATAGTCCACAGCTTCCCCCTTATTAAGTTGTCAAATTCTGTAATTAAGTGCATGAATACCAAAAATAAACATTGTCTTTTAGCGACCACATACTTGCTTGTTATTAAATGTAGATTCAGGCATTGGTCTGCTGTGCCTAAATTCTGCTGAAAGCCATATTGTGCTGCTGATAAAATAGCTTTTTCACTGGCCTAGGTTTCTAGTTGGTCAAGCAAAACGCTGCTTAAAATCTTGTTTGAGGCATCTATTAAGGAAATTCTCAGATTGCATTCCAGATCACTTTTTCTCCAGCTGCTTGAATATTGGTGTAGAGGTGATATTTCCAGGGCATAAATGGGTAAACCACGATTTAGGAGAGGGTGGATTAGACGCACACTATAAAGCAATCACCAGTACTCTGGCCTAAAAAGGCAAATTATCCTAAAAAAAGATCAACTGGGACCCTGTCCGGTCCAAGAGCCTTAAAGCTGCTGTATCTTGTTACTGATGAGAGAATATCCCCAAGAGTTATTTCCAGTTCATCTGCAACTACTAGGCTGGAAATTTCTGATACGGCGTCCGGTTCAATAGCTGTACTATCATTATGATCATACAGCTTGGTGAAATGGTTTACCCATTCATGCCCTGGAAATATCACCTCTACACCAATATTCAGGCAGCTGGAGAAGAAGGGGGAATGTAACTATCTTTAAAAAATGTACCCCATCCTTACCAGCTGAGGCACAGACCAACTGCTCCCAGGTGTCCCTTTTACTCTCTTCCTATCTCTTCTTGAGAGCTTCCTTATAGATCAACCTACAATACCTTAAGTCAGATGGAACCCTATGAGAACTTTTGAGGGCTTTGAGAAGGTTAGAATGGGCTCACGAGTAAGCTTTATCAAAAAATGTTTGTGTTTCCGGGGGCGTTGCCCAATAGGTGCCGTTCAGTAAACCTTTGCTCCTTTGCCTTTGCCCACATTTCCAAAAAGCTCCTGGAGCTGACGTAGGCTCAGGATTGTCGCTAAGGCAAATCTCAAACTGGGCCCTATGGTACAAGATAAGGTGGGCTAAAAGATAACCTGCATCCACATCCCTCCACTTCTGTTGTATCCCCCATACCTAGTATATTCTATTGGGAAATCCATCCTATCAATGGGCAACAAGAGTCCTATGTTGAGGCCTAAAACCAGTGGTTGGTGGTCACTAATCGCAGAATTTGAGACCTTAAAATTCAAAACCTTGATAAAAGCAATTGTGGAGCCACTACATCCCCCTATAAAAGTTACTTCCTGTCAAGATTCAGCTGCAACCAGGTCCATGCCAAGAATAAGGTCATAAAAAACCTATTCAATTTGTCGCTGCATTGATTATGCATAAAATGCGAAAGATGAGAGAAATCCTCGTTAGCCACCATACCACAAATATGATCATTAACAATAGGGCAAAGTCTTAGATTAAAGTCCCAACCGAAGATGAATACATAATCGTCTTTCAAGCTTGATAAAAGCACATCTACAGTCCTAGCTAATGAATTAATTATCCTGTTGTAACTGCTAATACAATTGTTATGGTAAAAATGTGTCAAAATTGAACTGATGACGGATTTAACCCAGCTCTCTTGACTGGGGTGAGTGTTTTGATTTGTTCTGCATTCTTTCCATCAATTGTGTGTCTTTTGCTTTCTCGCCCTAAGTGCGCCGGGTATGCCCAGACGTGGGTCCTGGGCTCACTGTGCCACTGGAATCAAGCTATCCTGGCTGAAGAGGGGTGAAACCCCGAAACCGGTCCTAGGATGCTTGTGTCCGGTCCAGGGAGGACGTGACTTGGCAGTTCAAGCTGAACTGTTCTCATGAGGCACAGGCTCAAGACTGATTTGCATATGGCTAGGTCTAAACTGGGGTGGCATGGTGAGCAAAAGAATGATGGATTTAACCGAGATCTCGACTGGGGGTGAATGTTTTGATTTGTTCTGCATTTCTTCCATCAATTGTGTGCCTTTTGCTTTTTCGCCCTAAGTGCTCCAGGGTATGCCCAGACGTGGGTCCTGGGCTCACTGTGCCACTGGAATCAAGCTATCCTGGCTGAAGAGGGGTGAAACCCTGAAACCGGTCCTAGGATGCTTGTTTCCGGTCCAGGGAGGACCTGGCTTGGCAGTTCAGGCTGGACTGTTCCCATGAGGCACAGGGTCAAGACTGATTTGCATATGGCCAGGTGTAAACAGGGGTGGTATGGTGAGCAAAAGAATGATGGATTTAACCCAGATATCTTGACTGGGGGTGAATGTTTTGATTTGTTCTGCATTTCTTCCATCAATTGTGTGTCTTTTGCTTTCTCGCCCTAAGTGTGCCAGGTATGCCCAGACGTTGGTCCTGGGCTCACTGTGCCCCTGGAATCAAGCTATCCTGGCTGAAGAGGGGTGAAACCCCGAAACCGGTCCTAGGATGCTTGTTTCTGGTCCAGGGAGAACCTGGCTTGGCAGTTCAGGCTGGACTGTTCCCATGAGGCACAGGGTCAAGACTGATTTGCATATGGCCGGGTCTAAACTGGGGTGGCATGGTGAGCAAAAGAATGATGGATTTAACCCACATCTCTTGACTGGGGGTGAATGTTTTGATTTGTTCAGCATTCCTTCCATAAATTGTGTGTCTTTTGCTTTCTCGCCCTAAGTGCGCCAGGTATGCCCACACGTGGGTCATGGGCTCACTGTGCCACTGGAATCAAGCTATACTGGCTGAAGAGGGGTGAAACCCCAAAACCGGTCCTAGGATGCTTGTTTCTGGTCCAGGGAGGACCTGGCTTGGCAGTTCAGGCTGGACTGTTCCCATGAGGCACAGGGTCAAGACTGATTTGCATATGGCCAGGTCTAAACTGGGGTGGCATGGTGAGCAAAAGAATGATGGATTTAACCCAGATCTCTTGACTGGGGGTGAATGTTTTGATTTGTTCTGCATTCCTTCCATCAATTGTGTGTCTTTTCCAGACAATGAACAGCAGGAAAAGTCTTCAATACCTTAACTGCTCATGTAGTACTTATTAATGTTAAAAGGCCATCGCAATGGTGCCCACTGGGGGATGGCACTGCTGGTGTAAATACCAATAAAAAACCATTTATGTGAGTAACAGTTTGTGACCAGGTCTCTTGCAGACATACAATCTGCTGTTTTGAGATTAGGGTGAACCAGTTTCTATCAGGCAGTCCAGAAAAGGGCACAATGATCATATAATGTGGATACAGCACTGTAGTAGGGAGCAACGCTGGTAAGTAGATTTAACTTCTTTATTAGTTAACACATATACTGCATCCTCAGCTTGACTGTCGTACTAGCACATCTCCTACGAAGTCCCTTCATCAACATTCCATGGTAGACTTCATGTCAAGGTTCTATGACTGTACCATATGCGAGCAGGGGGAGGGGTGCAGGGAACATACCAAGTGGGGAGATTACAACACATCTTCCTCCCCTAAAAGACAAACGGGGTGAGGACCCCAACATGTGGATGAGAAGAAGAAAACAATAAAGTCTCCCCCAGGATCCCTTCCACAGCTGAAGCCCCTGAGTAGGGACCTTTATTTCAACATGGGCCTCCCATACTAAAATCCTTGTGCCAGCTCAGAGCGTACTTTTGCCGGCACCCTCTGCTCATTTGGGCCTTCTCCGGCCCTGCCCCTTGTCCCTGAGCCTTGTTGTCCTCTCTGTGGGACACATCCCTCCCATCCAACGCCACCCTGTCCATACTCCATTTTTTCCCATCTTCCAGGATTACCACATTTCTTTTGACATCCTTAATTCTTCCCTGAGAGTAGTATTTTCCCCCTTTACCCCCCGGGATCTCTGGTTTCCTTATGTACACACTTTGCCCTGGACTGAGGGATTTCTCCTTAGCACCCCACTTCCTATCATACCATTCCTTGTACTTTTTCTGCCTGGCATCAGTTTTTTCCCTGAATTCATCCGTGTTGACCACCACCTTCTCCTTTGGACACAACCAATTCGGGGACAACTTTGAACCTGCCTTCCTTCCCCTCAACAGTTCAAAGGGAGTATGTCCCGTTGAGAGACTGGGTGTAGTGTGGTATGCCCATAGCATGTCCCTAATTGCTGGCTCAATAGCCATCCCTGATTTGTTCGCCAGTTGTATGCACTCTTTCAACATCCTATTGGCACTCTCCACCTTCCCGTTGGCCTTGGGACAATAAAGGGGGGTATGCACATGTGATATGGACATGTCCTTAAGGAACTCATTCATCTCCTCCGAAACAAACTGTACCATGTTATCCGTGACCAAGGTGGAGGGAATTCCCTCTTTCGAGAAAACCTCACTCATGAACTCTATAAGTGTTTTAGTATTGATGGTGTTCACAAATTTACAAGAGATCCAATTCGAATAATAGTCAATAAGAACCAAGAGGTACCAATCTTGGGGTCCTTTGGCACGAATGGGCCCTGTAATGTCAAACCCCAGTTTGTCCCATGGGACCATTGGAATTTCCACCGGTATGAGTGGGGAATGTTTTATACTTCTTGTTTTGTCACTGATACTACATGAATAACATTCCTTCACCTTGTCCTCCATTAGCTGATCCATTCCAGGGAACCAGTAAACCGCTCTTATGCATGCCTTACACGTACTCCTGCCCATATGTCCCTCATGAGTTAGTTCGATAATTTTAGATCTTAAACCCTCTGGAGGTACAATTTTCCCTGACTTAAGTAGCAATCCCCCTTCAATAGACAAATCATTACGTACATTCCAAAAAGGTTGAATGTCTTCTTTAAGGTCTCTGCACTTGTTGGGCCACCCTTTGGTCACATACCTTTTCACTTCTCCCAGGTTGGTATCCTGGTCCGAGTGCAAGTCCCATATTTCTCTCGTTACTGCTGGTATCTTAATTTCCATCACCCTTTTCTTATCGGTCTCTATTTCTAAATGCTTTTCAAGAGGTGATCTAGATAGAAAATCAGCTACTTTGTTTTGTTGACCTGGGACAAAACCCACTTTGTAGTTAAAACCTTGTAAGCCCAGGATCCATTTAGCAATCCTTGGCGTCAAGTTCAAAGTTCTCCAAGTCTTTTTTCCTAAACAACCCTACTAAAGGTTTGTGGTCTGTGTACACTTCGAAAGGCATGCCCCACGCGTAAAAATTGAAGTGTTTGATTGCCCAATACACCGCCAATGCCTCTTTCTCAATAGTAGAATAATTGGACTCTGCTGCTGACAATGTTCTAGAAGCAAAAGCCACCACTTTCACACCATCCTCCGACCTTTGCGATAACATTGCCCCTATCCCTTTGCTACTAGCATCTGTGCTAATGATGGTATCCTTATTCACATCAAAATTTCCAATGTAAGGGGCCGTAGCAATGGCTTCTTTTATGTTTTCCATCGCCTCTTCCTGTTCTTTTCCCCAAGTAAAGTCTCTTTTTTTCTTTAACATTTCTCTTAAGGGTTGAGCCATCATTGCAAAATTTCTGAAGAACTTCGCCATATACTCTGCCAGGCCCAGAAACGAAAGCACTTCTTCTTTGCCCGTAGGCATGGGAGCCCTCCTCACTGCTTCCACTAGACTATACTTGGGTTTGATGCCTTCTTCCGAAATTATGTGTCCCAAGTTATCTACTGATGTAACACCCATCTTGCACTTACTTTCTTTTGTGGTGAATCCCACCTCTTTCAACCTTTCCAAGACTCTCTCTGCATTCACCTTATGTTCCCCTTCACTTGTTCCATAAATAAGTATGTCATCTTGGAAGCACATGGATTTTGGGCAATCCTTGAGCACATGCTGCATGGCTCTTTGGAAAGCGGAAGCTGCTGAAGCCAGTCCAAATGGCATTCTTAGGAATTTGTAATTGCCAAATGGAGTGGTAAACGCCGTTAAAGGTTGTGATTCAGGGTGTAGCTTTACTTGATAATAGGCGGATGATAGATCCAAGACACTAAACACTTTCGCTCCTTGCAAAGTGCTCAGCATTTCATGTATCCTTGGCAACGGGTGTCTGTCCACTACTATATTTCCATTCAGGGCTCTCAAATCCACACAGAGCCTAATGCTCTTACCACCATCCTTAGTCGTGATGACAATAGGTGCCAACCACGCGGAACTCTCAATCTCCTGTATAACCCCTTGTCTCACCAATTTTTCCAACTCCAACCTAAATGTTTCTCTCATTAATAAGGGGACAGAGCGTGTCCTGTGAACCACTGGTGTTGCCCCTTCCTTCAGTACAATTTTGTGCATGTAGTTTTTTAGCAACCCCAACTCTTCATTAAAAACTTTGGGATAACTCTTAATGAGTGTGGTACCCTCCCCTGTGGGTTCCATGAGTAAGACTTGTTCACTCTTGTTGGGATCAAGCTTAATGCCTAGCTCCTTCTGATATTTCCAGCCCAACAAGCTCGACCCCTCTTTGGTAATATATACCTTCCCCACAGTGTGCCTATCCTTGAATGAGATCCGCATCCTCACCATGCCCTCTAGGGGTATTGGAACTTTGTTGTACCCTGAAGGAGAAATGTCTGCTGTTTCTATTTTGATATCATGTTTGGCAAATTTCTCTTCAAATATTTTCTTATCAACTAGCGTGAAGGGGGAACAAGAATCTGTATAGACTTTAAAACATTCATCATCCAGCCTAATCTCACACGTGGGATACACTGTATTGTTTTCTGTGCTCTCCTCCTCAATCTGAAAAATAAAATTCCTATCGGTTTCTTCTCCAGCTTCATTAAGATCAACCATATGTACTTTAGGCGTAAACACGTTACATACTTTTGAGAAATGCCCCTTTTTGTTGCATTTCCTACACACAATATTCCTGGCTGGACACTTCCAATTGTTCGCTAAATGATTATGGCTACCACACCTGAAGCATTGTATACTACCCATTTTCTTATTTGTTACCTCTCTGTGTTTTTGATCCACCATACACACCGCATCAGTGTTCGCACCCTCCTTTGTCTCAGACTTTTCCTTTCCTGCCTCCCCTATTTTCATTTCTTTCATACACTGTGCTGTATGTTCCAGCCCTTTAGCTATACTAATGGCCTCCTCTAGATCTGGGTTTCTTGTGAGTATTCCTCTTGCACCTTCACATCATTCGTGCATCTCACCAACTGGTCCCTTATAAGAGAATCTGTGAGGGCACCAAACTCACACGTGGCTGACATGCCTCGCAACACCGCTACATAGGACAGGGACATCTTAAGGATTTTGGGGGCCCTGGGCCAAACATATTTTGGGGGCCCCTGTTCAGAACAGCTTTGAATTTATGATCCAATTTGTGCCCCTGTTTCCGCTTCCTCAGCTGTGTTAGCGATCCAGTTTGCATCATAGGTATTAGCCTATATATTCCCGATGTAAACGGACACGTGCAGCTGACAGTGGTAGGATTTAGTGTTTCCTGCCCTGCTTATAGGTTTTTAATATCTGTGCTTTTTAACAATTTCTCCTACCTATGTGCACTTGCACTTTACTTGATTCTGTTTGCCTACACCTCCTTAGCTACTCCGATTTGCATCTCGCTTTTCCTCCAGTCCTGGTCCACCGTGGCTGATACGCTGAATGTGCGGAGGGCAGGGGCTACTATCGGGCTCCTCACTTCCGCCAACTCAGTTTCCGCTTCGTAAGCTGCGTTACCGATCCATTTTGCATCATAGGCATTAGCCTATATATTTCCGATGCAAACTGACGCGCGCAGCAGATGCGTGCGGCAGGCGCCCCAAGGGGGCGCCAAAGGCAAGCCCTTCTGCGCCCGTCAGCATCCGGCGCCGGCCATGCTGCCCAGTTCCCCTCAGGTGAGTTTCTTCAACTATATTAAAATAGGGAAAAACTGCTTAGCCTTAGGTGGCTACCATAATGTCAGTGTACAGTGACTGATCCGAGCTTGGAGGTAGACTTTTGATGTAATAAGTGCAACTGGTCTCTCCTCCAGCCCAGGAAACTCGCACAAAAGATCCTCCACAGAACAATAAGTGTAAAAACAATAAGAAAACAGAGGACTTGAAGGCCACCCTTTTAAATTGTCGCTCTAAGCAAAAGCATGAACCACACATTTATGACTTACTTTTAGACGAACAGCCTGATCTTTTATTTCTCACTGAGACCTGGCTGTCTGAAGCCTCCAACCCTACCATCACCTTGGCCATCCCTACGGGTTATAAAATCCTTAGGAGGGACCAATCGAGTAGGAAGGGGGGAGGTGTCGCCATAATTTACAATAAACTAGACTGCTCTCCCATCCCGATGGAAAACATCAAGAGCACAGAGTCCTTAGGCTTCCGCTGTACCTTATCCCCCATCATAGCATAGCTGATTTTCTGATTTACAGACCTCCCAGTGTAATTTGAAATTTGAGGGCATATTATCAAGCCAGACGATAAAATTATCGCTGCTTTAGCGGCAGATAACTGCCGCTTAAATGGCGATAATGGGCTTGATAAAATGCTCTATGGAATTCCAATTGAAGCCCGTGTTAAATGTGAAGGACGTCTAACATGGGCTTCAATTGGAATTCCATAGAGCATATTATCAAGCCCATTATCACTGTTTTAGCGGCAGTTTTCTTCCGCTAAAGCGGCGATAATTTTATCGCCTGGCTTGATAATATGCCCCTTAGTTACTACACTTAATACAGCCACCACCTCCCTGACCTTAAAATACAACAACTGCCTTATTCTGGGAGATTTCAATATACATATGAACAATGGAAAAGACCCTCAAACAATTTCCTTGTTGACGACGCTGCAGACGTGCAACATGTTTCCATCTATTTCTTCGGCCACCCATGAGAAGGGCCATACCCTAGACCAAATCTTTCACAACTTTGACATATCAGTAAGCCTACCTCTTCCCATTACCTGGTCTGACCACCTCCTAATTAAATTCGTCATTCCCAACTCTACCACAGCCCCTCGGGCTAACGCAGGGCAGAGGGTCCCTAATTGCAGGACGTTCCATAAAATATCCATCCCGATGTTAGGAGACGCCCTCGGTCATTCCTCACAGGAGTTGTCTGGCTGCCTTCTCAATAGATTCATGGCTCTGAACCAACATTGGTGCAGTGGGACCGATTGTTTCCTGCTCATCAAAGAGGTCGCCCCACCAGCTCCATGGTTTAACGATTTCTGTAACAGAAATGGCGTGAATCTAATCTACCTGAGGACAGGAAGGTGTATAAAGACACCATAAAAGCTCATTACATTCTCGTGAAGGCAGCCGAGAAAACACTTTTTTCAAACCAAGATAGAAAATGCACAAAATAAGAGTAAGGATATCCTTAGCATAGTTAAATCCTTTACCACCCCGAAAGTCGGCACAAAGGAAGGGCCATGCACGGAAGAATGGTCTAAGCAAATTGCTCAATTCTTCCAAAAATGAGCTCCGTGACTCAACAAGCCTTCACTAACATCTCAGAGGAAGAACTGACCTCATACCTTAGTTCTAATAGCAAATTTCACCTCTTGGATCCTCCATCTTTACTAGCTTTCCCTGAGTTTTCAGCTTGAAGGGTAACTGACCCTTCTCCAAAGCATTAAGTCTAGCTCTCCTACCAACCCATGTCCAGCGAATATCTGGAAGCTATTAGCTCCCACCATAAACCCCGCGGTAATCCAGCTCTTCAATGTTTCCCTCTCCTCAGGCAACATGTCGAAATTATGGAAGAATGCTAAGATTCTTCCACTGATAAAAAAAGGCTAATGCCAAACCGATGGACCCTGCCAACTACAGGCCAATCTCCCTTCTTCAGCCTCTCCAAAGTATTAGATAAACATGTAAACAAGGCCCTCCAAAAACACATTGAAGATGGGAAGCTTCTTCATGAGTCCCATTCCGGTTTTAGGGCTAACTACTGTACGGAGTCTGCTCTGCTGGAAGTGACTGAATTTCTCAAGGGTAATCTAGACCAGGGAGGCAAGGCTGTTCTGATACTGCTCGATCTGTCGGCGGCCTTCGATACGGTCCCATATGAGAGGCTCCTGGAGACAGAGACGTTTTAATGCATGGGCAAAGTGGGCTCTGGCCCAGGGCCCCAGCCTTTCAGGGGGCCCCCTGACAGAGTCAGCTCCGTTCTCCAGAGTTTTGTCCCAATTACCTTGAATATTTCTTAAACAGATTGTTTTAAATACTGTTTTCCTTTAATTTATTTTTTAAGTACCTGATGTGTAAAAGTCTAGTACAGCCATTTTGCAGAGAAATGTTGTGTTTATGTTTCATGCAATATACATTAAAAAAGTTTCTTTTAGTTCAAAACAAGGCCTAACATATAAGAAATGGGAGGGTGTCACAGAGATTATTTGCAGTAATATTGGTGAGCTGCTGCTGTGTTACAATATCGAAAACACACATCACTATCCCTGAATATTAGATGTAAACCTATGTAGGGCCTTATTTATGAGAAGTGATGCATCGCGGTGTGAAAACAGGGATGCGTCACTTCTTAGTGTGCCCTCTTTGCGACATGATGGATGCGTCAAATTTACTGTATGACGCATCATGTCGCAAGGAGTTACAGATACGTCAGTATTTCTGACATATCTATAGGTGCAAAAGTGATGCATTGGTTGTGTGTGTCTGAAAATAGACACAACTCCAGCAATATATCCTTCACATGGGTCAAGCCCTATGTGAAAGGGCCTGCATCAGTCTTACACCTGCTGTGAGGCAGGTGTAAGATATTGACGCAATGGCGTCACAGAAACGGCGCACTGAGTTCTCATAGATTTCAATGCGCCACTTCTACGAGGCTTTTTGCGGGGGAACACCCACCCTGCATACATTTTACCTTGCCCAGGTATAATGTGGTGCAGGGCTTTACAAAGTGATGCATCTGCCTAGATGTGTCACTTTGTAAATAGGGCTCAACATGGCACATTTTTAACGCTGCTGGTGCGTCTCAAAAAGTCACGCACTGGCGGCATAAAAGTGAAGCAAGGCCTCATAAATAAGGCCCTTAGAATTTGGACGAGTGTTCCTTTGCACTGTCAGGGACCTAATGAAATGAAATAGTGTATTTAATAAAGCACACAGCTACTCAGACTAGAGTGTCCTGGCGCATGACAGCGAGAGGAAAACGTGCGTAAAAGACCAATTAGTTATTAAAAAGCCAGGTTTTTAAGTTCTTCCTAAAAGAGAGTAGGTCTGTGGTTAGTCTCAGAGACTCAGGGAGTCTATTCCACAATTTTGCACCTAGAAAGCCGAGGGATATGCCTGCAGAGCGGTCACGGCATATTTTTGGCAGGTTGGCATTGGAAGCTCTGAGGGGGTCTAGATTTTGTGTAGCGATTAATGCGCTTATTTAGGTAGCCGGCTCCTAAGCTGTGGAAAGCTTTAAAGAAGAACGTCATCGCTTTGAAGTCGATCCGTTCTTTTACGCGGAGCCAGTGTAGAGACTTAAGAATAGGGGTCATACTAGATCCTTGTTTAGGTCTCAGGATGGCTCTGGCCGCTGCGTTTTGTACCACTTGTAGGCGCTGGATAAGGGATTTGGGAAGACTGAGGTACAAGCTGTTGGCGGAGTCAAGCTTTGATGTCACAGAGCCTGCACCATGATCTTTCTGCTCTCAAGCAGTGACGGTGGCAGGAATTTTTTTAGCATCCGGAGTATGCCAAAGCAAGCGCCAGTTAGATTTACGATTTGAAAGCGCATGGAGAGTGTCTTAACTATGACAATTCCTACGTTTTTGACTTTCTTCTTTTCCATGAGTGGGGTCGGCAGATCTTCTGGCCACCAATAGCTCCAGTCAGGCATTTCTGGACTACCAAAGAAAACAACTTCAGGTTTGTCAGGATTGCACATCAGCTGATTGATCTTAAGCCAGTTAAAAACCTTTGTGAGGCAAGACGTAATCATTGCCACTTCAAAGTCGGTTCCTTTTTCACATGTAAAAATCAGCTGAGTGTCATCACCATAGGAAACAATTTTGACGCCCTCTTCCTCTAACAGAGATGCAAGGGGGGATAGATATATATTAAAAAGGGTAGGACTGAGACTGGAGCCCTGAGGGACACCTACATTCATGGCCAGAACCGTAGATGAGAAAGGAAGGAGCCAGATGTCCTGAGATCTATTTGCCAAGAAGGATGACATCCATGTTAAGGTGGTCCCCCCAGGCCGATGTTAGCAAGTTTCTCCAGGAGCCTCTCATGTGGGACCGTATCGAAGGGCGCCGACAGATCGAGCAGTATCAGAACAGCCTTGCCTCCCTGGTCTAGATTACCCTTGAGAAATTCAGTCACTTCCAGCAGAGCAGACTCCGTACAGTAGTTAGCCCTAAAACCGGAATGGGACTCATGAAGAAGCTTCCCATCTTCAATGTGTTTTTGGAGGGCCTTGGTTAAATGTTTATCTAATACTTTGGAGAGGCTGAAGAAGGGAGATTGGCCTGTAGTTGGCAGGGTCCATCGGTTTGGCATTAGCCTTTTTTTATCAGTGGAAGAATCTTAGCATTCTTCCATAATTTCGACATGTTGCCTGAGGAGAGGGAAACATTGAAGAGCTGGTTTACCGCGGGGTTTATGGTGGGAGCTAATAGGTTCCAGATATTCGCTGGACATGGGTTGGTAGGAGAGCTAGACTTAATGCTTTGGAGAAGGGTCAGTTACCCTTCAAGCTGAAAACTCAGGGAAAGCTAGTAAAGATGGAGGATCCAAGAGGTGAAATTTGCTATTAGAACTAAGGTATGAGGTCAGTTCTTCCTCTGAGATGTTAGTGAAGGCTTGTTGAGTCACGGAGCTCATTTTTGGAAGAATTGAGCAATTTGCTTAGACCATTCTTCCGTGCATGGCCCTTCCTTTGTGCCGACTTTCGGGGTGGTAAAGGATTTAACTATGCTAAGGATATCCTTACTCTTATTTTGTGCATTTTCTATCTTGGTTTGAAAAAAGTGTTTTCTCGGCTGCCTTCACGAGAATGTAATGAGCTTTTATGGTGTCTTTATACACCTTCCTGTCCTCAGGTAGATTAGATTCACGCCATTTCTGTTACAGAAATCGTTAAACCATGGAGCTGGTGGGGCGACCTCTTTGAGGAGCAGGAAACAATCGGTACCACTGCACCAATGTTGGTTCAGAGCCATGAATCTATTGAGAGGGCAGCCAGACAACTCCTGTTAGGAATGACCGAGGGCGTCTCCCAACATCGGGATGGATATTTTATGGAACGTCCTGCAATTAGGGACCCTCTGCCCTGCGTTAGCCCGAGGGGCTGTGGTAGAGTTGGGAATGACGAATTTAATTAGGAGGTGGTCAGACCAGGTAATGGGAAGAGGTAGGCTTACTGATATGTCAAAGTTGTGAAAGACTTGGTCTAGGGTATGGCCCTTCTCATGGGTGGCCGAAGAAATAGATGGAAACATGTTGCACGTCTGCAGCGTCGTCAACAAGGAAATTGTTTGAGGGTCTTTTCCATTGTTCATATGTATATTGAAATCTCCCAGAATAAGGCAGTTGTTGTATTTTAAGGTCAGGGAGGGGGTGGCTGTATTAAGTGTAGTAACTAAGGGGCATATTATCAAGCCAGGCGATAAAATTATCGCCGCTTTAGCGGAATAAAACTGCCGCTAAAACAGTGATAATGGGCTTGATAATATGCTCTATGGAATTCCAATTGAAGCCCATGTTAGACGTCCTTCACATTTAACATGGGCTTCAATTGGAATTCCATAGAGCATATTATCAAGCCCATTATCGCCATTTAAGCGGCAGTTATCTGCCGCTAAAGCAGCGATAATTTTATCGCCTGGCTTGATAATATGCCCTCAAATTTCAAATTGCACTGGGAGGTCTGTAAATCAGAAAATCAGCTATGCTATGATGGGGGATAAGGTACAGCGGAAGCCTAAGGACTCTGTGCTCTTGATGTTTTCCATCGGGATGGGAGAGCAGTCTAGTTTATTGTAAATTATGGCGACACCTCCCCCCTTCCTACTCGATTGGTCCCTCCTAAGGATTTTATAACCCGTAGGGATGGCCAAGGTGATGGTAGGGTTGGAGGCTTCAGACAGCCAGGTCTCAGTGAGAAATAAAAGATCAGGCTGTTCGTCTAAAAGTAAGTCATAAATGTGTGGTTCATGCTTTTGCATAGAGCGACAATTTAAAAGGGTGGCCTTCAAGTCCTCTGTTTTCTTATTGTTTTTACACTTATTGTTCTGTGGAGGATCTTTTGTGCGAGTTTCCTGGGCTGGAGGAGAGACCAGTTGCACTTATTACATCAAAAGTCTACCTCCAAGCTCGGATCAGTCACTGTACACTGACATTATGGTAGCCACCTAAGGCTAAGCAGTTTTTCCCTATTTTAATATAGTTGAAGAAACTCACCTGAGGGGAACTGGGCAGCATGGCCGGCGCCGGATGCTGACGGGCGCAGACGGGCTTGCCTTTGGCGCCCCCTTGGGGCGCCTGCCGCACGCATCTGCTGCGCGCGTCAGTTTGCATCGGAAATATATAGGCTAATGCCTATGATGCAAACTGGATCGGTAACGCAGCTTACGAAGCGGAAACTGAGTGGGCGGAAGTGAGGAGCCCGATAGTAGCCCCTGCCCTCCGCACATTCAGCGTATCAGCCGTGGTGGACCAGGACTGGAGGAAAAGCGAGATGCGAATCGGAGTAGCTAAGGAGGTGTAGGCAAACAGAATCAAGTAAAGTGCAAGTGCACATAGGTAGGAGAAATTGTTAAAAAGCACAGATATTAAAAACCTATAAGCAGGGCAGGAAACACTAAATCCTACCACTGTCAGCTGCACGTGTCCGTTTACATCGGGAATATATAGGCTAATACCTATGATGCAAACTGGATCGCTAACACAGCTGAGGAAGCGGAAACAGGGGCACAAATTGGATCATAAATTCAAAGCTGTTCTGAACAGGGGCCCCCAAAATATGTTTGACCCAGGGCCCCCAAAATCCTTAAGATGTCCCTGCCTGGAGAAACTTGCTAACATCGGCCTGGGGGGACCACCTTAACATGGATGTCATCCTTCTTGGCAAATAGATCTCAGGACATCTGGCTCCTTCCTTTCTCATCTACGGTTCTGGCCATGAATGTAGGTGTCCCTCAGGGCTCCAGTCTCAGTCCTACCCTTTTTAATATATATCTATCCCCCCTTGCATCTCTGTTAGAGGAAGAGGGCGTCAAAATTGTTTCCTATGGTGATGACACTCAGCTGATTTTTACATGTGAAAAAGGAACCGACTTTGAAGTGGCAATGATTACGTCTTGCCTCACAAAGGTTTTTAACTGGCTTAAGATCAATCAGCTGATGTGCAATCCTGACAAACCTGAAGTTGTTTTCTTTGGTAGTCCAGAAATGCCTGACTGGAGCTATTGGTGGCCAGAAGATCTGCCGACCCCACTCATGGAAAAGAAGAAAGTCAAAAACGTAGGAATTGTCATAGTTAAGACACTCTCCATGCGCTTTCAAATCGTAAATCTAACTGGCGCTTGCTTTGGCATACTCCGGATGCTAAAAAAATTCCTGCCACCATCACCGCTTGAGAGCAGAAAGATCATGGTGCAGGCTCTGTGACATCAAAGCTTGACTACACCAACAGCTTGTACCTCAGTCTTCCCAAATCCCTTATCCAGCGCCTACAAGTGGTACAAAACGCAGCGGCCAGAGCCATCCTGAGACCTAAACCCAGATCTAGTATGACCCCTATTCTTAAGTCTCTACACTGGCTCCGCGTAAAAGAACGGATCGACTTCAAAGCGATGGCGTTCTTCTTTAAAGCTTTCCACAGCTTAGGAGCCGGCTACCTAAATAAGCGCATTAATCGCTACACAAAATCTAGACCCCCTCAGAGCTTCCAATGCCAACCTGCCAAAAATATGCCGTGACCGCTCTGGAGGCATATCCCTCGGCTTTCTAGGTGCAAAATTGTGGAATAGACTCCCTGAGTCTCTGAGACTAACCACAGACCTACTCTCTTTTAGGAAGAACTTAAAAACCTGGCTTTTTAATAACTAATGGGTCTTTTACGCACGTGTTCCTCTCGCTGTCACGCACCAGGACACTCTAGTCTGAGTAGCTGTGTGTTTTATTAAATACACTATTTCATTTCATTAGGTCCCTGACAGTGCAAAGGAACACTCGTCCAAATTCTAAGGGCCTTATTTATGAGGCCTTGCTTCACTTTTATGCCGCCAGTGCGTGACTTTTTGAGACGCACCAGCAGCGTTAAAAATGTGCCATGTTGAGCCCTATTTACAAAGTGACACATCTAGGCAGATGCGTCACTTTGTAAAGCCCTGCACCACATTATACCTGGGCAAGGTAAAATGTATGCAGGGTGGGTGTTCCTCCGCAAAAAGCCTCGTAGAAGTGGCGCATTGAAATCTATGAGAACTCAGTGCGCCGTTTCTGTGACGCCATTGCGTCAATATCTTACACCTGCCTCACAGCAGGCGTAAGACTGATGCAGGCCCTTTCACATAGGGCTTGACCCATGTGAAGGATATATTGCTGGAGTTGTGTCTATTTTCAGACACACCCAACCAATGCATCACTTTTGCACCTATAGATATGTCAGAAATACTGACGTATCTGTAACTCCTTGCGACATGATGCGTCATACAGTAAATTTGACGCATCCATCATGTCGCAAAGAGGGCACACTAAGAAGTGACGCATCCCTGTTTTCACACCGCGATGCATCACTTCTCATAAATAAGGCCCTACATAAGTTTACATCTAATATTCAGGGATAGTGATGTGTGTTTTCGATATTGTAACACAGCAGCAGCTCACCAATATTACTGCAAATAATCTCTGTGACACCCTCCCATTTCTTATATGTTAGGCCTTGTTTTGAACTAAAAGAAACTTTTTTAATGTATATTGCATGAAACATAAACACAACATTTCTCTGCAAAATGGCTGTACTAGACTTTTACACATCAGGTACTTAAAAAATAAATTAAAGGAAAACAGTATTTAAAACAATCTGTTTAAGAAATATTCAAGGTCATTGGGACAAAACTCTGGAGAACGGAGCTGACTCTGTCAGGGGGCCCCCTGAAAGGCTGGGGCCCTGGGCCAGAGCCCACTTTGCCCATGCATTAAAACGTCTCTGACATAGGATGAGACTTTTTCATCCTTCTTTTGACTTCGTTTGAAAAATTTGTGTCTCTCTAAGACCACATTTTTTTTAACCTTGAAATGCGCCTCCAATTTCCTCAACGTATACTCATATACATCCACTCCTTCATCCTCCTCCAGGGGATCATCCTCTACCAATCTCCCTGTAATATCCTCATACACTTTTCTGCCTTGTATTCCCAGATTGTGTAATAAAATATGCTGCTTTCTTATGTTTGAAAAATTTCCACCCCCAATGGCAATCAAATAGGACTTAAATATTCCTACCCATCTCCTCCAAGGAATATCTGGCTCCCCTAACTCATTCAAAAATGGGGGTGGTTGGCTCATCCCAGCACCTGCCATATTACTCTATGCGTAGAACCCAAAATACAAATTTGCCACCTGTTGCACGTCCCTGCAATGTAAAGATAACACCAATATTATGAACAGTAAAACAAATGTCCCCCGAGGGATGGTAGCAGACCTAAAATGAGGTCTGGGTAACAGAGGTCTTAATATTTTACTTGTTATCCACCACCAGATCTGTGGACCTCACAACGAAAGAAAAATGCCCCTTTAAACACCACAGAGTATGTTTTCTAGTCACTGTATGTTCGATACTTTAACAGTCCTGTTTCTGTGACTGCTTTTGCCTGAAACACCGCCTCCTCCAGGAACTGGATGGATGCTTCCCTTCAATTAGTCGGTGCGAAGAGGGAGGCGCCGCCTGAAACGCTGACTGGAAACACCCCTCCTGGAGTCACTTCCGCCGACAGCAGGGAAACACACAAGCGCCGCTTCGAGAGAGGTGAGCTTCCTCAACGCGTTCAATTTTATCCTTTACTTTCCCAGCAACGATAGGAATTCCGCCCAGCGCCACTAAGATTTCCACCTCAGAAACTGTCAACGCCGTTGCTGCAGTCTCACCACGTGAGCTTTCGTCCTTCGCTCACTTACTCCTCACATCGGTATTTTCAACGGACGAACGCCACCTCAAGCACAGCACCGATACAGACAGCATAGTCTACCCTGATGCGGCCTCATTCGCAAATAGTTCCGCCTCTCCTCTCAGTCAGATACTACGTGAATTACTGGGGACCATAGATTCGCAACTGCCAACCGGCGTATTGTGATGTTTTTCTTTTCCACTAAAGCCCACAGCTTCACGCTCCACCCGCCAGGGAGACTCTAGACGCTCACACACGCTGCCCAGAGCCAGCGTTTAAGACCAATACGCCATAAAATATTTACTTCCTTTACTCAGATGGGAGTTAACTTTAGTTTACTTGCATTTTGGACCCTCCGTCAGACACAAGTCCATTACAGCATCCCAAGCCAACCAAATTTAGCGGTGCTCCGGCCCCAATAATATTGCTCCTCACCGCATATAAGGTTGTTTTTTTTCTTCCTCAACAGCTGCTCTCTTGTCTATCCTGGTCCACTTTAATCACCGACTCCAAGTTGAAGTTCTACAGGGGAGGATGCAGCGCCGTCCCTGTCACAGCATCCCTTTTCACTCATCGCCAAAATGTAGTAAGGCTGGTAAGTAGATTTAACTTCTTTATTAGTTAACACATATACTGCATCCTCATCTTGACTGTCGTACTAGCACATCTCCTACGAAGTCCCTTCATCAACATTCCAAGGTAGTCTTCATGTCAAGGTTCTATGACTGTACCATATGCGAGCAGGGGGAGGGGTGCAGGGAACATACCAAGTGGGGAGATTAGAAAAGGGCACTATGATCATATAATGTGGATACAGCACTAGTGTGGCCATGTGCTGTCGGAGTCTCCTGTGGCAAATGTCCAGAATCTTACCTTCCTGTTGTCAGTAAACAAGAAAGTGGCTGACTGATGGAATTAATATCATATTCACCGACTACAGGTAGTCGAGTTGGGGTTGTGGCAGATGTTACAACTAATAAGCTTCTTAAATAGTCTCTTTCTTAGGATGCTCAGGGACTCCTCTGGATGCTGTTACAGAGGCTCCGGTTCCCGCATCTGGGGCTTTTAGGTGCTTGATCTCTGGCCTAGTGGACAGTCAGTCTACCTCTTTCAGGGCAGCAAAACGATTCTGTATAGTGAATCGCCTGTTCGTTGGATTGTGTATACATTTTGGCTTATAAAATTAGCCAAGGGGGCCCATTCAAGCTCCAGAATCTGTCGACAATGTACCCCAATAGGCTAGTATCTCGGAAGTTGACTACCACACAGTCTCCCAGGTCTATCTTATCGGAGTATCTTAGCCAGTTAACTCTCCAAACCCCTATTATTGCGTTTGAGAAGACATTTGATGTAATACAGCCAAGGGTAGTGCCCAGCCAGTGAGTCGTCGTGTTGTTTAACTGCTGATCTGTTTCCTCCTGGGCTATGCCCTGGGGTGGAACATTCTCTTTAATACATCTGTATATGACGTGCACTTTGTAAAGTAAGCAACATTTCTATTTGGGGTAATTTCTGCCAAAACTGGGTTTAGAGGCACTGAGGTATCAGGGTTTCCTCTGGGCCCCTGTTCGTGTCTATGCCCGAGGGGCTGCGTTGGATTAGACAACAGGCCCATTTGTCATGCAGGTGGTCCCTCACTTTAGCTTCTTCTATACTTGCAATTTAAGCCGGTGAGATAAGCTGGGCAGGGGGTCAGGCCTGCTGGTCATGAGTGGGTAAGATAGTTTTTGCTGTATGTTTGTAAGAAGCTTTTTCAGAGTATTGTTAATGATTTGCAGAACCGTATTGAAAGGGGATAAAAGCTTAACCAGTAATCCTTCCAGGCTGTATGATTCCTTCCGCACTTGTTATGTCTATCACCTCCGGTCTTTGCATTGTTTAGCGTCTCCTGGGGCCCCTAAGTCCCCTAAGATCATTTAGCTCGCTGACACCTCCCTTCCGCAATTGGGGTCTAATAATATAGCTCTTCCCATTACCCTTTTCCCCTGTATGTTGAGCAGCTTTTCTCCTCTTATTAGGTGGGGAGGCCACAAAGTCCAAGATAGGGCTTGAGCCACCATGGTGCTGATGCCCCGGTGAATTAGTTGTAATATTAAGACCACCCAGAAAGACACAGCTATTTGGTCGATCAGTGGTAGTTTCCCTCGGGTTTGTGCCCCCTTTCCCCGTCTCAGTTCTGATGCCTTTGCCCGACTCAAATTCTGGCAGATTGGGGCTCTTATCACTACAAGGTTGGAGTGTCATAGATCTTCTAACATCCCCCGGCTCTCTTTCACGGACTGAACCTCGGAGTTAATTGCTGACATGGCAGTGGTCAAATAATTTGTTACTGAGCCAGCCTGCTTATTATTAGTGCACACGGCATTAGCAGTGGCTTTCCTCTCAACCATGTTTCTTGTTGGTCCAATGCAACGAGAGCAAAGCCTTCCTGCCAAGAGGAGTGGTGATGCCCAGCGTCATCCAGTTGCTGACAGACGCAGACAGGCCCACCCATGTCCCGGGCACAGCTGTGTGCATCTTGCACTGCAAAGTGTCTCAGACCAATGGTTGCTGCCAGGCTGCCTAGTGGCGGAAGAGATGCAGCAAAACCTGCTGGAACCAGCAGTCCCCCCCACACAGCCTGGAAAACCTGGAGTGCCTCGCTGGTCGGGTTGGAGGATATATCAGGGTGAACTCTGGAGAAGAAGCCCATTTTCTAGTCTGGACAGTACTGGGTTATGCACAGAGGCCTCAGAGAACTCTTAATGGGGTTGAAGTGGAGCTTGATTGCTAGCAGTAGCACAGGAGTTATCACCAAGCTTGCAAAAGTCTGCCTTGGAACCGAGAGACACATTTGCTCAGTCCCTGTATGCCACCCTCACAGAGTTTAAACTGGTGGTTTGTCCAAATTGGATACTGGGCAGGAGCACCTGGGTGCTCAACAGAATCTTGAAATTCTTTTGTGGGTACGGTGTGAGGCAATGGGCCAGTAGTTGGAGTCGAGCTCAGAGATCCTGTAAGGCAGACTTCCTGGGACTTTATCTTGGAAAACGGGGGGGCATATTTACAAGCCCCTATCACCACAGGAATGTCACTTTTAACAATGTTCCTGTGGCGATAGGGGCTTTGCCTTATTTACAAGGTGGCATTAATGGCGTCTTTTAAATAAGGCCCACTCTCATGCCAAACGAAGCGTGAAAGGGGTGGGCAATTGGTGTTGCGTGGGCGTTCCACTGCAACACCCATTAATTTTGATGCTGCCCCCTATTTACAAGGATGGTGCTAATAGGAGGCAGTGCTAAAATTAAGACATGGAAAACCTAGTCTTAACATGGCAAAACGAGGAGAAAAGCTTTATTTCGCCTTGTTTAGCTGTTTCTATATGTGCTGCAGTGTGCCATGAATGATTGTTTATGTGAAGGAAGGTGTTACTTCATGTACATAAACGATCATTTAAAAAAATGACGATTTGCAACTTCTATGTGTGCTGCACAGTGCAGCACAATGCAGCACACATAGAAGTTACAAATCACCATTCTGGATTGTTTATGTGCAGGAAGGGACAATCATTCCCTCAACGCAGGCGCCTGCATCGGCATAAGCCAGCTGATTTTAGAGCCTGCGTTGGCCTTAGGCAGCTGAGGGCAAAATACAGGGGTGCTCCATATTATTGTAAATATGGTACATCCTCGTGTTTCTAAAGTGACGAAGCACGGCGATAGCAATTTAAGAGCTAACCTGCGCTCTGCCACTTGCTTGTAAATATGCCCCGGGGTTTGCTCAGCAACTTGAGTATTTACGTCAGTGCTGTCGAAAGTTGAAACATATAACACTTAGGGACATATTTACATGCCCCCATCACCACAAGAACATACCTTTTAATGATTTTCCTGTGGAGATAGGGGCTTCAACTTATTTACAAGGTGGCGTTAAGCCACCTAATGTGGCTTGACGCTGCCTTGTAAATAGTGCCCCCTTTCATGCTACATTTAGTGTGAAAAGGGAGAACAATGGGTGTTGCAGTGGGTGTTCCGCCACAAGACCCATTGATTGTGATGCTGCCCCCTATTTACAAAAGTGGGGTAAATGGGCAGCATTGCCAAAATAACATGGCAAAACGAGGAGGAATGCTTTATCTCACCTCGTTTTTGCTGTTTCTATGTATGCTGCATTGTTCAGCACACACAGAAACAGCAAAATTCCATGAATGATTGTTTATGTGCAGGAAGGTGTCCCTGTGCATAAACAATCATTTGAAAAAATGACGATTTGCAACTTCCATGTGTGCTGCACAATGCAGAACACAGAAAAGTTACAAATCGCCATTCTGGATTGTTTCTGTGCAGAAAGGGAAATGTTTCGGCACATAAACAATCATTCCCTCAACGCAGGCCCCCATGCACTATAGTGCAAGGGGGCCTGCATTGGTGCTAGGCAGCTCATTTAAGAGCCAGTGCATAGAGAAATGCAGGGATGCACCGCATTATTGTAAATAGGCACATCCCTGCATTTATAAAATGATGGAGCACGGCACTCCCAATTTTGGACCTAACCTGCGCTCTGCCACTTGCTTGTAAATCGGCCCCTTAATTTCTCTGAGAGTTGTATGCTTAACTGGCAGTCACCATTCACACCTCCAAGATCTCCGATCCTAATGTGGCTCTACCGGTGATAAGGGAGGGCTGGGCATATTCTAAGACTAAGCAGACACTGGCTGGAATTGGGTTATTTTTCTTGTAAATCTTTTTATTGATTTTGCAACATCTAAACAACAGGTTTTGACAGCCACTTTTGCCCCGACCATTGATAGAATACTTAAATGTTTGGGCATTCCTCTGCGTCACATTTCTTTTTATTGGATAGGAGAGAAGTAGGACATATACAGTGTGTAGTGCATTGCCCTATATATATATTTCAGATAATGTAATAGTGTATTTGGAACTAAAAGTAGCAGGACAGAGGCTAGGAAGGAGGTGGGCTATCCACAAGAGGGTGCTCCACATGGAAGATGTGATTCACGGGCTGAAAAGCAGCTCGGTGTCCTTCTAAGATATGAATATAAGCGCAGCAAGTAGTGTGGGATGCAACAAGAAATTCCTGAGAGGTCAGGTTCCAAGTGTGACTTTTTCAGAACAAAAAGAGGAGGACTGAGGTTACTAGTATGGAGCAGAAGATGAACGAGTTGCATAGGAAGGTAATTTGAAGTTCGGCAGAAGAGGAGAGTCAGATCCTGCATTGAAGGCCTAGCGGGAGGCCCTGAAAATTTATATTAAGGAGCAACATATGCAGAAGTGGGAGCTAAGTAAAATCAGCATTTTTGAATTTGGTGAAACGTGTGGGAAATTGTTAGTGTGGAAAAAAAGGCTGATCTAACTAGGAACTACATAAGGTCAATAAAGGATAACACAGCGGATACCTAATGGAGTACAACTAAGGATATTGGCAAAGCATTTTATGATTTTTTTAAGAAATCTGTATCAAGAAAGAAATAACTTGTGCGATGCCAGGTAATGCATGAGCAACGCAACACGAAAGTCTGATTTACCAAGCCACACACAGCCACCTTTCATGGCCCTGTGGTTCTTGGTAAATATGGAAATATGGAGTTGCTGCCTTGCATTTCTCTGCCCTAGGGAGGTTTTCCATGGGTGGAGCGTGGGTGTTCCCACACATCAACCCATGGATTTTGGCTTATTCCGAGAGTTACGATAAGTGATAGGCCTGGGAATGTGTCAAAATACAATGCCTTCCCCGGGGAGGCATATCAAAGAGAAATATCTTTTTTTTGCAATTTGCAGCACACATAGAAAGAAGAAAAAGCAGTGAAGGATTGTTTTTGCGCAGGATAGGGTCCCGTCCTGCACAAAACAATCCTACCTGCAATGCAGGCACCCTTGCATCATGACGCAAGGGTGGCTACATTGGTGCTAGGTAGCCAAAAGTGTGTCAGCTCAGGGAGAGCACAGATGTTAAATACGGCACATTCCTTCCCTTTCCCTTTCGCGTAGAGCAGCAAGGTTTCTTAGTGCATTGTGTTGCGTGAAATATTGATAAATATATCTATAAATGACTATCCATGAGCCAAATGTACAACCCTCTTCACTTGTTGATACCATTATCTGTCACTTTTCTGATCTTCATGGCTAAGAAAGTCATTACTCTTAAAGTAATATTGCAGCATGAAGTGTTGTGTATCTCTTCTTATAGCAGGCACTGCTTTCATTCTTCCTCCTGCTGCAAACTTTTGTTGTCCTTTTTAGGTGAATGTGTTTACAATAATTCATTTTATTTAGAGCATTTGTTAAGCACAAAACTGCTGGATAGCAGAGTGCAATACATCTTTAGGGATTTGCATAGCATTAAGTAATTTCTGTTATGGGACAAAAAGACAATGATCACACATTAAGGTTTGCCTGAGCATGGTTGCTGTCAATTATGATATAGTTCAGAAAATCAGTATGATACATAAAAGCAAGGTACAAAAAATGGTAACAGCTGGACATTGTTAGAATGGTGGAAGGAAACTTGTTGGATCACTTTAAATGGCGTCAGATCATGAAATCGAGGAGACGAAGGTTTCTGGTGATAAGAACTTCAGAATCTACTGAGGAAGTTGTGGCAACATTCCTTTGTCACTTAAAAGGTGGTCGCATGTTTGGGAGACAGGTTTCTAACTATAAAGAACAATGCTCCTGGGAGGATATCTCTACACAAGGGAACTACCATCACATAGAATGTAAAATAAATTAACCTCTATGTGCGTATAATAATTTACTGTGACGTATCACACCAATTAGAGCATCTCAGTCTTCGACTTGCAGTCACCCCTAAGCATGAACAAAAATATCATATATTTCATTTGAGGTAGGACGTAGAGATGGTCTCAGCCACTGGACTCTATTTAGTTGCACATTAAATTACAGGCTTTTGCAGAGTCTCATGCAAGCAACAGAAAGTGGGCATAGAAGAAATACCTTCTTTTTAATTGAGCATGGGGGTGCTTAGCCAAAATATCGACTTTTAAATTTCGACCTACAATAATATCGTGTTTTTAATATCGTAGGTACAGAATATCGAAGTCAAGAATATCGATGGACAGAATATCGATCCCAAGGTAAGTAATATCGAAGTTAATAATATCGAAGTAATCAATATCGATGTAAGTAATATCGTAAGTAAAAATTTCGATGTCAATAATATCGATATTTATTTAGTGTAATGTCATTTAATATGTATTTTATTTGTATGTTAAAGATTATTGTAATGTATTTTAATACATTTAAAAATAAATGTTTAGAGATTTATAATTATTTTACATTTAATTTAGCGTTTTAGTATCAGAGCGGGTTGTGGGTTTATAGGGGAATAGGGTGGGAAGTAATTTAATTATAATTAATGAATTAATATGTATTGTTTAATTGGTATTTATGAATAATTAATTGGTAATTAATTAATAATTGGTAATTAATTGATTAATTAATTGTTAATTAATTATTAATTGTACAATTATTTTATTAATTGGTTAATTATATACATTATAATTATTTTATTATTAATATTTATTTATTGTTAATTAATTAATTGTTAATTAGTCATTAATTGGTGATTTAATTTTATTAAGTGATTAATTGATAATTAAATTAATTATGTGAATTTTAATGTGTAGTGGGTTGTGGGTTTATAGGGGAATAGGGTGGGAAGTAATGTAATTATAATGAATGAATTAATATGTATTGTTTCATTGGTATTTATGATTAATTAATTGGTAATCAATTAATAATTGGTAATTAATTTCATTAATTGATTAATTAATTTTTAATTAATTATTAATTGTAAAATTACTTTATTATTTGGTTAATTATATAAATTATAATTAGTTTATTAATAATATTTATTTATTGTTATAGTTAATTAATTAATTGTTAATTAGTAATTAATTGGTGATTTAATTTTATTAAGTGATTAATTCATAATTACATTAATTATGTTAATTTTTATGTGTAGTGTGTTGTGTGTTAAAGGGGGAATAGTGTGGGATGTAATTTAAATTTATTTATTTAAATATTTATTTTACATAATTGGTATTTTATAATATTGTTTTTTTTTAAAACATTGTTAACATGCAATTTTTTTATAAGAAATTATTGATTTGGTTATAATGTTAATTGAATCACTATGCTATCTAGTGCTTTCCCAACTGTTTTACTATCTGGAGTGGGAATAGTAATTTTTACCCCTACGCTATCCAGCGCTTTCCCTACTGTTGCACTCTCTGGAGTTGGAATAGTAATTTTTACCCCTACGCTATCCAGCGCTTTCCCTACTGTTGCACTCTTTGGAGTTGGAATAGTAATTTTTACCCCTACGCTATCCAACCTTTTCTCTACTGTTGCACTGTCTGGAGTGGGAATAGTGAATTTTACCCTTACGCTATCCAACACTTTCCCTACTATTGCACTCTCTGGAGTTGGAATAGTAATTTTTACCCTTACGCTATCCAACACTTTCCCTACTATTGCATTCTCTGGAGTGGGAATAGTAAATTTTACCCTTACGCTATCCAACACTTTCCCTACTATTGCACTCTCTGGAGTTGGAATAGTAATTTTTACCCCTACGCTATCCAATGTTTTCCCTACTGTTGCACTCTTTGGAGTTGGAATAGTTATTTTTACCCCTACGCTATCCAACGTTTTCTATACTGTTGCACTCTCTGGAGTGGGAATAGTAATTTTTACCCCTACGCTATCCAGCGCTTTCCCTACTGTTGCACTCTCTGGAGTTGGAATAGTAATTTTTACCCCTACGCTATCCAGCGCTTTCCCTACTGTTGCACTCTTTTGAGTTGGAATAGTAATTTTTACCCCTACGCTATCCAACCTTTTCTCTACTGTTGCACTGTCTGGAGTGGGAATAGTGAATTTTACCCTTACGCTATCCAACACTTTCCCTACTATTGCACTCTCTGGAGTTGGAATAGTAATTTTTACCCTTACGCTATCCAACACTTTCCCTACTATTGCATTCTCTGGAGTGGGAATAGTAAATTTTACCCTTACGCTATCCAACACTTTCCCTACTATTGCACTCTCTGGAGTTGGAATAGTAATTTTTACCCCTACGCTATCCAATGTTTTCCCTACTGTTGCACTCTTTGGAGTTGGAATAGTTATTTTTACCCCTACGCTATCCAACGTTTTCTATACTGTTGCACTCTCTGGAGTGGGAATAGTAAATGTTACCCTTACGCTATCCAACACTTTCCCTACTATTGTACTCTCTGGAGTGGGAATAGTAAATTTTACGCTTATGCTATCCAACACTTTCCCTACTATTGCACTCTCTGGAGTTGGAATAGTAATTTTTACCATTACGCTATCCAACACTTTCCCTACTATTGCACTCTCTGGAGTGGGAATAGTAATTTTTACCATTACGCTATCCAACACTTTCCCTACTATTGCACTCTCTGGAGTTGGAATAGTAATTTTTACCCCTACCCTATCCAACGCTTTCCCTACTGTTGCACTCTTTGGAGTTGGAATAGTAATTTTTACTCCTACGCTATCCAATGTTTTACCTACTGTTGCACTCTCGGGAGTTGGAATAGATATTTTTACCCCTTACGCTATCCAACATTTTCCTTACTGTTGTTTTTGTTGAAGTTGGACTAGTAGTTTTATTGTGTCTGATATTAAATATTTTTTGTAATATTTTAGCTATTGTAATATATAATTAATAATAAAAAGTATTCAAATTAAAATTATTGATTATTATTTGCTATATGTAATTATTTAATATTTATTAATGTTATTGTTTTATGTGTATAGATGTATTGGTAATTTAAATAAATATTTAATACTTTATATGTTACAGAAATTATTATTAAAAGTAATTATTAAGTAAGTGTATATATTATATATTATATATATGTTTAATTAAAGTTTCATTTAATTATATATATTTATTATAAATTTTACATATTATACAATATATTTAATTATGTTTGTTTGATTTATAAGTATTATTTGGTTTATTTTACATATATTTTTAAACTAAAAAAAAAACGATATTTTTGAATTACGATATTTTTGATATCGATATTAAATTATCGATATTTTTGTACTTACAATGTTGTAGATAGGATGTCGATATTCTTGACCACGATATTTTTGTTGCGATATTTTTGTAGGTCGAAATTTTGTCTTTCGAAATTATGTCATACAATCAGCATGGGACCGCCTTGAGAAACATTTAAGTCGATAAAAAGGCTTGTTAGCCAAGAAGAAAACAAGTACAACCCTACCCAAGGAGTCCTGCACAATGCAAAATTACCTCTTAAAGGGACATGTATTTGTAGCAAAAAACACCGTTTTTTGGCGAATTACTTAGTCGGTGGAGAAGTAATGTAATTTGCCAATTGCTTGACGAAAATACATGTTTAGTTTTATTTCTTTTAACTTTCAATGGGAGAGGCTAGAGTCGAAGGTATGGGGGGTTGGAGCAAGACAGGGGTAGTTTTCAAGGCTGAAACATTCCACAGGTTATGGCAGGAGGGATGGTTGCACTTATGGCCACAACTCTGCCTGATCATCTTTCGATTTCTTGTGTGGAAACACTTGGCCAGGTGGATTGCTACCTCCCTCATAAATACCACTATGTCTGAATTGCATTGCAGCTTTAAAGTTTATTATTGACAGGTGATGGGGCAGGATTCTTGACTACCTAATTATCTACAAGAATCCTCTCGGTCCGCCAGGATCTTTTTATCTGCTAAATAGTGTAGAGGGGAGGAAAAACAATTATCAACACATAATCGCCAAAATTAGATTCCATTGGAAAGGACCACTGACTCCGAATCTAAAATTTGTAAGATTTTATTACAACCAAAAATAACTGAACATACAGACACCTCAATACCAGGTGTAGGAGATAAATGGGTACTAATGCAAAAGCAAGCCTACGTAAGATTCTCATCCGACTCAAAACAAAAAGAATCACTGATTCTAAGATCATCAAGAAAGCAATGGTTAAGCCAATATCCAAATTAGGAATCATTAGTCTAGAAAGGAAAAACAATTAGTCTATCCCTACTCTAACTCTAAGGTGACATCTCTACTTAACATTTCCCTTCCCAGGCAAGGAGAATAAAGGTTTCAGAAGTGAAGACTTCCTAAGAAGTACATTCACTTAGTCAGAGCTCGATCTAAGATGCGCTTTCTAGCTCCCCGTCTAAACCTCAACTGCTCAACCCACCGGGCACTGTCCCTAATACAAAACCCCAAAAACATAAGACACACCCTTCGGCACACCTCTTCAGCCAGGTCTTCTTCCAGTACTTTTCCTACAAATTTGTCTGGCGTCCAACGATGGTTAGCTTGACCTTGGGTCTCAGGCACCTTCTCCGCTGAAAGTATCATCCTAACATTCCAATGTATTCCCCTGTTAGCTTCTCGCAGCATCCTAACTCCTAAAACAAAGACCTAGTCTCACTAACAAGCTAAATGTCTTTGCACCTGCAACAGAAACATGGGAACGAAAAACATTTCACGCCTCCAAGATTTTACATCTCCCTGCAACCCAAAGCCTTTACCAAGGGAAATCATTTTCGGCCTACAATGTTTAGCTAACATAAGAAAATGAACAGGCCTTTCTCTTTACATATATGCGATCAGGCCTTTACACTGTTAACCACATTGCTAAATCACACTCTAAGCATTAGTTCATTATTTTCATATACGTGAGCAAGCAACTTGCACGTGTAATTCTAACATAGCACACGTTCAACTTAACGCATTGCATTACATGAAACTAATCATTATACATTTTACTGAATACATTCACCATAACTTGCAGCGTTACTCTTCACAAAAGCATTATTACATTTCTAATCACCCCTATGTTAAAACGATTCTAATGATACATTTCTATGGCGTTCTTAGCATACATCGATTAATATGCGGGTGCTGACTAACGGTGAATATGATGCACCCCTACAAATTTCAGAATCACATGATGCTCTATCACAGGTGTAAGGGTAGTTGTCAGTTATGATGAGCATAAAATTGCATCATGTGAGCTTTAAAATACAATCACAAAAATGTACATTTGTGAATCATCACAGAACAGTTTGAATAAAGCAGCAGCCTTAAAACATACCAGGTGCACAGCCGATGACATGCCTTCACTGTGGAATTACAATTATTGAATACTTAAATCACTTCCAATATCAGCAGAAGTGGGTGAGGATGCCACTGGTCAGTATCTCCAATAAAATATATGTAATATTAAATGTTTAAAATATTGTTTATGGCTCCTTTGACTTTTATTGGAGACAATGGTTTTCTAACCAGCTATAAATAGCACTGAAAGAGAATAGTAAGAGGGAGCTGTGCGATGGGAACCAGGAATACAAGGGAAGCCAAAACAAAAGAATGGATGGATGGATGGATAGATGGATGCATGGATGGATGGGTAGATGGATGGATGGATGGATAACTAAATTAACTGAGAGTAGAGGTGCAAAAGGCCATATAATAGTCTACATTGTTTACCAAATTCCCGTGGGGAAGCAACCAAATGAGTGCAGGAGTATCTCACCTCAACCACTTACAATGAGCCTTTTGGATTATTATCCAGAGTTGGAGGTATGTTATTTTCCTGGCTACTCTTTGTCCAATATACTTTGTTTGAACATTGTTATCCCTAAGTTTTTACAGTGCTTATTGTGATATATATTTGCCAAACAATGATTGTTAGAAATGGGGGTCTCTAGTTGGCAATGGTTTGCACCTTTGTACAAGTAGTGACCCTTCTTCCTAGTCAGTGTAAAGGGGGATACACTTATAAAATAACCCCTGCTCACCCCCTTGGTAGGTTGGTACGAGCAGACAGGTTTATCTCAGAGGCAGTGTGTAAAGCATTTGTGCATGCATACAGTAACACAGTGAAAACACTACAAATGGACACCACACCAGTTTAGAAAAATGAGCAAAACGTTATCTAAACCAACAAGACCAAAAATGACAAACATCCAACATACAATACTGTAAAAATAGTTACTGTGCAAAATAACCTCTAAATTGCAGGAATAATGTGAAAACACAGTTCCTCCGACTCTGTAGCTCTGTTTGAGGTTACCGCAATACTGAACCTGATAGAGTCTAACAATTCCAGCCAACCACGTTGGTACGGGTCAGCTAAAGCGTCGACAGACTCAGAGACAGTACCTTTCTTGTTGCGGCCAACGTGCTGATACGAGTCGGTCGGGGCAAACGTCGCAGTTGCGATGTGAGATGAAAGCATTGCAGCATGAGGTATCCTCACAGCTCGGTGCAAGCAGCGGCTCGTTGACGGAGTTAGTATGGCCAAGGCTTACATTGCAGGGTGAGACGGTGCTGGATGCGGTGCTGGTAGGTCATGGTGCAGCAACGGAGCTGGTTATGTTTGAGTTGGGCAGCAACGGAGTCGGTGACGACTGTGTTGTGTGTAGCGAAGTGGTGCAGAGTGCGGTGCCTACCGGATGTGGTGCAAGCAGCAGTTCGTTGATGGATTTTGTGACACCAGGGTTACATTGCAAAGCGAGGTGGTGATCTCTGCGGTGCTGTCAGGACATGGAGTCTGCGACGGACTCGGTGATGGAGTTGTTTGCTCTTTTCTTCTGCTGCGGCTGAACCCAGCGGAACAAGAGATGTTGCCCAGAAGGATGGTGAAGTCTTTGCTGTTCATGACCAGGGGGCAAGCTCCACTTCAAGCCCTTGGAGGCACTTTGCAAGCAAGATAAACACAGAGTTCCTCTCCTTCACAGAAACAGCCACTGCAGGCCAACCCCAGACAGCACACAGCAAAGGGGCAGTACTCCTCCTCCAGCTTCTCCCGTCTCTTCTCCTTGATTTCCAGAAGTAGTCTAAAGTTCTGGGGTCTGGGCCCCAATGTTTATACATTAAAATCCTTTGTTCTCAGGTGGCATAGAAGCCCTTTGTCTAGCCAAAACCAGTTATGTCCTTTCTGGTGCTGCTTCCTGGCACGAGGTGGAGACTCCTTGGCAGACCAGGCCCATTCAGGTGTGAAAGAAATATCCTCCCCCTACTCTGAATGCAGCCCAGGTCTATTCAGCCCAGCCCTGACTCACCCTGTAAAGGCAGGATGCACCTCACCCCGAAGTGGGGGGTTGAGTTTGAGTTTGAGTTTAAAGTATTTGTATAGCGCACTTTCACCGGCGGTTTCATGGCGCTGCAACAGACAGATTCTCAGAGTAGGAGAAGGAAAGCAGAATAGAAAGGAGAGAAAAAAGTGGTCTAGTTAAAACATTTGGCAAAAAAATGGGCCTTGAGTTTCTTCCGAAATTGAGGGTACAGAGTTAGAGATCTGAGCTCAGGTGAGGTTGAGGTGCATATCCCCAGTGCACATCCCCAGCCCTGTAACTCCAAAGCCAGACAGTCAATACACAACTTAGCAGAGGCACACTGGATGGTTAGGCGAGAAAACACCTACTTTCTAAAAGTGGTATTTTCAAACCCAGAATGTAAAAATCACCCTTACTAAAAGATGCATTTTACCATGCTGAGTTCAGGAATATCAAACTTTATTTTCCTATCTTGTTCCCATGGGCAACTCATACGAGCAAACTCCCCATTCAATCCTATGGGGACAGATAGCCTTACAATAGTGAAAAACAAAATTGGCAGTATTTCACTATCAGGACATGCCACACACATCTGGGCATGTCCTACCTTTCACATACACTGCACCCTGCCCACAGGGGTACCCTGGTCCTACCTTAGAGGTGTCTAACATTTAAGAAAAGGGAAGGTTAGCAGTACCAGACTGCACACAGGCTCTGCAATGACAGGCCTGAGTTACATTTACAGTCTGCTTATGTGAATGGCGCAATCAGTGCTGCATGCCCACTAGCAGCATTTGATTGACAGGCCCTGGGCACACACAGTGCACTGTACTAGGGTCTGACTAGTAAATCAAATATGTCAATCATGGAATCACCAATCCATAACAGCAATTGACAAAGGGAGCACTTGCACCTTGGCACTGAACAGCAGTGATAAAGTGCCCAAAGCATCTAGACTAGCAAAACATAGTCCAACACACAGCAAAAACACAGGAGGCAAAGGCAAAAATACAGGGGAAATCAACGCCAATGATGCCAGGTCTAACAATGATCTTGACACAAAGTATGTAAGCACTGATAGCCCTTAGCATAGTCAAAGATGCACTGCCAAATAAATAATTTGGAATTGAATATTTGTTTACAATCTTTGCTGTAGGTAGACTTTCAGAATAGCGAAGATACAACATTTTCACTTCAGTACATACTATCACATTTTTAGCAATCACTTTAGCTTGGTAATTTGTGTGTCTTATAAGGTCAATGCTTGATCACAATACATTTCAATAGGTCTGGCTCTTTAGATAATTTTTTATGCCACAATACTGCATATTGTGTAGAGAAATTTATGAATGATAAAATAGAAGGCATTGGAAACTGTGAAGCTGAGCTGTGGAGTGGCACAAAGACCCTAATCAAGAAAATTGAGAGAAATCTATATAATTAACTCCTATTACTAGTCAACAAAACAATCAATGCCATAATGTAGACTGAGGTTTGTCTGGCTCACACCCACTACTCGACTCCACAACATCAGGAGTCACTAGTTACCAGGAATCATCATGAGTGTGACGTTTCTGTACCTAATATTTTCAGCTTCTCTTAAGCAGTAATCAAGGATGAACAAAAGAGATGATCTGGCCCAGCAACTTACTCACTTTTGAAGAACAGAAACTGCACTTCCACCCTTCACCACCACCCACCACCAAATAGCAGAGCCGAGGAAGAAATAACCATAACCGGCTTCAGTACTCAGAGACATACAAACACAGAATCCTACTACTGCATATGTGCCACATGCTTGCTACATGGACATCCACTCCACATGAACACAGGATGTCAGGGAAAGGTTCTGGGTCTTCACGTAACAGCTGAAATTTATGGAAGGCAGTAGATCACTCTCTCACTGACTTTTGTAAATAGGTCCAGAAACAATGTCAATCTCGAAGACACAAGATGCTACCTCCACTACTTTTTGTGCTATTGTTAGGAACAGTAGTTTTCTGTCCACTATGAGGATTGGATTGGTGCATCCCTCCAGATCATTGGACAGATGTAAATGTAAATGTGCAGATATTTATATAGCGCAAATCACCAACCGGTCTCTAAGCGCTTGCTTAGGGAACCCGTCCTGGTATTCCCCTGTGAGATAACCCAGCAGGGCATCCTCAAGGTGAAAGCCAGGCATCCCGCCGCGAGGGGCCATTGTGGAGATTAAGCAAGCTATTGCCCAGAGTCGCAGAGTGTGAACCCATGAATCGAGTATGCACTGGAGCGAGAATTATCGAGTCCATGGACAATTTATGGACTCAAGGCCGAGCCGGGAATTGAACCCTGGTCCCGGGCTGACCTCTGCTTCCAAGTCTGCCTACTCTAACCAGTGAGCCACACTTCTCCACAGATCCTGGACTTCGCGTTATTAGGAATAGACATAGGCCCCTGTGCGCACTGTAGAGGAAATAGTGACCTCACCTTCCAATGCCTTGCAATTGTGTGAGATTACAGAAACAGTTTTGTAGTTGAGAAGCTCAGTTTGGTCATGCATTGGTTTCCTTACAATAGTTTTACTGCTGGGGTTTAAAGATACATTTTAAATATTTCATTGGTGTCTTTTGGCATTGTAAGTTCATGAGGCATTGTGTGATATTTAGCTCTTTGCACATTTCTGCAGGCAAATTAAATATGTGTTTTCTCTCTCTGGTCCTTGTCCTTTTTAGAATTTAAAGTTGAAGCCCAACGTGTTGGACAGACCGCAATACATGGAGATTAGATTGGCTTGTTGTCCTTTTCTGTTCATAAGTATCCACAACTGTGATTGAATGTCTCTTACATGTACCTTATTTATAATGTTCACTTTTATGAATGTCATTCATTTAAGTATGCAAGCGAGAATTCCCTGGTTACTTCAAGACGTCTGTTTTTCGTTGCATTGTGTTAATTTAAAAGAGATAGAAGCTACTTTTGCATTAAGGCCTGTCACTTTGCGGTAGTCTCCTGCATTTAAAACGTTCAATTAAATATGTCTGCAGTGCAATAAAAAACACATTGAAAAGAAATAATCTACTTCAACCACAGGAGACTTTGTCGTGTTCTGCTCATTAACTATAGCCAGTCGAGGGAATTCACTTCATGCATTTAATAAGTGCTAAAACTGCAAGCATTTAATTCATCTTGCTCCATATATTTTTACAAGAAAATGTGTGTTACAGCCGTAACGGTTTAGCAGACAAAGTCCTGCACAGTGCATGTGCAGCATTCTTATGAATGTGAAGGCAGGATTGGAGGAAGGGAGGAATGCTGGGAGATTAATAGAGGGTACCTGCTAAGGTATTTAGCAATGTTGTCTGATTTGATGCGTTGTGTTTATTTTGATCTAGAATTGAAACACTACAAAAAATACATGTTCTGAAGGAATAATTCACAGACATTATCAATTTTCACATAACATTTACTCCTGGAATAAAAAGTCAATGAAATGTAACAACATTTACACAAGGTGATAAAGAAGTATTTGAAAAGTGAAAACATTTCCAGAATTATGCATTTGTCAGAATTGAGTAGTGCCTCAGTTGGCTGCTCTTTATGTTTTGATTCAATGGCAAAGCCTTAACCTCTTCAATGCCCATGACGAGCTGGTCTCGTCATAGGCCGCGGTTGCGCTGTGCCCATGACGAGACCAGCTCGTCATTAACCCCGCCCGCTAATGAAACGGCCGGCACAGGGCGGGGAAAGGGGCGGGCACTGAAGGGGTTAAATTGTATTTTAAAGAAATCAGAGACTATATGTTGGGATGGAAAACAAAGTACCTTTTGGCTTTGGAGGTGAGAGAAATATTCCACCCACATAGGGAAGCGTGTAACAAAGAGTCCCTATGCTTGCATTTCCACTGATTAGGAAGCATCTGGCAGAGCAGGATGTTCCCCCATGGGTAGGGGGAACAACAGAACTCTGAAGCCACTTAAACACACACAAGGGCTGCCAATCTTTTTTCTTTTTTAAGTAGTGCAAACTAGACTCTAAGGTTTTGAAGCGCTTTTCATGAGCACCAGTTGCTTTCATTTTTTGTAGGCACAGGGAGATTAAGGTACAGATTTAGATGTTGGTGGATCAGGTCACGCCGTCTCTTTTTCGACGGTCTTCCCGCCTGCCGACTTGATGGTTCACCCACCCGATTTAGTTGTTGGCAGTTGATGGGCGAAAGACAGCCACATTATTGCTGCCACCACCAGGAATCTTTGTCTGCATCGACGGTGCTATAGGCAGAAGCGGCTGGCAGTAGAGCTCCAGCCAAGATTCCCGCTAAGTTGATTGCGATGTGCCTTTCCATCGAGGCAACTGTGGAGGGAATCCCTCCTGCTTTGAATTGATGGAATCGAAGTAAATGAGGTAAACACTTGAATTTTGTCCTGCTTTCTCCTTCAGTTTCTGTCTTGTACCCCATCGTCCAGGTCCCTCCTTTGCTGCTCCGACTCCACCACGACGTCAGATCACTCCATTCTGGCTGAGATCCAAGGTAAGCTACTTGTACAATTGTCTTACTATGTATTGTGTGTTAACAATTGCCGTAGCCTTGTGTATTTCTGTATTGCTCTTACATGGAATGTTTTTCTTAGATGTAATGCAGTGGTGTTAATTTTCCTACTTATTGAAGAAAATTGAACCCACCTGTATTGACACTTAAAAAATATAGTTGTTGTTGTGTTTGGGGATGCTGTGCTAGTGGTGCCTGTAAGTGGGCATTCAATAGCGTGTGTATGTTGTGTGAGTGGCATGAAATATGGAACACAAAAGGACATAGCACATTGCCTACATATTTTTTACAAGCAAACATGACACATGTATTGACACATTAATAAGTTGTACTTACCGGTCTCTGTTCCATCAGGAGCTCACTCCTTCAGCAAACCACCACTAGGACACCGCCAGCACAACTAGAACATCTAAATCTGCTCAGCCCAAACACACTGGCCTGATGGCAACCGAGTATTGTTAGCCAGCAGAGAAGACAGCCACCGTGGCAGTCTACTGCCTATTAGCATATCAAGCAGATGAGACGTCTTCCCCCAGACTCAAGCAGCTACATCTATGCAAACGTGGAATTTCAAAGAATTATCAACAGAACCAACGATTATTACACCAATTCCTCCATTTTACACCATGCTTATTCCAAAGTTTCTTCAATCCTTTTTCAAAAGCAATGTAATTCCATCCTTTAAATGCTGCAGAAATGCCAATCCAGACCTTATTCTGTCACCCATTAGAATTAACATTGAATGCCGGGAACCATACATGTGTAAACCCAATGCATTTCTGGCTGTAAAGCACTTCGTCAGAGGTCTGAAATACAAAAAAACTCATCAATTACCAAAAGTCATCATGAGTGTGAGTCATCATATATATTTAGATGCCATAGGAGTTCTTCAACATGCAATTGTGTCCAAAACTACGGTGATGTTGTGAAGTACAATAAGCACACTGAATGCACTGTTGTTTTAATGGTTCTGAGTGTCTCCTCTGGTGAACACAATCAGAACCGCTATGAAACGTCAACATACCACGTCATTACGTTGACTGGTTAGACCCAATAAACATAAAAGTAATATGCGAAAAAGGAATTTACAAAATGTGAAAAATATAGCATGCCTACTGCAAACATCAAGTTCACAAATGAATCTTACATTTTCACTTTAAAAAAATGAACGTGAGTAAGTAATGAAGTTATATGATGGAAATGTCTACTGTTTTCTATGGATAAAATTTGATGTGTCCAGTGTTGCAGGGTGATTCCCAGGTGTCCATGAAATTTTACGCTTTTCCTTGTTTTTTTAAACCTTGCGGGTGCAAACCATTGAAAAGGACAGACAATTGTACTATTCGAACCGAGTGATGGGATGCACACCTAGGTGCCAATTCCGATCCGGTAAAAAAATTCCCCGTCCGACTCGTATCCGGATTTTTTTCCGTCCGAATCGTCAAAGTAGCGTACAAACTGCCAAGTACGATTCGAACGGAAAAAAGTCCATACGAATCGCATTGGGAAGATTTCCCCACACGTCCTCGGGTCGGGAAAAGTCACCGACACGTCCCCGGGCGAGAAACCCACCGTGCGGAAAAATAAAGTCCGACTGCGCAAGTACGATCCCTCCCGTCCTCCCCATTTCACAACCGTACGCAAAAAACACCGTCCGAACCGAACTCCCATAGCAACCATGGAGACATGTGCCCGCATACGCGCCGAACACCCCACCACCCCCCGCCCGCGTATGTACGCCCCGAACCCCCACCCGTGTATGTACGCACCAAACACCCACCCGTGTATGTACGCCCCCGAACCCCCCCCAGCCGTGTATGTACGCACCGAACCACCAGCCGTGTATGTACGCCCCCGAACCCCCCCCAGCCGTGTATGTACGCACCGAACCACCAGCCGTGTATGTACGCACCAAACCCCCCCCCCAGCCCTGTATGTACGCACCGAACCACCAGCCGTGTATGTACGCCCCCGAACCCCCCCCAGCCGTGTATGTACGGACCGAACCACCAGCCGTGTATGTACGCACCAAACACCCACCCGTGTATGTACGCCCCCGAACCCCCCCCAGCCGTGTATGTACGCACCGAACCACCAGCCGTGTATGTACGCACCAAACACCCACCCGTGTATGTACGCCCCCGAACCCCCCCCCAGCCGTGTATGTACGCACCGAACCACCAGCCGTGTATGTACGCCCCCGAACCCCCCCCCAGCCGTGTATGTACGCACCGAACCACCAGCCGTGTATGTACGCACCAAACCCCCACCCCAGCCGTGTATGTACGCACCGAACCACCAGCCGTGTATGTACGCACCAAACACCCACCCGTGTATGTACGCCCCCGAATCCCCCCCCCAGCCGTGTATGTACGCACCGAACCACCAGCCGTGTATGTACGCACCAAACACCCACCCGTGTATGTACGCCCCCGAACCCCCCCCAGCCGTGTATGTACGCACCGAACCACCAGCCGTGTATGTACGCCCCCGAACCCCCCCCAGCCGTGTATGTACGCACCGAACCACCAGCCGTGTATGTACGCACCAAACCCCCACCCCAGCCGTGTATGTACGCACCGAACCACCAGCCGTGTATGTACGCACCAAACACCCACCCATGTATGTACGCCCCCGAACCCCCCCCCCAGCCGTGTATGTACGCACCGAACCACCAGCCGTGTATGTACGCCCCCGAACCCCCCCCCAGCCGTGTATGTACGCACCGAACCACCAGCCGTGTATGTACGCACCAAACACCCACCCGTGTATGTACGCCCCCGAACCCCCCCCCAGCCGTGTATGTACGCACCGAACCACCAGCCGTGTATGTACGCCCCCGAACCCCCCCCAGCCGTGTATGTACGCACCGAACCACCAGCCGTGTATGTACGCACCAAACCCCCACCCCAGCCGTGTATGTACGCACCGAACCACCAGCCGTGTATGTACGCACCAAACACCCACCCGTGTATGTACGCCCCCGAACCCCCCCCCAGCCGTGTATGTACGCACCGAACCACCAGCCGTGTATGTACGCACCAAACACCCACCCGTGTATGTACGCCCCCGAACCCCCCCCCAGCCGTGTATGTACGCACCGAACCACCAGCCGTGTATGTACGCCCCCGAACCCCCCCCAGCCGTGTATGTACGCACCGAACCACCAGCCGTGTATGTACGCACCAAACCCCCACCCCAGCCGTGTATGTACGCACCTAACCACCACCCCACCAGGGAATGTACGGACCGCACCCCCACCAGTGCATGTACGGACCGTACTGACGCCAAAAAAACACGTACTGAACCCGGACAAACCATATTTACACAAGGAGAGTCAAGTAGAGTTTCCCCACACCACCAAACAGGCCCAACAACCCCACAAACATCACATACACTCACCTGCAACTGCCAAACTGCCAAACAGAGGCCCAAAACTCAATCACTCCTCATAACACACCCACACAAATTTCAAACACAGCCACACCCACAAATGGACCAATAAAAATGGACCACACACACAAACCATGAGCCTTTGCAACAGACCCACTGCTGCCAGAGCCCACAGACGACCCACACCACCATACTTGAACCTCACACTTGCATACCTTCACACAACCACCTACACAAACACCCCCTCATCACATTCACACACACACCTCCACTACCACACCCACACACCCACAGCCATCCACACCCACACCCCCACACCCACACCCCACGCCATGTCCACCACCAAGAATCCAAAGTTCACAAAGGAGGAGCTGGAGATCCTTGTCGACGAAATCCTCAGAGTCGAGCCACAGCTCTTTGGGACATTGGTCAGACAGACCAGCATATCCGAAAAAACCGCCATGTGGCAGAGGATCGTCGATTCTGTGAATGCTGTTGGGACAACCAGAAGGACCAGGCACGAGTGCCAATCCAGGTGGTACGATCTGCGGAGGACGGTCAAGAGGAAGATGACTGACAATCACAACCAGGGGAACATCACTGGAGGAGGGCCGCCCCCCAGACCGGTACAATACCATCCCTGGGAGGAGAAGGTGATGTCCACGCTGGCGGTGGAGGGACTACACGGACTGCCAGGACTCCCAGACCCTGGTGAGTACACAAACAACTCACCTCACATGGGGGGGATGCCATACACAATCAATCATGCATGCCACCCCCCCCAAGCCACCACCGGACACAACAACACTCCACAAACACACACATGCCACTGGCGCCTCCATGCCCCATGCATCAATCAGGGCCATGCCAAGTCACAGGCCACACAAAACACCAACACAACACAGGATGTGGTCGATGCTGGGAGTGGGGGCAGCAAAACTAACATTGAGCAACTCACAAGCACACAACAATGCCCTCAGCCCATATGGCCCAGGGCACAGCCATACAAACTGTGTGTACCCACACAGTACTGTCTTGCCTGCAAATGATGGCTGCCATGCAGGATGCCATGGGTCTGAAGGCACAATTTGCACATAACAGCAGACAATGAAGATGCATCGCTCTGATAGAGTCTCAGCACACACCGCCACAGCAGCAGCCTACACTCAGACACACTGCCCAATGGGTGCCCGGAGAACAGGGACTAACTCACATGAACAAGCCAATGGCCATTCAAAGACCGGCTAACTGTGTGTGCCCAGGAAGCTGGCCTGAGGTGACAGAGAGTGACAAAGAGAGGGAGGGAGAGGGGGAATGAGAGGGAAGGAGACAGAGGGGGGACACAGGGAGACAGACAGAGGGAGGGAGTAGGGTGACAGAGGGAGACCGACAGAGGGAGGGAGGAGGGTGACAGAGGGAGGGAGGAAGGGAGACACAGGGAGACTAAATCACCCTTGGGTGGTGTGGCCATGTCCACTCGTCAGCCGGTGGACTGTGTGCATGCAGACCAGGTCTGGCAGTGCCTCAACCCCCCCTTCCGTAGATGAAGACCGGTCCATGTGTCAATCTGTGCACGAGTCCATCCGTGCTGCAGGCACAGACCTAACCACACACCCAGTATACCCACCCACCGTGTCGGTAAGAACCCTGTCACAAATGCTTCAGTCCCCTACCTGCAACATCAAATTGCCTTGCCAAAACACCATTTGGCCACGTACAGTGCAACACGTAAGGCGCCTCTGCATGGCTCGCTACGCCCGCACACCACACTGCTGACTGTGTACCCAAATAGATGCATCAACTAAGATTGTGTCTCACACATGCGTAAAGCCCTGACAGCTGTGGCCAAGGGACATAGCCATGCACAAGTGCACTGTGAGAGGAATGCAGGACAGATCCAACTACCCAGAGGAAGAGTGCCAAATCAGAAATGCATGCAACATGGATGCCACATGTGACACTGTTAACATTGTCTCTCTCACACACAGGTCAACGTCGACGAACACCCCCCAACACTGGGGGGGAAGTCACACAGGACCAGGCTCCGCGGGATGATGACCCCACCGCCAGCGATGACTCTCACCACTCCGTGGATGACCCAGACCAACCTGGCCCCTCTGGTGTCCAACCACCTGCAGCACCTGCGTCAGGTACAACTGTGCCAACCACCACCCCCATTCCTGCCACATCCCAGGAGACGTCCAGGAGCCCTGCCCGCACACGACCACCCAGCCAGTCTGCCCAGGAGGGACACGGTCCTCCGGGCACCCAGGAGGAGGCAGGCGGCAACGCAGATGCCATCCCTCAGGGGTCCCGGAGACCCGATGCACCCACAACGGCAGCCCAGGTGCACGTGGGCAGGGGTGGCGGGAGTGGAGGACGGCGGAGGCGCGAACCTGACCAGGCAGCTCAGGACCCGGTAGTGTCCCAGGTCAGCAACATCCTGGATACATACCGGCGTGACACCAGGGGCATGGACCAGATTGCGTCCACCCTCAATGACATCAAGGGGACCCTCCAGGAGATGAAGACCCTGCAGTCCCAGCAACATGCCTGTCAACTGCAACACCAAGGAAGGATGGAGGATAGACAGGCTGAGCTCGTGGCGGTGCAAACCCAAATGACCGGTGTACTCCGTCGGATTGCCGACAACATGGGCAACCCTCCCTGTGGCACCAGGCGAAGGCCATTACCAGACACAGGGAGGGATCAGGAGGAGGAGGATTCATCCGACGGAGCGTCACAGACATCGTCACGGACTGCTTCCGAGGGTCCCCGCAGGAAGGTGGGTCGTCCACGAAAAAGACTGTGAGAGTCAGCAGAACATCACCATCTCCCAGGTCACCTGGCCTGGCACCTGGCCCTCTGGCCCAATAGCAGCACATGACATTCTCTGCCACATGGACTTGCTGGTCACTGTCTGACCTATGTTGACGAAGACTGTGGCATGGACTCTGACATTTTGCTACGACAAGGATACCAACTCCCCCAGTGAACTTTGGATTCTACACTCCCGCTGTGCACCTCTTGTCATCCCCACAAACCCGTACCCCACCACAAATAAATTAATCACACTTACAAGATGATGCCGTGATTCTACATTATTACAATACATGTGTGTGTCGTACAGTCAAAGCATGCCTGATCTCAGAATTAACTCCAACCATCCAAACCGTGGGGTCGCAGTCTTGCCCAGGACACACATGGGTCCCAATGTCTCATCTGATACAGACATGGAGTACCAAACTCACCTGTGCTGGGCCCAACCAGCTGAGTGGTTCCCGCACAACTGTGGCTACAGACACATTCAGGGGAGCAACAGTCATGCGCAGAGGTCAGGGATCATGTGGAGTGACCTGGCTTGCCGCTCCCAGGTATGTCTAGACATGTGTCCCTACAATGTGCAGCATGCTTGCGTCAGGCGGATGTTGAGAATGGTGGCTAGGCCAAGGTTGGATGCATGGAGATGCCAGAATGCAGTTTAGGATCACTGTGCCACATGGTTGTGTTGGGGTTGTGGGCTGCATCATGAGTGTGGGCGTGGATCTAGAAGGTCATCCTGCAGCTGGCTGTGAAACATTCCCCCCATCCCGTTAGGACGTTGATGTGGCCTGGTTGCCCGACGCAGTAGCAGAGCTGTGCAGATGCACTCCGGATATGGACAAGTACCATGGGAGTCGTGAGGCACATGTCCGTAGACTGCAGGGTAGGATTCTACACAGATGTTGTAGTTTCCCTGGGGGATGGTCTCTCTTGCCTTGAGGTGGATGGAACTGTGCATCTTGTGCATAATACAGTTCCCACTCCCTGACAAACCCCTAGCATCTTGTCACTCTACACATAGACACATATGCACCACCTATGAAAACTATGCCAGACCTGCGGCACGCACAGTGGCAACAGGGCACCATTGACAGGGAAGAGGCACCTTGGAGACAGAGGGACAAATTTATTAGTCATGTGTGTTGGAATGACAATGATACTCTGTCAACACATACACAGGTCATGTGGATGTACATGTGGGAGCAACACTGGCACCCCCCATTGCAACACAGATGCTGGCATCCCATTGACCTGGCACACAAGTGACGGATAACAGCTAAACACCCCCTGCTGCCACGGAGAGGCCGCTATACACCATTGAGGCCCTGATGGGGCAATCACACACCATGTCAACCCGGTGCAACCTGTATGTTTCCGAGGCCAGTGTTACACACAATGATGGCCTCATCACAATCCCCAATCCCCTGCCACATGACAGTCACCAAGTCTGAGCATGGCTCCAGGTGAAGCCTGCCCCATGTCATGTTCCCCATGTAGGATCACCATGTATGCAAATGGAACACACATGAACCGGAGAAGTGCACACAGACTACAAACAATTCACACACCCAAAACGACGTGAGGCATCCCTTACCCTGAGGAGATTTCAACACTTGCCCGTGCATGTGACGCTGAATCAGCACATGTCGCTGTGTTCATGAGGAGTAGCAGGAGCACAACAATGCCACCAGCAGACAGCATGCACATGGACCTGTGGAAGAGAGACACACAAGGATTCAGCACAAAGGAGCACATCCGCAAGCATGTACTTAACACGTATCATGTTGTTAACATGACAGGTGACAATGATGACCCTCAGACAACATCCTTCCATTGCGCCATCACTTGAGTGACACTTCAATACACACCACTGACTCACTTGGCAGACATGCAGATGGACACACACATTGCAACACATGCCACACACGGCCCAATGCGTGCACACTCAGACACTGGAACTCACCACTAAGCAAAGAAGTTGCGTATGAGCCGACTCCGCATGTCCTCCACAGCCTCCTCCTCCTCCACATCACTTGCCCCGTCACCAAGCCCTTCATCCTCCACGGGTGGATGGTCCTGGTCATCTTGATCCAGTATGAGTGGAACAGCTTCCTCCACTGCCATGTTGTGCAGCATGCAGCAGACGATGATGATCTTGCACACCTTCACCGGGGCATATGGGAGTGCTCCGCCGGTCTTGTGGAGGCACCGGAATCGGCTCTTCAGAAGTCCAAACGTCCTCTCAATGACTCTCCTGGTCCGCCCATGTGCGTTGTTGTAGAGGTGCTCGGCAGCCGTGCTGGGGTTGCGGACAGGCGTCATCAGCCATGGCATGTTGGGATAGCCAGCGTCCCCTACAAGGAAACATCATGGACAGAAGTGTGTCAGCACAGGCAGTGAGATTGGAAGATGACGCCAAACACTGAACTGCCAGAGTCTACCCACCAACAATACATGCTCGCTCGTTCCGCAGCTGCAGCATCATTTCTGGCACCCTGCTACGCCTCATGATGAAGGCATCGTGTGCTGATCCTGGAAAGCGAACACAGACATGTGAAATCACCATGTTGGACAGACACACCACAAGGGCATTAATGGAGTGATAATGTTTGCGATTCCTATACACCACCTCCTGTGCCTGTGGTGGTACCAACGCAACATGTGTCCCATCTATGGACCCAATGACATGGGGCATCCCTCCCAGGGCATAGAACTCACGCTTGACATCTGTCAACTGCTCACGATTTGGGAATTTAATGTACTCATCCAGGTGAACCAACATGGCCTCTAAGAAATCATGCAGAACACGGCTGAACATCGTCTGGGACATGCCCCCGACATCAGCAATGGTATGTTGGAACGTACCCGTGGCAAGGAAATGTAGGGCTGCCATCACCTTCAACTTGGGTGTCAGTGCACTTGGATACCTGTGGCGCGGGAGGAGTTGTGCTTCCAGCCGGCCAGTCAACTCATCAATCAACCGTTGGCTGAATCTGTAGCGGCGTATACAGTCCCGTTCATGCAGGGCAGCAATGTCTGGCATACGTCGAGGGAGAGGCGGAGCCCTGCAGTGAAATGGAAGGAACACCTAAGAGTGAGCACTGTACAACAACATCGTCAATGCACTGAGCACATGTTACACAGCCAATACACATATGCCACGTTGTGAGTCAGGTCTGTGCCACAGTTCCTGGACACGAACGCCAGTCAGGTTACACTCCTACCAAGGGACAGCCACTAACGGAGGGGGGCAAGATCACGATGACATGGCATGAGACTAGCTGTGGGCCAGTGTAAGTGAACATGCACACGCATCACAGGATTCACAGACATCCACACATGTGCAGAGGTAGTATGCGTATGGTACAGACAGGTAGTTGGATGCGATATGCACTGGTCACATGTCATAGGAATAGGACAGGCCACACACATTGCCTTTGAGGAGTACATGTCGAGACAGAACATACATAGGGAGCATGTGGATATGTACTTGTGTTGATACTCCGTGTAGTTGGATACATACACACCTCATGGCAAATCACATATGTGGGCTGGTGTGCGGAACAGTGTGCCATGCCCATCGACACACAGACACATGTTGGCAGCAGCAACTGCTGACACATTGAATCACACACCTACAGCAAAATCATGGAAAGACATGCCACACACATGACATGGTTGCAGCATGCAACGCAGCCATACACGTGTCATATGTAATATTCCGTGTACCTGGCATCAGGGGACAGGTGCGGGTGTCCGTGACTGGGACATGCAAGTGACTCATGGCTCCACTAGTGTGTACGACATGCACACATGTCAAAGGAGTGCAGGGGATGTGTGGTACAATGCGCACCATCACACACGACATGTGTACACAGCTCATCGTACATGTGCTTTGCCCACACCTCAGGGGTAAAGTGCCACATCACATCCTGACACACCTGTGTCACACACAGGTGGTATTGCACAGACAATGCATTGGTGTCCACCCTTGGCAATACCTGTCCGCTCCATTCCTGTCTGTGTGCCGCCTGTCACCACTGACAGTTGTTATACGCACCGTACATACGCTCGGAGCGCGTGTATAGGGTCCCTGGGCCAATATTGCCGCTGGCGTATGCGTACGCCACAGTAGTACGGACTGTACACGCGCTTGTGCGGTCCGGATCACAATATGGGCGCTGGCGTATGCGTACGCCACAGTAGTACGGACTGTACACGCGCTTGTACGGTCCGGATCACAATATGGGCGCTGGCGTATGCGTACGCCACAGTAGTACGGACTGTACACGCGCTTGTACGGTCCGGATCACAATATGGGCGCTGGCGTATGCGTACGCCACAGTAGTACGGACTGTACACGCGCTTGTACGGTCCGGATCACAATATGGGCGCTGGCGTATGCGTACGCCACAGTAGTACGGACTGTACACGCGCTTGTACGGTCCGGATCACAATATGGGCGCTGGCGTATGCGTACGCCACAGTAGTACGGACTGTACACGCGCTTGTACGGTCCGTACTACTGTGGCGTACGCATACGCCAGCGCCCATATTGTGATCCGGACCGTACAAGCGCGTGTACAGTCCGTACTACTGTGGCGTACGCATACGCCAGCGCCCATATTGTGATCCGGACCGTACAAGCGCGTGTACAGTCCGTACTACTGTGGCGTACGCATACGCCAGCGCCCATATTGTGATCCGGACCGTACAAGCGCATGTACGGTCGGTATCACTGCTTGTGGGGTGCCCTAGGGCGTGGAACGCACCGTACCTGTGTGTAAATGTATGAAAACACATAGGGGACACATGAGGGACAAGTATAAGGGCCTAAATGCCTGATGGTTGCCATGGAGACTGAGTTAAATTTTTGAATTTGAGCACCAGGTGCACAGCAGAAGTCAGTTTGAAAGAATCTACATTGTTGCAATGTGGATGTTGACTTGACATCATTATCAAAACTGAAACCATGCAAAGCCACACACTGGGGTAGGTTTGAAGGGATTGGATGAAACGTAGGATGCTAATGTGACTGACCAATCAATCTGTACTCCTATACATGAACAGGCCAGCCAGGCATATATAAGGCAGCCAGGTCCCATGAGAGAGCACTTGCCTGCACATCCATTCATCCATGACCACTGCTGCTGATAGTGATTCCTCTGGCACCATGTCCAGGACTGTGGAGAGGTCACAGCCATTCACCCAGGAGGAGAACCTTGCCCTGATAGATGTGATCCTCCCACAGTTCCAGAGCCTGTATGGTCGACCAGGGGTTCAGGTGAGTGCAGACTCCACTAGCTTAGACTGTGCCCCTTTTGTGTGACAGTGACTTCTGGCATTGTGTCCATGTGTGACAGACATGCACTGTTGTTTGGAGTGGGTCCCAGGGTGTGGAAGGCCTCATGTCACCCATGCAGAGCATGCTGTGTTTCCTGTGTGCACTCCTCACTTGCATAGTGCCTACTGTGACAATGAATGCAAGGTGCATGCCACATTCTGCCTGCATACTCCTCCTGGGGATGTTGTTTCCACAGTCCTGATGTGATCCTGTGTTCCCCCCAGTGTGACAGGTGTCAGTACCCATGGATGTGTGTTTGTTCAGTGTACCTGTGCTGTGAGTGTCCAAAGGCCGTGTTCGTCCCCTGCACATTGGTGTGTGTGTTAGTCCCCTGTCATGTGGGTGAGTGCATATGGGGAGTGTTGCACACAAGCAGCATGAGGGATGGATATGGCCTGGCCATCGGATGTGAGCAGGGAGCAGTGCTGTGTGCATGCCGTGCTGAGCCAGCCCCACACCTGTGACACCCCCGTCTACTGGCACATGGGCAGAGTGAGGTGTGTACCCGCAGTTGGCAATGCCATGTGATTGTCCTGTACCTGTGTGTGTCTGTGTACTCTGCTGAGGTAGCATCAGTGTGCTGGGGCAGGTGACTGCTGTGAGGTGCTGTACATAATCCTGGTGTAGCCTGTGAGGCACAGTGTGATCCCTGGTCAGTGAGTGTGTGGTACCCCTCATGCCACCCGTGTGCTTCCACTGGCACGTAGTGCATTTGGCCTTCCACAGTGGATAATGTCCCTATGACAAAGGTGCAATTAGTTGCATGCATACCATGGCCTGTTCATAATGAGGATTGTTCTATATGTGTGTCTCTGTGTCTTTGCTCATGTGGATTAATGTATTCTCTCTTTTGCATCCTCACAGGTAGGCGCCATTGCCAAGGGGGAGATCTGGAGGGAAGCCGTCAGTGCCGTGAGGGGTACAGAGGGTCGGAGGCGGAGCCTGTCTCAGGTGAGGAAACGCTGGCAGGACATCCGGTGCTGGACGAGGAGGATTGCACGGCTCCTGCTGGGGGACTCACCTGAGAGCCGTAAGAACCGTGGCCGCCGTCGTCTGACCCACATCCAGAAGCGTGTGCTGGCGGTGGTCTTCCCCGATATGGACAGGCGCCTACAGGAGAGGCAGCAGCAGGAAGGGGGTAGGTACATGTGTGTCAGTTGTGTGTCCCCAGCCAATGTAAGTGTGCAGTTGCATGGATACACTGCCAGGGTTTGATTGTGCAGTGCGTCAACTTCTCCACAAAGTAGCACAGTGCTGTTCTCACTCCCTCCCTTCCCCTCCTTGAAATGTGTTCCCTGGTCTGTCGCCACTCTTGCACAAGGTTATTTATGCAGGCAGTTCATGCAGGTGCCCTATGCTATCAGCATCATGTGTGGGGGTGATGTGCCACAGGTATGGGGACCTTGCGTGTGCCATGGCCAATTTCAGTCATTGTGGTGTCCATGTCACTTGGCACTGATTGTGAATCACGACATAGGGGTGTGTCTCCAAAATGTACAGCCTTCCAGCATGCATGTCCAATTGTGTGCCCTCTGACATGATGTGCCTGAGTGGGAGGCCTGCTAAGTGCAGGGACGGTTGCTTAATTTGCAGTCATGTCCATCCTGGACCATGGAGGAGTGTGGGCACTACTGTGCCCTGGGGCACCTCTTCCTAGGTATCATGTGCGTCATCCAACAATATGGCCATTCACTGTGTCTTTGCCATGGGTTGCGTAGGGTGGCATTGTACCCTGGGCTCAACTGTTAGGACCTACAGGTTGCTACATGTGTCCACTGTACAGGGGGACCCATTTTGCTTGTGCATACTCACAGTGGGCATTACCTGTGTGTGTTGTTGAGACAATCTGATGATGTTTGCCTGTCAATGATGTGTGGACATGGCCACCAGGGGCTGTGTGTTTACAGTCATGAATTAGTGGAGGCCATGTGTTTCCATCCCAGAGTAAGAGGTGTACATACTTTCTCCGTCTCAATGAGATTGTCTCAGGTGTGGGTGGTTTGTGCGTACAAGGCCTACATGTCAGAAGCTTCATCCTGCTTGCTGGGTTTAGCCTGTGTGTGATGTTTGACTGGACATACGCTCAAGGTGCAGTGACCCTGTCATGTGTGGCCTGGTTTCATGTATTGCCTTTGCAGCATGCGGCAAGAGTAAATGGATATGATTCATGCTCATCCCTTTTTGACGACGCAGTGTGGTGCAGGTGCTGTGCACATTTGTCCCCAGAGGCTGACTCCTCTCTAAAATTTCAGGTGCAGTGATTTGCTGTTGTGTCATGATCTCCATTGTGTCTCAGTGGCATGGTGGGTAGAAAAACTGTGTGTTCCATGGCCTACATGTGTACATTGTTTTGTAGGTGTTACTCCTGTTGCTTTTCAGGCTATGCAATGTGACCTATGTATATTTGACTCATGTGACATAAGTGTACAGGTGTCTGATTTTCTCCTGTCTCTTCACCTTGCCCACAGCATCGCCGGGGGACACGGAAGGAGACACTAGCACGGACCGGGAGGAGAGATTGAGCACCAGTACCAGCAGTGCTGTCCTGTCTGGCACATGGAGTGGCACGGAGGCCGAAGGGAGTGAGGCGGAGGACCTGTTGACTGCCAACACAGACTATGACGCAGACGGGTCCGAGGCTGAGCTCCCAGAGGTGGCGGAGTCTGCCCCCCCAGCTGATGGCAGCCCTCCACATCCCCCCGCCACCTCAGGTTCCATCACCGGCCTCCCACATGCTCGTGGCCCTTCCCTCCGTGCTCGGTCCCCACATGTCTCCTTCCTGCCAGGCACCGCACCCCCTGCCCCTGTCACCACTGCTGCGGTGAGTGCGGAGTCTGTGGACATCCTGAGGCAGTTGCAGGTTGGTCAGACTGCGATGCTAAATGTCCTCCATGCCCACACCCAGGTGCTGACCCAGATGGAGGCATACATGGAGGGCATGTCGGCTGCGCAGTCTGACCAACGGCAGTTGCTGAGGTCCATAGACTCCACACTGACTGCAGCACTGGATCTCCTGCAGCGCTGCGTAACACCCCCTACCCCTGCCCCATCCACAATTCCCACTCCCGTGCCTGTCCCACGCACATCCAGACGTCAGCGTGCACGCACCCCAACAGACACAGGCACCACACCACCAGGGAAGTCGAAGCGCACACCTCCTGTCACGCACACACAGGGTGAGGAAGGCACACCCACTGGGTCGGGGGGGAAACGTAGAACACGCAGCCACAGTGGGAGTCCGCATTCCACACAACCCACTCCCTCCAAATCCACTCCCCTTAGCTCTCCTGGCCAACAGTCAGTGACAGCATCATCCACTGCGAGTGTGCCCCCCAGCCCCAGGATGACACCACCCCGCAAGCGGTGGAGGCGGGACCCGGCCAGGGGAGTTGAGTCCCCCACCCTGTCCACACCCTCCCCCAGTGGCGCTGCGACCCATCCCTTTGCCCCCCCCCCCTCCTTGGGGCCTGTGGTTGGATTGGGTACGGGGGAGTCGCTGGGGGAACTTGCCGACGTGTGCAGCGCCATTCTGTCCTCCACCTTTGGCGCTGGCACCCCCCCTGTGGCAGATTCATCCCTCCCTGCACCCACAACACCTACCCTTTCCCCTCCTGTCCCTGCGGTGCCTGTTTCCACCCTCCCCCCTGATGCCCCCTCTTCTGTGGATGAAATGGACTTGTGAACTGTGCAGGCAAGCTAGGGGACACACGTCCCGATGTGTACCCCCCCCCCGGACATTGCTGCTGGGCTGGCCCATGGCCCTTGTACATAGTGGACATTTTCTCTGATATATTTTCCTGCTGAATAAAGCCTTTTCTTTTTGTTTTGCACACTGATGCTTTCCTGGACTTGCTGTTGGTGCTGGTGCTCCCTGCGTTGGGGTGGTGATAATGTGTTAGGGGTCTGTGAAATGTTGGAGTGTGCTGCTCATGGGGTGTACCCTGCCATCTGCGTGCCATCACAAAGGTCTCTGCAAATGGTATTTGGTCATGTTTGCTCTCACTGTATGGTGACATTGTCCCAAGGTGTGTTCCGTCCTCTGTGGCCCAGGCCATTTTTCCTGCAGGGTGTCTCCCAAATGCTGTGCTGTGCTGTGTCTACATTTCCTGGATGTGTGAGGGTTGCCTTTCAATATAGCCATGCTGGCTCAGCGATGGCTCCGCCTGCATCTGGGGTATCACCCTTGTAGGTCACTGAACTTGTTGATGGGGTATATTGTCCGATGTCTGGGCACTGCTGGGAGTGATAGGTACACACCCCTCCTGTGTCTGGGCACTGCTGGGAGTGATAGGCACACACCCCTCCTGTGTCTGGGCACTGCTGGGAGGACCCTGCACCCACCCCTCCTGTGTCTGGGCACTGCTGGGGGTGTTTTGCACACCCCATTCTTATAGCAGGTTCGGTGCGTACATGCACGGGTGGGGGTTTGGTGCGTACATACACGGGTGGGGGTTCGGTCCGTACATACACGGGTGGGGGTTCGGGGCGTACATACTCTGCTGGGGTGGGGGTTCGGTGCGTACATACACGGGTGGTGGTTCGGTGCGTACATACACGGCTGGGGTGGGGGTTTGGTGCGTACATACACGGCTGGTGGTTCGGTGCGTACATACACGGCTGGGGTGGGGGTTTGGTGCGTACATACACGGCTGGTGGTTCGGTGCGTACATACACGGCTGGGGGGGGGTTCGGGGGCGTACATACACGGGTGGGGGTTTGGTGCGTACATACACGGCTGGGGTGGGGGTTCGGTCCGTACATACACGGGTGGGGGTTCGGGGCGTACATACTCTGCTGGGGTGGGGGTTCGGTCCGTACATACACGGGTGGGGGTTCGGGGCGTACATACTCTGCTGGGGTGGGTGTTAGGTGCGTACATACACGGGTGGGGGTTTGGTGCGTACATACACGGCTGGTGGTTCGGTGCGTACATACACGGCTGGGGGGGGTTAGGGGGCGTACATACACGGGTGGTGGTTTGGTGCGTACATACACGGCTGGGGTGGGGGTTCGGTCCGTACATACACGGGTGGGGGTTCGGGGCGTACATACTCTGCTGGGGTGGGGGTTCGGGGGCGTACATACACGGGTGGTGGTTCGGTGCGTACATACACGGGTGGTGGTTCGGTGCGTACATACACGGCTGGGGTGGGTGTTAGGTGCGTACATACACGGGTGGGGGTTTGGTGCGTACATACACGGCTGGTGGTTCGGTGCGTACATACACGGCTGGGGGGGGGTTCGGTGCGTACATACACGGGTGGTGGTTCGGTGCGTACATACACGGCTGGGGTGGGGGTTTGGTGCGTACATACACGGCTGGTGTGGTGGTTTGGTGCGTACATACACGGGTGGGCGTTTGGTGCGTACATACACGGGTGGTGGTTTGGTGCGTACATACACGGCTGGGGTGGTGGTTTGGTGCGTACATACACGGGTGGTGGTTTGGTGCGTACATACACGGCTGGGGTGGGGGTTCGGTCCGTACATACACGGGTGGGGGTTCGGGGCGTACATACTCTGCTGGGGTGGGGGTTCGGTCCGTACATACACGGGTGGTGGTTCGGTGCGTACATACACGGCTGGGGTGGGTGTTAGGTGCGTACATACACGGGTGGGGGTTTGGTGCGTACATACACGGCTGGGGGGGGTTCGGGGGCGTACATACACGGGTGGTGGTTCGGTGCGTACATACACGGGTGGTGGTTCGGTGCGTACATACACGGCTGGGGTGGGGGTTTGGTGCGTACATACACGGCTGGTGGTTCGGTGCGTACATACACGGCTGGGGTGGGGGTTTGGTGCGTACATACACGGCTGGTGGTTCGGTGCGTACATACACGGCTGGGGGGGGGTTCGGGGGCGTACATACACGGGTGGTGGTTTGGTGCGTACATACACGGCTGGGGTGGGGGTTCGGTCCGTACATACACGGGTGGGGGTTCGGGGCGTACATACTCTGCTGGGGTGGGGGTTCGGTCCGTACATACACGGGTGGGGGTTCGGGGCGTACATACTCTGCTGGGGTGGGTGTTAGGTGCGTACATACACGGGTGGGGGTTTGGTGCGTACATACACGGCTGGTGGTTCGGTGCGTACATACACGGCTGGGGGGGGTTAGGGGGCGTACATACACGGGTGGTGGTTTGGTGCGTACATACACGGCTGGGGTGGGGGTTCGGTCCGTACATACACGGGTGGGGGTTCGGGGCGTACATACTCTGCTGGGGTGGGGGTTCGGGGGCGTACATACACGGGTGGTGGTTCGGTGCGTACATACACGGGTGGTGGTTCGGTGCGTACATACACGGCTGGGGTGGGGGTTTGGTGCGTACATACACGGCTGGTGTGGTGGTTTGGTGCGTACATACACGGGTGGGGGTTTGGTGCGTACATACACGGCTGGGGGTTCGGGGCGTACATACCAGGGTGGGGTGGGGGTTCGGGGCGTACATGCACGGGTGGCGCTTGGGTGCGTACATACACGGGTGGGGGTTCGGGGCGTACATACCAGGGTGGGGTGGGGGTTCGGGGCGTACATACACGGGTGGCGCTTGGGTGCGTACATACACGGGTGGCGGTTCGGGGCGTACATACACGGGTGGGGGTTCGGGGCGTACATACACGAGTGGGGGTTCGGGGCGTACATGCACGGGTGGGGGTACGGGCCGTACTTCCACGGGTGGGGGTACGGTCCGTACATACCCCTGCCCACGCTCTGCGTGCCTGGGTACGGGCCGTACCCATGCCTTTGGTGTGTGGGTACGGTGCGTCCCACCATTGTTGCGGGCCGTGGGGTCCGCACCGTACACAGGCCTTGGGGGCGTGGCTACGGGTCGTACCACGCGTACCCCTACATGACCCCAGCAATGCTGGTACGAGCTGTACCAAGGCCTTTCTGACGTGGGTACGGGCCGTACCGCTATTGTTGGAGTGACGTAGGGGGACGCGTGGTACGTTCCGTACCCACGCTCTTGCGGCCTGGGTAGGGTACGTACCGGTTCGCGTGACCATCCACTTCCGTTGTGGCGGACGCTTGCGTTGCTGGCCTTGCCCCCACCCCCTGGAAGTGACCAGGCCCTGATGGTCAGGTATGTCCAGGCCATGTGTGATTTGGTACCATGTGTTGGTGTTGTGTGTCCTGCCCCTGCCCCCCCCTTTGCCCCTGGTTGTTGTGCTGACCTTCTGCGGCGTCTGCGTCGGTTCCTGTACGCCAGGTGGACTGCTAGGAGGGCAGGGATGGCACGTAGGTTCGGGTCCATGTCTGTTCGTCGCGTCCAGCTGCTCCTTGCGTGTGTCGTCCTGATTTCCCGGCAGTTTTTGGCAGCCGGTAAATATTTTCCGTGCGGGATGACGTCGGTTCGAATCGTACTTCCTGGTTCGTGAAACGTAGGCTGGATGCGTACCGACGTCACGTCGGCTCCTTTCAGGATCGGAATTGTGTTTAGTTTCTGTTCGGTCGGTGTTTTGTTCGAATCGTACGGAAATGGTGTTTCCGTATGAATCGTACTTGCATTTTCGGATGGATTTCGCACCGGGTACGAGTCGGACGGAGAAAAGGCTCCGTCCGACGGTTCGTACCCGGTTTTTACCGGATCGGAATTGGCACCCTATTGTGCTTCTGTTTCTTGTTTTGCTCAATGGGCAAATTTAAGTGTGCTGGCTCGACCCGTGCTCTGTCCTAATTGCACAGACTCAGATTAAGCATGGGGAGATGTAACAAGGAGAAATATCTCTATTTTTCCTTGTACGTGTGATACATTCTACAGCAAACACAGAAAAAGGAATATGTACCCAGATTTGTTTTTGTGCAGCGAGACATTCCTGCACAAAAACAATCCTGCATGCAACGCAGGCGCCATTGACAATGGTACAGGGGTGTCTGCTGTGCTGTCAAAAGGGTGCCAGCTCAAGGGACAGGGCAGGAATGCGCCATATTGCCTTAAATACAGCTCGTTCCTACCATTTCCCTGTCACACACTGCACTGCCTGACTTTCCCGTAAATGAACCCTTAAGTGCATTCATTTTCTGTTCCACAATTTGCTCTGCTTTTATGTTTGACGCAATAGATTCATGTAGTGGGTGTTCTGATTTCCCCAGGCATGGAAGGGGAGAAGGGAGGCGAAAGCTGAAGAAAAAGTCGTAAACTTTATGTACAAACACATAATTAAAACTCTGCACGACTTTTCAATTCCTGCAAAGGCTGTGCAGTTAAGAAACAGATTATGGGGATTCACTTAATGCAGGATTACATATCATTGACTATTACAGGCGTGTCTCAAAATATGCTTGACAGAGCGCTCGCACTTATACAGTAAATATACATTTTTTATTAAATTTCCCGCACGCATATTAATCAGTGTTGCTTGGTTTAAAACCTTTGTACCAGTGCAACAGTGAAATCATGCCTCAATAAATTCCATAATACGTTCTATAAAGAAGAATTGACAGAGTCATTCCATACTCCTGTTGAAAATAAATATAAGACATCTGAAATGAGTAATGATGCCTGATGTCTGTCAGAAATATCCAAAATAATGATCCACAGACAGAAATGGAAGATGTTGGAGTGTATATCTCCTCTGATTCCTAGAAGCAGCAACCTACTGTGGTTGTAGGGCATTTGCGAGATTGCTGTCCTAAACGAAGACTGAGGTATTTGAAATGTAAGTGTCTGAAGCAATAGATTTAAACTTGTGTTTTCCAATGTAGTGCATGCGTTATAGAGAGCACCGATTGGGAATATAATGAAAGAAGTAACCCAATGCTTACTAACTGTTTTCGATCTGTGCTGTCTGCAATCACGCAGTGAATGGGAGAAATTCCCAGTTGATTGTAAGCCCCTAAATCACATAGAAATGGTTCATGCATGAGGGCAGATAGTCACGATTCAACTACTGCTATTGTGCCAGTTAAATCAAAAAGAACAATTGATGGACAGAATGCTGAACAATGTCATACATTCACCCCAGTACAGAGATCTGGGCCTAAATCCATTTTTTTTGCTCCCCATGCCATTTCAGTTTAGACCCAGCCATATGTAAATCAGTCTTGACCCTGTTCCCCATGGGAACAGTCCAGCCTGAACTGCCAGGCCATGTCCTCCCTGGAGCTTTTGGGGTTTCACCCCTCATCAGCGAGGCTAGCTTGACTCCAGTGGCATGGAGAGTACGGGACCCACAACTGGGCATACCCGTCCCAGTTAATGGCAGGCACTTGTCTGACACTTTCATCAATGGTTTTTCATCCTTCCCTGGAATCACAACTCTGTCATGGCCACTAAAAACGTATTAAGAACGAGAAGAAAAGTCAGAAGGCAAGGGATCTTCCCTGTCCAACTATGTATTAACTTTGATGAAGGCGGTTACGTTAGGATCTATACAAATATATTCCCCATTTCCGTGTTAGAAATCACGACTGGCTAACCTTGTAACAGAATTGCTATTATGTACTTGTATACGAATAAATAAAACACTTTGAAATAAAAAAAAAAAAAAAAAAAAAATCACACAATTCCTCAAGTGCAGATTGATCATTTCTTGTGGGACAGTGGGTCATACAAAATCCTATTTTCTTCAGAAGCCAAAACTCTATGATGTGGTAAATAGAAAGTTTCAACATGGAAAGAGGCAGCTGTCCCCAATATTGCTTCTTTGGTAGGTGTGAAGAATTACATATGAAGCAGACAAACTCTACTAGATTCCATGGAGTTCGACCAAGAGGAGGAAAATATGCACGTCGTGCTGCTTGCGCTACAATATAGCACCATTAGCATGAGCAGCGCAAATGGCACCTTGCTTATAGGGTTGATTTTGCTAACACTGCAGTAGAAAATCTACTTGAGCAGCAGCAGATCTATTCGAGAAGCAACCTTCTCACCACTCGCAACTCCCCTTGTTCGAGAATCGCAGGAGGGGATACCAAATCTTGTTCATGCTTGTCAGCTCACATTTCTGGAGCCTTGCTGGAACAAATTCTGCCATGCGGTGTTTGGAGGAAATGTGGCTGGAAATCCACTTTTCAAGAGCAGCGTTGAGTCCTATTTCCACCAATTCTGCCGTCGAAATGAAACAGTCTACCACCCCTACTATGAAGGTCCTCTAGCATAGCTGAAGTTTGTTGGCAATGAACCACCTAAAAAGGGAGATGATCATCTTCCAGGCATACCATTCCCACCATTCACAGCCAGCTGGAGTGCAGAGCCACTGAAATGGATGCATAAGTAGCACCTCTCGAGCTCTTCTCCTTTGTATCTGCAGTCAGCATATTCACATCAAATAGAATACCTACTGTAACTGTTGATGCACTTTTCTAATGGTGTTATAGAATTTTGATTCTGAGTTCCATGCTTATGGTTAATGGATACTTTTCTGTTTGAAGAGCAATTAATTGACTTAGAATACAAAACAGCCTATGCACAAAGTCCTACACTGACAATCGTGTTTCATTTAGACGAGATGAGCAAATGCATAATTGTTCCATACAAGCTCTGAAGAGAAGCAATGTATTACGGTGAAGTGGGATGGGATAATTCTGTCTATTATACCCTTTGAAATGGTGCACTATGAATAGAAGCAAATAATTTTGAAATGCTGTACTATTAATCAAATAAAATAATTTTGAAAAACATGCAATCAATTGTGATGGTATGCTAGCTTAAAAGAGAGTGCTTGAATGTATTTAGCAAACATAGGGAATTAAAAGGAGGTATTTTAAATCAAAAGAGCGTTCGTGTTAGATTAACTGCTCAGTGGTGCAAAGTGAAACAGTTCTCTACGCTAACCCAATGCTCAGAGCTGCATCAAAATGATAGTCACTTAGGACATGCATAATGTATTCTGTCTCCAATATGTAATTTAATATTTCTTGGGCCTTCCCACATATTTCAATACTTTAAGTGCCTATATTAATTGTGATGTTAAGATGCATGATCTAGAGAAGCCTGATCTTGAAAAAGTGTTTATTTCAAATGGGGAGAGCTGGTCCTTTTAAAAAGTGAACAAATTCCATAATTATGTTGGTACATTTGCATTCCCTGCTACTCCCATCAGGAAAAGCTCTTAAATTACTGGATTTGTGAGAAGAAATACAGCAGACAGAAGAAGTTGATGTGGTCCAATGTGCTGCCCATAAGGCTAGAAAAGATACGGACATGCTTGCAAACAAAATGTAGATCAAGAGGCCAGATATTGTGATCTTGAGAATGACAGTGTGGCCCAAGAAACAGAAGTGAATCAAATGACACTTCTATTGAAAATGGAGAACATGTATATTGTTTTTGTTGAATCCAAAATAGAGTTATTTGAGTGAATTGAAAGACGTTCAGCAGGAAGCACCAGATGATGAGAAAAGAAAATGGGTAATGTTGTGTCCTAATGTAACGCATGTGGTGCTATGTAAAGCACTCTAATACCCGATTCGGGTCAAGTTCGCGCTATATAAAACTCCGTAAAAAAAAGAAAAAAAGAAATTTGGGTTTCAAGAAAAATGATCACAACATTTACATCATTCCTGAGTAGAAATATGTCCAGCCTGATAAATGCCAAAGTTCATAGCGAGGTATTTAAATAATAAATCACATGCAGGGAAAGATTCATTGACGCACACCTTTATTAAATCCTGGGCAAACTCCAAATTCAAAAGTGTTGCAATAGATTTGCTCCATAGGTTTTTAATCTGTCAGAGAAATAATCAAGACAAATTGACCTTCATATGTAATATATAATTTAACATTTCTTGCCAATTCACACAAGTTGTCTATGATTTAGGTGCCTATATTATTTGTGATGTAAAGATGCATGTTCTATAGAGGCACTGATCATATCTGTCAAAGTTACTGTCACGGGTCGTCATATCCAAATGTAAAGTACATTTTATTTGATTTTTGCCTGAACGTGGAAAGGTGTTTATTTCAAATGGGGAGAGCTCGTCTTTTTGAAAAGTGAACAAAATCCAAAATTATTTTGGTATTTGTACATAGATACTGTGAGAAAGTGGGTTATACGCTGAGCAAGACGTGATGCCTGCGCAAGTAATAGGTCCACAATTACCCCTTACAGGGAACCAAGTACCTCATTATAGTGCTTCAATCACGCTCAGTGACAAAGCAGAGCAGCCCAAGTCCTATTCAGGGAAAGTGGTGTGGGCTAGTAACCACCATTTGCTGGCAAGTAATAATAACACTCAATAAATTATTGTCCAATCAGTGTGGTTTCTTTGAAAAAGGAAAAGGACATTTATTACACGCACACTACAAAATAATTTGCATTGATTCACAAATATATACAGCAGGCAGATTGAAAATACCTTGGAGACACTCTGAAATCACATTTGACCCTTAAATGGTCATGACTCCCCCAATAAAACACCTACCCACCTATACCAAATAGAACATCCCATTAAAGGGTGTCATTTTAAATAAAGCAAGCCTATTGGTTTGTCAAGGGGTTACCACAACAACAGATCTGGCAAATGTATTGGCTTTGTCAAGGTGTCATCATAACAAAATATAAAGCCAGCCTATTGGCTTTGTCTAACAGTCACACCCTTAAAAAGATGAATAAACAAATGTTAAAACGATCATCATTTCACTGTAGTCAAAAACCCTGAGGAGGTGCAATCATTAATGTGAATTAATGTGAATAAAGCATTTCAACTTTCATCAAAAATCACTGGCAGTATTATATTATAAATAAAACATTTTGAAATGAATATAACATCTGTCTGCGTGTTTTTTATGCATCTTCTGGCCAAATTATTATTATCTAATATTATTTTTAAATTTTATATAGTGAATCCAGGGGTTTCAGAATGCTTTAGAAGATGTGATCATAGGTTTATTTGAGGATACATGTGGGTCAAACTCAGACAAAGTAAGTATATACAAAACAGCAACAAAATAGTGAGAACAATCAAGGAAAGTACCTGACAAAACTTAATGACATTAGTGCCAAAGTAGGGACTGACTTGGTGAGGAGATCATAACGAAAAAGCCTGTGGAGGGGGACTACTACTTTAGGGAAAGTGGATCAACTTGTAAGAGTGTTGAAGTAGTTGTTAAGCAGTCTAGATTTGAGTACCCATTTAATACAAGAAAAGGAGGGGTTGCTCTGTAGACATTTGGAGAGTGATTTACATATCCTAGGAACATTTCCTGAGAAGGCGCAAGCCTAGGTGAATTTCTTTTCAGATTAGGAGTTGTGAGAAGAAGTGAGTTGGAACTTACTTCTTAGTGCCACTACCTGCTCTTTAAAGTTTGTTTTCAAGGAATTTGTTTTTTTTGTATCAAGGACTTTGTGGGTGATGCAGACTATCTTGAAGATGCATCTTCCTTCAATGGGAAGGCAATTGAGGCTCTTAAGGGCTGGTGAGATGTGATCAAAACCACTTTATTCCTGTGAGCAGTCTGGCAGCTGCATTGACAGTGGCTATCATAGGGGCAAGGTATCTTTTTGGAGTTCCAATGAAGATTGCACTACTGTCTTCAGATCTTTGGGGGATAAAAGGTTTCCTTGTTGGAGGTGTTGTAGTGTGAAAAGGGATCCTTTGGCTGAGTTGTTGATGTGCTCCTTTATTTGCATGTTTATGTCTAGGGTGATACCGAGGACTCTACTGAGTAAAAAAGTGAAAGAGGGCAATCTAGTGCTTTAAAATTCTTGAGCCATTCTTGCATTGTCAGGGTTTGTTTTTAGGGGAGAAAAGTAGCAGCTCAGCCTTACTGGGGTTCAATTGTAGGTGGTTGGTATTTAACCAGTCTCCTATCTTGTTTAGTGTGGATTTCAGATGGACAATGTCTCTGGGTGTGAAGAACCTAGGCCTTTATCGGCCTGGCGGCGCAGGGTACGCCTTAATCTCCTGAGTTCACCTGCTTTGTTGAACAGAGACACGGGACACTCCGTTTGGCATAGGAGATCAGGTTTATTAGCTGCAGCTAGTACAGTTGTCCCAGAAGTACACACGGTATGTTCTTAGGAGACTGCCACTTTACTCCGTGGCGCACAATCTTTTATAACACGCATATTTACAAAGAACACCCCCAATGCATACAGGGTTGACCAATGAGAAGAATGTGAAAATAAGATGTTAAGTAACTCAAATAAGCCTCCCTTCCAAAAGTGTTTGCCACCCTTCCCCACAAATTAATCAGTGGTAGTGTTTATAAGTCGACTTGCAGGTGACAGGACACATTTGTATGCCCCGCAAGACAGTTGTCAAAGGAGAGAATACGAGTAGAGAATAGCGAAGGCCAGAGGATAAGATAAAGTCAGGAAAGAATGGTGCGAACTAACCAATAGTAGAAACAGGGATCAGTCAAACCAGACGAGGATTAGTGGAGTCGGCCAGACCCTGACTACAGCTGTAAACAGAGGCAGGAGGTTATTCGACACGTTGCAGTAGGGTGAGGGAAAGCAACACCTCGTTCACTGTGCTGCCTGAGTGAGGGCAACACAAAATGGTAAGGAGACACAAAATGGTGGCTAAATACAAAAACTGAATTACGTCAGACCCTCCTTTTGCCATTACTCAGGCAAGACACACAGACTCATTTTAATCTGACGTCAATGGCCATGAGGTCATCATGCTGTTGCTGCAACATCATTTTAATGCTCTCCGTCTTCCGTGGCACCGGCCTTGGGACACACATAGTTGCACAAAGACCACAGATGGCGGGGCCACACTGCATACAGAGACAACAGGAAAAAATGATGGCCAAAACCACTCCAAGGAATGTTAGTACCCTCCATCCCCATTTAGACAGTAATCCCCAAAACCATTCCAATAAAGACCAATCTCCTTCGTCCTGATGAATCGACTCGGAGATCACATGTAATTTGGAGATGGCTTGGTATACCGTAGGGGCGTCGTCAGGTGTATAGATGCAACAGCTAGATCTGATCAATTTACAAACTCCACCACGATCTGCAAGAATAACATCCAGAGCAATCCGGTTCTGCAATGTCATGAGACGATCTGCTTGAAGTTCAGCTGTGAGATTACTCAAGGCTCCCACAGTGACATCTATAGTAGTCTCAACAACACAAACCAATTGTCTCATGTTTCTACTGTTGACCATTGGGCCCCAAAAAGGAAGAAATGCTTTAAGGAAATCACCTCCCTCTTGTCCTGCTGTGTCTTTAGAATCAATAATTCCTCTGCCATATCTGTTTCTGTGATGTCCCGAAGGAGCAGTGTAGGTAGGAGGGAGAAGAAAGGCTATATAGCATGTTCCTGAAAAATCTGTCGGGAGCCACGTGTAGGCTCTATCGTGGCAGACAAAATACGTGCCCTGGGATGGCACTAACGGTGGTGAATTCTGAGATGTGTGAGTGTATGTATGGGAACAAACACTCTTTCCTTGTCCAGTGTCAGTAGTCTGGCCATTCATTTGTAAACAAAAGTTACCTTGCTGAGGCACAGTCCAAATTGGTGGAGATTTTCCTTGTTTAACCCTATCTGTAAGGCTAGTAGCGTAACAAGTCACGTTCCAACCATCGTATGCCCGTTTCTCATCAACAGGGGCCTTACTATTCTCCAATATCTTAGCCTTAGCCACTATTCCTTTTATCAGAGAACTATGACTAAAATCTGGTCCACTCCCATATGAGCCAACTGGACGTCTAAATCGGTTCTGATATGCAATTGAAAACATCACAAAATAGGCCCAAGCGGAACCTTCATAAGAAAATGGAAGGGCTAAATATGGCATCCCCTTGTCTGTGGTATGAGGCATAAGTCCACACACCCAACAGTCGGTTGTGTTGACTACCAATTGGTGTTGATGTAACAATTGGACAAATGAATTGTTAAAATATTCTGTTCTCCTGATTAGTTCATGATGGGGAAGCGTATGTAATTGGTGTGGGGAGATACTAGATTGAAGAGGCAAGGAAATAGAAGTAGGGACAGATTTGTGCTGCATAGCATAAACAATCCAACCTATACAAGCCAATAAGATACTAGAAAACATAAGAACACACAATGTTATGCCACATTGACTGTACATTAATTTACAATATTTCTTTCTCATCTCTTCCTTATTGTTCTTTCTCAATTTGACATCCATCCTCTAAAATTGTTGCTCACAGCAATCTTCCTTACTCACTTGGTTGTGATTATTATCCGTCCTATGACACTGCAAGTCCTGGGGGCCTAGCCACTATACAGGTCACGAACCAAGACTCCTACTGTGACCCTGCAACCTGGACAGATGATATATGTCACGAGAGAGATGAGAATCTCAGGTGTCCTTGACCAATCTAGGCCTTAAATATATCGAGTTCTGTTCAGTACAGTTGGATCCTGAAATAGTGTCTGTGGATCAGTAGTGTTCAATCGGAGATGTGGCGGTACTGCTTTCAGTAAAATGTTGTCATCTTCTTTCTCTGACCGAGTTCCATCTAGGTGTGCACTACTGAAAGGTACAAACCGGGGAACCCTTTCGCCTTCAAAATCACCTAAACCCTTACGGACCCACTGGTCAAAAGGCAAGGGCAAGGGCACCTTTTTGCAGTGTACGCCATGGATCCAGTTCTTTTTCCCTTCTACTTTCACTGCTGTATGGGTCACGAGAAGGACCTGTCGAGGTGTACTCCAACGAGGTTCCAAATTCCTTGTCCTCTGAAAATTTTTCACACAGACCCAGTCTCCCGGTTGGATAGAATGACCTGTGGAGGCCTCTGGTAGAGCGTTTTGAACCTAGTGGTGGAGAACACGTAATTTAGTGGTGAGGTCATGTAAGTAGTCAATCAGCATTGGATTCTGTATGTCAGAATACTTTTTAGCACGAGGGACTCCCCAAACATTAGCCGGGCGCCCAAAAACAACCTCATATGGGCTGAGTCCCAAACGAGAATGCACTGCTGTTCTAGTGGATAGGAGAGCCAAGGGTAAAGCATCGGGCCAGGCAAGTCCTGTGCTCGCCTGTACCTTTGCAAGCTTAAGTTTGAGAGTGCCATTATAGCACTCTACCAAACCCGCTGATTGGGGATGGTTCGCCGCATGGAATTTCTTGACGATATCAAGACCAGCACACACCTTTTTCATAATTTGGCCCACAAATTCACTTCCATTGTCACTCCAGACAATGCGCGGCAAACCAAACCTTTGGTGGCCAGAGGAGTTGGGTAAAGCTCCTGCTCCTAAAGAGGAGGTTAAAAATCTGGGCATCAAGCTCGATAAGAAACTCACTGTTCAGACCCACGTTAATACAATTGTTGGTTCCTGCTACCACATTTTGAGTTTACTTAGAAGAATTTTTCCATTGCTCCCTATTTCCACCAGGAAGACTCTAATTCAGGCACTGATTATGAGCAGGATTGATTACTGTAATGCTCTTCTCCTTTCTGCCAAGCAGTCTCTCTGGGTATATTACAGGTAATCCAAAATACGGCTGCCCGTTTGGTAACTGGTTCACCTGCTAGGACTCCCTCATTGCCTTTGCTATTTAAACTGCCCTGATTGCCAGTTAAAAAAAGAGTGGAATTTAAAATCGGCTGTATGATTTTTAAGGCTCTGAACGAGCTCAGTCCCTTCTATCTTGTCAGGAAACTGAAGGCGTACACTCCTAGATGCTCACTTAGATCAGGGTCTAAAAGACTTCTTTCTATTCCGAGAATCAACAAGGCCCGCACAGGTGGTAAAGCCTTCTTGTATCTGGCTCCAATGTTCTGGAATAGTCTTCCCCAACATCTTCGTGCTGAAATGTCCCTTCTCCAGTTCAGAAAGCTGATGAAAACGCATCTTTTTTAGTGCAGAGATAGTCTTCTATTGCAAGCGCAGAGATACCCCTTGGGGTGATTCAGCGCTATATAAAATCATAAAATAAATAAATAAATAAGCCTAGGCAAGAACTCTTTCAGAAGAACTTTGGCAGTGGACAAAGCAGTGTTGTCTTTCAGGGGGTAGGCCTCTATCCATCTGGAGAAGGCACACACCACCACCAAAACATATTTGAGATTGTTACATCGCTCCATGTGAATATAATCAATTTGTAACACCTCAAAAGGATATGTTGGGGGAGCAAAATGACCTGCTGGAGTTGGGGTTCCCTTTCCTGGATTATGCATCAAGCAAACGATACAGTGCTTCACTAAATTATCTGCACATTTTGGAATCCCTTTGTTCAACCATACTGGAGCCAGAAGCTTACATATTCCTTTCGCACTGATGTGGGCTGGACCATGTGCCATAGCAACTACAGGCAGTACATAGGCATCTGGTAACAGCCAACGCGGATGTTCTGACAATTCTATCCAACATCCCATTGTGTCTAACATTCCTGTACTCTCTTTCCACTTACTCAACTCTTTCTCTGTAGCCTCTCCTTGAATCGATCTCACACTTTCTATTGTATCCTCACACATTCCTTTTTCCTGGACCCAATTTGCAGGGCCCGCAACATACATGCGGCTTATAGCATCCCTGGCTGTTTCTTTCGCTACCTCATCCGCAAAAGCATTCCCGCGACCAACATCATCCGTAATCCTCTTATGCGCACTACACTTTATGATTGCTATCTGGGTAGGCAAAGCAAGTGACTCAAGAAGATCAGTTACCAACTGACCATGCTGTATTTTGGTCCCGTGGGAGGTAAAGAATCCTCTTTCCTTCCACAGACGACCAAAACTCTGTGCTACGCCAAACGCATACTGGCTGTCGGTATATACATTCACTCTCTTCCCCTTAGATAACACACACGCTCTGGTCAAAGCTATCAGTTCAGCCGCCTGAGCTGAATTATGCCTGATGCGTGCTGTTTCCATGATTGTATGCAAGGTGGTAACAGCATAAGCTGAAGTCGTTTCACCATTAGGGAGTTTAAAACAAGAACCATCCAGCCATAGGATCCCATCCGGGTCCATTAGTGGTGTATCTTTCAAATCACTCCTACCTTTTGTCTCCTCCTCAGTACGGAGAAAACAATCATGTTGTTCCTGAATACCTTTCTCTTCTGGAAGAGGTAGCAATGTGGCTGGATTTAAAGTGTTACATCGTTTGATGTGTACATGACTAGTCAAAAGCGTCAGCTCATACCCAGACAAGCGAGCACTTGTAAGATGCTGCGTTTTCGTCCTATTTAGCAAGGTATCCACTGCATGTGGTACCATAACAATAAGAGTGTTATCTAGCACCACTCCTGCAGACTGACAAATAGAAATTGCTGCTGTAGCTTTAAGACAACTAGCCAATGCCTTGGCTACTGGGTCTAACGTAGCCAAAAAATAGGCACATGGCCGCTGCTTGTCTCCAAATCGTTGTATTAAGACTGACAACGCACAACCCTCTCTTTCATGGACATAGAGCGTGAAGGGCTTACTGTAATCCGGAGTACCCAACACAGGAGCAGAGCACAGAGCAGCACGTAAATCAGAAAAACTCTTCTGGCAATTGTCAGTCCAAGGAAGGGCTTGGGGTGTGTCTTTCAAAGTGAGTGCCAACAAAGGTTTAACCAACAAAGAAAAATTTGGAATCCACTGTCTACAATAAGAGGTAATGCCCAGAAAGGCACGCACTTCTCTTTGTGTGCATGGCACAGACATTTGTGCAATTGCTTGAATACGTTCTGGGGTCAATCGCCTTCCCTCCTTCGACAAGAGAGGACCTAAATAGGTAACCTCTTGGCGGGCATATTGTAATTTAGAAGGTGAAACCTTATGGTGAAGGTCAGACAAGTGATGCAATAGTGCAACAGTCACGTTCTTGCAAATATCCTCTGAATCAGCAGCAATCAATAAATCATCTACATACTGAATAAGGGTAGCACCTGATGGCAAAGGAAAAGCATCAAGCTGGCATTTTAAAGCTTGACTATAGATGGAGGGACTTTCACAATAGCCTTGGGGTGCGCGCTTTAACCGGAAACTTCGGCCTCCGAAAGAGAAGCCAAAAATATCCCTACTCTCTTCAGCAATGGGGATGCTGAAGAAAGCATTTTTCAGATCAATAACAGAAAACCAAGCTGCCGAAGCAGGTATCATAGTCAACAGGGCAGTGATATCTGGAACAACAGGAAACTGCGGTACAACAATTTTATTAACCTCCCGGATATCAATAACAAAACGATAAACAGGAGGCTGAGAAGGTTCAGTGCGTTTAAGAACTGGGAGAACAGGACTATTGCAAACATTTCCCCTCGTCTCCTCAACGACACCCTTCTGAACCAAATCATAAATATTAGCAAAAAGTGCTCTTTCACCATCATTGGGAATTTTGTATTGAGTGATACGTGGCAATTTAGCATTGGGCTTGAGGGTCATGACAGAGGGTGGGATCTCAAGACACCCAACATCATTTGGACCCATAGCCCAAAGTGTCGCAGGGAGAGAGAGCAATTAAGGTGGAAATTGATCTTTAGACAAATACATTGGAGAAGTCAGTTTCTGCCCCAAAGCAAGATGTACACCAGAAGGAGAACAATATATTGTTGCATGCAATCTTTTCAATAAACCAAACCCAACAGATTTTCGCCGCAACCAGTCGTTAAAAGAAGTGGAGCTTCCAAATTATAGGAACCAATTGAAATAGGCAAAGGTCAAAGGAACCGGGCTATGAACTGGGGCGCCAGAAAATCCTACGGATACGTTTGTTAAGCCAGACAAAGGTGCCCCAGGGAGTTTGGAGTGAATGATAGAACTTCTCATCGCACCAGTATCTAAAAGAAATGGCTCTGAAACACCCATTGTAGTGACATTAACATAAGGCCCCTTCTGATCTACTGGAATCGATACAACTCCCTCACTTTGTCGATGGCTGTCCTAGTTAGCATGAAGACCGTAATTCTCACCTCCAACATAGTAATCATCATTGTAATACTGTGTAGACTGAGTATTTTGCTGATCAAAGTAGTTCGTAGAATGTGGAGGTGGAGGGGAGCGCCGTGTCTGGGGCGACATACCTCGACCTCTACCCCTGGGCGCTAACTGGGAACCACCACGACCTCGTGGATTAGATAGTCCTCCATTACGCTGTAATAAAACCAGGCAGCCATTCTTAAAATTACCTTCCTCCCTACAATAGGCACATTGGTTAGGACCTAACAAAGGGCGCGGAATGTAGGGCTCAGGCTTTTGAAACACCCTCTGAAACTGGGGAGGCTGTTGAAACTGGCGCTGAGCAGAGCGAGGAGGATAAGCTTGTTGCAAAAGAACTTTCGTTTTTAGTTCTTTAGTCTTTTTCTCTTGCTTGTCTTTTTCCTCTTTGTCCCTGTTTTCGTAATATTGAGCAGTAGCCAATATCTGAGCAGGAGAAGAAACACCCCATGAACTTTCAAAGTCTTTTAATTTATGTGACAACTCGGGGAGCAAATTAAATACAAATTTATCTACAAATAATCGCTGTCCACCCTCCGTAGTCATATCCTGACCACTGTGATCAATAAATGTCTCCTCAAAACGAGTTAAGAAATCGGAGACACTCTCATCTTTCTTCTGTTTACACACAGCTAATTTATCCCAATTAACTCGTAAGGCGGGCATCATTGTTTTCATTAAAGTAAAAATTCTACCAGGGAGTTCTGTGATCAAAACATCAGGCTTAGCACCACCTACTTGTGCTCTATCTGAGGAAGTTATAGCATTCCATGTACACCCAATTCCTGGGCGTGATCCTCTCTACGAATCCGAGCCCATAACGCTTGTGGGACTACATTTCCCATCAACATGTCAATATCGGCTAAATTCATAATACAGGCATCAACGGTCTGGGACAGTTCTTTATAATAACCGGCAGGGTTTTTACGGGGATCCGGTAAAGATTGTTTAAGAGCCAAAACATCAGATCTCTTCCAGGGGACATGTACCCATACACGCTGGAAGTGAGCGGGAATAGCTGGATTATTACCTGCTTGTGCAACCTCTTCCCTCCATATCGGAGGAACCTCTCTCATCGGGTAATGTTTCAATGTCTGCCGAACAGCAGGATCAGAATCAAGAAAAGTTTGTGAAGAACGACCTAAAAGTAACAAGTGTCCTTAGGGCGTCCTCGACCTTAGGGCCCACAATGAGTCCTTTATCGAAATGAACCTGAACATCCAACAGACCCTGGGGAAGTAAGCCCAAATCCATATCCTCCCATCCTTTAGCAAGAGTGTCACACATAATATTAAATACATATCTCTGCGTGGGCGCATCCCACTGATGAAAGGTGGTCATGATATCTTTCACACTATACTGGGGACCCTTCTCGATCCATTTACGAGCGAGAGAGTCCAACACCATTTGTTCGTCGGAACCGAGAAGTTGACTACGAGACTGTCTTCGAGGGAAAGCCAGAGACATATTCAGAGTCCCAAAGAAAGGGGACAAAAAGCCAGAGACAGTATCTGTTATTCGTTTGCGCACCGTAGGAGGATTGGACATAAGGACAGGGGACAAGGTATTAAGCGATACAGGAGAGGAACTGGTAGTTATAAGGGGAGCCGAAGGCAAAGAAGATTGATGTCCAGGAGATGGAGACAAAGGAATTGGTGACACAGGAGGTGGGAGTGGCAATACCCGAAGGGGCAAATGTGGAAGAACCGGAACAGGTGGGGGAACGACAGGCAACTGAACAGGTTGTAACAACGGGGGTGCATTAGCACCTTGTACAAAGGGTGGAGGCAATCTTAATAGGTGGGACATCAAAGGGTCTTCCTCCAGATCCTTACTTTTATCAGAAGGGGAATTTGGCAACACCGGATAGCATCTATCTATTGCCATACAATGCTGTCTCTCTGAAATTTCCATTGCATTATCAATCTCATTATCTTTAAACTGCTGTGCAGCCTGTGTCATCGTCATATTTTGTGCTTTCTTATCTCGTTTTGCCTGCTTAATTTCTTTCTGTTTGGCTTCCTTACGCCAGAGGCGGAAAGAGTCAAACATTGCCGGCCGGGTTTTCCTTTTGAACAATATCGCTTCCAAATTGTCTAATATGTCAGGCTCAAAACTACCATTAAGTGGCCACTGTAGAACGCCATCGTTCTTTGTGTATCGGATCCATGCCTTATTAAAGGCAATGGGGCCGACACCATGTTTTGAATAAAGCTCATAGGTGGGAGTTCCAACCAAAGGAATCGGACAAGAGTCCTCCAGCCGGGAATCCCTATTACAACCAAGGGAACAGAATTTCCTAAACTTACTCAGACCAGGCATCGCTATTTCACTGGACTGTTCACAAACATCAAGGGGTTAAATCAAACAATGCAGCACAAACGTACTCACCCCTCGGCTTCGGCTTTTGCAATAGCCGAATCAAAGACCCAAATAAAAACAAAATAGTGGGAGCTACCCACCAATACTTAACTAAGTGTCTTCTTACGCCAACAGAGGCCCGTCTAATGTCTCGCGATGCCAAACATCATCAAAGGGACCAAAGCAGGGCAGCAGTCAGGGCCGCAGTCGTCAGCAGCTGTCAGAAGGAGAAACCACGCTGCAAAAGACCTTCGGACCACTTCGACATACAGGGGTCGCTTGACGTGGTTCGTGATTTCTCCAGAATTTTCCTGCGGGGCTCCTCACGATCCTCGGGCAGAATTGCTACCTCTGAAGCCGGCCCACGTTCGGGCGCCAAATTGAAGAACCTAGGCCTTATGGGCCTGGCGGCGCAGGGTACGCCTTAATCTCCTGAGTTCACCTGCTTTGGTGAACAGAGACACGGGACACTCCGTTAGGCGTAGGAGATCAGGTTTATTCGCTGCAGCTAGTACAGTTGTCCCAGAAGTACACACGGTATGTTCTTAGGAGACTGCCACTTTACTCCGTGGCGCACAATCTTTTATAACACGCATATTTACAAAGAACACCCCCAATGCATACAGGGTTGGCCTTTGAGAAGAATGTGAAAATAAGATGTTAAGTAACTCAAATAAGCCTCCCTTCCAACTGTGTTGCCACCCTTCCCCACAAGTTAATCAGTGGTAGTGTTTATAAGTCGACTTGCAGGTGACAGGACACATTTGTATGCCCCGCAAGACAGTTGTAAAAGGAGAGAATACGAGTAGAGAATAGCGAAGGCCAGAGGATAAGATAAAGTCAGGAAAGAATGGTGCGAACTAACCAACAGTAGAATCAGGGATCAGTCAAACCAGACGAGGATTAGTGGAGTTGGCCAGACCCTGACTCCAGCTGTAAACAGAGGCAGGAGGTTATTCGACACGTTGCAGTAGGGTGAGGGAAAACAACACCTCGTTCACTGTGCTGCCTGAGTGAGGGCAACACAAAATGGTAAGGAGCCACAAAATGGTGGCTAAATACGAAAACTGAATTACCTCAGGTGACATTATTAATTTTATGCAGTAGAGGTGTGTGTCATCAGCATAAAATAGCTATTTGACCCTTGCTTGTTTTGGAATAATTGTGAGGGGTTCCATGAAGAGGTTCAATAGGGCCGGAGAAAGTGAGAAAGTTGTAGGTAGGATGTGTAGGATGTGTACCATTTTAAGTCTGTAACATTATTACCAGAACAATTCTTGGATGGTTTACCATATCAAATTCCTCTGATAGTACGAGTAGGAATAGGAGGTATGAGTCACCTTCATCTAAGGATTAATGAATGTCATCCGATATATTAAACATAGCAGTTTCAGTGCTGCAGCCTTTTCTGAAGCCCGATTGGAATGTCTCATGAATGTTTAATTCATCTATGTGCTTGTTGAGTTGTAGCAGGACATATTTCTCGATTTCTTTTAGGTAGGAAGCGAAGGTTGGTGATCGGTCTGAGCCTATTAAAGTAGTTGGGGACAGTCCTAGTTTTTTAAGAATAGGTATGGCTTGGCCTAGTTGGAAAGAGTCTGGGATTCGGACAGATGAGTGAGAAGCATTGATGATTTCCAAAATGGAAAGATGATGCAGTTGAGGTTCTGTACAAGGGTGGAGGGGAGAGGATCGGTAGTGTGGTATGTGGGCTTCCAGTTCACAATTATTTTGAAGTCTCCTCCTCCTGTCATCAGTTTAGTTGAGGAGATCAATGTTGGCATTGGTATTTCTTGAGGCACCCCAGTCACTAGATTTGCATATCAATGGAGTACTCTAGCTGGAGTGATAGTCTAGAGTCTTGGATAAGTGCTGTTTGATTTTTGCAACTGTTGGCTATTGCTTCACAGAGTTAATTGGTGGCAATTGTTTCATGGAAGTAAGGGAGGTTTGTTATTTTGTTATATTGAAGAGCCTCATTAGTCTGTATTCACACTGTCAGTTGATTCAAAAAGAAAGTGGCTTTTTGTCATGATTCACAGAAAACTTGGCTATAACCCCCCCCCATAGTGTCAGTGTAGTGAGGACTGAATTGCAATGGAGGTCTCTGGTCAGGCGAAGAGCTTTAAAGATAGCCGCATACACCACTGAGCAGGTTAGCAGTCTAGTCGTTCAGCCAGAGGGCGCTCGAGAGCAGAGATTGGTGTGAAGCGCGAGCGCGAGCGCGACTGCCGTGACTACGCACTTCACCAAAGAATTTCAGGGAGTTAGTGTCTCACTAGAGATTCTCCTCAGTTCTCCTGTTAGAATAGTTTTGTTGGGCTTGCGCGTCAGAAGTGCAGGGAAGCGTCTGCCCGTCGGGCTTTCATCTGTAATTACCGAGTAACACTTGTTAGAGGAATTATTCAATTTAAAGTTTTGCCAAGTTCAGTCAGTATTAAAGAATTTTCGAACTTTTCAGGTTACTTCCCTCCTCCCCTTCTTCCTCTACTTCTTACCTGCTGTTCCTGTGAGAACTTCTGTCTCCTCAACGTCGGATGTGGACACGCAAGTACCTCAAAAAAGAAAAGAAAATTATATGAACCGAAGTGTTGTTAGAGTCTGATTTTCTTGTTTATCTTAATACACATACCATTATTGAACTGTCATTATTATTTTCAAGAGACTACCTGGAGCATTCAGCATCCAATATTGTATATGGTTCTATGCACTGTGCAGGGTCCTGTCCTGAGGTTAATATTCATCTGTCCTACAGGGTATACACAGGTTACAAAATTATTCAAAAATGCCAATAAGATATTTGAAGAGAAGCTATGCCCGTCCTCTCGAAGCATATGTGTAGTGGTTTAATAGTTAGAAGGACATGAATTGCTAGTCAGACAGGGCAGAGTATTAAATGTTAATGGTTGCTTTTTCTTTCAGGGTGTTATAACATTTCTTTCCTCCTTCTCCCTTTGTCATGCAGCAATGGGACCTTAACTTGGTTTTCCATTTTGAATGTGCATTCCATTCGATATGCTTCACAGTGGTTTTCACCGCTCCTCGTCTTCAGAAAAGAAAATACTTCTGAGAGAACATTGTGCTTTCTAAGAAGAGGGACGAGGCAGACTCTTCTGTTATTTTTTATTTTATCACCCTCCCCATTCCCCCTCTGGGAATTCTCAACCTCCTGTTAATATCAGTGGGGGTTGATGAGACACCCAGGAGGGGCCTTGGGACCCAGCTTCGTTGTGCTCCCGTGAATTCTTGGGTACTACAGATCGCTCTGACACTTTTCCCTAAAGATGTATTTTTTGTAGGAGAGAATATCTGACCTGAGGAGTGCCAGGTATGCCAGAGAGGGTACTGTCTCTGTAACCTTTTGGTCAGTCTAAAATCTCTCCTTTCATTTTTAAGGTCTAAGTTGAACCAGGCTCTGGATTGGATTTTTCTAGATCTCTTTAGTTTGAGAGGGGCCATTTGGTCAAGAACATCAGTCAGGACTGAGCTATAGTGGGCGGTGAGATCAAGGTGAGGTTGAGTGAGTAGATGGGTGCTGATACTGGATTCCAGCTTAGTTAGTGGGAATTGCTTTATGTTCTTAGCCCAGTGCAAGAGATTATTGGCTGATTTTGGGTAGGGACTGGGCTTAGCCAGAAGGTAGAACAATTTTAGGTGGTGGTCAGACCAGTCGATGGGTTGGATGGATCGAAGGGAGACAAGCTCCTTTCCAATAATAATTGCATCTTAACTGGATCCTTTTTTTGGGTCTCTTCATTGCAAATCTGTTTAAGGTTCTTTATTTCAAGAAGGGTTAAAAGATTACTGTTAGACTTGGGGGTCCCTAGTTGCCACAGGTATGCACTTGTGACAAATAGGGACCCTCGCCTCTAGTCAGTGTGAGGGGGTACACTCCTAAAATAACCCCTGCTCACCCCCTTGGTAGCTTGGCACGAGCAGACAGGCTTATCTCAGAGGCAGTGTGTAAAGCATTTGTGAACATATACAGATATCAAGTGACAACACTACAGATGGACACCACACAGGTTTTATATAAAAAATAAGTATTCTTTATATAGATTTACCACAAGACCATAAAAGACAAAAATCCACAATACTGTTACTTTAAGATGGTAGAATTTAGCTTAGTTCTCTTAAGTTTTTAAATGCAACACTTTAAGTCAATGTACCTTTTAGATGCAACACGAAGGGCAACAAAAGTGTTGCAACGATGTTGATGCGTTGCAGATTTTGGTGCAAAGAAATAAAGACGTGAAGATCTTCCAGATACGGCACGCTTCTCCGATGTTGCAAGAAGATTCAACTCGATGCGTCAGCTACAGCGGCGGCATCCCTTTACACGATGCGACAACAGCGGCTTTGGCGGCGACACTCTTCTTCGACGTTGCGAGATGCTTCCGCTCGATGCGACAACTGCAGCAGCGACACCACTTTACGCGATGCCACGACAACAGCTCCGACGGCGTCACGCTTCTCTGTGGATGCGAGGCGCTTTTCTTGATGCGGTGCAATGCGACAGCCACAGCGGCGTCATCCAAGATGCGACGGCAGCGGCTGCGACGGCGACACGCTTCTTCCTCGATGTGAGACTCTTCTCTTGATGCGGTGCAATGCGTCAGCTACGATGGCTGCGATGGAGACACGCTTCTTCGGCGTTGCGAGACACTTCTTCGATGATGCGAGACGCTTCCTCTCTATGCGACAACTGCAGCGGCGACACCTCTTTACGGGATGCGACGACAAAAGCTCCAATGGCGGCACGCTTCTCCTTCTTGAGTCGCGCTTCCAGCTCCTTGCAACATGCAGTTCCTCAAAAGGCCACAAAACAGCAACAGGCACTTCCAAAGAGCTCTGGGGAGCTGGTGGTTGAAGTCTGTTGTTCCTGAGACTTCAGCAGGAGGCAAGCTCTTTTTCAAGCCCTTGGAGATCCTTCACAAGTTGAGCAAAAGTACACACAACGTTTCTTTCTCCTCTCTTTGGCAGTAGGCAACCCCTGCAGGCCAATCCCCCTGCTTCAGGGATAGTCTCTCCTCAATTTCTTCTCGGGTCCTCTCCTCAACATAGGTTTCTTCTTGTTTTCCCAAAGTGATCTAAATTCTTGGGATCAGGGTCCCAATACTTATACCCCAAAATCCTTTGTCCTCTGAAGGCAGAGGGGCCTTTGCCTTGTTCAACCCGGTTCTGGTCAGTCCTGGAGCACTTTGTTTACCTGACTCCTGCTTTTCTTTCAGAGTGCAGGGCAGAGACATCAGACGCACCACAGGAGGTGGAGCCAGCATTGTGGAGGGGAGGCACAGCCCTATTCAGGTCCCAAGTGCAACTCCTCCCACCCATCTAGATGCAGATCTCTCTATTCACCACTGGGCCACCTCACCCTGTCTCCTGGAATTCCCCAACCCTGTCACTCAAACTCCAGACAGGGAATACACAGCCTAGAAGAGGCAGGTTTGAATGGTTAGACAAGAAAATACCTACTTTCTAAAAGTGGTATTTTCAAAGACAAAATGTTAAAACCAACTTCACTAAAAGATGTATTTTATCATTCTGAGTTCAGGCATACTACATTCTAATTTCTACCATGTTCCCTGAGTCAGTTAGGATTATAAGATGTAATAACCAAACTGCCCACTCTGGCCCATGGAGAACAGGTAGCCTTGCTATAGTGAAAAACGAAAATGGCTGTAATTCACTATTAGTGAGTTCTGTGATCAAAACATCAGGCTTAGCACCACCTACTTGTGCTTTATCTGAGGAAGTTATAGCATTCCATGTACACCCAATTCCTGGGCGTGATCCTCTCTACGAATCCGAGCCCATAACGCTTGTGGGACTACATTTCCCATCAACATGTCAATTTCGGCTAAATTCATAATACAGGCATCAACGGTCTGGGACAGTTCTTTATAATAACCGGCAGGGTTTTTACGGGGATCCGGTAAAGATTGTTTAAGAGCCAAAACATCAGATCTCTTCCAGGGGACATGTACCCATATACGCTGGAAGTGAGCGGGAATAGCTGGATTATTACCTGCTTGTGCAACCTCTTCCCTCCATATCGGAGGAACCTCTCTCATCGGGTAATGTTTCAATGTCTGCCGAACAGCAGGATCAGAATCAAGAAAAGTTTGTGAAGAACAACCTAAAAGTAACAAGTGTCCTTAGGGCGTCCTCGACCTTAGGGCCCACAATGAGTCCTTTATCGAAATTAACCTGAACATCCAACAGACCCTGGGGAAGTAAGCCCAAATCCATATCCTCCCATCCTTTAGCAAGAGTGTCACACATAATATTAAATACATATCTCTGCGTGGGCGCATCCCACTGATGAAAGGTGGTCATGATATCTTTCACACTATACTGGGGACCCTTCTCGATCCATTTACGAGCGAGAGAGTCCAACACCATTTGTTCGTCGGAACCGAGAAGTTGACTACGAGACTGTCTTCGAGGGAAAGCCAGAGACATATTCAGAGTCCCAAAGAAAGGGGACAAAAAGCCAGAGACAGTATCTGTTATTCGTTTGCGCACCGTAGGAGGATTGGACATAAGGACAGGGGACAAGGTATTAAGCGATACAGGAGAGGAACTGGTAGTTATAAGGGGAGCCGAAGGCAAAGAAGATTGATGTCCAGGAGATGGAGACAAAGGAATTGGTGACACAGGAGGTGGGAGTGGCAATACCCGAAGGGGCAAATGTGGAAGAACCGGAACAGGTGGGGGAACGACAGGCAACTGAACAGGTTGTAACAACGGGGGTGCATTAGCACCTTGTACATAGGGAGGAGGCAATCTTAATAGGTGGGACATCAAAGGGTCTTCCTCCAGATCCTTACTTTTATCAGAAGGGGAATTTGGCAACACCGGATAGCATCTATCTATTGCCATACAATGCTGTCTCTCTGAAATTTCCATTGCATTATCAATCTCATTATCTTTAAACTGCTGTGCAGCCTGTGTCATCGTCATATTTTGTGCTTTCTTATCTCGTTTTGCCTGCTTAATTTCTTTCTGTTTGGCTTCCTTACGCCAGAGGCGGAAAGAGTCAAACATTGCCGGCCGGGTTTTCCTTTTGAACAATATCGCTTCCAAATTGTCTAATATGTCAGGCTCAAAACTACCATTAAGCGGACACTGTAGAACGCCATCGTTCTTTGTGTATCGGATCCATGCCTTATTAAAGGCAATGGGGCCGACACCATGTTTTGAATAAAGCTCATAGGTGGGAGTTCCAACCAAAGGAATCGGACAAGAGTCCTCCAGCCGGGAATCCCTATTACAACCAAGGCAACAGAATTTCCTAAACTTACTCAGACCAGGCATCGCTATTTCACTGGACAGTTCACAAACATCAAGGGGTTAAATCAAACAATGCAGCACAAACGTACTCACCCCTCGGCTTCGGCTTTTGCAATAGCCGAATCAAAGACCCAAATAAAAACAAAATAGTGGGAGCTACCCACCAATACTTAACTAAGTGTCTTCTTACGCCAACAGTGGCCCGTCTAATGTCTCGCGATGCCAAACATCATCAAAGGGACCAAAGCAGGGCAGCAGTCAGGGCCGCAGTCGTCAGCAGCTGTCAGAAGGAGAAACCGCGCTGCAAAAGACCTTCGGACCACTTCGACATACAGGGGTCACTTGACGTGGTTCGCGATTCCTCCAGAATTTTCCTGCGGGGCTCCTCACGATCCTCGGGCAGAATTGCTACCTCTGAAGCCGGCCCACGTTCGGGCGCCAAATTGAAGAACCTAGGCCTTATGGGCCTGGCGACGCAGGGTACGCCTTAATCTCCTGAGTTCACCTGCTTTGTTGAACAGAGACACGGGACACTCCGTTAGGCGTAGGAGATCAGGTTTATTCGCTGCAGCTAGTACAGTTGTCCCAGAAGTACACACGGTATGTTCTTAGGAGACTGCCACTTTACTACGTGGCGCACAATCTTTTATAACACGCATATTTACAAAGAACACCCCCAATGCATACAGGGTTGGCCAATGAGAAGAATGTGAAAATAAGATGTTAAGTAACTCAAATAAGCCTCCCTTCCAACTGTGTTTGCCACCCTTCCCCACAAGTTAATCAGTGGTAGTGTTTATAAGTCGACTTGCAGGTGACAGGACACATTTGTATGCCCCGCAAGACAGTTGTAAAAGGAGAGAATACGAGTAGAGAATAGCGAAGGCCAGAGGATAAGATAAAGTCAGGAAAGAATGGTGCGAACTAACCAACAGTAGAAACAGGGATCAGTCAAACCAGACGAGGATTAGTGGAGTTGGCCAGACCCTGACTCCAGCTGTAAACAGAGGCAGGAGGTTATTCGACACGTTGCAGTAGGGTGAGGGAAAACAACACCTCGTTCACTGTGCTGCCTGAGTGAGGGCAACACAAAATGGTAAGGAGCCACAAAATGGTGGCTAAATACGAAAACTGAATTACCTCAGGTGACATTATTAATTTTATGCAGTAGAGGTGTGTGTCATCAGCATAAAATAGCTATTTGACCCTTGCTTGTTTTGGAATAATTGTGAGGGGTTCCATGAAGAGGTTCAATAGGGCCGGAGAAAGTGAGAAAGTTGTAGGTAGGATGTGTAGGATGTGTACCATTTTAAGTCTGTAACATTATTACCAGAACAATTCTTGGATGGTTTACCATATCAAATTCCTCTGATAGTACGAGTAGGAATAGGAGGTATGAGTCACCTTCATCTAAGGATTAATGAATGTCATCCAATATATTAAACATAGCAGTTTCAGTGCTGCAGCCTTTTCTGAAGCCCGATTGGAATGTCTCATGAATGTTTAATTCATCTATGTGCTTGTTGAGTTGTAGCAGGACATATTTCTCGATTTCTTTTAGGTAGGAAGCGAAGGTTGGTGATCGGTCTGAGCCTATTAAAGTAGTTGGGGACAGTCCTAGTTTTTTAAGAATAGGTATGGCTTGGCCTAGTTGGAAAGAGTCTGAGATTCGGACAGATGAGTGAGAAGCATTGATGATTTCCAAAATGGAAAGATGATGCAGTTGAGGTTCTGTACAAGGGTGGAGGGGAGAGGATCAGTAGTGTGGTATGTGGGCTTCCAGTTCACAATTATTTTGAAGTCTCCTCCTCCTGTCATCAGTTTAGTTGAGGAGATCAATGTTGGCATTGGTATTTCTTGGGGCACCCCAGTCACTAGATTTGCATATCAATGGAGTACTCTAGCTGGAGTGATAGTCTAGAGTCTTGGATAAGTGCTGTTTGATTTTTGCAACTGTTGGCTATTGCTTCACAGAGTTAATTGGTGGCAATTGTTTCATGGAAGTAAGGGAGGTTTGTTATTTTTTATATTGAAGAGCCTCATTAGTCTGTATTCACACTGTCAGTTGATTCAAAAAGAAAGTGGCTTTTTGTCATGATTCATAGAAAACTTGGCTATAACCCCCCCCCCATAGTGTCAGTGTAGTGAGGACTGAATTGCAATGGAGGTCTCTGGTCAGGCGAAGAGCTTTAAAGATAGCCGCATACACCACTGAGCAGGTTAGCAGTCTAGTCGTTCAGCCAGAAGGCGCTCGAGAGCAGAGATTGGTGTGAAGCGCGAGCGCGACTGCCGTGACTACGCACTTCACCAAAGAATTTCAGGGAGTTAGTGTCTCACTAGAGATTCTCCTCAGTTCTCCTGTTAGAATAGTTTTGTTGGGCTTGCGCGTCAGAAGTGCAGGGAAGCGTCTGCCCGTCGGGCTGTCATCTGTAATTACCGAGTAACACTTGTTAGAGGAATTATTCAATTTAAAGTTTTGCCAAGTTCAGTCAGTATTAAAGAATTTTCGAACTTTTCAGGTTACTTCCCTCCTCCCCTTATTCCTCTACTTCTTACCTGCTGTTCCTGTGAGAACTTCTGTCTCCTCAACGTCGGATGCGGACACGCAAGTACGTCAAAAAAGAAAAGAAAATTATATGAACCGAAGTGTTGTTAGAGTCTGATTTTCTTGTTTATCTTAATACACATACCATTATTGAACTGTCATTATTATTTTCAAGAGACTACCTGGAGCATTCAGCATCCAATATTGTATATGGTTCTATGCACTGTGCAGGGTCCTGTCCTTTGGTTAATATTCATCTGTCCTACAGGGTATACACAGGTTACAAAATTATTCAAAAATGCCAATAAGATATTTGAAGAGAAGCTATGCCCGTCCTCTCGAAGCATATGTGTAGTGGTTTAATAGTTAGAAGGACATGAATTGCTAGTCAGACAGGGCAGAGTATTAAATGTTAATGGTTGCTTTTTCTTTCAGGGTGTTATAACATTTCTTTCCTCCTTCTCCCTTTGTCATGCAGCAATGGGACCTTAACTTGGTTTTCCATTTTGAATGTGCATTCCATTCGATATGCTTCACAGTGGTTTTCACCGCTCCTCGTCTTCAGAAAAGAAAATACTTCTGAGAGAACATTGTGCTTTCTAAGAAGAGGGACGAGGCAGACTCTTCTGTTATTTTTTATTTTATCACCCTCCCCCTTCCCCCTCTGGGAATTCTCAACCTCCTGTTAATATCAGTGGGGGTTGATGAGACACCCAGGAGGGGCCTTGGGACCCAGCTTCGTTGTGCTCCCGTGAATTCTTGGGTACTACAGATCGCTCTGACACTTTTCCCTAAAGATGTATTTTTTGTAGGAGAGAATATCTGACCTGAGGAGTGCCAGGTATGCCAGAGAGGGTACTGTCTCTGTAACCTTTTGGTCAGTCTAAAATCTCTCCTTTCATTTTTAAGGTCTAAGTTGAACCAGGCTCTGGATTGGATTTTTCTAGATCTCTTTAGTTTGAGAGGGGCCATTTGGTCAAGAACATCAGTCAGGACTGAGCTATAGTGGGCGGTGAGATCAAGGTGAGGTTGAGTGAGTAGATGGGTGCTGATACTGGATTCCAGCTTAGTTAGTGGGAATTGCTTTATGTTCTTAGCCCAGTGCAAGAGATTATTGGCTGATTTTGGGTAGGGACTGGGCTTAGCCTAAAGGTAGAACAATTTTAGGTGGTGGTCAGACCAGTCGATGGGTTGGATGGATCGAAGGGAGACAAGCTCCTTTCCAATAATAATTGCATCTTAACTGGATCCTTTTTTTGGGTCTCTTCATTGCAAATCTGTTTAAGGTTCTTTATTTCAAGAAGGGTTAAAAGATTACTGTTAGACTTGGGGGTCTCTAGTTGCCACAGGTATGCACTTGTGACAAATAGGGACCCTCGCCTCTAGTCAGTGTGAGGGGGTACACTCCTAAAATAACCCCTGCTCACCCCCTTGGTAGCTTGGCACGAGCAGACAGGCTTATCTCAGAGGCAGTGTGTAAAGCATTTGTGAACATATACAGATATCAAGTGACAACACTACAGATGGACACCACACAGGTTTTATATAAAAAATAAGTATTCTTTATATAGATTTACCACAAGACCATAAAAGACAAAAATCCACAATACTGTTACTTTAAGATGGTAGAATTTAGCTTAGTTCTCTTAAGTTCTTAAATGCAACACTTTAAGTCAATGTACCTTTTAGATGCAACACGAAGGGCAACAAAAGTGTTGCAACGATGTTGATGCGTTGCAGATTTTGGTGCAAAGAAATAAAGACGTGAAGATGTTCCAGATACGGCACGCTTCTCTGATGTTGCAAGAAGATTCAACTCGATGCGTCAGCTACAGCGGCGGCATCCCTTTACACGATGCGACAACAGCGGCTTTGGCAGCGACACTCTTCTCCGACGTTGCGAGATGCTTCCGCTCGATGCGACAACTGCAGCAGCGACACCACTTTACGCGATGCGACGACAACAGCTCCGACGGCGTCACGCTTCTCTGTGGATGCGAGGCGCTTTTCTTGATGCGGTGCAATGCGACAGCTACAGCGGCGTCATCCAAGATGCGACGGCAGCGGCTGCGACGGCGACACGCTTCTTCCTCGATGTGAGACTCTTCTCTTGATGCGGTGCAATGCGTCAGCTACGATGGCTGCGATGGAGACACGCTTCTTCGGCGTTGCGAGACACTTCTTCGATGATGCGAGACGCTTCCTCTCTATGCGACAACTGCAGCGGCGACACCTCTTTACGGGATGCGACGACAAAAGCTCCAATGGCGGCACGCTTCTCCTTCTTGAGTCGCGCTTCCAGCTCCTTGCAACATGCAGTTCCTCAAAAGGCCCCAAAACAGCAACAGGCACTTCCAAAGAGCTCTGGGGAGCTGGTGGTTGAAGTCTGTTGTTCCTGAGACTTCAGCAGGAGGCAAGCTCTTTTCCAAGCCCTTGGAGATCCTTCACAAGTTGAGCAAAAGTACACACAACGTTTCTTTCTCCTCTCTTTGGCAGTAGGCAACCCCTGCAGGCCAATCCCCCTGCTTCAGGGATAGTCTCTCCTCAATTTCTTCTCGGGTCCTCTCCTCAACATAGGTTTCTTCTTGTTTTCCCAAAGTGATCTAAATTCTTGGGATCAGGGTCCCAATACTTATACCCCAAAATCCTTTGTCCTCTGAAGGCAGAGGGGCCTTTGCCTTGTTCAACCCGGTTCTGGTCAGTCCTGGAGCACTTTGTTTACCTGACTCCTGCTTTTCTTTCAGAGTGCAGGGCAGAGACATCAGACGCACCACAGGAGGTGGAGCCAGCATTGTGGAGGGGAGGCACAGCCCTATTCAGGTCCCAAGTGCAACTCCTCCCACCCATCTAGATGCAGATCTCTCTATTCACCACTGGGCCACCTCACCCTGTCTCCTGGAATTCCCCAACCCTGTCACTCAAACTCCAGACAGGGAATACACAGCCTAGCAGAGGCAGGTTTGAATGGTTAGACAAGAAAATACCTACTTTCTAAAAGTGGTATTTTCAAAGACAAAATGTTAAAACCAACTTCACTAAAAGATGTATTTTATCATTCTGAGTTCAGGCATACTACATTCTAATTTCTACCATGTTCCCTGAGTCAGTTAGGATTATAAGATGTAATAACCAAACTGCCCACTCTGGCCTATGGAGAACAGGTAGCCTTGCTATAGTGAAAAACGAAAATGGCTGTAATTCACTATTAGAACATGCCACACACACAAGGGCATATCCTACCTGATCCTTACAATGAACCCTGCCCTTGGCCCTTCCATAGGGGTGTCTGATATGAGGAAAAGGGAAGGTTTAGGGACTGGCAAGTGGGTGCACTTGCCCAGTCAGCATGACAGTACCAGACTGCACACAGGCTCTGCAATGGTAGACCTTAGACACACTTTTACAGGCTGCTTCTGTAGGTGGCACAACCAGTGCTGCAAGCCCACCAGCAGCATTTGGATTTACAAGCCCTGGGCACTCCTGGTGCACTGTACTAGGGTCTGACAGGTAAACCAAACCAACCAATCATGGAATCACAACTCATACATCAATTTACAATAGGGGGCACTTGCACTGTGGCACTGGACAGCAGTGGCACAGTGCCCTGAGCAACTAACACCAGCAAAAACATATGAGGCAACAGCAAAAGATGGAAGGGAGACCCTCGCCAAGGTGCCAGGTCTAACAATTACAGACTATGGAGTCTTCAGTGTTGTTCCAAAGCAGGTTGAAGTCCCCTAGACACACATCTTTGATGTCACTGAGGGAGAGCTTTGTTATTAAGTTAGTTAATTCATCAGTGAAGAGTAAGTGATCACCAGGGGGTGGTAGATAGTGTGGGGTAGTGCCTCTTGTCATGATTTCAACTCCTTACTCAAAACAAATGGCACCACCCCTATCATCCTCCACACTAAAATAAAATGTATCCATAACGGCAATACCTAGAGGGCATTTATTGAAACAATCGTATTGTAAAGAGTGTGCTGGAATTATTAGGCAGAAGAAACAAAGCATTGGTACAAGAATGGTGAAAACCATAAACATTTCAACCATTATAACATGACTATGTGATTATATTATTAATTAGATGATTATATCTTATCTACCATTACCTACACTATTGAGAGCATAGTCTGAGTACTCTCTGCCAGATCCCTTAGGATAGTCTAACCTCCCCATACCTGAGTATGATTTATCAGGAAGCTGACCTATACAGAACAAGCTATTATCCTTTGCAGGATAGGGATCAGAGTCAGCAGGACCACATCTTAGCCACAGTGTGTTCCAAGACAATACCAGGAGAAGTGCTCCTCTACCAAATGTAATGCAGAGGAAGTTTATATCATAAAAGCGCTGTTTCAATCCCACTGTGTCAAAGGTAGAGAGTAGATGCAATGATTAGTCTGGAGCCGTAAAGCTGCCTCCAACTGGGCAACCAAATGCAAAGGCATTGCGTTCTGTGTGCCTAGCCTTGGACAGAGTGTATGAATAACATGATAAAAATGCTTGCTAAGAAATGAACTGCATGTATAAAGAGTACATAATCGTGCTAATGCAAAGCATGTAAAAAGTCACTATTAGAAAACATCAAACTAAAAAAATGAAAATAAAATTGGGGCTTAGAAAGGCTCCTGTTGTACCCCAATACACTTCTAGCATGGACAGCAATGGTTGGCTGAAAAGCCTGGCCAGGGCCAGTCCCTGTGTGAATCCCACCATGGGCTACCAGCGTCAAAAGCCAGACACAGAGAGAGCCTGTGACAAGACCTGACCACAGGCCACTGAGTGCTTCCTACCACTACTGCGCACATCCCCACTGAGCATGGCGTTTATCTCTACCACTCTTTGCATTTTTTTCCACCTCTCTCTTTCTATTTCTCTGCCGAAGACCATTTCTACATATTCTATTTCCTAACCATAATGTCCCTGTAACCTTTGGATTTTTTCAGTGAATATCGAAATTTTTTAAAATTTGGTTTTGTAACTATAAGGTCACTGTAAACTTTGACTTGTTTGGTGAATTTCGTCGGTTTTTCAAAAATGGTATTTATTGACTAACGTTTAGCCTATAAGCTTTGAGAGTGGTGTGTGAGTGGCTGCATAGTTCAGTGAGTGGGTGTATGGGTCTGTGAGTGGCTGCGTGGTTTTGTTAGTGGGTATGAGAGTGCATGTGTGGATCTGAGTGAGTGTGTGGGTGGTTGTGTGGGTCTGTATGTGGGTGGATGAGTGCCTATGTGGGTGTGTGAGTGGCTCTGAGTGCCTATATCAGTCCGTAAACTGGTGTGTGGGTAGCTGCATGGGTCTGTGACTGGGTCTGTGAGTGGCTGTGTAGGTCTGTGAGTGGGTGTGAGACTGCCTGTGTAGGTCTGTGAGTGGGTGTGTGAGTAGCTGTGTGGGTCTGTCACTAGTTGTGTGAGCACCTGAATGAGTGTGTGAATGGGTGTTTGAGTGACTGTGAGTGGGTTTATGAGTAGTTGCAAGGGTCTGGGTGTATGATCACCTGTGGTGGAGCTATAACTGCCTAGCTGTAAAAGTGCCAGCATAGAACTGTGAGTGGGTCTATGAGTGCCTGTGTGGGTCTGTGAGTGTGTGAATGCCTATTTTAGTATGTGGGTGGGTCTGTGAATGCCTACATGGATCTGTGAGTGGGTATGTCAATGCCTGTCGGTCTGTGAGTGGGTTTGTGAGCTCCTACGTGGGTCTGTAAAAGAGTGTGTGAGTGGCTGAGTGGGTCTGTGAGTGGGTGTATGGGTGTCTGTGTGGGTTTGTGAGTTCCTGTTTCCTTTTTCTCAACCCCCACTTGACGGATCAGTCCAAACCTTTCTATGCAGAACTAGACATAGCATGCCACTTCATTTGGAACATTTCATGCACATTCGTCAAACGGCAGCAAAGTTATAAGTCAAAAACACTAGGTTCTAGCTATAACTACCTACTGTTGACCACCATTAAGTAATGCACACAATATATACACATACATATATGTGTGTGTGTTCATGTGAGAATATATATATACACATACATATATAAATATATGTGTATGTGAGTATGTATATATATATATATATAGATATACATTCTGGATCTGTGGGCTTGTGAATACTCTTTTGTGGATATTCTTGGGATATATATATATATGACCACTTTTCGTTCACAAGTTTCTCCAGGAAAAAAAGAACGAACGTAAACCTCATTAGGTGAATTTGGATATTTTTATTCCTCCTCGCCTGCCATTACGCGTTTCAGCCGTCCAAGCGGCCTTGATCACATGACACTGCTCAGATTTTTTTACAGATATTTAAAGTGCTAGTGCTTGAAAAAAACACACAATGTTGAGTTCATGGACATAGAAAACAGCCTGAATTAGTTCGGTACTGATATTGGTAAAACTTTCATTTGATGTTTTGAACATTTAAACAAAACATAATAAATCTCGGTATAATAGCCGATATTTGCTAATCATGTGGCATTGGTAATTTCAGTTTGCCACAGTTCAAAGCATTAGAAGTAGCAGTTTCAATTGTATAATATATGAAAGATTGAGGCACCTGCTTGATCAATGAAACCATGAGCGTAACAATATATATGTATATATATATAGAGAGAGAGAGAGAGAGACAGAGAGAGGGAGAGAGAGAGAGAGAGATATTCACGCTCCAAACTCCACTGCTGATGCCGAACTCACAGCGGGTGCTCCAACTTTGTGAGAGTGAAACTCACAATTTAATGTTCGCCCCAAAAGAAAAAGAAACTGCGGAGCACTCACGGGGTAAATCAATGGTTCATTAATCAAAACAGACGCATTTTGGCTATAATGCCTTCCTCAATGTTCATTGATTAAAATGTGCTTGCATGCAAAGCCATGATTTTTAAACATGTTGCCCACGGCAAGTTATTTTACTTTAGGTGCTCAGTTATCTTAATGTGTCTGTAAAATTCTCTAAGTGCTGTGCACCCTGTGCTGGGACCTGACGAGGCTCTACCACTCATGTTACAGTTATCTAAACTGGCATCTGGGGGGATAATTTTCATTTGTGCAGCAAGCAAGGGGTTTCTGGTATGCAAATTGATCAATGACAGGACTGAGCAATATTTAGCCAGTGTGTAATTACAACATGTGTGTGCTCTGATACATGGTGGCAAGATGGGAGGAAGATGCATTTAACCTTGGAATACCAATAAGGAAGGATGAACACGGGCTGCCAATCAGACTTAATGGAGAGAAAACAACAACATGGTGACTGTAAGACTATATCCAGTGGGAGATCGTCTAGTCCTTTGCCGCTGTCTAGGAAAGTTTAGTTCTCCAATGGGAGCAACATTCTATCTTTAAAAATCATGGATTTGCGTGCCAGCACATTTAAATCAACAAATATTGAGGTAGGCATTTTAGCCGAAATGCGTCTGTTTTGACTAATAAACCATCGTCCACCTTCCTCAAGTAATACAAGATGGTTTGCTCAGTGGCTGACTATGGGAACCGGTTTTGCGTAGTCATGAGATGTAGAAGGACGGGGATCCCTCCACTTCCAATTTGGGGCCCTCACACACCCAGCTTGGTGTCATGCGTCATCATAGGGCTGCTCCTTGTCAGGCCGGTGCTGCAATACCTGACGATGTAAAACGAAAACGGTGAGGCGCCCTACCTGAGACATAACCTCAGACATGCACCGTTGTTTATTTTAATCAGGTTGTTGGACCTATTGAATAAAATTGTTTCATGGTACTCCCAAACCTGTTTTAAACTTCCTTCAGGTTACACACCTCCACTCACTCATCTACACTGGTTAGGCTCCTCACCCACATGACACCAATTGGCAATTTCGAATAAAAGCTCTCCTCCAAAGAGCCCCTCATAGGCAGCCAGTCAGGTATTGCAGCGCTGACCTGAGGAGCAGCAGCCCTATGATGAAGCATGACATCCAGCCAGGTGTGTGAGTGCCCCGAATTCCAAGAGGAGGAATACCCGTAATCCTACATCTCTTGACCTCGGAAAACTGGTTCCCCTAGTTTTCCCTTGTCTCGTAATTAGGAACAGCATACTTTCTGTATTTTTACTAAGTTTGGGCACGTAGGCTGGACCTGTCCAAAAAGCCCACACTCCTTTGTGATTGCTCAGTGGCTGCACAGATGACACAGCTGAATTTTCAAAAAAACATCATGAGTGAAGGTTCCATTTGGAATTTGGAATCAGTGCAGTCCTGAGAGTTCTTGAGATATGCAGTAATCAGGTGGTATTTTCAGTAATGATCAGTCCATATGGATGCAGTGATTTTAAACAATAGGTCCAGAAGTTTTCTTTGGAGTCCAGTAGTTCTTCCTTTGAGACATGTTTCACAGGGAAAATTGTCAAATCTGATTGTAACTGATCCACAAGGTTAAAATGATTGGCTACAGGCTGGTCAATTTTCTTAATAATTATTGCCGATTTGTGGTTCCTGAATTGTGTACGGAGGTCATTCAGTGTTTGACCTACCTATTGTTTTTTACAGCTTTGCCTTTGGCACTGAATCACATAAATAACGCATTTTGAGCGACATGTAAGATGCTGTCTTATTCCATAGGTCTTTCTCGTAACAGAACTAGTTACTGATGATGTTTGTAAAAGGTATTCACACGTGATGCACCTTTTAGAGTCACAGCAATGAACCCCTGCATTTGTTACAACTTGCTTGAGTTCGGCTCTCACAATAAGAGATCGTAAATTTGGAGCTCTGTGGTAAGCAATGTCTGGCGGTTTTGGAAAAACCTTTTGCAATTTTTCACAAGCGGATAGTAAGGGAAATGTTTTTTGCATTATATTTCTGTAGTTGGGAGCGGATGGATGATAGTCAACCACAAATGGAGTTCTGTCACCTTTGTTTATGGAGATGGTATTCCAAATAAGTGGTTCCCTGGGTAACTGCAAAGACTTGTCAATTTGGTGCTGTTTTATATGCAGAGGATAACATCACCTTCTAAGTAATGTAGCAAACTTCTGTAGATGGTCTTACAGGTTTCCTCATTGCTGCAGATACGTCTTACTCTGAGTGCTTGGCTGTAGATAATGCTCGGTTTATAAGGCGGAAGCTGAAATATTGTAATGGAAATGTATTTTTGTTCTTTGGTGAGTCTATCTGTTTGAGTCACTTCTTTCTTGGATATTTTATTTCTTTGTGACTCATTGTATCCTTTGGGATCCAGATTTTTGCCCTGGCTGGCTGTTGTTTTCTTGTGATCCTTCATTTACAAGTATATATATACATATATTTATATAGAAAACAGATAGATATTTATATATATATATATATATATTTTTCAACACAAACATCCCCGGAATGAAAATGCACTCAAAACCAGCTTCTTTCCACGAGTAAAACAGCATTTATTCCAGCACAGAATTAGTTCCTTAGCCTTACGCGTTTCGGGGCTTCTATCCCCTTGATCACAGGCATCGACATGTAATGGGATAGAAAAAAGGTATTTAACAGCATGTGACTTTTAAACCCTCCAATGGGCAACAAGTAAGTATAACATGGTGTTGCATGCTGGGTAGTAAAGTACGTAATTATTTTCTGTTTGAGTACAGTTTAAATACCTTTCTGCATAATTTTTTCCTTGGTAGGCTCTGTCCCAATGCATATTTCGTCACTTTAAAAGCCCTCCAGTGGGCCTCCAGACTGAAAAACTGTTCATGTATAAAGCCAGCTGGTAATCCAAAAGGGAAACTGTGAATAGTTCATCTGTCTCCATGGCCCCCAGACTTTAGGGACGGTGCACTTTCGCGGCTGGACTGCCGCCATAAATTTTTCAACACAAACATCCCCGGAATGAAAATGCACTCAAAACCAGCTTCTTTCCACGAGTAAAACAGCATTTATTCCAGCACAGAATTAGTTCCTTAGCCTTACGCGTTTCGGGGCTTCTATCCCCTTGATCACAGGCATCGACATGTAATGGGATAGAAAAAAGGTATTTAACAGCATGTGACTTTTAAACCCTCCAATGGGCAACAAGTAAGTATAACATGGTGTTGCATGCTGGGTAGTAAAGTACGTAATTATTTTCTGTTTGAGTACAGTTTAAATACCTTTCTGCATAATTTTTTCCTTGGTAGGCTCTGTCCCAATGCATATTTCGTCACTTTAAAAGCCCTCCAGTGGGCCTCCAGACTGAAAAACTGTTCATGTATAAAGCCAGCTGGTAATCCAAAAGGGAAACTGTGAATAGTTCATCTGTCTCCATGGCCCCCAGACTTTAGGGACGGTGCACTTTCGCGGCTGGACTGCCGCCATAAATTTTTCAACACAAACATCCCCGGAATGAAAATGCACTCAAAACCAGCTTCTTTCCACGAGTAAAACAGCATTTATTCCAGCACAGAATTAGTTCCTTAGCCTTACGCGTTTCGGGGCTTCTATCCCCTTGATCACAGGCATCGACATGTAATGGGATAGAAAAAAGGTATTTAACAGCATGTGACTTTTAAACCCTCCAATGGGCAACAAGTAAGTATAACATGGTGTTGCATGCTGGGTAGTAAAGTACGTAATTATTTTCTGTTTGAGTACAGTTTAAATACCTTTCTGCATAATTTTTTCCTTGGTAGGCTCTGTCCCAATGCATATTTCGTCACTTTAAAAGCCCTCCAGTGGGCCTCCAGACTGAAAAACTGTTCATGTATAAAGCCAGCTGGTAATCCAAAAGGGAAACTGTGAATAGTTCATCTGTCTCCATGGCCCCCAGACTTTAGGGACGGTGCACTTTCGCGGCTGGACTGCCGCCATAAATTTTTCAACACAAACATCCCCGGAATGAAAATGCACTCAAAACCAGCTTCTTTCCACGAGTAAAACAGCATTTATTCCAGCACAGAATTAGTTCCTTAGCCTTACGCGTTTCGGGGCTTCTATCCCCTTGATCACAGGCATCGACATGTAATGGGATAGAAAAAAGGTATTTAACAGCATGTGACTTTTAAACCCTCCAATGGGCAACAAGTAAGTATAACATGGTGTTGCATGCTGGGTAGTAAAGTACGTAATTATTTTCTGTTTGAGTACAGTTTAAATACCTTTCTGCAAAACTGTTCATGTATAAAGCCAGCTGGTAATCCAAAAGGCTGGTTTTGAGTGCATTTTCATTCCGGGGATGTTTGTGTTGAAAAAGTTATGGCGGCAGTCCAGCCGCGAAAGTGCACCGTCCCTAAAGTCTGGGGGCCATGGAGACAGATGAACTATTCACAGTTTCCCTTTTGGATTACCAGCTGGCTTTATACATGAACAGTTTTTCAGTCTGGAGGCCCACTGGAGGGCTTTTAAAGTGACGAAATATGCATTGGGACAGAGCCTACCAAGGAAAAAATTATGCAGAAAGGTATTTAAACTGTACTCAAACTGAGTGAAGATATTTTCACTTTTAAGCATTCCTCCATTTTATCAGCCATAACGTTGTCTGTAATGTAAACGAAAAATAATTTCAAAAACAAATCTTAACATACTTTTACCACACAAAACCACAGTGACGTTAAAAACAATCAGCTCTTAAGCAGTTGCAATTTTATGTAATCTTACATGTATATAAATCATATATTATTGATATCATTTAAAACTACCAAATAAGAGCATGATTTCTAGGAGAAAGGATTCATCTTCAAGATGTAGATTAAAGGAATCAACAAACAAAAGGGACAAAAACCACATCTTTGACATCAGAGATTGGAGATTGATTCATCATTGGTCAATTAAGATCTTACAATTTACCCCAAATGTGCTGAAAGTTCTTCATCGCAGTTGTGACCTATAAGTGCAAGTGTTCTGTATTGGATAATCAATTTGGATTCAAGAAGTCAAAGGTTTTGTACCCTATTGCCACCTCTCTCATTAATTTTCACTGAGTCTAGTACACAAAAGCTCAAAAGATTACTATTCTGTCCATGATGACTTTGAAAATGTCCCGCCACTGGATATTGTTTATCGCCATTTTTGATTGCTCGAAGATGCTCAAGCACCCTTTTCTTAGCTTTGTGAATGGTACTACCAATGTATGCTTTTTGGCAGGGACAGAATAGAGCGTATACTGCATACTCAGTGTTGCATGACGTATGCTTTGAGATTTGAAATGGCTTGCAGTTGGGAGAAAGTATAACTTCCTTTCTGTTCTTGCTGTTTCTACAGGCTTTGCAGTTCCTGTAGGTGTAGAATCCATTTATTCCTACACTTCTTGAGGTTGCAGGTTCTACTGCTCTGCAAAAAGTGTCTTTCAAAGATTTAGCTTTTTTCAAAGTAATCTGAGGGAAGCTTTCTACACTCTCTGCTAGATCTTTATCAGTCTGTAAGACTGGCAAAAACTTATTAAGGCTTTTACGAATTTATTGAGCTTGCCTGGTGAAAGTAGTAATAAACCTGATCTTTTCTTGTGTCTTGACTTCTGTCTCCTCCTTGTCTTTTTCAATAAGTATGGAGGCCCTTGTTCTTTTAGATACTTCGGTTTTAGCTTTATTGATGACTGAAAGAGGATAACCTCTTTCCAGAAATCTTGTGGTCATTGTTTTCTCTTCCTCTTTGAAATTCTCAATTGTACTGCAGTTCTCTTTTGCCCTGGATAGTTGTCCTAACGGTATACTATTGATGAGTGTGCTTGGATGGCAACTTCGAGCATCTAGGAGACTTTTTAAACAGTCTCCATCAATTGTGAGTTTAAGATCTAAAAACTCCAATGAATCTTTTGACCAGTTGCTTGTGAATTGTAAATTGTAACTGTTGTTATTCAAAATACTTACAAAATCACTGGCTTCGTTCTCTGTGCCCTCCCACACACAGAAAATATCATCAATGTACCGGACCCAAAGAGCCACCTTGTCTTTGAAAATGCTTTTTTCGCTAACTACTTTCTCCTCCCAGTACCCCAAATAGAGAACCGCAAAGCAAGTCCCCATTGAAGCACCGAGGATCTGTTTAAAGATTTTGTTGGCGAAGAGAAAGTAATTCTGTTTCAGACAAATCGACATCATCTCAATCAACATCTCTGTGTGAAAGAGAAAAGAAATTGATCTTTCGTTAAGAAAATGTCTGCAAGCTGTAAGGCCGAGGTCATGAGGGATACAGGTGCATAAACTCATAACATCAAGTGAAAGTAATGAGTAGCTGTTTCTCCATTGAAAGTTTTCAAGACATCTCAAAAAATCTCCAGTATATTTTATGTACGAAGGAAGCTTCTTTACCGCATGTTGCAGAAAGAAATCCATGTACCTTGAAGTATTTTCTAAATAACTCCCACGGAAAGTTACAATAGGTCTCCCTGGGGGATCCTGTTGATTCTTGTGGATTTTGGGGAGCAAATACAGTGCGGGTAAAATAGGAAATTTACATTCTAAGAATCTAAACTCCTCCTGTTCTAATAACCCCTTGTTTTTCCATTCTGCGATCTGTATTTGAAATGTATTAATGGAATGTTCGTATTCCATTCTGTTGCTTCTGTCATATTTATCCTTTTCTGACAATTTTCTCAACCCTTCATCAATGTATTTTTATTTGGATAAAACCACCACATTGCCTCCCTTATTAGATTTTTTCATTACAATTGTTTTGTCGTTTTTCAAACTTTCGATTGCCTCTCTCTGTACTTTCGTGACATTGCTCCACCCCCGCCATTTTTTGTTGTTATTAGAAAGCTTGAGCAAATCCTGAGTTACCCCTTTTTCAAAAATATCAATCGCCTCATTTTTTATTTGAGGTAAAAAAACGGACTTAGGTTTAAAATTTCTTCGACCACTTAAGTCAAGGGTGACATTTTCATTGATTAGATTAACAAAAGGATCACTTTCCACATTTTCCACATCGGCTAGAATATTTAAAGTATGCAACATTTCTACATCAGCAATTCTAACTTTGCTAGGATATTCTCTCTGGAGTTCAGATTCTTTCGCAACTTTATTCGCAAACCACTTTTTAATACGTCATTTGCGTGTAAAGTGGAAAAGATCAATGCGTCTCTGTGTGTAATTAAAAACATTTGTAGGACAAAAAGTAAGACCCAAAGATAAGAGTTCTACCTCAGTTTCACTCAGTGCTCGCTCCGATAGGTTGATTACAGTTTTTCTGTCCATTACTTCGTTTTCATTTGGCCCCTGGTGCGTCTTCCCACTGGGCTTCCTAGTTCTCCAAGCGCAGATGCGTCGCTTCTTCTTCCGCCTCTGTTTCCTCTTCCGCGAGTTTGAAATCCACTTTGTTTGTTGCTCACTTGTCTTCCTCTGGCAACAAGACTGAACTCTGTTAAAATGCTGTCTTTTACTCCCTCATGTTCTCCAACATTAGAGAGAGGTATATATATATTACCTACTGGCGGTTGCCAAGTAGGTATAGGTAGGACCTCGTTTCTATTCTAAAAAGTGTTTTTTCTTTTGCCAATATCTTTGGCGCCATTTGACGAATCTTCACAAAATTTTCAAAACTAATAGCCCGCTCCAGTCAGTACCTGTCTTAAAAGTTTTAGGGTGATTCGTCAAGCGGGGGCTGAGAAAAAAGGGGCGTCCCAAAACACGTTTTCCCCGTGTTAATTATCAAAGGAAATTATGGAACAAGCTACAACCCGAACAGCGGAATGCAATTACACCAAATTAGGCAAAAAGCAGCCGCGGCCCGTGGAGGTTGTTCCGTGGGGTGGAAAGGCGGGGCGGGGGAGGGGCAGGGTGGGGGGTACTAAAAACCGGATTACGGATAATTGGAGGTAAGTAAACAATTAAATAAATAAAACGAATTTCGTAGCGCGAGCTGCATCGCAATTGCGATGCAGGGCGTGCTAAGAAATTGAATTTCTTGATGATTGATGATTGAATGGGTGAGTCAGTGGTTGTATGGATTAGTGAGTGCATGTGCGAGGTGTTGTATGGGTGAATGAGTTTATGTGTGGCTGTGTGCGTGAGTGAGTGGATGTGTCAGTGGTATATGGGTGAGTAACTAGGTATGTGAAAGGCAGTATATGTGAGTGAAGGGGTATATGAGTGACTGCATGGGTGAGTGAGTGAATGTGGGAGTAGCTGCATGGCTGAGTGTGTGCTTGTGTTGGTGACTGTATAGGTGAGTGAGTATGTGTTAGCATCTGTATGAGTAAGTAAGTGTGTGTGTGTGTAACTATATGGGTGAGTAAGTGGCTGTGTGATTGCCTGTATAGGTGAGTGAGTAGGTGTTTGAGTAGCTATATGGGTGACTGACTCAGTGTGTGAGTGGCTGTATGGGTGTATGAAGGGATAGGTTAGTGACTGTATTAGTAAGTGATTGGGTGTATGAGTGGCTGTATGGGTCACTGAGTGGATGTGTGTTCAGATCTATGAATCAGTGAGTGGGTGTGTAAGTACTAGTATGGGTCTGTGAATGGGTTTGTGAATGGTTGTGTGGGAGTGGTTATATGAAAGGTTCTATGGGGTGTGAGTGGGTGCCTTAGTGATTTTGTGGATGATGTCATCAGTGATGTCATCAGTGATATCATTTGAGATATCATCAGTGAAGTCATCAGTGATGTCACTGACCATGTCATGAGTGATATAACATGTGAGGTCATAAGCAACGCCTTGTGGGGGCAAAAGTTGGGCATGAGTTGTAGTTAGCTGAGCTGACTATACGTGCTGAATTTCACTGGTTTTGCACAAGTGAAACCTGAGCCTGACTATAACATCTCTGCAATATTTTTCCTTTTGTTTGTATTTTTTTAATTAAAGGGTGGGGGGTCCGAGCAACCCCCCTCTCCGGACCATTTTCAGGCCCATGGATCCCAACCCCCAGGGCCCAGCTATTTTAAGATAGGGAGGGAGGCTGCTCGGAACCCCCTCCTCAGGCCGAATTTAGCCCCTGGGTTCCTTTTCCCCGGGCCTGGCTGTGTAAAGTGGCACCCACTCTCCACTGGAACAAAAAGGGGAGCCTCAAGGCCCCCACGGCCCCTGCTGCCTCTTCAAATACTGTGGGAGCCAGTATTGCTTTTGGACAGAGTGAGCTGCTGAACATGCAGCTACCTCTGTTCAAAAGCAATTCTGCTTCGCTTCCAATAACTGATGAAATTATTAGCTCCAGGAGGGAGGCTGGGTAACCTTTTGCTTTTTTGTCATTTGCCCCATAGAGGTGTTGGTGGCGGAGCTTGGGGGGGTGGTTTGCGTGGCCCTCAGCTTTTTTTCAAAATTAAAGCCCATGTGGCCCCCCGTATACTTTTATGAAAAGCTCTGCAGACGTGGCCGTTCCCAGGGCTGGGCAAAATTTAAGAAGCCACAGGATGGTGGTGGTCACCGGGGGAGACTCATTAATTAGTAAAGAAGCCCAGAGAGGTTGATATCCCTGGGGCAAAATAAGCCCCGGGAGGGGGGTTCATGCATACCCTGCTTTATTTGCACAATGTCCCCAGGACCTGGCCCCCCCAGGGGCCAATAATAACGAAGAACGGTACTCCTCATTTGCAAAAAAGAAAAATCAGTGAGATTGACGTATCCAGTGTGACTTCAGCTGAAAATAAATAAAAACATATTTTTAAACCCCCTGTGGGACACTCCCACCATATCTGTGGGGGTCAGGTGTTCCTACCCTGCTCCCATTTCTTTATTTCGTAATTTTTTTTGTGGCATTCTGCTTCAAGTTGTCCCAAGATGGCTGCCAACATTTTCTGGTGGAAGTGTTGGAAGCCAATCAAATTTCAGTAAGATTTCAGAAGGATTTTGGGCTCCCAGGTATCTATATTTTTTTAACTTAAATATCTTTGAAACTACAGAATGGATTTACACCAAATCACAAAAAGCATGTTTATGGACAAACATCTATCTTTCTGCCAAATTTGGTGAGATTCTGTTTAGCGTTTCGAGCTGGAGTTGTATTAAAAAAATGACAAATCCCCCTAATCATGACATGGAGATAACATGTTTTGTGACCCCCCTTTCCATCTCTGCCCCCACTTCACAGATCACCCCGAACCTTTCAACACAGCAGCTGAACCAAAAAGGGGATTGTTGGGGGAAAAAATCACTTTTCCTATGGAAACTTTGGTCCAAAATGTAACGACTTACTGGCTACTACCAGTCGGTATTATAGAATATATATACATATATTAATTTGTATAAAATTAATGCAAATGTAAACAAAATGCAAATAAATATGCATGGTCATATGTATCATCATCAATGCAGCATCATTTCCCTGTGCCATGGATGGTCAGTATTTATGTGACACCCCACCAAGGCGCAAGGACCAAAGATACGTCAGGAATTCTGACGTAGTGGTATCGTGAATGATGCAAATTGCCATAACGCAAATACTTCCTATTTGATGCAAAGTTGATTTGTGTGTTGTAAACCACCTATACATGCTGCAAATCACCATTGTGTCACACAGGAGTTCTTTGCATCATGGGAGCATTTGAAAAAGTGGTGCAAGCTGCACAGAAATACATTTTAGTAAAGAGATGACAAAGGAAGAGGAAGGGCAACTTTCATGAGGAAGAGATCCAGACATCAATTTGAGGTAACAAAAAATGTGCATCTCATATTTGTCATTCAAAATTGCCATAAGGGAGCAAGAATGCCATTTGGTATTTCATAATAGACAGAATAAACTGTATACCACACACAAAAAGAAGAGATGACATGTCTACAAATACAGGACCAAAGAACAAATGGGCAAGAACTTTAAGGGAGCCATGAGGACCGGAGGAAGACCTGATGTCCAGGATAAATTGGATAAATTGGAGGAACAGGTGTCAGCTCTCTTTCCCACAGAGTTGGCAGCTGCAGGGGAAGGGCAGGGCAGTGCTGAAGTAGAGTATCAGCAAGAACTACAGGATGAGTGAAAAGAAAATGACCATATATTAGCAGTGGCGTGCAAGAAAAGAGAAAGGGTAGGAATGCTCCACATGCTAACTCATCTTTCATATAACTGTTCTTTCCTTGGCAACTACTAGTTTTACCATCCAAGTCGAGCCCAGTCAAGTTTTGCCGGTCCATGGATGATGTGCTGCTCCAGTCAAGGAATTTCCTTTGAATACTAGGGCTTGTAGTGTTGTTTATCCCTTCACAAAATGGGACCACAAGTTTCAGAATACAAAGTAGAAAATCTGGGCTGGAGCAACACATCATGCATTAAACTTGGAAACTTGGCAGTGCCAATGTAGGCCCCCTTACTCCATTACACAATTGTGCTCGTTATGGAGCTACGTAGACAAAAGTGTACTGTAATGTAAATTTGATTATTGTGGCTTTGCAGACACATTGCAGAGGGTTAATGTGTCACCAAATGCTAAGTAGGTGCATGCACTGCAAGTAGTATCACTCAAAGATCCAGGTGTACAGTTCCTATTACAGCTCCATATTTGACTCAGCTGACCTGATATGCTGGGGGAGGTAGTTCCGGGTATAGCCTGCCATGTATGAGAGCACCCTATCTCCTGTCTCACTCATATGGTCATGAGAGGTGTGGGTGAGTGCAAGTGATGCAGAGTGGAGGTTCATGAATGACTGGAGGAAGCAGAGATCGTGTGTGAGTTAGGTGGGTAAACACAAGGAGAAGATGGACGGAGCACTAAACCTTTTCAGACACTTACCCCCAGTCACAGATCTGGGTTGAATCCATCATCGTTCTTTAGCTCACTTTGCCACCCCAGTTCAGACCCAGCCATATGAAAATCAGTCTTGACCCTGTTCCTTTATGGGAAAAGTCCAGCACGAACTGCCAAGCCTAGTCTTCCCTGGACCGTAAACAAGCATCCTGGGACCGGTTTCGAGGTAACACCCCTCATCAGCCAGGCTAGCTTGAATCCAGTGGCAAAGTGAGAAAGCGACCCACGCATGGGCATACCCTGCCAACTTAGGGCAAACAAAGCAAACAGAAGGAGATGATGGATAGAGTGCTGAAACTTTTCAGACACTCACCCCCAGTCACAGATCTGGGTAACTCTAAAACCCTAAACCACTTTTGTGAGCTGACGAGTGAGCTAAAGTAAACTGCACATGCTGTCTTTTTATGTACACCTACACCAATAACATCCATTGCAATGGTATCATGAGTAAAGTATAGTTTGCCAACGTAACGTCAGAGTGTAGCAACAAACTGCATTTTCTTTTTAGAGACACAGTGACATTTATTGCAAAGTACACAAATACCATCTATAAATGGGATATGCGGGCAGGTGAGACAAAGCATTGGTCCACTCACCGTCATATCTGTTGCAAACTAAATTTTATAACATCCTTACCTAATGTGAAAACCCCACTGGTGACGCCAAATATAATCGATAGTACATAAATCTTGAAGGATTGTGGCAATACTAGCCTGAAACTCATGCCCATATTCATCATGGATTTGCATTGCACTTATGACACACAAGGGTAATCCAATAACTTGAATGACAGTTACCAGGATTTTCAAGGGCACCTTGTCTGGCCCTGTGTATAGTGATACATGTTGAGTAATGCAACACTGGCAAATATTGCCAAATCATGTTACTCTGCCCCAGAGAGGCCTTGCATGTGTTGAGTGTGATTGCATCCCACATTACATAACTTGCACATTAAACATTGCATGAGTGGCAGACCAGGGAATCTGTAACAATGCCTCACCTCCACAGGGGAGGAGAAAATAGAACTATCTGGGAAAAAATACTTGTAAGTTTTTTCTAAGTGAGCTGCATGATGACTCACTCTTAGCAAATAGTAAATGCCAATGATATTGTCCAGGCAGACATGACTTCCTGCACATTTATATACCAGCCAGGAATACAGAGCCACTTGCAAAACAATACAAGGGTGTCTGCATTAGTGCTAGGCAACAATTTGTGTGCCAGTGCAGCCATGGAGCAGCAAACTATAATAAAATGTAAAATCCTACACTTACCTGCCCACTCCCTTTCACACAGGGCCCTCCAGTAATGAGACGACTTGTGTGTCCTGTGTATAAATTTACATGCTAAGCCCCACCTACCGTGTTCAAAGTATGTAAATGGTGCCATACATAATTCTAATGTGAGGAAGACCTACAAGTGCCCAGAGGGCTCTGGCAATGCAACAGTTCCCTACAATGTACTCATGACAAGTTGAACATCATAAACGTAATACAATAGAACACAATAGCACCAACTAATGACAAACAAATATTATCCAACTAGAGAAAATGTATTACTTTTTAAAAATAAAAACCTAAAACCTAAAAAAACTAACTAACCCTAACTAACCTTCACTATCATACAATCTAGCCTATACTACCGAATTTAAAATTTAACCTATCTAAACCACTATTGACACATGACAAGTTAAACCATACCCCCCCCCATTAATACACATAGCTCAGTACAATACAGACATACAACATTCTAAACATACACTAACTTCTTGTAGAAGCCTAAACAAACTTTTTTTTAAATTATTTTAACATTTTTAACACAAGCGTCAAACCTCTCCCCAATGAAAAAATGTAGCAAAATATAGATTTTCTAAATAACTTCTAAATAAAAATTTCTAACATATCTGAAACTAACCTAAATTATTCCTAAACCTACACTAAACACTATACCTATAACTATGACTACTAAAAATAACTACATAAAACACATAAAAAACAAGGAAGAGGATGTCCATGGTAGAGGTTATATCTGAGCCTCAATCTGTTCGTGTCTCCTGGCATTTCTCCAAGTGGTCTCCCTGCTACTTCAGTTCCTTCTCCAATTTGCCAATCTTCTTGTCCATTTTTCTTATCCTCCTGATGAGCAAATCATTAAATCTTCTCGTGCAGAACCTTCTGCTTGGCCTTGAGCAGTGACTTGCTGCTGCTGTGCTCCTAAGGGTCCAGGGGTGGGGTGGGAAGGGTCTGGCTGCTAAGTGGCACAATGTGAACCTGCAGCGGAAGTGGTCCTTGGTGTGTGGAAGGATGATGGTTTGACCCAAATTCCAGCTGAATTGGCCTCATAATAAATGCAGCCTATGTTTCTGAAGGCATAGGCAATCTTGTTGATGCAGGAAAAGGTTCTTGCCATTTCAGGTGTCATGTGACCTAGGGAGAAAATTATACCCCCTTATTAGGGCAAGTATAATATGTACTTCACGTATCACAAAATATAATTGACATTGTAGTGTAATCATAAGTTCCTCTCTGTTCCTACAACTAATATTAGTACAATGAGGTATCCAAAATTCCTTAATTACAATGACTTCTCTAATTAAAATATGTCAAAATCACCAAGTAAGGTAGGGTGTAGAAGGACAAAAGATCTAGTTAGCCATAATATATAGAGCCATGCATTTCCCTCATAACAGTGTTCCCCACTCATTCAAATGTGTCAATGGTAAAAGAAAACCATGGGCCGGATATGTACACTGTAGCTGTTGGTCTTGCATCATGCAAGGGGGAGGCAAGGTCAAAGCAAAACCGAACTGAGATGACTTAAAGATTTTGGGCCGTATACCACTGCTAACCAGTGCTAAAGTGCATACACTCTAGGCTCAAACATAGTAACATTGGCTTATCCGCAATCAGCATTTTTTATTTATTTGTGAGTGCCTTGTAAACTGCACTACATGTTCCCATGACCTGTGACTTGATTGCTGCTAGTGGGCCTATGACGCAGGAGGCTCTTGACGTCGACACTTGCTCAGTCCAAGTATTTCTTCAGCAGGACCCGTCTGAGTCCTGTAGCTGGCCTGCCCTCCATCACAGTTGGCCTGAACTTTGGATTTACCTCGGCCTAGGGCGACCTCAAACCTTTTAGCGATATTGCCTTCTAACCACTGTTTTTGGATTTAATCTCGATTTCCACTTATTAAGTTTTTGTTTTTTTCACTCAGATAAATATTCTCTATAGTCCTAAACTGGTGTGGAGTTGTTTTGTAGTGTTTTGATTGAGTTATTCTAATTTAAGTGCTGCACAAATACTTCACACAATGCCTCTTCAGTTAAGCCTGACCGTTCTTTGACAAGCTAGCGGAGAGTGAGCACAGGTTAATTTAGGTTGTGTATCTGACTTACCCTGACTAGGTCTGACTAGGTCTCTAATTGGACAGGGTGCATATCTCTGCCAACTAGAGACCCAATTTCTAACAGTCTGAGGGTGGTTGTCCTCACAGCATCAAAACCCTTATTTGTCGGCTTGACAGATTTAGCCACACTGCGATATCTGGAAATGTGTCATAATGCATCAAGTCTATAGGTTAATCTGAACTGGAAGAATAAATGATATTTCAAGTTTCTGTTAGATCGTTCTCCCTATGCAGCTTTCTGTAGCACACAATGAAAGAGCATAAAGCCTCTCAGGAGTGTATTTATGCAGGCAGATGTCCCTAGCTGTACAAGGACTCTTTTGTCTACAATGCAGGCCCCCGTGCACCATGATGCAAGGCTGCCTACGTTGGTGCTAAGCAGATAAAAGTATGCTACCATAAGGAAATGATGACAATGCATTGTATCATGAACCCACTGTGCATTCATTCCCTTTCCCTTTCATGCAATGCAGCAAGGGGGTTTACCATGTTGCACTGCATGACAGCTTTACATAATGACACATAGGTTAGATACTGTCCAGGAGGCTGGCATTGATATGGCAATACATGTTAAACCTAGAGCATATGTCCTGCTTAGGCCAAGTACTATGTATACAAGCAGAGAGGCCTACTGGGGATGCATAGGTATTACAACAATGCTATTGCCACCCTGTGGTCAACAGATTCATAAATTACTGAGTTATGCTGGCAGCCACATTCAGTAAAAATGCTAGGCCGCAGTGCAAGTTCCATGCCATGTGTTCATCTACCCTCATAATATGCATTAGAGAGGCTGAGAGCTATTGTTATGAAGCAAACCTTGGATCAATACATGAGCAGCCCTCTATCCATGTATCCGCCAGGGCATCAGTGTGATGAGGACACTGTCACTTCTTTTTACATAGGTCTGACATGGACACCTCTGATGGTGGCTCGGTCTCCCCCGAGACAGGATAACAACAGCTATACCTCAGATAAGTGGTAATACTGAGGGAAGGTTTAGATGTCATATAAATGACTCACACCCCTGTGGCAACACCTGTTTTGATGTCAGATGTGATGGCTAATCTGGTAACCCTGTCATGAATGTTTATACAAAGTGCCATTTGACATGACGCACAGGTATTGTCATAGGTATACTATCCCCATATTTCAAGTGGGATACTGCAAAAAACACTTATTCACACCTATGTTGACACTACATTCACATGAACACGTCTCCTTTTTTTCCTTAAAATCTGATGACACATGTGACGTGTTTTCTCAATGATTGAAAATGAGTGAATTGTTTGCAGTTGAGGTATACCTCCCCATACACATCACACTATTAGAGCCATCATTGATCACATACACTTCACAGAGCTACAACAATGTATTCATGACACTTACTTGTCACATCAGTATTCTCAAAGCTGTCAATTCACCTCAAGTAAATTGGCATTATCCACCTGCAAAACAGCAATGGAGTCAGTGACAGTGACAGTTTAATACATATGCCATCTGGTGTCCCTCTGTTTCACCTTGTGTGTCACAAGGCATCTACACATCGCAAATAAACCGGGATTTTCATATATACCTTAACAAAGTTATCTACATTACCACATGAAGTTGATACATTAAGAAATATCTCTGGGCCCTCTGATCTCCAATCTCAGATGGTCCACAACATCTGCTTCTCGGGCTATCAATCAATAAATCAATCAATCAATCAATCAGGGGTTTGCAAAACGTGCTACTCACCCGTGAGGGTCTCAAGGCGCTGGGGGGGATGAAGCGACTCCGGATCAGTCAAAAAGCCAGGTCTTGAGGTCTTTCCAGAACCTGTGCAAGGTCGGGAAGCGTCTGATGTTCACAGGGAGCGTGTTTCAGGTCTTGGCTGCGATGTAGGAGAAAGCTCTCCCACCGGTTCTGTTTTTGCGGATGCGGGGGACCTCTGCCAGGGCGAAGTCAGCGGAGCGGAGGTTCCGCTTGGGTACGTGGAAGGATACACTCTCGTTGTTGTTGAGGGATTTGTAGGTGTGGGTGAGGAGTTTGAAGGTGACCCGCTTCTCGACTGGGAGCCAGTGGAAGCCCCGTAGGTCGTGGGTCATGTGCTTGTGACGCAGTGTCCTGAGGATGAGTCTGGCTGCGGCGTTCTGGATGGTTTGGAGTTTGTGTAGCAGAGTTCCGTTGATTCTGGCTTAGAGGGTGTTGCCGTAGTCTAGTCTGCTGGTTATGAGTGTGTGACGGTCCTTCTGCACTCAGGAGAGATCCACTTGAAGGTCTTACGGAGGATGCAGAGTCAGTTGAAGCTAGTGGAAGGGACGGCATTGATCTGGCAGTTCATGGAGGGGAGGAGTCAAGGATGGTGCCGAGGTTCCGGGCGTGGTCTCTAGGGGTGGGTGGGCTCCCGAGGGCGGTGGGCCACCAGGTGTTGTCCCAGGCTTAGGCGCAGGTTCTGAGGATGAGGACCTCGGTCTTCTCCGAGTTGAGCTTCAAGCAGCTGTCTTTCATCCAGGCTGCCATGTTCTTCATTACTTCCTGGAAACAGAGTCTGGTGTCTTCGGGATTCTTCGTGAGTGAGAATATGAGCTGGGTGTCGTCGGCCTAGGATACAATTCTGAGCCCATGCTGTCTGACGATGAGGGTGAGGGGGCCATGTAGATGTTGAAGAGCGTGGGGCTGAGTGATGATCCCTGGGGTACTCCACAGTTGATTTACTTGGGTTCAGAGAGGAAGGGTGGGAGTCGAATCCTCTGGGTTCTGCCGGAGAGGAAGTATTGGATCCAGTCGAGGGTGGCTCCTTGTATCCCCGCGTCGTGAAGTCTGGCTGCGAGTGTGCGAAATGAGACGGTGTTGAATGCTGCGGAGAAGAGTAGCAGGATGAGGGCCACAGTGTGTCCCTGGTCCAGTAGCATGCGGATGTCGTCCGTGGCGGCGAGGAGGGCGGTCTCGGTGCTGTGGTTGCTGCGGAATCCAGACTGGAAGGCATCTAGGATGGAGTTATCTTCGATGAAGGCGGTTTGCTGGGGGTTTATGAGTCTCTCAGTGACTTTGGCCGCAAAGGGGAGGAGAGAGATGGTCTGGTAGTTTTTCAGGTCAGTAGGGTTGGCCGTTGGTTTCTTGAGGAGGGGTTTCACCTCCGCCCATTTCCAGTCATCTGGGCAGATGCCAGATCTGAGCGAGGCATTGATGGTCCGTCCTAATTTGGGTGCGATGGCGACGGCAGCCCTGTGGAAGATGTGCAGTGGGCAGGGGTCAGTTGGTGCTCCTGAGTGAGCTATGACTTCATCTCAACAATATTTGATTTGGGAGCTGGAGTGCTCCTCATGGGCCACCTGGCTTAGGTACCATCACACCTGCTCGCACCAATGCTTCCGATTTTTTGTCTGGTACCCCTGGCTGACCCTTCCCTTCAGCCAGAATCAACAGCAGGAAGTGCTTCACCAGGCAGATGAGACAGCCAACCTCTCTGGCACTGACGTTTTTACTTCTTACCATCCCCAACATGGCCACAATGGCACAAGACCTACCTACACCTTAGCCCACAAAAAAAAATATAACCCCTCATACCTCCAACTATACCTAATTAATTATCACCCCAAATTGCACAAACACCCACCAATATAAATGCTATTTATTAGATTTGGGGGTCTCTAGTTGGCAATGGTAGGCACCTTTGTCCAAATAGGGACCCTTGTGTCTTGTCAGGGTAAGGGGCTACACTACTAAAATAACCTCTTGGTAGCTTGGCACGAGCAGGCAGGCTTATCTCAGAGGCAGTGTGTAAAGCATTTGTGAACACAAACAGTAATACAGTGAAAACACTACAGATGGACAACACACAGGTTTATAAAAATAAGTAATCTTAACTAGACTTAACACAAGGCCAACGACAAAATCCACAATACTGTAATCAAAATAAGTCTTTAAAATGGGAGAAATAGCTTAGTTCACTTTCGGTTGTAAATACAACACTTTACTCTCAAAGTACCTGGGATGCGTAACTCAAAACAAACAAAAGGGTCGTAGGGAAGGTGATACACCGTTCCTTACACTCAGGGGAGTGGATGCATGGTTCCTTACTGCTGCGCAGGGCAGTTGAGACTCGCTTCCTTATAGTGTGAGGAGTTGACGTGCCAGTTTCTTACTGTAATCCGATGCGATGACGCTCCGGTGCGATGCAACAAAATGGCATCTTGGTTACGGTGCGACAACATAGATGCGATGTGTGCACGCCCGATGGCCATGCGGTGACTTTTTGAACTTCTGAACCGCTACAGGCCCTGCGACACGCTTCTCTGGTGATGCGACGGCTTCCTCTGCGGTGGTGGCGCGCTTCTCCAGTGATGCGACGCGCTTCGGTGATGTGATGGTGACAGCCGCTTACTTGGTGATGCGACGACAACTGCTGTGGCGGCGACACGCTTCTTCTTTGTTGAGTCGCACTTCCAGCTCCCAACAACACGCAGTCTCTTAGAAGGCCCAGCACAACAGCAGGCACTTCAATTCCCAGCAAGCGAATTCAGGGGTGAAGTCTTATATCCCAGAGACTTCAGGCAGGAGGCAAGCACAGTTCAAGCCTTTGGAGATTCTTCTTCAAGATGATGAAAGCACACTCAGTCCTTTTTCTCCTTTCTTTGGCAATGAAGCAACCACTGCAGGCCAACCCCCAAACACACAGCACAGGGGTAGTCTCCTCCTTCAGCTTCCTGGTTCTTCTCCTCAGCAAAGGTTTGTCTTGATTCCCAGAAGTGATCTAAAGTTCTGGGGTCTGGTTCCCCTTTTTATACACACAAATCCTTGGTCTCTGAAGGCAGAGTGTCTGTACCTAGTCCAAACCAGTTCTGGGTGCATTCTGCCAGTGCACAACTACTTCCTCTGTCAATATGAGCCAGGGTCATCAGACGCAAAACAGGAGGTGGAGCCAGCATTGTGGAAGGCAGGCACAGCCCTATTCAGGCCCAGGTGCTACTCCTCCCACCACTCCCAATGCAGATAGGTCTATTCAGCCTAGTGCTGACTCACCCTGTCTCCTGGAGCCACCCCAACCCCTGTCACTCACAAACCAGACAGGCAATACACAACCTAGCAGAGGCAGGCTGGATGGTATTTTCAAACACAAAATGTAAAAATCACCCACACTAAAAGATGTATTTTAACATTCTGAGTTCAGGCATACTAAACTCGAATTTCTACCTTGTTCCCTGGGGCAGTTAGGATTATAAGATGTTATAATCAAACTGCCCATTCTGGCCTGTGGGAGCTGGTAGCCTTCCAAAAGTGAAAACATGAAAATGGCTGTAATTCACTATCAGGACATGCCACACACACCTGAGCATGTCCTACCTTTTACTTACAATGCACCCTGCCCTTAGGTATGCCTTAGGGGTGGCTAATATGTAGAAAGGGAAGGTTTAGGGACTGGTAAGTGGGTGCACTTACCAAATCAACATGGCAGTACTGGACTGCACACGGGCTCTACAATGGCAGGGCTGAGACACACTGTACAAGTTGCTTCTGTGGGTGGCACAACCAGTGCTGCAAGCCCACCAGCAGTATTTGATTTTCAGGCCCTAGGCACACATGGTGAACTGGACTAGGGTCTGACAAGTATACCAAATAAGACAATCATGGAGTTACTAACCTTTACATCAATTTAACATAGGGAGCACGTGCACTGTGGCACTGAATAGCAGTGCCACAGTGCCCAAAGCATCTAGACCGGAAAAACATAAGGCAAAAACACAGGAGGCAACAGCAAAAAATGGAAGGGAGACCCACACCAATGGTACCAGGTCTAACACTATTACAAAGATAAAAAACAACATTTAGGTGCCGATTCCGATCCGTTAAAAAAAATTACCGTACGACTCGTATCTGTAGTTTTTTACGTACGAATCGTACAAGTCCCGTACAAACGGGCAAGTACGATTCGTATTGGTATTTTGTTACGTACGAATCGTACAAGTCCCGTACAAACGGCCAAGTACGATTCGTGCCGTAAAAATACATACGAATGACCTCGGGAAAAGTGTATGACAAGTCCCCGGACAGTTTTACATACAAATCGTAAAACTGAAGTCCGAGCGCACAAGTACGATCCGTACCGGCATTCCGAAGACACATTCATATGTAAAACGTCCCGTACGGAGCGAACTGTGTACCACCCCTACCCCGGGTACACCTGGGCGAGGGGTACGAGTCGTACGGCTGCCCCCAGCCTCCCACCCCTCCTGCGTACGTCCGCACCGTACCCCCAGCCCCTGCACCGCATGTACGCACCGTACCCCCACTGCATGTACGCACCGTACCCCCACCGCATGTGCGCACTGTACCCCCCACCGCATGTACGCACCGTACCCCCCACCGCATGTACGCAACGTACCCCCCACCGCATGTACGCACCGTACCCCAGCACCGCATGTACGCACCGTACCCCCAGCCCCCCACCGCATGTATGTACCGTATCCCCCACCGCATGTACGCACCGTACCCCAGCACCGCATGTACTCACCGTACCCCAACACCACATGTACGTACCGTACCCCCAGCGCGTATCCCTGGTGATGGTACATTCCGCCTTATATGGTCATGGCCTGGCCTATTTGAGATGAAGATTTAGTTTCTACTCACCGCCCAGGTAACTACGTTCCTCAAATAAGCTAATGGCATGTACCCCAGGGTCTTCAAACAGAAGGCCGGTGGTAGATTCCTATCTCTGTTGGGGGCTTTGGCTTGAAATCAACTCATGATGGAGCTTCTTGCTGTGAGTGATCCGAGGTAATCAGGAAGAAACTGAAAACCTTACTTTTTAAACAGACGTTTTTGATCCATCCTACCGACTAGTAGGGTACGACTTGGAGTAGCTGGGCACACAATAAGTGCTGTTAGCATAACATATATAATTAGTGATAGTGTCAAAATGTTTGACACTTGCACATACATTTGTTCTTTCATCACCTATGATGTCCTTGCTTGCCTACATGACATTTGAACACCCTGTGATTTGTTTACTTAATTTAACATGGCTATTTGCTTAGTAAATGTAACCAGCATTCAACATGTGAAACAGATATGTAAGTTGGATTTATTCATACATCAGCTAATGTTTTTTGTATGGCAAGCTGTCTAGCTAAATTTAGATTGGTACAAAGTCATGGCGATATAGCCATTTTTCATATGGGACAACATGATGTAGATATAAGTAACTTTATACCACAGATCTGTAAACAACCCTTTCTCTATTCACATGTGCATATGTTATTTTGCCTTGATTCTGACATGATTAATTTGGCATGAGAGGGTTGTGATTTGGATCATGAGTACACTGTGATACCTTACCTTGGTTGCATTTCACCTAGGTTATTTTCTAGTGTATGACATATTTCACAGTCTTTTTATTGACTGTGTCAGTTTTACATTGGACTGAGATGCAGGACATGTAGGTTACCTAAGGTACTAATTTGTTCATCTATCACACTAATGAGGCATGCCAATGTGACTTATTTTCTAGGGGTATATTTGGACCTAGAATGCCTGAAAAATTGGTGAACTTTGTACTTTTGGTATTACATATATGCCTAGAGTTTATGTTTACACAAGAGTTGATGCTACACTTTCAGTGCATGACATACATAGAATTTAGAAGTTCTTTTTACATGTGTGCTCCTGATGCTTTTGTCAGCATACAGATTTGCTGTCATGTGTGACAGCTATGCTTAGGAACACATGATTTGTTCAACAACTCTTATTTTGGTGTAACTTTAACAAATAATTTAGACTTACACACATCTCAAACCTAGCTAAGATGTAGCCTTTCTACTCACATTGTATTTAATTGCGGATCACATGATTTGTAGGATGATTTGTTCAACATTGCATAAAGTGTGGTTCTGTCCACTCACACTTTGGTCAAATTTACTATTCTCACTCCAAACTAATCTATCTTGTGGAAGGTTTTGGACACTCAAGGCATCAGTTCTTGGACACTTAAGGTGCCAAATTTACTATTCTCACTCCAAACTAATCTATGTTTTGGAAGGCGTTGGACATTAAAGAGGGTCACATTTAGTATTACCTTTTACAAAAGGACGGTGCACCAAAGATAAGTCTTTTCAAAATGTTCCAATTGCTGTTCTTTTATTTTCATTCAATTCTTAGAAAAGATCAAACTCAGCCAACGTGTTTCGTTCTTTACGAACTTCGTCAGGGCATAGATGGTTTTAATTATATATAAGGATGTCGACTTCAGCAAATTCCAAGGATGTTCGACTTTCAAATAATATGTTTATCCACAGGCAAAGTTGTATAACCTCTACAGGTAGCTAAACGGTGTATGTCAATATAAGGCACCGGATTTCTCAATTGGAAAAAGGACTTTTAATTTGGTCCATAGATTGCGTAAGTCAATTTGGATCAACAATGTTGTTGCATATTTAGAACCATCGTGTAGGCTCCATTTTTCTTCGAAATGGGCGCTTCCTTGAGTTAGCGGCGCTAACTCAAGGAAGCGCCCATTTCGAAGAAAAATGGAGCCTACACGATGGTTCTAAATATGCAACAACATTGTTGAGCCTTATATTGACATACACCGTTCAGCTACCTGTAGAGGTTATACAACTTTGCCTGTGGATAAACATATTATTTGAAAGTCGAACATCCTTGGAATTTGCTGAAGTCGACATCCTTATATATAATTAAAACCATCTATGCCCTGACGAAGTTCGTAAAGAACGAAACGCGTTGGCTGAGTTTGATCTTTTCTAAGAATTGAATGAAAATAAAAGAACAGCAATTGGAACATTTTGAAAAGACTTATCTTTGGTGCACCGTCCTTTTGTAAAAGTTTGTATATCTGGTTTCCAGTAGAGCACAAGTATGGCTCGCTCTGGACGTGTTTTTTGCACCTACTATCTATTTGTGTATCGATTTGGAATTTGGTGTGCTTAACATTGGTCAGCCGTACGGTTACTTTTGTTCATATTTAGTATTACCACTATGAAAGAAACATTTCATCCAATAGATAACACTACAAAATCATTAAAATATGTAGAATGTTTTCAAACAACTCAAATAAATGCAAAAATAAATACATGTAAAATACATTTAAAACACTAAAACACAATCCTAAATATCTTTATATTTCCATTATATATGCACATATTAAATAGAAATGTAAACGCTTTAGAATTGTGTCATAAAATGATTTAACATGTAAAAAGAAAACAAGTAATAATTATGAAAGAATTGATTACATATAATAACAACATACCCTATATTTAACATACATGTTAGAACTGGAAGACAATTTATATGCAACATGCAACATAACAATTATGGGGCCGATTCCGATCCTGGAAAAACGCTTTACAAATCGTGGTATGGAGCGGTTTCCCCATACAACTCGTACTTGTAAGGATTCCCCTACAACCTAGGAAGTACGATCCGTACAAATAGACGCTCTCCATACAAATTGTAAAAAAGACCATACAACTCGTATATACAAGCGACTCCGATTCGGATTGCCCTGTACGCGACGTTCACATGTATTCCCGGCAGCAGTTTACAACCCATCAAGTACGATTCGTACAAACGGCACTCCGTATGGCTCTTTTTTTACAGGAGCCAAAAAGTGCCGGGAAAACATTGTACGCCCCGAAAACAGTACGAGACGGCCCCCCATGTATGCGTCATACACCCCATGAATACAGGGGTACGGTGCGTATGTACGGTGCGTACCGATGACATGGAAAGTGGGGTACGGTGCGTATATATGCGCTGAAGGGGTACTGGTCGTGTACGCACCGTACAAGCACCGTACCCCAAAATCGCTTGTGTACGCACCGTACCCCAAAATTGCGTATGTACGGTGCGTACATGCGCGATGTTGGGGTACGCTCCATACACACGCCTCACATGTAGGGGGACCCCTGTACACCTCATACCCCTATACGACCCATACCCCGGTACGAGTCATACCCCCAGAACGAGTCGTACCAGGGTACGAGGCGTATAGGGGTTCGCTTCGTAGCCCGGTACGAGTCGTTCCCCGTATACAGGCCATTTTCCATACAAATCGCATGCTGACAACCCGGTACGAATCGTACTTGACGGGTTGGACAGCCTTTTTACAAATTGTATGGTCTTTTTTACAAGTCCGTGTCGTACAGCTTTTCCCGATCCGATTTGTAAGGATCGGGCCGATCTGTATGTATTTTTCCCGTACGAATCGTTCTACACGGGTTGGAAGGGACTTGTACGATTTGTATGGAAAAAAATACGGATCCGATTTGTATGGAAAATAAAAATCCAGGATCGGAATCGGCCCCTATGTGTAAGCATTATTTTTAAGTAAACAAGTAATACAAATAATTTCTTATGTGAAAAACAATAAAAATAAAAATGAAACAACTTTACATTGAGAATATATATTAAAACTATTTTTTAATTTAGAAAAAATACAAAGAAATTATTACATATTTAGCAAAACATTTAAAAAATTCAACATAATACATCACCTGTTAAAAAAGCCAATATTACATCTGGAAAATATACAATTTTTACATACATTTGGAAAACATGGACACATATCTTAAGCATTACATTTAAAACACATAATAATCACATTGCAACACATAAAACAAATATATAAAATACACCTAAAATAATCGGAAATATTAATAAAAATGATATCACTATCACCAATATTGTTTACAGCCACCACATCGACCCGGAGTGGGTTGGGTGCCTAAGGGATACCGCTGTTTTAGCTAAGGGTAACGGGGGCACCATTCTGACCAAGAAAGAGCATGTGACTCAGTGAGAAACAACAGTGGTGACTGGGGCACCTTTATTTGGAATAACCAGAGTCTGTGTTTCTGTGTGACTTAAAGGATCAGTGGCAACTAGGGCACTGTTAGACGGTTGCAAAGGACACGTGCTTTTACCAACACGCTTAAGGAAGCTCAATGCATTCTTTTATTTGTTTCTGAATACCACATAGCAAACCTGTGACTCATTGATACTACTGCACCGATAGCCCGTGCTGTAACTCTGCTGTAACTCTGTGCTGCAGCGGGGCCAAGCAACTATTATTTTGTATGATCTGGGTCCATACATTTGCATAGCCTGGAGACTGGGAGTCGTCTGTCTGTCTGTCCGTCCCAGCGCCCTCCCACTGACACCATCTCATTTACATCATTACATGATTACACGTGCCAGGAGGTGCGTAAGCGCCGACAAGGGCTCCTGTAGTGTGGGACGCACGCCAGCTCGGGTCAAGGACAGCGACAGGACGAGGCTGGGCATCTATTACGGAGAGAGGAGTGCCTGGAAAAGAAACCCTTAGTTCAGCTATAAGCTTGAGGACTGTTAGATATAAAGGTTAAGGAGATGGGGAACCGTAAGACCGTCATGACTACGAAGGCCAGGTCACTAACCTCATCAATTACGAACTTTTTAACGACGGCCTAGGGGGCAATAACAAGTGAAATAGAGTCCGTAGAGGAGAGGTTGGGGGAAACGCAACGAGCTCTGCAAAATGGCATCCCAACGGGAATTGTGGGTGAGCACGATAAAACATTAGAAGAAGAAGAAAGATTATTATCTGTCAATTTGGAAGCTAATGGAGATGAGGTTAATACTGGCACCACTCAGGAAGGGGGATTTGTGGATACTCTCTGCCCACCACCATCTAAAAAATCTAAGGCGTGTGGGAAAGCCAAGAAAGTTATAGAACCCACAGTGACACGAAAGAAAAACATGGCTCCAACACGTAAACCAGTAACAAGAGCAATGGGTGCTGCTAAGGACCCCACTAGCATTGAGCATTTGGGGGATAATGCATTACTTAAATGTTATACAAGCTTGATGGAGGCTGTCATCAAATCAATTTTAGACCCCCTGGTAGGGGTATTAAACAGTATTGATGTCTCGTTAAAAAAATTAATTGGCTCTAGCATTTAGAAGGCAACTATAGGCTCAGAGACTGTAACAAACCCCATTTCGAACATGAATTTGGATACTCCTGAGGTATCTCCACTCTCTCAGATACCGGTTTCTGGGGTTGGAATAGTTATCAACACTGAGACTACAATGCACCCATCTGAACAATCTGATAAAGTACGGCAGGGACTAACAACAGCAAATGTGGAACAAAGTGATATTAATCCTACTGGTAGAAATTACAACTCTCTCCCAGCCGGTGCGAATAACAGTCTAAGAATACTTCACCTACCCCCGGAAGCTACCCCTTACGTCATTGTTCTCAAAAACGTCCCACCTCTGCCCCACAGTAAGACAGAAGATTGGAAACAGCTGAAAAATAAAACAGTGCATTGGTTGGCGAAGACCTTGGACTTGCCATGCTGTGATGTTTTAAATGATAAAATTAATAATGTAGAACGTGTCTCATGGGTGGGGTCTCAGGCAAAAACTGAATTGGGAGACTGCATTGTTGTAAATTTTAGGGATAAAAAATTTCTGCCCTGGCTCACGGATAGACTCCGTTGGAGCAATAACACGGGGGGAATTATCGAAGCCGTACCACTCGGCAATTTTTATAGGCCGTTGCCAAATGTGGGTATTGGCCAGGCCCAATCCCATCCTAAAATATTCTCTCCGTTCATGATTCCAACTTCCAGCTCCTTCTCCCCCCTAGATCAGGTGGACTGACTGAATGGTCAGCCGTTGAGGGACTCTGGTGATCCAGATTTAAATCTAGCCTTTTTGCATGTTTTAGCTGATACATAAAGAGACAGTCACCCTGCCCCCTCAGGTATTTCCCCGACTTCTTCTAGAATAAAAATCTTGAATGCTCCGGGACACTCCAATAAGGAATGCTTATTAAACCCGACTTATTATTGGAGGCCCAATTCTCCCAATCCATTTCATGATGGTATATTAGATCTTTTGCCAGTATGCCCTGCTGCTGAGCTAGTTGGCATTGTGAACCCTACTGTAATAACAAATATGATGACAGTAGAAAGTGGTGTAACTGACACCGGTTGTGCAGAGAATAAAGACACCTCTTAAGTTAGTACATTTACTCATGGTAGCCTTTTCTGGAATGTAGCAGTTCTGTTAAACAAACTAGGCATTAATGACTGGGTAGAGTTTGTCAGCAAATTTAGCATAATTTGTTTACAGGAAACTTGGATGCGTGAACCAGCCTATATAAATGGTTTTTACTCTGTACACACATCAGCTAGACCATCTGTAGGTGGTCATGATAAAGGTGGCTTAATAACCATGATCTCCACAACATTGAATGACAGAGTCAGGAAACTGCAGCTGGACTCCCCACACTTCCAGGTTATAAATATCTCTCTGAAGAGTAATCTGACCCTTGTGGTTATTCATTTTTATCATAATAATTTTAATAGTGCAAATATTACTATTGCCCAAGAACTTGAAACTGCACTTATGAAACATATTGAGGACATAAAAATGGACTATGCAATACTCTGGGGGGGTGATTTTAATTGTAAATTGTGCTCACTGTCTAAATGCGAGGCATGCCATCATTTAACAAGGGATGTGGTGGGTGGCTATCACTTTGAGCACAACCCTTGTGGGAACATTTTTAATTCTTTATTTTTACAATTTTAACTTTCTTAACTTTAGACTTCATTGAGCGCTTAAACTCTGATGTGGTAACATATGTTGGAAGAGGTCAAGGGACGCTAATTGATTTTATTATTCTGTCTGATTATTTTAACACTGAAACTGTGGTTTTTAACATTCCCAAAATCCATTTTAGCGACCATTACCCACTAACACTACAATTAGCAATCCTACCAGTCCCTCAAAATACACCAGTTAAGGTAGTCCCCATATCGTATACTAAAAACAAGGGGTTAAATCGGAAGTGGTCCTCTGTCAACCCTGAGATCGTTCTGTAGGAGATTATAAAAAAGCAACTTTGTGCAAATACTGGATTGTTTGGATGAAAATTCAAGTGCTACATCCGTGACTAAATCGTATAATGTATTAATTGAGAGAACAAAGGCGCTCTTAACTAAAAATCAGTTGAAATGCTCACAGAGAAATAAAAGGTGGTTTGACAGGGAATGCTCCCAATTACATAATAAATTAATTAAGATTTTACAAATTATACCACGAGATAGGGTGGGAGTGAGACAGGCGCGCATAGATTATAAACGCGCACTGGAGAAACGTAAGAAGGAAATTAGGCAAGAGGCATGGGGCAAACTATACTTGGCATCACAGAGTAAAGATTCTAAACTTTTTTGGGAAACTGTTAATGAAGAATATTTTGGTGATACAAAAAATGGCCATATTGATGCAACAATCATGCCCGAATCGTGGGTAAAATATTTTGCCGGCCTCTATAGTAATAGGACTGAGAAACAAAGTGATGCTTGCTCCCAATATGTGGCCTGTCCTATGGAGCCCCCAAATTTAGTTGAGGTAAATAGGGCACTCTCCCAGACTGTAAAGAATAAGGCCCCCGGGCCGGACGGTATACCCGCTGACCTATTTCTAGCAAATACCACCTTGTGGCACCCGTTATTAACGAATATATTAAGATGCTATGCAGTTCAGGGCCCCCCGGAGTCATGGAGATCAGTTACAATAGTTCCAATATTTAAAAAGGGTGATAGATCAGATCCCAAATGCTATCGACCCATTTCTTTAATTGATTTCACTTGCAAGATCATGGGACGAGTAATACTGGAGAGATTAGAGACTTGGGTCACAGAAAAAGGGAAGTTCTCCGCTGTCCAGTATGGCTTCAGGAAGGGCCTGGGTACTGTAGAACAGTGCCTTAACCTGCACCTTGTCATTGGCAAATACATCATGACTAAGTCAGGGTCCCTATACCTGGGGTTTATGGACCTGACATCTGGCTTTGATTGGGTGCAGAGGGGGAAATTGTGGGAGAAAATGCTCCTTATGGGCATTGATCCCTCCATTATCTATTTTTTAGCTGCAATGCATCAGGGTGTCACAGGTAGATTACGCTATGGAGCATCTGGCGAGTTTACCCGACCCATAAAGATGGATTGTGGGGTCCGACAGGGATGCGTACTTGCTCCTTTCCTTTTCTACCTATATATAAATGACTTAGAAAGCCATATCAGAATTCGAAACATAGATGCACCAACAATAGGCCGTAGGACCTTACCAGCCCTGTTATCCGCGGACGACTGCGTTTTAATGTCAAGAACCGGGGTGGGCTTACAAAGGCTTTTAATCAGTTTTAACGAATTAATGAGCGATCTTGGGTTAAAAACAAATGTTGCCAAGTCACACGTCTTGGTAGCAGGAAAAGCTCCTTCTAAGACGAAAACTTTCTACATAAAGAATGAAATATTATGCCAGGTGCCAAATTTCCTATTTGGGCATTCTTTTTAACGAAAAAAACTCTTGGTCCCACCTAGTTAATGCCAGGATTGGGGGCTTCAATAAAAATATGGAGGCCATTTTTAGATTTACAAAAAAATTAGGTTCTCACCCCATAAAAGTAATTATTGATATTTATAAAGCAAGAACATGCGCCGTTACATTATACGGCGCTGGAGTTTGGGGTTGCTCAAACATATTGGGTCTCCAAAGAGCTAAAAGCACCCATGCCACTATGTGTCATAATGAATTAGGTGTTATACCATTATCCTTTCGCATGCAATTAGCACCATTGATGCTTTGGCGTAGCATCTGGGTAAAAGAGGAACCAGTCCTGAAAAGTGACATAATTTTAGATTGTTTAAAACTGGATTATGCAAAAAAAATTCCATGGCTCTCTTACTTGCAAGAACAATTGGAGAAGTTGGGATTGCAGGATTGTTTTAACAGTCCCTGAAATATATCTGCAATTCCTAAGGCCAAGCTCAAAAGTGATTTTCTTTTACTCCTGAAGCATGAAAGAGATAGCCAAGAGATGGTTAAAAAAAGGGTCGTTGAGCATTCACTACTAATTAGCTCTCCACGAATTGAATCCTATTTCTCATTCTATTTTAATCAAGCAAAGATGTTTTAGGTTCAGAATGGGTATTGCTCATTTACTGGTATCGTACCAAGTGATGCATATTGTGATGCCAAATTAGAACTGTGTCCATGTAATTCAACTTCTGCACAAAGCACCTTCAATTTATGTTTTTTTGTAAATTGTATCTTAACCCTAGATGCACTTTTTTAAAACCATTATTAAGATTTTTAAATATTAGAAAGTGTCAACCTGCACTATGTCATTTACTTCTTTTAAATAATGAATTCACCTGTCTTATGGTCTGTAAGTATATCTCCGCTGCAGTTCGACTTCGTAATGTTGTCGGAAAATGAATTCTTGGGTATCATTCACATTGGTTAAAATCTTAATATGCGTATTATTATTAAAATAATATTTTATTTGTTCTTTTATCGCTGTCATTAAGCCGAATAAAGATTTTTGACTGACTGACTGCTTACAACTATATATTTAACGGCAATATAAAAACATGCATAATTACAATAATCTTACCAGCTACATTCCAATCAATGAAATTTCCTGCATCCCGTTATTCTTGAGATGATATTCTGATATCACAATATTAAGAAAACTCAATATTTTGCCCAAACAGCTTTGTATGTATTAGAAACCTTTGATTCACAGGCTCATCATCAAATTCCTTATTGGCTAGTGCATCTTTATGAACATGTCATTTGGCTTCATGAGGATCAATGGTCAATAAATTTGTTAGATTATAGAGATCAGGAAGACATGTCTCACGTACATCCATACCTGTACTGGATGCAGGCTGAGGAACCAAGCAATTATTGCTTATTCCAAAATTCCTCCATGATCACAGGTTACTGACCTACATTTCTGCTTTTGAACATGTTTGGAAGTTTGAACAGCATTCAGCAATCCTTCTTTTAACTGTGTACTTGCTTCCAGGAAGAAACCTCTACATCAGCAGATTCAATGGGCTCCTTTTTTGATATTATAATATATGTGTGTGTTACTCTGGTTGCTTAATTATTTTGTGACCAATGACTCCAGTGAGAAAACTTTGCTTAAATAAAGACAGTAAAGTTGTAAAACATTGTTGAGGCTTGATAATATGAAATGTACTGAAATTCTTGAAACTGCTTGTGAAGGAAGAAACCTTCATTTGGACTCATTCAAAAAAGTATTTATTTTCTGAAAAAACACTTTTCATTAGATTTCTTTCTTTTTAACTGAAGGCTCATGCACTGATGTTGAATGTCAGCTATGATCATTGGTCTCTCACATCAGTTCCTATATTTCCCAATTATAGGCTACCAGTGAAGCCAGTGGTGAGTACACTATGCCTGTAGCAGACCCACTGGGGAAAAATATTAACTCCGATGGTTTGATACTTTTAAGTGCAAAAAGCTGAAACACAGCTCCCTCGTTTCAACCCAGAGACAGTTGTGCAGGGTAAATCTGTCTAGAGAGTGATGAATGAGGCATGAAACACTTTCAACATTTTGTCTTGAACATCTAAATTCTAAATCAGCTGCTTAATGTTAATTAGTTCAACAAGTGCACAGTCGTATAGGTATTCCCATGGACAAAACTATGTAAAGCAAAATATAGGGCATTATTTAGAGTTTGCTGGGCAGGTTACTCAAGCGCAAACATAGCAGGTATCCAATTCGCCATGTTTTGGCACTTGTGGGATGGCAGACCAGATAGCCACCATTTTTTCACAGAATATCCTGTCCCCCAAACTCTGAATAATGTCCAAAGTTTGAGTATCTGTGGTAATCCATTTCTGATAAGATAGTACTGACATCCTCACTCAACCCTTACTTGGTTCTGTTATTTTCAAATTATAGCAGAGACAATAAAAAGGAAAAGGAAACCTTCCATTACACATTGCATGATGTCATAGTCCTTTCAATAAAAAGTCATGGTCGGATGAACACACTAGAAGAGAATGCATCCTACTTGAAGCAAATTTTTTATCAAACTGTGTACAAATATTCAAAGGTTTCTTTTAAATGCTAATGGCAAACCAGGTCAATTAGCATCTGCAGGTGTGAAAGAAATTTTGTTTGGAAATCATTCCGTAAAGTAAATGTTTTAATATGGCAGAAGTTATATACAGCAACCATACCCAATCCCGGTTCAGAGAGAGTCTTAACCCCTTCCATGCTCATGACGGAACGATTCCGTCATGAGCATCGGCTGAGCTGTGCTCATGACGGAACCGTTCCGTCATGGCCCTGCCCGCGCTCGAACCCTTCAGCACCGCGAGGGAATCCGCGCAGCGCTGAAGGGGTTAAATCCTAGAATTGTTTCACAACACCAGTAGTTTCAGAAGTATGCCTCCTGGTTGTTTTAACTCTAAAAGCCAGTTCACTAATTCCAGAGGAAAAACCTAGTACTGACAACAAAGTCAATGACTATTGGCTATTGATTGAAGCTATATTGGATTTTAAACTAATTAAAAAAATTGAATGACCCCACGCGTAAAGATGGATACACATAAGATATTATTTTTCCATCTTCGCTCTTGAAAGGTGGGGAAACCTGCACCATTAGTCTGGTCAGACCACTTCCTAGTACCCTTTTACTTAAAGTCTTCCCCGTCTCAGATACCTAAGAATGAATAGGTAGGTATGTATCATCCCTGGCACTCCATATTTTGATTGAGCTTTGCATAAGCTATGCTCACAAGTCATGGTGAATCCTTTAGGGGATGTTCATGCAGCAGTTGCATCTTTTGAGTCAGACCTAAAGATGGGTTTTGATAAATTAACTCCCTTGAAAAATACTAGCAGGAAAACAAACTCTGCCTCAGCTCAATGGTTGTCCTCTATGTCTAAAGCAGAAAAACTTAAATATAAATTGTTAGAGAGGTACTGGCAATGTAACTTTGCCACCGAGGACAAGCTTACTGATAAAGAAGTCCTCAAACAAGTTAGGAAAAATATAAAGTGAGCAAAAGCATGTATGTTCTCTAAATAAATTGCTGAAGCAGAAAATGTGCCTGGAACTGTTTTTAAAATAGTAAACGTTTTCCTGAATCCCAATGCTGGTAAACAATTCATCTCAGAAGTTTTTTGACAACTCGTCAAGCTTTTTTCATGAAAAGTTGACAATATTTATTGTACTTTTTAAAATACTAAAAATTCAGACTCCTCTAAGTCATTGCAAGTACCTGATTCTCATGGTAATGACCTTCAGTTAGCTATCTTTCAGAAGATATCCCTAACTGACTCGGAAATGATCAATGGCTCTCCGTTGGATGTTTGCCCCTCACATTTTTCCATGAGCCATGCACTGCTTAAACTTAACTTTCTGTTTAATCTGTCCCTGGACTCTGTCTCCTACAGGCTGGAAAAAGACATTGGTGTTGTCACTTCTAATAAAAGCTGATCTTCACCCGTTAAATCTTGGTAACTACAGGCCCATCTCTTTACTTCCTGCCTTAGGGAAAATATTAGAGTCTTTGGATAAATGCCAGATTGCTAGATTTATCGTAAACACCAACTCTCTACATCCATCGCAGTCAGATTTTCACACCAGTTTCAGTACAGAATCAGCCCTTTTAGCTGTGACAAATTTTTCTAAAACTAGGCTTGATCTTGAAAAGGAATCCATAGTAATACTTTTCGACTTGTCTGCTGCTTTCAATATGGTGTCCCATGGCATCTTACTACAGCGGCTAGAAATGGCTTGCATATTCAAAACTATCTGGAATTGGATAAAATCTTTTCTTTCAGACAGAAAACAAGCGGTCTACTCCCCTCCTTATACCTCTCGTTATATGGAAGTGAACTGTGGCGTTCCACAAGGATCAGCTCTTAGCCCAATTCTAACATTTATACGGCCTCTCTTGCTTCTATTGTACATACTTAGGGCTTCAATGTTGTTTCCTACGCAGATGACACTCAGCTGGTGTATGCTTTTAACCATCTGGATGACTCAATCACAGTTAACTTCCAGGGTTGCTTTCTGGAAGTGGCTGAGTGGATGCATAAGAGCAGCCTCTGCCTGAACTCTGATAATTCTGATATACTGTTCTTTAGCACCCCATCTCTTATTTATATGACAAGAGTATAGCCTACAGAGTTGGCACACCTCCTTCTCCCACATCAGTTGCAAAAAGTCTTGGGGTAAAAATAGACACAGATATTTGTTATAAACCCCAGGTTAAGTCAACTGCCAGTTTCTGTTATTCTTTACTAAAATCTGTGAGAAAGATCTCAAATTTCTTGCCAGAGGATAATCAGAAAGACTTTTTCCATGTTCTAATATCCTGTTCCTTGTGGCACAACAGGAGCTGATCAACAGTTTACAACGGGTTCAGAATACAGCCACTTGACTTGTATTGTACATTCCTAAGCCAAGATCAATTCAGCAAGGTCTGAAAGAGCTACATTGACTATCGATAAACAAATAAGAAATATCAAACACTTCTTGATTGCCTATTCTGGATATAGACTGGGCCTATCATATGGGCCCAGTCTATAGCCAGAATAACATTATAAAGCATTGACCCTCGATGGCCCTTCGCTTTGCGAGCCAAAATCTTCTGTGCATTCCTAGGGTGCATAGAGCGAGGGATCGCAGTAGATCCTTTATGGCTAACAGTCTGTGGAAATCACCTTCAGTACATTTTTGGTATATCTCGTGAGGGTCCACTGTCAAGGCTATTCTGAAGGCACACATTATCAAAGAAATATGATCTAGGGTTCCCTCACCTTTTTTTTTTAGATCCTGCCGCTCTGGTTTGGGGCTCAGGTTCTTACTTTCCATTCACCAATTTAGCTCCTGAATGCTATGGTTGGAGCAGCTGTTGCACTTTATAAGTTTCTTTAATTTATTCATTCTTAACATGTATACTTCAGTTTCTAGAATCAACATTAAGATGTAGAAAAAGTAGAACATTTCCGTCAAATATCTCATACATTTTTGTGTGAGCATTATGGTCAATATATTCTGAGGACTAACAATATAACATAGGTCCTATACCTCAACTATATTTAAGGAGCACTTACTATGTGGTCACATTATGATAGCCTGTGGGGAGTCCAAAGATTAATGAATGACATTTTGTGAAAGAAATGTATAAACCATGCAAATGATTATTGTGTCTTGGCGATAATGAACAGTGAAAGAGCTAGACTGCAATTGACTAGAATAAGTCTGTAGCATGTTGCCAACAAATGTTGGAACTAGAGATTTAAAAACAGACAGGTTTTAAGATATTTCTGAAATCAAATTAGGTGGTTTGGGGTTTTTAGAAACAGTGACAGACTATTCCATAGTTTTACAGTAGAGAAATAAAACTTCTTGCCACAAAATGCTTTTTAGTGAATTATTTGGAAAGGTGAAATGAAGTGTTCTTGTGGGAACATTTGACCGGAAACCAGGCTTTAGATATTTTTGGGCCACAATAATGACAAGCCTTAGGGCAATACGTAGGGCCTTGAAACTAATCCACTTCTTAACTGGTAGCCAGTGGAGTTTAGAAACTTTGGAATCCCTAAGAGAAGGCATGCAGCAGCATTCTGAAGGTTTTGGAGTTTATTTAACAATCTCTGTTGAATATCGCCATAGAGAGGATTACAGTAATCAATTTCTGATAAATCTAAGGCACTATAAGTGTTTTCTGGAGATCAAGAGGAATACAGGGACTTTCTCAAGTAGTCTCAGGATATAGAAACTGTTGTTTTTTTTATTTCCTGGGAATACTTAAGAAAGTGTTTCCTTGTATTCCAACTTCCAACATGCAATCGTGGAACCTACCAGCAACCTCAGAGTCATCACTGGTAATAGAAACCACAATCTGGGTGCCATCCCATACCAAGCAGAACCGTATTGAACAAAGCAATTTGGCCAGGAGTGTGACATAAATATTAAAAAGAGTAGGGCTTAATGAACTATGTATATTTCAGTGACTATCATTGTCACTATAAAGAAGTTCAGAATCTAAATGTACAGCAAGGTTGCTTAAGAAATAGATCTTTGATTATCGTTATGCCCCTCAACTAGCTCAGTTGGCTAGGGTAATAGATACATTCTTATAAGATTGGTCTAATTTGTCATGATATTTAGTTGATTCTCTCGAGTACAGTGATGTCGCCCTTGTTACAGTGACTCCCTTTTGTCATGCTAAGGAATGTTTCCATTCTGTTACCTCATCTTGAAACCTATGTCCGAATGGCATGATTGCCTTTTGTCAGATTCTTTTAAACTGGATGATTTTTGGTGTACAGGAAAAATCCCCAGAATTTTGACAGAAGCTTCAAAAATGCGCTCCCTATAGCTATTTTCCACTTTTTTTTAGAAAACAATCTAATTTAAATATGTGGGCTCTTTGTCCCCTTTCGTATATCTGTCTACAGTTTGTGACTTCTGACCTAAAGGTCTTTGTCTCACTCCTCCCTATAGTTTACGTATCTCACACATATTTCAGCTGCCTCGCTGTGCCCCAATACATCCTTGCAATCCTTTTCTCAGATCTCCTTTTGTTTGTTTGTACAACTATTGCAAACATGCTAGATTAGGGTGTTATACATAGGAGCCACTGTATCACAGAGTGCCTTGGACTAGGTAGCATACCTTTAGACACTTGCAGGGCAGGTGACTGTTGTTCAACCCAACATACAATGCAGTTTTGCTGCTACTAAAATTAAAGAATACCTTGGTCAATACCAGCCATGTTGCAAGTTAATGTCAATAACTATCAATTTAGTCCAGAATATTTGGACCAGCAAATCTTTCTTCTTTTTGAGATTTCTACACTCGTAATATCTGACTGAAAATGCATACAATCTTCCAAATGTTACACGTAATTATGAGAATTTCAAATCTATGCAGAACATGCATAAAATTTAGAAACAGGTAGAAAAGAAGGGGTGAACTAAAGATATGTATGTCCATAGAATAATCCGTGTTGTAAATGTAGACTGTGAATACTCCTGGAGGCATATTTACAATAAAGTGGCGAGCGTGTGGTTAACCCTCTCCATGCGCCCGTCGGCCAACGGCCGTCGTGAGCACTACCTTCGTAGTGCTGCGCACGTCCGTTGGCCGACGCGTCCCCACCCGCGCATTAATTTATCCGCACTGCGGCGGATTTTACGCCGCGGTCAACGAGTTAAGCAAAGAAGGATAACAACATGCTTAGTCACTTCAGAAACACAGGGCTGCACGATAGTTACTAGAATATGGTGAAGCCCTACTTTTCCTCCCTGTGCAGTGCCCTAACTTTAGCTGCCTAGTGGCAATGCAGGCACGCTTGCTCCATAGTGTAAGGGTGCCTGTGTTGAGGGGAAAATTGTTTGTGTGCAGGAAGGTCCCCCTTCCTGCCCATAAACAATCTTTAAATGCCATCTTATAAATTGTACGTGTGCTGCTTAATCCAGCACACATAGAAGTTTCAAAACTGCATTTTTTTTTCAATGATTGTTTATGTGCAGGAAGGAGGACCTTCCGGCATATAAACAATCACAGGCAATTTGCTGTTTCTATGTGTGCTGCACAAGGCAGAACACATGGAAACAGGAAAAACGAGGAGAAATAAAGGATTAGCCTTGTAAATAAGGCTAGGCCCCTATCACCATCACAACGTCACTGAAAGTGACGTTGTGGTGACAATAGGGTCGTGTAAACATGCGTGTAAATAAGGCTTTATTTAAGGAACATGAGAAAGCTTCCAAAGAATCCAGGTCAACCTGGTTTTCACTGATTCATGGATGGCAGATGTGTTCCCATTTGTTTCTGGTATAATTTCCATGAAAAACGTCGTAGGTTCATCTACATCTCAGATATATGCTTTATTTTTAATGAATACACTAACATAAACATTCAACCATTTGGGGAACATCCTCTACTTTGTAGACATCTAAAAGGTATTAGGATCATTAAACGAGCTAAAACAGCTATTCAGCACTCTGGGACAATATTCTTGTCCTACAATTAATCTCAAACTCACCTCACACTCAAATGAGTGTGAGGTGTTTATAATCTAGATATGCCTGCCAGGCATATTTCACCCTTGGCAGTGATCATTTTGATTCCTAGTGGAACTAATCATAATTTGCTAGTATGAACTGTACATATTTTCCACCAATGATAATATATATATAGGTTAACGTCTAAAAGTATATGAACTCCAAAAATGTTTTCTAAAAACGTCGTTTCCTACACCATTACCTATTTCTGATTTTTTTCATTATAAGAAGCGCGCCATCCTTTGTGAAAAACACCTTTAATTGGCTCATTAGGTTGAATGGTTTGTAGACCGGGGTAGAGTGAACAGAAGCACCTATGGGATTTATTAAGTGGTGGGAAAAATAACTCCCAAAGCCTTCTGGTCTGTAGATTAGCAAATTGTTCAGGATACTCTAGCTTGAAAACTTTTAAATAGAAGCATGTTGTACATGTTTCTGTGCGTAAGAAAAGCATCTGGTCTGTTCATAAACTGCATATTTTCTTAGACAGGGCCGGAAATTCATCTTTTTATTTTAAAGTCTTGAAAGATGCTCTGTCTCTTTAAAAGGTAGAGACTTCTCCACTCACATGGCAGCACTTATATTGGGGCATATTATCAAGAAACGGCGTTAAAATTATCGCTGCTTTAGCGGCCGAAAACTGCCGCTAAAGCGGCGATAATGGGCTTGATAATATGCCCTGGAGAATTCCCATAGAAGCCCATGTTCTGGTGTCAACATGGGTTTCTATTGGAATTCTCTGCGGCATACTATCAAGCCCATTATCGCCGCTTTAGCGGCAGTTTTCTGCCGCTAAAGCGGCGATAATTTTAACACCGTGCTTAATAATATGCTCCATTGTCTCTTGCTTTCTGTACAGCACCAATACTACTATCAGCTACATTTAAATGATTTAATCCTGAGAATGGAAGCAGAGCTCGAGTTATTCTGTTGGAAGTTCTCCATCGGATGTATGCGATTTTTTTTCTATATCTTCATTGCTTCTTACTCTTCCCAGGGATTCTGGAAGAAATAGAATGTATTGTTAGTTTGATGCTGTTTAAAGTAGAGTAACGCAAAAAACAACACACTGACATGCATCTCTTTAATAAAATCAGGAAATTCCGGCACTATTGAACACTGAGGGGTATATTTATAATAACTGACGCATCCCTGCATATCAGCAGGGATGCGCCAGTTATTTTGCTCCCCAGCTCCGCCACCATGGATGCGCCGCATTTATAATGCGGCGCACCATGGGGCAAAAACGGCACAGATGCGTCACGCATCTGTGCCGTAAAAGTGGCGCATTGCTGGAGTTGCGTCGCAAGTGCGACGCAGCTCCAGCAATGCTCTGGGGGGCCCTATCTTCACAATGCTGCGTCAATCCTTACGCCTGCTTCAAGCAGGCGCAGGGTTTTGACACAGCATGGGCTCAAAAGTGACTGAGTGAAATCTTGTAGATTTCACTCAGCCACTTTTAGGAGGCGTTCCTGCGCCGGAACGCCCCCACCTGCCCTGGAACGCCTACATGTGGTGCAGGGGTTTACAACGTGACGCATCTCCCAGATGCGTCACGTTGTAAATACCCCGCACCATGGCGCAGGATTTGCGCCGCTGCTGCGTCACAAAAGTGACGCAACGGCGGCGTAAATGAGGCGCAAGTCAAACATAAATCTGCCCCTGAATATCTGCATTTCCCATACAAATTCCCAAACATGGGTAAAAGCAGAAGAAAGAAAGTACTTGAATTTCAGAGTGCTGTTTTAAAAGTGGAATCCACTCTACAGCCGTATTCGTGAGATCCTGATGAGACTGTTGTACCCTGTCTCCACACTGTGCAACGTAACACGGGAAACCTCTTGATCCAATGCCTTTATTAAAGAAAGCAATGACTTCCATATTTTTGGCCATTAAGTGTTTTTACTTCAGATATGTTACACATGGAATATTTTGCATTTTAGAACACAGTGCTGATGTTGATGTTGTACGCACATATGTATTGCTATTTCTGCCAAGAAATCAGAGTATGTAATAATTTACACATTTGGCCAGATCCTGACACCATTTGAGCTTGCTAGGATACCTTTCAGTTAGACAATTAATGACATCACTTATATCTGGCAAGAAGGTTCCCTTCATGCTCTCACAAATTAACATGCATCAGATGGCCTGACAGCTTCAAGATTACCTCTGTTAAGAGCACCATCTTGAGTGCATCAGCAAACAAGCTGCCAGCCAAATATTTAGCAGGGTTATCATTGAGAATGGGAACATTAGTACACTTATGACAGGTCATAAATCAAAATATTGGCAAGGAAATCACCGAGGAAGCATTTCCAACACTCCTCAGCCTGGACACTGCCTCATTTTGGAATCCAGACATTGTAGCTGAGCTATGATGATCCATTTCGTCATGATGGTAATTGAGCATTATAACCAACCAAGACAACCCAACATTGGGACCTTTGGATCGTTGGTGTTGTGGGCAAATACTACTTGTTTCACTGTTTTTTAATCTCATGGTACATTGTGCTGTATACATGATACAGTTAACATGTGTACATTATACTATGCGTACATACATGCTCAAACAAAAACAAACAGGGGTATAGTTTAGTAATGATTCAGCGAAAATAAAGCAGAAAAGCCTGACATTTATCATTTCTAGTATGCAACACACCCTGCACGCCACAGATAACCTTATTGTTTTACTGTGCATTTGCAAAGTGGTGGGCAGAGTATGGTGAGTTATGGTATGTGTTGTATATAATAACTAGAGAATTTCAAGCCAGTCTCAGGTTCCTATTCGCTTCCTTTTCACTAACCTTTAACCGTGGCTCTTTCAGTGAATTCTTATGGCTTTTTTTTTCGATCAACTGCATTCACTCGACTCGTTCAACTTTGTACAGATCCTCAGCACCTGCCTGTATATCCTACTAGGGTCTTTTCTCATAGTCTTTTTAAAAAAAAATCTATTTCTTGAATACAAAATCGTGGCCACGTCATTGATTTTGTTGTTGTTTCTTTTTCTTTTTCTTTTTTTGTCCCAATTTTTAATGCTTCTGAATGACCCTAGCAATAACATGGAGACAGGGCCCAATAATAGTGCCTCCCTTTTGCTGAAGACATTTTTACTCATAGGGCAACAATCTCGATTTGGACCAAAATCATCAGCCAATCCTATTTGTAAAAAAAAACCAAATCTGATTGACCGAGTTTGTGATTTAATAAATTGCAATTTAAAACAGACAAGATATACAAAAGGGCTAAGTATTGAAGTCCAACTGGCACTTATGTCAAACCATTAAAAGACACTTTCTGAAGTACGCTCTACTTTCATGCCAAATTTTGAAAGTTTGGGAAATTTTTTGTTGCTGCCAGAAACATGCCCTCACTTTTTTGCCCTGCATGAAATTGCAGACATTTTGGGATGCTGAGCTTTAGTTGCACATGCTAAGAGAGTACCACATGTTTTAATGATCTATATGGAGACCAGAGTCACAGGTAATTCAAAACATACATATGCAAACGAAACCATTATATCCAGACAGTGGCAACTACCAATGTGTGTGTGTGTGTGTGTGTGTGTGTGTGTGTGTGGGTGTGTGTCTTCACTGAAATAAAACAAGGGATGAAGTGACATTATAGTTGGGTGTTGAACTGAGCCAAGAACTAACATGAAATACAACAAAACCACAGAAATACGGTAGTTATAGCCTAGTGAACTAGCTATATCTTGCTTGCCCGTCATGCTTAGGACCTCACATATTGCCAAATTACCTTGGAGATTGTGGTACACATTAGTAATATAAACAGTATTGAGCTTTAAATCTAATAAGTGATGTCATCAATGATGTTATTTAGCCTATGATGAGTAGTGTAATATATAAGGGCATGATGGGGATATAGTTAGTTGACTATATTATCACTGTATTTTTCACTTGTTTTTGGGGGTTATTCCACATTTGTTCTTGTCTTATTTCAACACCTAGCTATAACCTTACTAAAACCTTTGTTTTTTCAATGATTTTCTTTTCATTATAACTCCCAATCACCATGATTATCCCTTCCACAATGCACAGAGCCTTTGGCTGTGTGCAGTGGTGGTTGGCTGCAGTGCTTGGCTTCAAATCCAGGTCTGGCACTAAATCTTTGGCATGTACACCACCCCAATTGTGTGCAGCTTTTGTTGCACTCAGTGGGAGTTGGCCATTGTGTCTGTGCCAAATCCTTAGCAAGCTTCACTGTGCGGGCCCAAACACCTCTACAAACTAAGTAAACAGTCAGGCAAGGGTTGCTCAGGGCTTGACCGCATGACTTGGCCCAGTGGTCAACCCTGTGGAGGCAGTCAGTTCCACACCATGCACAAAGTGCATTTACCAAAAATATTTTGCCATTTTAAATTTAGGGACCTGTTAAGTGGTTTTAAAAAAACGGTACATTTAGTAAACAGATGTGAAAAGGGGATCCTGTTCTTATGTATATAGCTCCTTTTAAACAATTTTTAGCCCCTTAAAAATACATTATGCATCAAATGACTAAATGGTTTCATACCTCTATTGACATCTCGATATTCATTCACTCCAGCCTGCTCTTCAGAAACTGCTTTTAATTCAATAACTCCTATTCCACCAAAATGGCATTGAGTGGTGTCTCACTTTTGTCTTGAATACAAAATGTTAGCACTCTAGTAGTCATTAGAATTCCATGCTGAAGCTGTAGTTGATCACTAGGCAGTTAACTAACAGACTGCTGTTCATGTTTCACTCTACATATCCAAATGGTTTAATGTCATGGATGAGGAAGATATTTGAGAGCGCATGGAAAATGTGTCCTAATGTTAGCTTTCTAGAGCACTGACCATACTTTCTATGACAAAAATAAACCTCTCACATTTACTGCACGGTTTTCCCTTTTTCATCTTTGCATCCATTAAAATGGTGTTCAGGTAGGCTACACTTTTGTCATAAATACAGAAGGTTAGTGTTTTATTTGTTTGTTAGTAAACTGTCGAAATTCTGCAGAAGATCACTAGGGAATCAATTGACAGGACAACTGCTGCTGAAAGTTCATGTTAACATTGTTCTTACATGAGTGAGCAAGATTTTGTGAATTTAGGAAAAATGTGTTCTAATTTTAGCTTCTGAAACTCCTTCCATAATTTAAATGAGAAAATCACAAGAGAAAACCATTTTCTCTAAAACATAATTCATCAAAACCAAGCAGAGGCTCAGCATGTTTCACAGAGTAAAATCATCTTAGACCCACAATAGTTAAAACTAGAAAGGAACACTCCAACAAACAATATATATTATGACTAAATTCCTTCAAAACAGGCTTTGACTACAATATACTTCAATGGAGATCAGATCCCCGAGTCCTGCAATGCCACAACATAGTGCTCATGTGTTGGCCAGCCAGTTAGGATTGACCAATCCCCTTTCAATTGGTTGATCACAGAATGTCTGTACCCCAATGGTCCAGTTATCACTAAAGTTATTTGGTAGTTACTTTCTTAATGGCACAGGCACCTTTTTGAAAGCTAATTTCTCAAAAACAACTAAACATATTCCCACCAGCTAATAAAAAGCATGCATTATAGGTAAAGTTCTAACATTTGCCATATGTGATGAAATTCATGTTTAACCACTTTTTCTGTATGAGAAAGCAATCTTTCCAATGTGAAATGAAATAAGAAATTAATATTTTCGGCACCCCATCCCCTTTTCTTGGTCCCTTCTCGAAGGATCAGTGTGAAACTTCCCATGAAGGAGCCAAAGTGAATGACATTTTTTCGTAAAGTTTTGTGCAGATTCGCGGGATGGCACTAAAGTTATTAAGTAAACAAAAAAGGCCTTACCTTTCAGATGGAAAGTCTAACCCCTCTCTCTCTCTCTCTCTCTTTCTTCATATATATATATAAACACAGGTTTCAAGAGCGTTATAGTTAGTTGGACGTTTCACTTGTACAAAACCAGCGAAATTTGGCCGTTATAGTTTGTTGAGCTAACTATAACTAGCACCCCCACTATTCAATGCTAATGACTTCACATATTACATCATTCATGACATGGTCAGTGACATCACTGATGCCATCTCAAGTGACATCACTGATGACATCACTGATGAGTGACGGTGCATTTCTATAAAGTTTAAATATGTTTTATGTATATATATGCCAAGGTGTATTGGAGAATGCGTGGGTGTATAAGTGTCTCAATGGATGATTTAGTAGGTGCGCGACTGACTGTATAACTGAGTGATTAAACGTGTCTTACTGAATAATGGGTTAGTGACTCAACTGTGTGAATGTCTATATCAGTCTGTCAGTTGTTGTGTAAGCCGTGGCTTGGGTTGGTGAGTAGCTACATGAGTATCTATATGGGTTATTGATTGGTTGTCTGAGTATCTTTATGGGTGCCTGTGAGTCTGTGTGGGTGGGTGGGGTGTGTGTGACTCTGTGCATAGATGTGTGAGTGGGTGATTCTCTGGGTGTATGGGTTCAAGAGTGCATCTGTGAAGGGCTGTGTGGGTGGGTGAGTGTGGGTATGGGTGTGTTGGCGAGTGAATGGATGTCTCAGTTGTACATGTGTGAGTAACTACAAATGTGAAAGGCAGTATATGTGAGTGTTGGAGTATATAAATGACTATGTGAGAGTGGCTTTATGGATGAGTGTGTGCTTGTATCAGTGGTTGTATAGGAGAGTAAGTATGTGTTAGTATCTGTATGAATACATGAGGTGGTGTGTGTATAACTGTATAGGTGAATAAATGAGAGTGTGATTGATTCTTTGCATGACTGACTAGGTGTGTGAGTAACTCTATGGATGAGTGTGGTGTGTGAGTGTCTGTATAGGTGTGTGAGTGAATATGATAGTGCTGTATTGATGAGTGACGGCATGTATGACTGACTGTATGGGTGAATGAGTGGATGTGTGTGTAGACCTAGGAGTCAGTGAGTGGGTATGTAGTCACTGGTATTGGTGTGTCTATGGTTTTGAAAATGGTAGTCTGTATTTTAGAGTGAGTTTATCAAAGGTTATATTAGGGTGTGAGGAGGAGCATCCGATTATCACATCGATGATGTCATCAGTGATTTCATCAGTGATGTCACTGACCATGTCATGAAAGATGTAATATGTGACGTCATTAGCAGTGCATTGTGGGGGCGCAAGTTATAGTTAGCTCAACTAACTATAGCAGCCGAATTTCTCAGGTTTTGTACGAGTGAAATGTCCAAGTAACTATAACGTCCCTGAAACCTGTGTTTTTTTCAGTGAATTTCTAAGGTTTTTTAAATGCTAATTTCTAATTATAAAATCCCTGAAACCTATGTCTTTTTCAGTGAATTTCAAATGTTTTTAAATGCTAATTTCTAACTATAACGTCCCTGAAACCCATGTTTTTTTCAGTCAGTTTCTAAGGTTTTTTTAAATGCTAATTTCTAACTATGCCTACATAGGTAAGACGTGCAGAAAGAAGCAAGAGAAATGCAGAGAGAGGCAACAGAGGTGTAGAAAGAGGCCTTGTTGCAAAGTCTTCCTGTGCCCTGGGCACCCCCCAACCTTTTGTTGACTGGTACTGGTGGTAACTGACTCTGACTGACCCTGGGCTCTGGCCAAACAGGCCCAGAGCCAGTGCTATGCTCAAAGATACTTAGAATACAGTGAAAACACCTAATAATCTATCGTACACTGTTGGTTGGGGTACCCCTGTGATTGGCAGGGCCTCCCCTGTAAGGCCCTTGTACATAATAGGGCTGGGGGATAAAAACTACCTCTAAGTCCCTAGCATATAATAGGGCATGGCAGTTTAGAGGCCAGCAGCCCATTTTTGCACTTGCATGTGTGCACTGCTGAGCCTGAGGTCAGTTTAAAAGTAGCCATGTGTGTGCAGAAAGAGGCAAGAGAGGTGTAGAAAGAGGGAAGAAGAGAGCAGAAAGAGGCAATAAAGGTGCAGAAAGATGTAAGAGAGGTGCAGAGAGAAGCAAGAGAAGTACAGAAAGAAGCAACAGAGATGCAGCAAGAGGGAAGAGGGGTGCAGAAAGAGAGAAGAGGGGTGCCGAAAGAGGCAAGAGGGGTACAGAAATTTACAAGAGAGGTGTAGAAAGAAGCAAGAGCAGTGCAGTAAGAAACAGCAGAGGTGCAGAAAGAGGCAAGAGTGGTACAGAAAGAGGCAAAAGAAGAGCCAAAACTAGCAAAAGAGATGCAGAAAGAGGCTAGAGGGGTGCATAAAGAGGCAAGAGAGGTAAACAAAGAGGGAAGAAGGGTGCAGAGAGAGGCAAGTGGGGTACAGAAAGAAGCAAGAGAGGTTTAGAAAGCAGCAAGAGAAGTGCAGAAAGAAACAACGGAGGTGCAGAAAGAAGCAAGGGCAGTGCAGAAATAACCAACAGATGTGCAGAAAGAGGCAAGAGGGGTGCAGAAGGAAGGAAGAGAAGTGCAGAAAGAAGCAAGAGAGGTGCAGACAGAGGGAACAGGCATGCAGACAGAGGCAAGAGAGGTGCAGAAAGAGGAAATAGAGGTATAGAAAGAGGGAAGGAGAGTGTAGAAAGAGGCAAGAGAGGTGCAGAAAGAAGCAACAGAAGTGCAGAAAGAAGCAAGAGAAATCAGAAAGAAGCAACAGAGGTGCAGAAAGAGGCAAGAGGGTGCAGAAAGAGGATGAGAAGTACAAAAAAGAAGGAACAGAGGTACAGAAGGTGGCAAGAGAACTGCAGAAAGAGGGAACAAAGGTGCAGAAAGAGAAAAGACAGGAGCAGGAAAAGGGAAGAAGGGTGCAGAAAGAAGCAAGAGAGGTGCAGGAAGAGGCAAGTGGGTGCAGAAAGAGAGAAGAGAGGTACAGAAAGAGTCAAGAGGGCTGCAGAAAATTGCAACATATGTGCAAAACAAGCAAGAGCATTGCAGAAAGAACCAACAGAGGTGTACCAAAAAATGTACACAAAGAGGCAAAAGAGGTGCAGAAAGAGGCAAGAGATGTGCATAAAAAGGGAAGAAGTGTGCTGAAAGAAGCAAGAGAAGTGCAGAAATATGCAAGTGAGGTACAGAAGGAGGTAAGAGAGGTGCTAAAAGAGGGAAGACAAGTGCAGAAAGAGACAACAGGGGTGCAGAAAGAAGCAAGACAGGTGCAGAAAGAAGCATGGGAAGTGCAGAATGAAGCAATAGGGGTGCAGAAAGAGGCAAGAGAACTGTACAAAGAGGCAAGAGAGTTGCAGAAACAGACAAAAAGGTGCAGAAAGAGGGAACAGGGGTGCATACAGAGGCAAGAGAATTGCAGAAAGAGGGAAGAGTGGTGCAGAAAGAGGCAAGGGCAGTGCAGAAGGAACCAAGAGATGTGCAGAAAAAGGCAAGAGAGGTGCGGAAAGAAGCAAGAGATGTGCAGAAAAAGGGAAGAAGGCTACAGAAAGAAGCAAGAAAACTGCAGGAGGCACAAGAGCTTCAGAAACAGGCAAAAGGGGTGCAGAAAGAGTGAACCGGTATGCAGAGGCAAAAGAGGTGCAGAAAGAGGGAAGAGGGGTATAGAAAGAGGCAAGAGGGATGCAGAAATTTACAACAGATGTGCAGAAAGAAGCAAGAGCAGTGCAGAAAGAACCATCAGAGGTGCAGAAGGAGGCAAGAGGAGTACAAAAAGAGCCTGAGGTTAGTTTAAAAGTAGCCCTGTGTGTGCAGGAATAGGTAACAGAGGTGGAGAAAGAAGCAAGAGAAGTGCAGAAAGAGGCAAGTGAGGTGCAGAAAGAAGAAAGAACAGTGCAGAAAGAAGCAAGAGAGGTACAGACAGAGGCAGGGGGTGCAGCAAAAAGGTAGAGAAGTACAGAAAAAAGCAACAGAGGTTCAGAAAGAGGCAAGAGGACTGCAGAAAGAGGGCAGAGGGGTGCAAGAAAGAGGCACAAGGGATGCAGAAAGAAGCAAGAGAGGTGCAGAAAGAAGCAAGAAAAGTGCAGAAAGAAGCAACAGAGATGCAGAAAGGGGGAAGTGGGGTGGAGAAAGAGTGAAGAATGATACAGAAAGAAACAAGAGATGTGCAGAAAGAAACAAAAGAAGTGCAGAAAGAAGCAACATAGGTACAGAAAGAGGCAAGAGAGGTGCAGAAAGAGGGAAGAGGGGATGCAGAAAGAGGTACGAGGGGTGTAGAAAGAAGCAAGTGGGATGCAGAAAGAGGGAAGAGGGGTGGTGAAAGAGGCAAGAGGGGTGTAGAGAGAAGCAAGAGACCTGCAGAAAGTAACATAAGAAGTGCAGAAAGAAGGAACAGAGGTGCAGAAATAGGCAAGAGGGGTCAAGAAAGAGAAGAGGGGTGCACAAAGAGGCACAAGGGGTACAGAAGGAAGCAAGAGAAGTACAGAAAGATGCTAGATAAGTGTAGAAAGAAGCAACAGAGATGCAGAAAAGGGAAGTGGGGTGGAGAAAGTGGCAAGAGAAGTACAGAAAGAAACAACAGATATGCAGAAAGGGGGACGAGGGTAGAGAAAGAGGCAAGAGGGGTGCAGAAAGAAGCAAGAGAGATGCATAAAGACACAAAAGAAATGCAGAAATAAGCAACAGAGGTACAGAAATAGGTAGGAGGAGTGCAGAAAGAAGGACGAGGGGTGCAGAAAGAGGCAAGAAAGGTACAGAAAGAGGGCAGAAGGGTATCGAAAGAGGCAAGAGGGGTGCAGAAAGAGGGAAGAGGGGTGTGAAAGAGGCATGAGGGGTACAGGAAGAAGCAAGAGACCTGTGTTTTTTTCAGTGAATTTCTAAGGTTTTTTAAATGCTAATTTCTAATGATAAAATCCCTGAAACCTATGTCTTTTTCAGTGAATTTCAAATGTTTTTAAATGCTAATTTCTAACTATAACGTCCCTGAAACCCATGTTTTTTTCAGCCAGTTTCTAAGGTTTTTTTAAATGCTAATTTCTAACTATGCCTACATAGGTAAGACGTGCAGAAAGAAGCAAGAGAAATGCAGAGAGAGGCAACAGAGGTGTAGAAAGAGGCCTTGTTGCAAAGTCTTCCTGTGCCCTGGGCACCCCCCAACCTTTTGTTGACTGGTACTGGTGGTAACTGACTCTGACTGACCCTGGGCTCTGGCCAAACAGGCCCAGAGCCAGTGCTATGCTCAAAGATACTTAGAATACAGTGAAAACACCTAATAATCTATCGTACACTGTTGGTTGGGGTACCCCTGTGATTGGCAGGGCCTCCCCTGTAAGGCCCTTGTACATAATAGGTCTGGGGGATAAAAACTACCTCTAAGTCCCTAGCATATAATAGGGCATGGCAGTTTAGAGGCCAGCAGCCCATTTTTGCACTTGCATGTGTGCACTGCTGAGCCTGAGGTCAGTTTAAAAGTAGCCATGTGTGTGCAGAAAGAGGCAAGAGAGGTGTAGAAAGAGGGAAGAAGAGAGCAGAAAGAGGCAATAAAGGTGCAGAAAGATGTAAGAGAGGTGCAGAGAGAAGCAAGAGAAGTACAGAAAGAAGCAACAGAGATGCAGCAAGAGGGAAGAGGGGTGCAGAAAGAGAGAAGAGGGGTGCCGAAAGAGGCAAGAGGGGTACAGAAATTTACAAGAGAGGTGTAGAAAGAAGCAAGAGCAGTGCAGTAAGAAACAGCAGAGGTGCAGAAGGAGGCAAGAGTGGTACAGAAAGAGGCAAAAGAAGAGCCAAAACTAGCAAAAGAGATGCAGAAAGAGGCTAGAGGGGTGCATAAAGAGGCAAGAGAGGTAAACAAATAGGGAAGAAGGGTGCAGAGAGAGGCAAGTGGGGTACAGAAAGAAGCAAGAGAGGTTTAGAAAGCAGCAAGAGAAGTGCAGAAAGAAACAACGGAGGTGCAGAAAGAAGCAAGGGCAGTGCAGAAATAACCAACAGATGTGCAGAAAGAGGCAAGAGGGGTGCAGAAGGAAGGAAGAGAAGTGCAGAAAGAAGCAAGAGAGGTGCAGACAGAGGGAACAGGCATGCAGACAGAGGCAAGAGAGGTGCAGAAAGAGGAAATAGAGGTATAGAAAGAGGGAAGGAGAGTGTAGAAAGAGGCAAGAGAGGTGCAGAAAGAAGCAACAGAAGTGCAGAAAGAAGCAAGAGAAATCAGAAAGAAGCAACAGAGGTGCAGAAAGAGGCAAGAGGGTGCAGAAAGAGGATGAGAAGTACAAAAAAGAAGGAACAGAGGTACAGAAGGTGGCAAGAGAACTGCAGAAAGAGGGAACAAAGGTGCAGAAAGAGAAAAGACAGGAGCAGGAAAAGGGAAGAAGGGTGCAGAAAGAAGCAAGAGAGGTGCAGGAAGAGGCAAGTGGGTGCAGAAAGAGAGAAGAGAGGTACAGAAAGAGTCAAGAGGGCTGCAGAAAATTGCAACATATGTGCAAAACAAGCAAGAGCATTGCAGAAAGAACCAACAGAGGTGTACCAAAAAATGTACACAAAGAGGCAAAAGAGGTGCAGAAAGAGGCAAGAGATGTGCAGAAAAAGGGAAGAAGTGTGCTGAAAGAAGCAAGAGAAGTGCAGAAAGATGCAAGTGAGGTACAGAAGGAGGTAAGAGAGGTGCAAAAAGAGGGAAGACAAGTGCAGAAAGAGACAACAGGGGTGCAGAAAGAAGCAAGACAGGTGCAGAAAGAAGCCTGGGAAGTGCAGAATGAAGCAATAGGGGTGCAGAAAGAGGCAAGAGAACTGTACAAAGAGGCAAGAGAGTTGCAGAAACAGACAAAAAGGTGCAGAAAGAGGGAACAGGGGTGCAGACAGAGGCAAGAGAATTGCAGAAAGAGGGAAGAGTGGTGCAGAAAGAGGCAAGGGCAGTGCAGAAGGAACCAAGAGATGTGCAGAAAAAGGCAAGAGAGGTGCGGAAAGAAGCAAGAGATGTGCAGAAAAAGGGAAGAAGGCTACAGAAAGAAGCAAGAAAACTGCAGGAGGCACAAGAGCTTCAGAAACAGGCAAAAGGGGTGCAGAAAGAGTGAACCGGTATGCAGAGGCAAAAGAGGTGCAGAAAGAGGGAAGAGGGGTATAGAAAGAGGCAAGAGGGATGCAGAAATTTACAACAGATGTGCAGAAAGAAGCAAGAGCAGTGCAGAAAGAACCATCAGAGGTGCAGAAGGAGGCAAGAGGAGTACAAAAAGAGCCTGAGGTTAGTTTAAAAGTAGCCCTGTGTGTGCAGGAATAGGTAACAGAGGTGGAGAAAGAAGCAAGAGAAGTGCAGAAAGAGGCAAGTGGGGTGCAGAAAGAAGAAAGAACAGTGCAGAAAGAAGCAAGAGAGGTACAGACAGAGGCAGGGGGTGCAGCAAAAAGGTAGAGAAGTACAGAAAGAAGCAACAGAGGTTCAGAAAGAGGCAAGAGGACTGCAGAAAGAGGGCAGAGGGGTGCAAGAAAGAGGCACAAGGGATGCAGAAAGAAGCAAGAGAGGTGCAGAAAGAAGCAAGAAAAGTGCAGAAAGAAGCAACAGAGATGCAGAAAGGGGGAAGTGGGGTGGAGAAAGAGTGAAGAATGATACAGAAAGAAACAAGAGATGTGCAGAAAGAAACAAAAGAAGTGCAGAAAGAAGCAACATAGGTACAGAAAGAGGCAAGAGAGGTGCAGAAAGAGGGAAGAAGGGATGCAGAAAGAGGTACGAGGGGTGTAGAAAGAAGCAAGTGGGATGCAGAAAGAGGGAAGAGGGGTGGTGAAAGAGGCAAGAGGGGTGTAGAGAGAAGCAAGAGACCTGCAGAAAGTAACATAAGAAGTGCAGAAAGAAGGAACAGAGGTGCAGAAATAGGCAAGAGGAGTCAAGAAAGAGAAGAGGGGTGCACAAAGAGGCACAAGGGGTACAGAAGGAAGCAAGAGAAGTACAGAAAGATGCTAGATAAGTGTAGAAAGAAGCAACAGAGATGCAGAAAAGGGAAGTGGGGTGGAGAAAGTGGCAAGAGAAGTACAGAAAGAAACAACAGATATGCAGAAAGGGGGACGAGGGTAGAGAAAGAGGCAAGAGGGGTGCAGAAAGAAGCAAGAGAGATGCATAAAGACACAAAAGAAATGCAGAAATAAGCAACAGAGGTACAGAAATAGGTAGGAGGAGTGCAGAAAGAAGGACGAGGGGTGCAGAAAGAGGCAAGAAAGGTACAGAAAGAGGGCAGAAGGGTATCGAAAGAGGCAAGAGGGGTGCAGAAAGAGGGAAGAGGGGTGTGAAAGAGGCATGAGGGGTACAGGAAGAAGCAAGAGGGGTGCAGAAAGAAGCAAGAGAGTCGCAGAAAGAAACAAAAGAAGTGCAGAAGGAAGCAACAAAAATGCAGAAAGAGGCAAGAGTGGATGCAGAAAAGGGAAGTGGGGTGGAGAAAGTGGCAAGAGAAGTACAGAAAGAAACAACAGATATGCAGAAAGGGGGAAGAGGGTAGAGAAAGAGGCAAGAGGGGTGCAGAAAGAAGCAAGAGAGATGCATAAAGACACAAAAGAAATGCAGAAATAAGCAACAGAGGTACAGAAATAGGTAGGAGGAGTGCAGAAAGAAGGACGAGGGGTGCAGAAAGAGGCAAGAAAGGTACAGAAAGAGGGCAGAAGGGTATCGAAAGAGGCAAGAGGGGTGCAGAAAGAGGGAAGAGGGGTGTGAAAGAGGCATGAGGGGTACAGGAAGAAGCAAGAGGGGTGCAGAAAGAAGCAAGAGAGTCGCAGAAAGAAACAAAAGAAGTGCAGAAGGAAGCAACAAACATGCAGAAAGAGGCAAGAGTGGCTTGCACACCATTAGTACAAATTTAACACCCACATTTAGCAGTAAGTAACAGGTGACCATTCTAGATTTCATTTGAGGTAGAAACAAGGCTTTTTTGTTCAAATCTACAGATTAAGCAGCAGATGATGAATTATGTAGCTAATGAGGAAAATGTATAATTGTGCAAAAGTTGGTGCAGCCAAACAGTCACATTATTCCAGTGGCCTGCTCATACCTCTGACTAGGTCCAGAAGTGCTTCTCAGTGATTCCTTATTTCTTTTGTTCCATTGAGTTCATAGTTTAGCTTCTATGGAAATGAGGAAGACTAAACCTGAGGTTACCACTCCAAAACACAGACTACCATATCACATAATTACTCTTGCTAACACATAATTCCAAACTACATAATTCATATACACAAAATACCACATACTTTCTATCCACATAATTTCACTGCACAACACGCCACATAATTCCACTACACACAACCTACATCCACTCCACTCCAAGAAACGATAATAAAATACTTTTAGATTTACAGCGCTAATAGCTCTAACTCTTGCAATTGTGAGACCTATTACATTACAAATGCTTGTTTAACTGGTAGTCGAGTTTGCAGAGTGGTGGAGAAAGGGGCTGGGCCTCCAACCAGCGCTCAGGAATTCCACTGCATAGGACTTACAGGAGGTACCAGGAGGACTAATTGGCCACCAAAGTCCCTCAGGAGTAAAGTGGACTTCATCCCACAACCAGTACTGTGCCACAAGGCGCGTTTGCACAGTGGTGGAGAAAGGGGAACGTGGCCTCTGAAGACCTCTTAGCAATCCCACAGTGTGGGATTTACTGGAGGTAACCGGAGGGGTAGTTAGCCCCCAAGGTCGACCTTGGGTGCCAACTGCCCCTCCGATTACCTCCAGTAAGTCCCACACAGAGGATTGCTAAGTTCTCATAGCAGGCCATGCCCACTTTCCCCATCACTCTGGAAACACACATCCAGGCGCGCTCTTGGATCGGGATTAAAGTCCCCTTCGCTGCTGGGGGTCCTTAGTGGCCAACTACCCTACCTGATACCTCCAGTATGCCCCAAATAGTGGGAGAGCTGACAGGTGGACACAGGCCACACACCCTTTCTCCGCCACTCTGCAAACACGCCTCTTGGCGCATTCTGGGTTGGGGAATTAGGTCCCCTTGAATTCCTTTCTTTACTATCCCGTGACACCAGACAGCGTTTAGCACACATTTTATGTCCCAAAATATGATTAGATGACTGTTTCTCTGCTGAGGCCCACCGTGAGTGTGCGTGCCCGTGATGGCGCCAGAGTGGCGTTATCTGTACAACGGGAGGTAGTGTTCATGATGACGCCTGGGAATCACAGCAGGCATTCAAGCAGGACTTTTCATCGACCCACTGGAGTATTTATTCAGTGATATTTTTAACTGCTCACTAGACGGACTCCCATGAGAACAATTTTTTCGGCACAACCAGAACCATAAGGCCATGAGAATGGCCCCGCCCACTAGGGCAGGCTTTTGGGACATAACACATGTGCGAAACGCTGCCTGGTGTCAGCGGGATAATGCCAATGAAGAAGGGAATGGATTCCCGAAACGCGTCTGGCTTTGCTAGAATATGATTAGATGACTGTTTCTCTTCTGGCACCCGTTGTAGCTGCCATCAATAAAGAAATGAAATAATTCACCTACCTGTCGGACTCTTCCATCGAGGCTACCTGTTTTGTTGGATATTTAGCTGGTGAGCCCAACTGCGGGAGAGGCCCACTGTGAGTGTGCGGGCCCGTGATGGCGCCAGAGCGGCGTTATCTGTACAATGGGAGGTAGTGTTCATGATGAGGGCTGGGAATCACAGCAGGCATTGAAGCAGGACTTTTCAACGACCCACTGGGGTATATATACAGTGATATTTTTAACTGCTCACTAGACGGACTCACATGGGAACAATTTTTTCTCTGCTGGTGCCTGCTGAAGCTGCCATCAATAAAGAAATGAAATAATTCACCTACCTGTCGGACTCTTCCATAGGGGCTACCTGTTTTATGAGATATATATATGTATACATAATTATACATTGATATATACATATATGTGTGTGTGTGTGTTTCTTCACTGAAAAAACAAAGATTACAGGGACGTTATAGTAAGGAAGTAGAATTTAAAAAACTGGGTTAGCATTTCACTCGTACAAAACCATAGAAGTTGAACAGTTATAGTTACCTAACCTAACTCTAACTGATGGCCCCACAATACACTGCTTATGACCTCACATATTACACCACTTATGACATGGTCAGTGACATCACTGATGATGTCACTAATGGCATCTCAAATGACATCACTGTTGGCATCATCCAGTGAGTGTGTTTTGTAAAAGGTTTTGAGACTTAAAGATATATACTAAGTTACTGCATAAGTTAAATTACTATTCTTTTTGTACTACTGAGTGACACTATTTCTAACATTTGTGATCTGAGTGATTGTGTGACTGTATCCATGTGTGAGTGGGTGTGTGAGCAGCTGCATGGGTGTGTTAGTGGCTGTATGGGTATAGAAGTGTGTGGGTAAGATAGTGGTTGTGTGACCGCCTGTATTGTTGAGTGAGTGGGTGTTTCAGTGGCTGTATGGGTGAATGAGTGGCTGTGTGAGTGGCTGTATGGGTGGATGAGTGGGTGTGTGATTGAGTGTATGTGTGAGTGGGTATCTGAATGGCCATATGAGTGAGTGATTGTGTGTGTAAGTAGCTGTTTGAGTAGGTGTTTGGTTAAGTGAGTTGGTGTGTGAGTGGCTGTATTGGAGTGTGAGTATATCTGTGAATGGCTGTATGGGTGAGTGAGCAGATGTGTGAATGTATGTATGGAGGTATGAATGGGTATTTAACCAGTTGTGTGGGTCTGTGAGTGATGGTGTGAGTGCTTGTATGGTTGAGTGAATGGCTCTGTTGAGAGGCTGTGTGGGAGAGTGAGTGAGTGTGTGAGTGGCTGTGGCTGTATAGGTAAGTGGGTGTCTGAGTAGCTGTATTGGTATGTGTGTGGCTGTGTGAGTGTCTGTATGGGTGAGTGACTGATTACGTGAGTAGCTGTATGTTTGAGTGAGTGGTTGTACAAGGGGCTGTGTGAATGAGTGAGTGGGTGTGCAAGTAGCTCTATGGATGAGTGAGTGGTGGTGTGATTACTTGAATGGGTCTGTGAATGTGTATGTGAGGGGTTGTGTGGGAGTGGGAGTATGAGAGGTTGTATGGGGTATTAGTGAGTGTGCAAGTGGTTCTGTGGATAATGTAATCGGTGACGTCATGAGTGATGTCACTGACCATGTCATGAGTGATGTAATATGTGAGGTCATAAGCAGTACATTGCAGGGGCATAAGTTAGGTAGTCAGCTCATGTTACTATCACTGCTGAATTTAAATTGTTTTGTATGAGTGAAATGTGAGCCAAACTTTGATGTCCCTGTAACCTTTGATTTTCTGAGTGAATTTCTAACAATGTTTAATGTTATTTGCTAAACTACTCCTCCCCTGTAACCTTTTGCCTTTTCAGTGAATTTGTAAGGTTTCTCATATTGCATTTGTAAAATATTATCTCCTTCTAATATTTAGTTCATTTGTAGGGTTTATATTCAATACTAAGGGGCCGATTACGATGTGGTTTGGAAGGCATCCTAAAGGCATTTGCTCCATAAGAAGTGTATTGGGAACGAGGTTTCTGACTGACCAATTATGATGCAAGTTAGGTGCTAGGAATATCTTAATCTGAACCCCATGGCATTCGGAATGACTGAGCCGTACGGACAAGACTCAATGTCTCCACGGGCCGTGTTTCCGAATGACTGATTACGTCGCTGGATTTGGACAGCCTTTCCGAACCGTGCCGTCTGACTCGAATCGGCAGTCAGAATCGGACTTTGGGGGCCTGTAGCAGGCCCCCCTGCATCATCCAGAGCCTTCCCAATTGTCCTGTGGGGGTACCCATGGGTCCCCCCTTACCAGACATGCACATTGTGGCAGGCACCAGGGTGTGCCCACCACAGGGTGCCCAATTTTCCCCAGCCACCCCTTTGTTCAATTGGAGCCTAAGTATTCGATCAGAACATAGGCTCCTATTGAAGTCAATAGTTGTTTGACCAAATCGTATCTGGAAGGATCTGGATGCATTGTAATCACTCGGTCGGACTCTCGTTCACCTAACTGTATCTTGGCACTGAATAACAGATATTTATTGTTACCCCGGAAGGATGAAAGGCTGAGTGAACCAGCCAGGATTTGAACCTGTGAACATTAGGTCAAACACAGGCCCCTACAGAGGACGCATTAGTCCACTCAGCCACCAGACAATGCATTAATGTACGTAATGTAATGTAAAAGGTTTTTTTTTTTTTTTTTATGTTTGAAAAGCTTTATTCAAGAAAGAATAAATACAAAGGCATCAGCCGCAATATAAGAAACAAACAAATGGAATAATTTACATTAAACAAGCTGATGTCATTAAGAAAAATAGAACAAAGCAATTTATAAATTTTAAGGAAAGACGGGACAGGAAAGGGGAAAAGGATGATCAGGAAAATAAAGGGGAAAAAGGGAAGGCAAAAACATGTTATATAATAAAAGATCCTAAAACCTTGCTATAAAGAAGGAATGAAAGCTGTAGGCATTGTAACAATCAAAATGATACACAGCAAACCCAATAATGTCATAACCCAATCTGATATTTTAAAGTAGAAGGAGGAGGAATAACCCCCTCAAGGTGGTTTAAAGTTTTCCGAAGTGGTGGTGGGAACATTCCTTGGGGCCATCCGGTCTAAGTATGTGGTAAGAGGTAGCCAAAAAAGGTCCCTATTATGTGAAGGGTTACAGAGGGAAGCAAAGGCCGTATCTAGTCTGTGAAAGTGACAGAAGGAATTCCACCAGTGACGAATGGAAAGGTTAGACAGGGTTTTCCAGTTAGAGGAAATGTGTTGAAAGGCGAGAGCGAGCATGAGGTCAAAAAGACCATGAGAGCATAGAGGGAGATTTAAAGAATCAGATAAACTGCCTAAAAAGAGAGTAGAAATTGAGTATGGAGAAGGGAGAGTGAAAATACGAGAGATATAGAGCCAGACAGACTTCCAGAATTGGGAGACAGAAGGACATAAAAACAAGAGATGAAAAAGATTAGCATTGGGGGCAGAACATGTCCAACATTTAGAATCAGAAGAGGAAGAAAAACGGGCTAGAGAGAGTGGGGAGAGATATAGTCTATGATATAAGTAGAATAAAGATTGAGTAAGAGAGGCCGAACGAGATATTTTCAAAGATCTAGACCAAAGCTTGTCCCATAAGGCGACGGGCCAAGCACGACCCAAGTCTTCTTCCCAAGCAAGTTCTAACTTAGTTTTAAGGCGCTCTGGATTAGGGGATGAAAAGAATTTGTAAATGAGAGAAGCCTTGGGTAAGGTTAAGAGAATTTTAAGAAGAGGTGCTTGAGAGAGCGAAGAAGGGGAGGGGGGAAGAGAGTAGAAAACATCCAGAATAAGCGCCATTAGGACAGCAAACTTCTGGAAGAAGGAGCGCGGACAGCGAAAAGTTAGTTGAAACTGTGGAAAAGAGCAAGGGGATGCTCCGTCAAAAAACTGGTTCACCCAAATGATGCCCATCGATCTCCAAGACTTCCAGAAGATGGGTCTGTTTTTTATTAGAATAAGGGAGTTATGCCAGACAGTGGAGTTCAAGAAGGACTCTCGAGTAGTAGATGTAGGATTGAAGAGTGGCTTTAGAAGAGAAGAAGTATGTTTAAACAAGGGAAGAGCCAAGTGTGAAACCCTAGCAGAAAAGCGAATAACCTCCTCAAAAGAGAAGGGAAGTAATAATGTATGTTCGATGGAAAGCCAAAGAGAGGCAAAAGCAGAAGGGACAGGAGCAAGCCATCTAGATGCCTGACGAAGGGAAAAAGATTTATGGTACATACGAAAATCTGGAAAGTTGACCCCACCATTGGCCTTCGATTTACGGAGTGAAGCCAAAGAGATTCTAGATCGTTTCTTGTTCCAAAGGAAGCGAGACAAACAAGAGTCTATACGTTTAAAGAAAATTGCGGGGATATGGACAGGTAACATAGAAAGAACGTAAATTAAAATAGGAGCGATCATCATTTTGATGGAGTCTAATCTCCCCCACCAAGAAAGAAAAAGAGGATTCCAAGAAGAAAGTAAACGTTCAATGCGGGACAAAACCGCTGACATATTAAGAGCAATTGAAGAGGAAACAGAATTAGAAAACCATACTCCTAGGTATTTGATTTTAGAACCATTCCAAGCAAAGCCCGTGGGGGAAAAAGCATGAGGAGTGCAAAATTTCGTAAGGGGAAGAATTTCGGTTTTATCGGAATTAATTTTGTAACCAGAAACCTGTGAGAAAGACTTGAATTCGGACAGCAACGGGGGAATAGATGTTTCTGGAGCAGAGATGAAAAGAAGAATATCGTCTGCGTATGCAGAGAGTTTCAGTTGCTTGTCACCATAAGGAAAACCAGTGATGGAATTATTGCTCCGGATAGACGATAAAAAGGGTTCAAGGGCAAGAACAAAAAGCAAGGGAGATAAAGGGCAACCTTGACGAACCCCACGCTGAAGAGGGAAATACGAAGAAACTTGACCATTGACCAGAACTGAAGCCTTAGGGGCAGAATATAACAGAGAAATAAGAGAGATGAAGCGAGGACCAAAGCCATGCCAGCGCAATGAAGCAAATAGGAAAGACCAGTCAACCCTATCAAAGGCTTTCTCTGCGTCAACCGAGATTGCCGCTAAAGGAATAGAAAGAGATGGAACTTTATTTAGTACATTAAGGAAGAGACGAGAATTATCAGATGTCAACCGACCCTTCACAAAGCCACACTGCTCCCTACCGATGAGATGGGGCATCAAGGGATCAAGACGTAGAGCTAATACTTTGGCAAACAACTTATAGTCAACATTGACTAAAGAAATCGGGCGGTAGTTCTTACAGTATTTGGGGTCGCGGCCATCTTTAGGAATAAGGCAGATGGTAGCTTCTTGAAAAGTGCCTTCCGCTCTCCCCGATGAATGAAATGATTGAAAAAGAGACAGGAGTTTAGGAAGTAGCAGGTCAGAAAAATGCAAATAAAATTCAACTGAAAAACCATCAGGACCTGGAGTTTTGCCTTTGGTAAGAATAGCCAACGCCGTGGAGAGCTCATGTAAAGAAAGGTCAACTTCCAGATCCGGGAAGTGAAGATGAGACGTCAAGGGCTTAGGAAGTTTGTCAAGGTAAGCTTGGACAAGAGAGGGAGAGGGAGAAGACTCAGGTGTATAAAGGGTACGATAAAATAATTGAAATTGTTCAAGGATATCCTGAGGTTTATGCAATAACGCATTGTCAGAGGAGTAGATGGAATCAATGAATGAGCGTTCTTTGCGTGATTTGAGATAATTGGCTAGAAGCTTCCCAGACTTGTTGCGACCACCATAAAACCGGGCAGAACTCCGAAGAAGCATTGACGAGGCATTATCGGTAGTTGCTTTGTTAAAATCTAGTTTGGCACGAATAAGTTCCGGAGGAACAGAATTCTTAGGGGAAGAATAGAACTGGCGCTCCAGAGACTTAATATGAGCTAATGTATCTTTCCGCTTCTGAAGAAAGCGTTTCTTTTTTTTGGAAACAAAATCAATGACAAATCCGCGCGCAGTGGCTTTAAAGGAGTCCCATAGAAGATGGGGAGAGATAGTAGGAGCATCATTTAGTAGAAAGAAATCAGTAGCAAAGGAGCGGAAGGAAGAGGAAAAAAGGGGATCAGTGAGTAAAGAGTTGTTAAAGCGCCAACGAGAGGATCTGGGAGGGGGGGAGAGAAGGTCAAGGTCGGTTACAATAGGAGCATGGTCAGAGATAAGGATAGGTTCAATAGAAGACGACAGCAAATTTTGCGACAAGGAAAGAGAAAGAAAGATATAATCCAGACGAGAGAAAGAGGAGTGAGGAGGAGAAAAAAAGGAATAATCAAGTGTGTCAGGGTGTGAAAGTCTCCAGGAATCAATGAGAGATGTTTGAGAAATGGTGTCGAGAAATTGTTTGTGGGGCTTGTGGGGAGTGAAACGAACACTTGACTTACGATCAATAAAGGGGTCCACAATCTGGTTGCAATCGCCACCTAAAATGAAGAGGTCATCTTTATATTGAAAACATTTGCTAGTAATTAAAGGCCAAAAAAGTATATCCGGTTGCGTAGGGCCATAAACATTAAACAAAGTTAAAGGGATAGAATTAATTGACAATTGAGCAAGAATCCATCTACCATCAGAATCCGACTCTTGTGCTAAGACTTTACATACCAATTTTTTATGACATAGAATAGCTACACCATTCTTCTTGTTTGTAGAAGGGGAAAATAGAACCGTACCCACCCACCCACGTTTTAATTTGAGAGACTCAGTCTCCGAAAGATGCGTCTCTTGTAAGAGAACTATGTCGGGACTGTAAGTAGCAAGGTGGGAAAGAATTATCTGACGTTTGATAGGGTTAATAAAACCTTTCACATTCCAGGAAATTACTCTGAACTTAAACAGTGAATAACATTATCAGGAACAATATCTACAGCAATGGGTAAAAAGTAAAACATTTGTAAAAGATAGACATAGAAAAGAATAGATACAAGAAAAGAAAGCTCAAGCAAGGTAAGGGAAATGAAGACTAAAGAAAGTAAGAATAAGGAAGGGAAGAGAGGGGAAAGGTGAAGAGAAGAAAAAACAAGAAGAGACAGTACAAATCCATAAAGGACGACTGAAAATAACATACCTGAGGGGAACACGGAGAGGATGTCGGGGCAGTGGATGACGCAACAAAACAAGCATGACCTCCCGGCACCAGGAGGACAATCCGACCGCACCAGGACGAAATGGAAAACACAACTCACATGAGGGAGGAAGGGAATACCTTAGTCGATCTGGGCAAGGAAAACAAATACGAAAATAGGTGAATAAAAGCACCAATGCGGACAAAGGAGACGTAAATATATGAATAAACAGTAAACAATGAAGTGCAGACAACTTAAAAGTATGGGTAACAATGAAAATGGAGAAAACAAAGGCTGCGCAAAAGAGAGCAGCCAGCAGGAATAATCAAGACAATGAGAGAACCTATCAAAAAACTCTTAAGAGCAAAACAGTGTGAGAAAAAATAACATCATAACAAGGCATGGCAACGCGGAAACATTATCAGGAACACCCTGTAAAATAAAAGGAGAGGAACGTTCAGCCACTAGTAGAAGCGGAAGTATCCATGCCAACATTGGATTGTGTGTGAATAAAGTTTTTCAGCTCCGCAGGATCTTGAAAAGTTCAAGTCTTATTCTGGTGAGTGACTTTGAAGGTACAAGGGTGGAAAAGACCAAATATGGCACCAAGAACACGTAAGGGTGCACGAAGGTTCAAAAATTCCTTTCTTCTTGCTGCGGTAGCATTGGAAACATCCTGAGCAAGGAAAACTCTCTGGCCCAACCAGGAAACTTGGCGCTTGGCTCTAGCTGCGGAGAGGACAAGGAGCAGGTCAGTGAACTTCAGAAAGAGAATGATAACTCCTCGAGGTTTAGTTGCGGATGAAAGGCGAGGACCAAGCCTGTGCGCCCTCTGAATGGTGAGAGAGGTGGTAGGAGGCATGTCCAAAAGCTTCGGGAGGAAAGTAGAGAAGAACGAGACAGGGTCATCGCTTTCCAAGGATTCTGGCAGCCCATAAATGCGTAAGTTGTTCCTCCTATTCCGATTTTCTAAATCCTCGGTGTGCTGCTGCAAAGCAAGAACAGACTTCTCCAAGGAGGTGATACGTTGGGAATGAGAATGCATCTCCGAAGTTTGAAGTTCCACCACCGACACTCTGCTCTCGATAGTTGACCATCTCTCTTCAAAAAGTTGCATCTTGTTGTTGGTTTCCTCAATGAACGGACGCAAGGCCCGTATTTCCTCAAGTATTAATTCCATGGAGATAGGGGATGACGGCGGATCTGGAGGAGGAGAGTCTTGTTTTGAACGTTTGGTTGACATAGCAGAGGAAGAGGCCTTACCAGAGACTGACTGTGCCAATGAAGGACGACTGGACGACGTTGTCGGCATTGTATCTGCAGAATTGGAAGGAGGATCACCTGATGAGGAGGAGGGAGGAAGAGCCGCCGAAGATCCCTTTGAAGGCACAAAAACAAACTTTGGATTGCGAAGCTTGCCCATAGGTGCGCTCCGAACAAATCCCCACAAGTATCACAGTTCAGGAGAGCGGCCATCGCCGTCAGCAGAGGTTGAGAAGGCACATTAACAGCACACAACGTTCCATTCAAAGACCGCCACCTGCACCTGCCACGCAGAAGAACCAAGGCACCCGAAGTAGTTGGCGCAAAATAAAGAGGAAAGTCACTGAGAACAGCGTCTGACCATGCTCCTCAAAGTGCAGTCAGACCAAGGAGATAATAAAAATTGCGTGTCCTTAAAGATAAGCCATGAAGGGATACAAGCAAAAAGAAAAATAAGGCATTATAAAGTATCTACCTTGGGCATGGTCCAAGAATCCATGTTTCATGAGGAGAAATGTGGTTGCGTGGGAATCATCGCGCCGAAAAACAAAATGGCGGCCGTTATGAGGCGCTCAAAAAACGGCTTGAAACAAAGGGTAGAGGAGTCCCAGCGCGATTATTTTTAGCTCATCCTGAGCAGGACATGTTCCAATTACAGGAACCAGCAGGTGGCTTGTGGTACCATCGCGTAAATTAATGCGAGGCGGAGGAAGTCGTCCCGATGCGGCGGAGCTCCGGACTCAGGCGGCCATCTTGAACGGCGTCCAAGCCACGCCCCCGTCATGTAAAAGGTTTTTTAATGTATTTAAATATTCGTTTTTATTTTACATTTTCTTGAGGTATTAGGGTAGCTTTATGGATCCTAAAACATAGATGGTCTGCTACTCTATGGTGTCTACTCCCGATCACGTGATCAGAACGAATCAGCGATTCCAGATCTGCCTATACAATTAAAATTTTACAAGTTATTGTACATATGTACACCCCTCCATTGTCACTAATAACATCAGTGGGAACATATTTACAGGTTTATATGTACACCATCTTATATCTATTTTCCCCATAATTGACTCATTTTATGAGTTTTGGGGATTCACAAATTCAGGTGATAATACACCCAAACGTTGCATCCTGAGTGGATAGATTAGGACCCCCAATCTCAAAAAGGATATTTCCGCTGTTCCTCAATAATGAAAGAAGGGGAAGAGTCAAGAGGAAGGCTAGAACCAACTATATCCACTATGTGTTGGAGGTTGGTAATCCATTTGTTGGATAATAATGCCCTCACACACCCTTGCAGGTGTCATGCTTCATCATATGGGCTGCTCCTCGTCGGGCCGGCGGTGCAATGCCTAACGGGCTCCCTTAACCTCTTCAGTGCCCATGACGAGATAGTCTCGTCATGGAGCACGGTCGCGCTGTGCCCATGACGAGACTATCTCGTCATGAACCCCACCCACTAATAAAACGCCCGGCACAGGAGGGGGAAAGGGCGTGGCACAGAAGGGGTTAATAAGGGGCACTTTATCGGAGATCTTCAATCCAACTGCCGTATGGTGAAGTGCGGGTGAGGGGGCCTAAGTGGTGTAGATGTGACTAAGTGGTATAAAACAGGGTTAAGAGTGCCAGCTAGGAATTAGTTTTATTCTGGGGGCCTCCTTCCCTGATTAAAAACGTGAAGGTGTAGCACTCATCAGAGTATAATGTCTCATGTGTGAGTGAACTATGTAAAAATGGTCAACATGTTTCTCGCTTGGAGTTGTTACACTCGCGATTCTTCAGGACCTATGGAAAACACTATCTACAACTAAAGAGAATGTAGTAATAACAGTATTCTTGACTGGATGGTGTCACGTGAGTTAGTGACTCCTATTTAAAATACCTGTCGGTGTCTGGTATTACCTGTAAGGGAAAAGGTGGGTGATGCCAGTTAGAACAAAATACTGTTGACACATTGGTACAGAAAAACAGCCAAAAACGTGACTCTTCAAGCGTTCTTAAGGTAAAAACAGTGGTGGCTTCTAATGCAAGTAGACGCATCAGAGCAAGTTCATTGGTGGTGAATCCCCACGGTGAACTAAAAGTGGCTATTCACCTGTGTGGAATTCGTAAAAATGCAGTGGGAAATACTGAAAGAAGGACTCACCCTATTTAGTATCAGTTCAGACAGCAACAGTACTCGGTGGGTGCACATTGAGCTACAATTCCTCATAAAGTAGAACTGTACACAGGACCAAGTAATGGTGTAGGTAAAGCAAAAATGAAAGATGATATGATGGAAAGCAGCACAATGTTGGCACAAAATAATAGCAAGCGCATGGCAATAAAATTAAAGTAACATCTGTACATCAGTTGCCAGAATGAATGAAAATACTCCTCAATGATACAACAGGTATATACAGTAAGTACAGAAATAAATCAACTAAGCTCGTGAGCTGTATGCAAAGATCGATTTGCCTGTCACTTCGGGAGTGAAAGGGTTAACTGTACTAGAGGGGGGATTGATTGAAATGCCCTCGTGTGTATATGGAGCATGGGGTACTAATCGTGCGGCTGTAATGGGTACGAAGTAAGGGGTCCCTAAATAAAGGGACCATTGAATGGGTAGAACTGAAAAATAATATTACCAGAGACAAATGCAGTTAACCCAAAGTCAAATATAGGCAGCCTCTATGCCGTTGGAAACCGCTAAATGGTCACGGAGGTTCAGCGTAAAAGCTAAAGTATTGTCACTAATAACATCAGTGGGAACATATTTACAGGTTTATATGTACACCATCTTATATCTATTTTCCCCATAATTGACTCATTTTATGAGTTTTGGGGATTCACAAATTCAGGTGATAATACACCCAAACGTTGCATCCTGAGTGGATAGATTAGGACCCCACCATTCCACACACAAAAAACACACCCAAAGAAAGTTATTTATCCAGTGAATTCTCTAGAAGAGGATTGAGAAGCAGCAGTCCTGTGCTTTTAGACAATGGGTAAACAGATTAAGAGGTGCAAGGGAGGTTCAGACATACTCCTGTGTATAAATAGGAGTGTAGTAGTATTTGTAGGTTTTTCCAGGATTAAATCAATACAGTAGGACCCCATCCATGCACTTGAAGTTCAGTTGTCTATTTACTTTAGCTCTGCAAATATTGGCATGAATGAGTACTGGTATAATTGTCATGTTGAGCTTAACTACATGTTGTGAAATTTAGGAACACTAGCTTGCTTTTTAACCCTGAGTTGTGCAGAATACCCATAGGATCACTTACATTACTTTCTTTATCATCCACTGAGATTCTGAAAGGACTTAAAGGTACAGTTGTGTATTTTCCTTTGCATGTGAAACACTATGTTGAATCAGTGGGTGTAGAGAGAGATTTGGAAGAACAACTTGTTATTCTAGTGAATGGTGTGCTCATGAAAAAGAAAACATTTTTAGCAGGAACTAGTAGATGTAAAAAGGTGAAGGGAGTTACATTATATCTTAAAGACAATAATGTGTACTATAAAGGTGTAGATGTTCTCTAACATGGAGGTTGAATGATGAAAGTAATGTTGCTTACAAGTGGACAGTTTCGAAAAAGTGAATAGAAGTAGATCTGAGGAACTATATGAGCATTACAGTATGCATCTTCTACATTCAAAGGAGATTATAGGGGTGTCATTAAACTGTATCAGATAAACAAGCTCAAATACCTCCAATAAGTGTCTGCCAACACTTCCCACCAGTAAGTGTTGGCAGCCATCTTCTGACTCTCTTGAACCTACTCACAGGAAAAAATGTAAATAAAAAGAAAAGGGGGCAGGGTAGAAACACCCTGACCCCCTAGGCCTCTTTAGGGGTCCCACAGGGACAAAAAAAGTATTTTTTTATAAGCATTTCTGTGGAAGTTGCGCTGGATCCACGAATGGGCCAGGTCCCGGGGACATTATGCAAAAAATAAGGAGGGGGGATGCACAGGCCTCCCTATCTGGGGCTTATTATGCCGCGGGGACAACCACCTACCTAAAGATTCTTTACTAACTATTGCTGGGGGAGGACCATAAGGCCTCCCCTGCTGGCGTGGGGACCACCACCTCCCCGAGGATTATTTGTTTTTAGATGTGGTGCCCTTCCAGACCTCCTAGCCCTGGGGTCCCACTAGCTCCTGGGGCTTAAAGTGAAAATATTGTGCTGGGTCTGCGCAGATGCCCCTCCATCCCCAGTGCCGCCACCTTCGTGGGGCTTTAATTACAAATAAAGTGGGGCCACGCAGTACCCTGCAGCTCCAGGGACAACCCCCTCCCAGGGGCAAAATTGGAGAAGGGGCCAGCTCCTGCCTTGTCCTGGGGAGCCCATCGCCTGGACATAGATGTTTGTTTTGGGTTTGCAGGAGCTTTACCCCTTCCTCCAAGCCATAGTAAACTGTGCTCTGGTTTGAACAAGCTAGAGCATGTTGCTCTCATTTGTTGAAAGCGTAGCACAATTGCTTTGAAAGAGAGGGAGCTGCATGTTAGCAGCTCCCTCTTTGTCAAAGTAATGCCAGCTCCCGCAGGAGGTGGGGAGCCGGGAGGGACCGCGGGGGCCTTGAGGCTCCCCTGCAGTCCCCTATATTGCTAAGTACACTAGAGACCAGGCCCCAGGGGATGGGGTCCCCGGGGCCAAAATCGGCCAGGGAAGAGGCACCTCTCAGCCCCCTCCCTTTAATTTAATTTAAAATTGGCTGGTGGGATTGGGTCCCCTTCTGAAACTGACCCAAAGAAGCGGGGCCAATCGCCCCCCCTCCCAGAATAAATAGAAAATAAATCAAAAGGAAAAAAGAAGGGGTAGTCACTGGAGGCCACGCCCCCTTTCTCCACCACTCTGCAAACTAGCCTCCTGGTGCACTGCTGGTGTTGGGGGATGAAGTGCCCTTGGCTCTAGAGTGTTCTTAGGTGCCAAAAAGTCCTACTATTACCTCCAGTAAGTCCCACACAGTGAAATTACTGAGAGATCTTCAGAGACCATGCCCCTTTCTCCACCACTCTGCAAATACACTTCCTGGCACACTGCTGGTTCGGGTAAGAAGCTCTCTTGGATGCTGAGAGATCTTATGGCCCCAGAAGCCCTCCTGTTACCTCCAGTATGTCTGACACAGCAGAATTTCAGAGAACTGGTCGGAGCCCCCCTTTCTCCACCACTCTGTAAACACAACTACTAGTTAAACAAGCATTTGCAATGCAATTGTTTTCACCTTTGGGACTTCATATCTATTTAGCTATGCAGCACATTTACTGTTCTTCAACATGGAGGGAAAGTAAGAACCAAACTGAGTGACATGCCAGGTATGGGAACACATGGAGAGAAATATTGCCTTTCAGCGGGAAATGGTATAGTCCAAAGCTCTTATGGTCATATCGCTGAAAATACAAGATGTGAAAAAAATAATATTGTCTACGGATGCTCGTGGAAGACAAGTTCTGTGGACTGGAATCAAAAGAATGCTAAAGTGATTAGCTAGAGTTCCTCAACAGAAAGCAATACACCTGGTAAACAAGTGCCCTGGGGCACAAATGTGAATGCAAGGTCTATGAAAATGACACTCTTTCCCCCAAGCCAGCTATTTCTGTCAATCTGCAGTTAGGTGTTTATTTTACCCCCTTTCTTTTAAAATATTTCCACCATAAAGCAAGTACCAACTGGAGCAGCATGAAATTGCACAAATAATATAATAAAATAATTTGAATTATGGGATAATTTTTTCTGACCTGTTTAAATGACATTTTGCAGATAAAGCCCTTTTTTCCAGCCAAGCACTTGTGGACATCAATACGATCTTGAAAATAGTAAGGGAGAGCCGCCCATCAGGCTAGGATGCATATGTAATTCCGATGGCCTTTTCACTGCCTTAAGACCGTTCTCCACACATCCATCCAAGTTGGCTGCACCTATGGGTCGGTCTCCTTTCAACGCTGCTCCTCTACTCTCTGGGCAGTCCAGCTCCTGGTTTACAGAGGAGCACCCATAGGTGCAGCTAACCTGGATAGATGGGTCCCTTTATGTTCACCTGCCCTCCATCCTGTAGTGTGCCTGTCATCCTACAGAGGCAGTAAAAAGGCCATCATAATTACACATTTATTTTAGCCTGTTCAGCGGCTTGTGCAGCAAACAGTGCAGTTTGTCCGTTCATGAGGTCGCTGTCAGTGTCAGTGGGGGGCGGGGGAGGGAGGGTGTGTGGGATGGAAAGTGTTGCGGGAATCCACAGCAGAGCAGAATGTTATTGGCATTGTGAAGGAAAGAAGGAACCTTCTGCAATTAATAGGTTAATAAGGGATGTGACAAGAGTCTAAACTGGTTCTGGAGACGAGCGCGCTCACCTCTGTGCCATATAGGCCTTTAACCCCTTCTTTCTGAGGACATTCCCTCTTGTGACCCAGGTTAGAAGCGATGATCCGAAAGCAGTGTGTGCTGGGAATAGGTTGTTCCTCTCTGGCCACTAGGTGCCCTTTGTTGGCGAGGAGCAGACGTAATCATCAGGCAGTGTTCTGAAGCATAGACTGCATCCTTGATCTCTAGATCTTACATACATTTTCTAGTGGTTGGAGCAGGGTTCCTGAATGGACACGTAAGAGGGAACTGGCACCCTGCACCTACTTGTGCCTCAGCGAGCAGCGGGGACGCCGGGTCCCAAAGAGGGCAGTAGTACCCGCACACAACAGCCTTACCTCGCTCTGGGATTGTGGCAGCCTGGCCGCCGGGGGAAGAGGCGCCGTGTGCTGTTCTGGCCCATCCGTGGAACTGGAGAGAAGCTCCCGAGATGAGAGCCGAGGGCGGGAACAGAGGACACAAGTGGACCAAAGGAGTGCTTCCGACCGACCGACCCCTGCAGGCCTTTGTAGAAATAAGCATTGTGTAGTCAGGCGGGTGATCTGTGGTTAGGGAGAATGGCGCCTCACCTCGTCCTGCTTCGCTGCTTGTGCTGTCTCTGCCTCCCGTTATCTAGCATGCGCACGAAGCAAGGCATCACGCGCACGTGAGACAAAGAGTGCGAATTCAACCACCAATGACACGGCAAACAAGCATTGAAAATGCAATAGGGCTCGTATTTACGCGAGCCCTATTGCATTTTACACGGAAGTACGGGCGTAAAAGAAGGCACGAACGGGAGGGGGTGGGGAGTGGTTGTGGTGTAAGAAGTTACGGACTACCGGATGGAACGGGTAGAGGGAGGGGAACAAAACTGTTTTTCTAGTAAAGGGACTGATAGCCTCGTAAGGATAAAAATTACGATATGGCCGTCAGGAGGCTGGTTTACCAAGTGAAGCACCAATCAGAATGCACAAATTATGATTCAAGCCAATCAAAAATAAGGCTGGAAAGTGGGCGCAGCTTCCCCCACTATACTGTATACAACATTTCTCAATGTGACAGCACATGCACTGCCTACTCACGACCAAAACAAATAGAAATTCACTTAAAAAACCCAAAGGTTACAGGGTTGTTATAGTTAGGAAATAGATTTTGAAAAACTTTAGAAATTCACTTAAAAAATCTAATGTTACAACTTCGTTATAGTTCGCAAGTAGCATTAAAAAACGTAGAAATTGGGAAAATGGCTGGACAGGTTGACGTGAAATTTGTCAGAAGTAGACTTTATGGTGTGCAGATGATCATTTTCGGTACTTCGAGTGAGCAGGAAAACATTTCTTAAGTTATAAGGCATTCTGATTTAGGGATATCTGTTGCTGTGATAGTTTTGCAAAATTTCCCAATATGTCACGGTATTTCATAGTGATGACAAAGCATCATGTAATTGGCTAATGAGTGTCTTTACAAACGTTAAAGGCAGCCATGTTGTTTTTAGGTACAAAATATTTATACTTTTCTAAACTTTTAAAAAACATCTTGAAAACTACTGTAAAAGTACAGCAGCACTCTAAATAAATGAAAAAAAAAATGTCTTAAAAATTTAGAGATACAGTGTATTACTCTATGTTTTACAAATATAGTGTAATAAAGTGTATTTTTTACATATTTAATTGTTTACAAAAAAGTCTGCAGAGTACTGCAGTAATACCTAAAAATGATCACGTGGAAGAAAAAGTGCAGTTCTCTATAAAGTTCTCTAAAAATATATATAAAATATCCAGACATTTCTCTATCTTTTACCACTTTAATAGAGTGCTAATAGATAGGGAACAACAATGAACTCTCCTACTTACATATATCTAAGGCCCTAACCCAGAACTCAGCGAAATGCAGAATGCAGCAAATCTGTGCTGAAACAACATGGATGACTTTTACATGTACACAGCCATTAGCAAAATACATACTTCCTTCTTATTTCACATGGGTAGTAGAAAATCACAAACTTACTGTGGCATACCGAACAAAATATATAACAAATTCTTTTGAAATTATTTACACATACTCCCAAAAATTACCATTTACACCTTATAATGTATATTATTGCCGCATTATATCTACATACGATCACCTACTTTCCTTCTACGTCTGTTTAAATTAACATGATCCTTTCAATGCCACTCCACTCTATGCAACTCTATCTACTCTATGGCCCTCCACTCCACGCTATTACACTCTACGCAATTTCATTCTATAATACTCCAGTCTACACCACTCCACTGTACAGCCCTTAACTCAAAGGTACTCCATTGCACATTATTCTACTGAATGCAACACCACTCTTCCACACTACACTCTACACCATTCCACTCTATGCCACTGGACTCTATGCCACTATATTGTACTGTATGCTATTCCACAGTATAGCACTCCACTCAATGCCACTCCACTATATGCCACTCCACTACATGCCACTATAATCTAAGTCACTCCACTCTATGCCACTCCATGCTATGTTAGCACAATCTACGCTTTTGCACTGTAGGACACTTCACTCGATGTAGCTACACTGTATGCCACTACTCTGTATGTCACTACTCTCAATGTTATTTCACTCTACACCACTCCACCATATGTTATTCCACTGTATACCACTCCGCTCTGCAACAATCCACTCTATAAAATTCAACAGTACACTGTCACACTGTATGCCACAACTGTCTACCCAATACACTCTACCCCGATTCACTCTAGAACACTCCACTCTATGGGATTCCATTCTACACTACTCCACTCTACCCTACTCCACTGTACATTACTCCATTCTACGCCATTCTAGTGTACGCTAATCCACTGTAAGCCACTACACTGTATATCACTCCATTGTGCAATGCCACTCCACTCTCACTATTCTACTTTACACCACACCACTCCACTATATGCCACTCCACTTTACCCAACTCCAGTGTACGCTATTCCACAGTACGGCACTCGATTGGATGCCACAATACTCTACAACACTCCACTCCATGCTATTCTACTATATGCCTCTACACTGTACCTCACTCCACTGTATGCCAGTCCACCTACACCACTACACTGTATCCTATTCCGCTCTATGCCACTCAATTCTATGCCACTCCACTCTACGCTATTCCACTGTATGCCACTACACTGTACCTCATTCTATTCTATGCCAGTCCACTCTACACCACTCAGCTCTACACTACTCCACTCTACACCACTCCACTCTACAACACTCCATACTGCATTATTTCACTATTACCCAGTCCACTCTACCACACTCCATTCTATGCTACTGAACTATATACCACTCCACTGTTCACTATTCCACTTTACACCAGTCCACTCTGCACCACTTCAGTCTACACCACTCCAATGCACAGCACTACACTGTGTACAAATACACCTTGCACTATACCACTGTATGGCAACCCACTGTATTCCACTGAATTTTATTTGGGGAAGAGTGGAATCACTCTTTGAGCCATTTAAGTGCCCTGGGGACCCCATTCGCTATCACTGAAGAGCCCCTGGGACACAATAGCCAATTTTTCTTTATTTATGAGGGGGTGTTGGGCTCTCCTTCCTGACCACTAAAGAGCAGTGGAAACACCATCCTGTGGGGCTGATTTGTCTTTATTGGGAAGGAGGTGTGGGTCCCCCTCCTCAAGTCATCCAGTGGCTTCAGTGACCCATCTCCCATGGCCTGATGGAGACAGTGTCCTGAGCATCCCATCCCCCGGGACACTGCAGTGCTTTGCCTTCAAGAGCTCTTGCAGGAATTCCAAAATTCAACAGTTCCAATTGTGACACTCAGCATTCTTAAAGAAAGCCACAAAACTACTAAACCCTCTTTCAAGTCAGTTCAGAACTATTTATGATCATGCTACCTTTCTTCTAAAGTTGCGGTAGTTCTCAAACACTTGTTGATACTTGATAAGAAAATCCTGTCTAGAATACCTGTGCACTATCACATGACTTCAAGAGCCTAGTGTGAGTTATCTAGATTGGATTTTTCATCATGTAGTTTTACTTGTCACTCTTTACTTGATGGTGAAAGCAGATGTCAAGCCCTCACGTATGGCTCTTAAATAAACACTGAACTCAACTTCCTATTTAACATACATATGCAGATCAAGCCACTACATTCTTCCCTCACCCTTGTCTAATGACTTCCACTTCCTCGTATTTGCTCTTGGTGCACTATGTACTACTTCCCTCATACATAGCCAGCCTCTAGGTTGCTCAGTAATCTATAGTCTACAACCTTAGCAGTATGGCTAGAACACCTCTTTAGTAGCAGTTACTCAATCATTAAACATGTATTCCATTGTTGCCTTTATTTCTTCCTTTATTGTTTTCAACTTGACTAGTACAAGGTGGCTTACACGAATACTATCTGCCAATGTGCTGTGAAACATTTAGTCAAAAGCTGACACAAGGTTTTGTGCACCTCTGTGCACATATGCTTCTCTGTTCATGGAAGCTTAGACATACATGCACACTATCATCACCTCTTTGGCAGCCAAACTCCCACGTGGGAGTCCAGAAAAAATCTATCTAACATTTGCAAAGGCATTTGTGCATTTTTGCTTACTTTGTGGTTGTACATGGTGGTGTAATATGGGTCCCAGGCAGTAATTGAAGTGTATTATAAAAATTATTTAAACTTGATCCTGAGTGCAATGGAGCATGTCCAGAGTGTAGGGACAGGGGCAGCGGTGTGAATAAAAAAGTAATATATTCTATAACTTCTATATTTTTCTTGCACCCACATGTAGTTGCCTACAATATGGTTAAAATTTCCATTTAACTTAAAATTAAGTGTTTTATTTAATTTTCTATGCTTAGACTGGTACCATTTAAACATATCAACAACATTTAAGAGAATGTGCTACACCTTCAGAACACTGCAAAAAGGACTTTATGTTACCTCCGCTTTACAGGTGACTTGCAAATATATACAGCAAGGCCATTAATCTACTGCAATATATTACTATGAGTGGATCCTGTGACCAGTATGACTCCCACACATATTATAATCTGTGGCTGGAAGAATACTCATAGATCTCTGCAGAAGGTGCATTCAGCCGCTCAGTTACCTAACTCGGAGTAGACTGTGTGAATTTGCCATCTACACATAACTCTCTGCATTTACCAGAGAGAAGAGATACAGGAACATTTTTCTAATGGACAGAAGAGTATGATTCACAGAAAAACAGTGCTAGAATAGATAGGGAACCACTTGGATTCTGGTTACAGCAAGGATTTAGCTATTTTTGGGCCAGAACAAAGATCCAAGCCCCAGTGAATCTTCACAGATTCCGTATTCAGTGAACTGACACCAGTACATTTGCTGGGATCTATTCGCACATACATTTTCCTTCATCTACGCAGAGTTGCAGCCTGCTGCAGAGAATGATTTTGTTTTTATTCCAGCACTGTCTTGAATTGAAATGGCTCACTTTATAGATAATCACATATTCCTTTTGTCCAAGTTGAATGCCCTGCTACAAAGACACCTGGAACTTTGGCAGCAGCAGAAGTACACATAGGCATCACTTCACAGGTTTATTAGATATAAAGGGAGACTTTAAAGTGTTTTTGACACAGGATCTATCTATCTATCTATCTATCTATCTATCTATCTATCTATCTATCTATCTATCTATCTATCTATCTATCTATCTATCTATCTATCTATCTATATTTAAGTATATTTCATTTTAAATAAAATAACTATTTATATTTGTGTGAATACATATATATTTATATATATACATATATACACACCTATACACATACATGTATACGTATATTAATATCTTACTTCACATTTAAAATTATTCAATGAGAGAAACACATGCATTGTACTTAAAATGTTTCTCTGCTGTATTCATCAATATGTTTTGTAATGGGTTTGCTGTAATTTAGCTATTTGACTTGATCTGTTACAGTCATTTCATTGTTAAATATGTGTCCTCTTATTTTTAGTATCTAACATATACGTGGAAAACATTGCAAAATTTACTACTATGTATAACAACCAGTACTCGGATGTTTGGTGATTCTATTTCATCTGGTTGTGTTTTAAGTACATGATCCAATCCAGTAACTTCTACAGGTCATCAGGGTGCTCAATCAATTTCGTTTAAATTTTCCAATTATATTAAATATTTTTTCTATCATGAAGCATATTTTCACAAAGGTTGATTTGTTTTCCAATCAGGAAAATCTTTCTCTGTTGTTTCCTGGTCCATTGAGTTTTTCAAAGCCTATTAGATGCGCGTGCATAGGATAGACATTTTGGACAGCAAGCGTTTTCCTTACACATCCAGTTCCTTCAGATGGTACGCAGCGAGCCGATCTTCTTGAGGCGCCACTTCACCTGTTATTGGGAAGTAACAAGTAAGTGAGTTCTGCAAGTGATATATTTCCTGATTTATTTGTCAATCACACAGCCATTTTTGACTCTTTTGAATTTCAATGCCTTTTTAATTCTCTTATCTTTTAGATTTCTTGCTTTGGCAATGCTTTAATTGATTTTCTAGTCCTGATAATGAACCTTAAACAGTGCTGGGACGAAACGCGCTTGAAAACATTGATGAACTGCTTCGGTTTTTGTATATATTTTGAGTTGTACCTTGTATAATCTCAAGGAACTGTTCCATCTCTTATATCTACACACTCTTGCACTGTTTTCACTTGAGCACGGAGCATGTGTTTGTACATTCATGCTTCAATTAATTATATGTTTTATTACACTTGCCTAGTGGATCCAACTTTTTGCCTTTTTCTGATATGAACGTATTATTACATCCACCACAAACCCCTATTTCTGTTACTTAAAATCAGGAGAAATGGCATTCTCAAGAACCTGACTGTCCTATTGGGTGTGATGAATTCTGTTGAATCTGTGATTCTTTATACAATCTTATTCATTGATATACCAATGCTACCTCTAAAGTTGAATTTTTCTCTCGTCCATCTGCATGGTCATCATTTCTGGCATTTTGAAGATGAAATTTGACCACAGTATCCTCTTGCAAATAGAATGCTGACTAAGTTCTCTCAGGTCCATGTATTAAATCATGTCGCCCCTCCCCCTAGCTTGCTTGACACAGCTACTAGAGCCAACAATTCAGCTGTCACTACCTCTTCTATTATACCAACAGTAGCTAATTTTTCAATCTTTATTTTTAATTGTATTTCGTTATTTATTTAATTCATTCTTTATTGTGAGCAGTATTTTCCTCATCTTGCAGGTTTTGAGTTGGATCCGACATCTGTTTTAATTTATGTATATAACCTCTCAAACACGAAATTCTCAATTAATATCTTCTGGAACTCTTTCTCAAAAATAGGCTCTTTTATTTTAGTATTCATTTCAGCCTGAACATCTATTGTCTCCTTTACAATTATTGAGAGATCAGCAATGGGGTCTACAAATCTCTTGGATGAAAACAGCTGATTTTCCAGTCCCCTCTCACAGACACATATAATTTTATTCTAGAACATGTTCCTTTCTATTCAGTGTAACCTATGAAATGCCCATGCATCTTAATTGCCTCTCCTCATTTCCTGCCTGCACAATGTTATTTTATTTTTAATATTTATTCATACATTGTGTCCCTCTCAAACAAGTGTACTTTTTACACCTGAAACAAACAACATTTCTGTAGTGCATCCTTCGGTCATAATTTATTATTCTTGCCCAGCTCTCTTTTCCATACCCCCTGCAACACTATTTCTTCATTCTATTTTTCTAGCTCATTAATCTTCTTTCAATTCCTTGTTATTCTGCAAATGTTGGGAAATGTTTTTTCCTTATACGTGGTTTGCCTACAGTGGGCATTGCATGCCCCATCTCTAACATCTACCACAATATGTTATCGATTGATCACCTTTAGTTATCTGACATACACACACTGATTCGTTCCATTCTATTTTCTTACCTCTTCTACACAAGCTAGACTGTTTTGAGTTTTCTTTTCTGTTTGTAACACATCACACAGTGTACGATGATCCTTCAACAGTTCTCTCCAAATTTACAACTAGATGCAAACTTCCTCGATTTGGTTAAAGATCTCTCCTTTCTCTGTACTCTTTTGTGTCTGTTTCCATAATGAAATCTTTCTAAGATTGTATATGGTTTTGGGAGAAATGAGAGGCCCATTTTCTTCATAAAAACGTCAAATTATTTTAGGTATTTGCTTGTTCGTGGGATGATTCATGTCAATGGTCATACACTTCTCACCTTCTGGATCAAGACAATAGATCAATAAGATAGCCTTTCTCTCTGAACTCAAATTATGCAAACTCTCACACCCTTGCATAATGTAACACATTTTGTCACCTTCTCCATTATCTTTTGGTTCACACAGAAAAACCACCATGTCTCGCCAAGATTTTGCCAAATCACAAAGTAAATTGATACGGCGGTATGAAGATTGTATTTCTGTTACCTTACCTTGCTCATGGTTCACCCATAAATTTAATAGCAACAATCAGCCTGCATGTATTGACTCTAACTTCGCACAGTACAAATGTAGCACAGTATGGCTCTGTTGCATCTGTTGGGGCAGGATTGCAGGCACCGGTTGCAATGTGTTCAGATGCTGGCGCAGTAGAATTTGCTAATGCATAGCGTGACAGAGTGACATTGCAAATGCGTTGGTTGAACTAGTTCCACCCCACTTTGCTCCAGTGCGCTTCAGAGACACGTGCTGTGATTTTGACACCTGCCATAGATGTGTGTGCTAGAATTGCTCCTCCTACACAAGATGTATTAAACTTCGAGGTGACCGGCGTGCTAGGGGTGTTCAAACTGATACTCCAAGCAAGATGACCGTTTTGAAATCAAACAACCTAAAGATTAGTCAATGAATCTTGGAAAATACCTGCTTAAAAATATATATACATCAAATAAATCCTTTTATTTCCCACTACACTTTTAACCAGTGCAATTGGAATGGTCAAAAGATCATGAACATTAAACACACATTAAGCTTACTTTCTTGCTTTCATTGGCCAAATGTGTAGGTTTATGATAGTAATGGAGCTCCCTGCCTACTATCACAACTATAATGGTGATTCCGATATGGCTTCCTGCATTAGGTATTAGTTTTAGTTTGGCAAGACGATCACACTCAATAGATGTTATCAGGGACCTTTCCACAAAAGTCAATACAGATGTCTATGTTTACTCACAAGCAGATTTACAATTATACCGAGGTGTAACTCTAAACTATCTTTCTGTTCATTATTTCAGAGTGTAGATTTTAATGTAAGACCACGTGTGAGTTACATGTGAAACTTCCTATAACAGGAATGATGCGTGTAAAGTTACTACAACAATAACGGAAGGAGAGGAAGAGGTCTCCGTCCATAGGCTTGTGAATACAACTTTGTAGTACTTGAGTAGTGCAACAATAGACTATTTGACATACTGCAAAATGCAGTCCCTGAGAGGAACCCTTGTGCTGAGGTTCAGAGATTGCCGGAAATGTGCATTACGTATCTATGCCAATGTGGAAAAGCACAGTCTCATGCCTTTTTACATACATGAAAATTGAAACTTATTGCATTAAGAACACTTCATCCACAAACAGCCCTATCCCTCAGTTACATAGCTCCATCTGAAGATGCTGTTCTTATACTCTGCCTGACATGGTAACATTCCACTTCGGTGGCATTCCTTCTGGAAGACTTGCACCATACCACGCTAATCAAGAATTCTTTGGAGATATCTGAATAATGTCATTTACCATCGGTGTGGCTGGCGGTATGGTCAATGAAATTATTTAGAAATCTCCACAGAATTCTTGATAAGTGTTCCTGATGCTTCAAAATGTGATGGAAACACAGCTGGATGTGACTCTTTGTGAAGAATGACACCTTCAATCATTGCTGACTTTTTTAGCCAACAGCATGCTGGAATGTTTGAGCACATACTTTCAAAGTTAAAAATAAATATTCAAGTCCCAGTGATTCATAGCTACATTAGCTAAAAAGCCAAGACTGCTTAAAGGTGTCATGCTTTAGAAGGGCGGAATTTGGTAACAACGACCCAGTCTTTAAAGTTCACACAGAAAACTCCATTGCAACGCCCAGTTAATCTTGTTTTGATTAAATAACAGTTTTCATTAACTGATCTGTGCAGGGGAATTCTTGAAACTATGGGGCATATTATCAAGCACGGTGTTAAAATTATCACCTCTTTAGCGGCAGAAAACTGCCACTAAAACGGCGATAATGGGCTTGATAATATATCGCAGAGAATTCCAATAGAAGCCCATGTTGACACCAGAACATGGGCTTCTATGGGAATTCTCTAGGACATGTTATCAAGCCCATTATCGCCGCTTTAGCGGCAGTTTTCTGCCGCTATAGCGGCGATAATTTTCTTGATAATATGCCCCCACATTTTTAGATCCGTTTATCACAGCCTGTGGAAATTAGGACAGAATAGTGGTTGGCGAGAAATGGAAGTGCTCTGTCGTAGGGACAAAGGCTAGAAACATCGAGCAGCATGGTGGGCTGGTTTTCTTATTTGTTTAACAAAAAGTGCAGGGGCAAAATGGCAAATGCTTACTAACCTTGTTCCCAATAGTTCCTGCCCACTTTGACTTTTGGTCCTGTGGTCTCTCAGTTTAACACAGAGATGAAACCCAAGTGGAGGGAACCTCATTATGTTGGAAGGAGAGTCAGCATTTCTAGGATCTCACAAACCCGCTTCAGCAGCCACACTACTATACAAACATTGGCAAAGCCAATAGGTCTTGCCTATGCAAGAGCTATAGCACTTGGCAATGTGTTTTTGACATGTTGTACACCAGTGCGGCTGCTGTTCGGCATTGCTAAAAGTTAGTGTTGTGAAGTGTCCGAAAGTGGGATGTGTGTGGTAGAGTGTCATAGACTGGATTTGTTGGAGTAGAGCGTCGTATAGTGGACTAGTGGGAGTAGAGAATGGCAGAGTTGAGTAGTGGGGAGTGGAGTTCAGTGATTCAGTGTCAGAGAGTGTCATAGAGTGCAGTGTAGTACAGCGTGAGCAGAATAGAGTGAAGTGCCGTAGAATGGAGTGGGGAGGAATAGGGTGGAGTGGGTTAGAGTGGATTGAGGTAGTTAGATTAGAGTAGATTGGGGTGGATTGGACTGAGGTAGAGTGAGTAGGATTGAGTGGAGTGGGATGGATTGGAGTGGGGGACTGGATGGGGTGTATTGAATCGGAGTGGGTGGAGTGAAATTGGGTGAGGTTGGTTGATTTGGAGTTGATCGGAGTGGGGTGGATTAGACTGGTTTTGGGGTGGGGTGGATTGGATTGAGGTGGATTGAATTAGAGTATGCTGCTTTGGAGTGGAGCGGGCTGGATTGGACTGGACTGGGGGTGAACTGGATTGGAGTGGGGTAGATGGAAGTGTGGTGGGCTGGATGGATTGATAGGGGTGGGCTGAACTGGGGTGGGTGGGTTGGATTGGAGTAGAGTGGGGTAGATTGGAGTAGAGTGGGGTGGTTTGGACTGCAGTGGAGTGGGGCAGATTGAGAGGTGTGGACAAAATGGGGTAGATTAGATTGGAGTGGGGTGTATTCGATTGAGGTGGATTGAATTAGAGTATGCTGCTATGGAGTGGGGTGAATTAGAGTGGAGTGAGCTGGATTGGACTAGACTGGGGGTGAATTGGATAGGAGTGGGGTAGATAGGAGTGTGGTAGGCTGTGTGGATTGATTGGGTGGGCTGAACTGGGGTGGGCGGATTGGATTGGGGTAGAGTGGGGTAGATTGGAGTAGAGTGGGGTGGATTTGTCTGCAGTGGAGTAGGGCAGATTGAGAGGTGTGGACAAGATGGGGTGGATTGGATTGGAGTGGGGTGGATTGGAGTGGAGTGGATTGGAGTGGAATGGGATGAACTCCTGGAGTGGGGCAGATTGGAGTGGTTAGGATTTGGGTGGAATGGAGTGGGTGGAATAGGGTGGGGTGAATTGGATTGGCGTGGGTTTGGGTGGATTGGAGTGGAGTAGATTGGATTGCAGTGGGGTGGATTGGATTGAGTGGGTCGGATTGAATTGGGGTGGATTGGACTGTGGTGGATTGGATTGGGGTGGGGTGAACTGGAATGGGGTGTGGTGGATTGGATTGCGGTGGATTAGATTGGAGTGGAGTGGATTGGAGTGGGGTAGATTGAATTTGGCTGGATTGGGGTAGAATGGACTGGATTAGAGTGGGGTGGTTGGATTGGGGTGAGGTATATTGATTGAATTGGAGTGGGGTGGATTGGAGTAGGGAGGATTGGAGCGAGGCAGATTGTTGTGGATTGGAGTGGGGCATACTGGAGTGGGGCAGATTGGAGTGGGGCAATTTTTGGGGAATGGAACTGATTGGAGTAGCGCATATTGTTTTTGATTGGAGTGGGGCAGATTGTTTTGGATTGTAGTGGGGCAGGTTGGAGAGGACAGATTTGAATGGGGCATATTGTTTTGGATTGTTGTGGGGCACATTGTAGTGGGGCTGATTGTTTTGGATTGGAGTGGAGCAGATCATTGTGGGGCATTGGATTAGAGTGGGGTGGACTGGGGAGGAAGTAGGATGGATTGATTGGGGTGAGGTGGATTGGATTGGATTAGGCTGGATTGTATTGGTTTGGTGTGGATTGGGATGGAGTGGGTGAATTGGGGGAGGTGGATTGTACTGCAGTGGAGTGGGTCAAATTAGAATGGGCCAGATTAGAGTGGGGTAAATTGGAGTGGGGCAGATTGGAGGGGGCAGATTGTTTTGGATTGGTGTGGGGCAGATTGGACTAGGTAGATTGCTTTAGCTTGAGTGGGGTAGATTGTTTTGAGTTGGAGTGGGGCAGATTGGAGTGGATCAGATTGCTTTGGATTGGAGTGGGGCATATTGGGGTAGGGCAGATTGTTTTGGGTTGGAGTTGGGTGTATTGAGTGGGGAAGATTGGAGTGAGGCAGATTGAAGTGAGGCAGATTGTTTTAGATTGGAGTGGGGTAGATTGTTTTGGATTGTAGTGGGGGAGATTGTTTTAGATTGTAGTGGGACCAATTGTTTTGGACTGCAGTGGGGCAGACTGGATTGGGGCAGATTGTTTTAGAGTGGAGCAGATTGGTTTGGATTGGAGTGGGGCAGCATGGAGTGTGAAAGTTTGGAGTGTGGCAGATTGTTCTGGACTGGAGTGTGGTGAATTGAAGTGGGCAGAATGGAGTGGGGTGAATTGGGGGAATGGAGGTGATGGATTGGAGTGGATTGCATAGGGGTGAGTGGTTTGGATTAGAGTGGGGTGGATTAAATTTGTGTGTTTCAGATTGAATTAAGTGAGGCAGATTAGTGTGGTGTGCAGGGGGTGGATTCGAGTGGATTGTAGTGGGGTGGATTGGAGCCGGTTGGATCGGGATATACTGCACGAATATGTTTTAGAGCATCATTTCCATAATAACACATAAGAAAGAAAGAAAAATGCATTGCAAAAAGATATTCCTCAGCTTTTGAGAACAGTGCCCACGAGCAAAAAAGAAAAGAAAACATGAGTTGAAAGTGAGAAAAGGAGACATTGCAAAATAAAAGAAAGTTAATAGAAAATAAATCTTTGCAAATGTGTTTATCCTTCTGGGCACATTTTTGCCGGTAATGCGCCTCCTGTTTGCATGGCACTAAAAGTTAAACAAAACATAATAGTATGTTGGGAGTAGCAAATGGCACTGATTAAGTTGAAGCACTCGGTGCTTGGTCGCTGCTCCACAGAGAGGAATGGAAAAGATGACAGGCACTGGTGTCTGGTACCATTTGAAAGTTTGGGATGAGTGTCCTATGGTGAGTGAGCATAGCGAACCCGGCCATCAACAGGGAGGGGGGTTCTCCCCCAGGTAAAATTTTGAAAAAAGAGTGGGCAAATGGTGATATTGAAGCAAATTAGAGATTTCATATGATAATTATGTAGTTAGCTGCTTACTCACTATAACCAGAAAACTTTGTAACAGATTTTGAGATAACAATGCAGTGATTACCTCACACAATTCTTGCTTATAAATATACCTTTTCGAATTAAATATACTGAGGATCGAGAATTTTAGCATCAGTTTTGGTGGAGGATGGGCTCTGAAATTGTCAAGTGTTCTTGTAAACATTTGGAAATATCTGCTATGAAATTAAAGTGATTAGGTCGTGGTTACAAATCCAAGAGTGAAGGTGAATGTACAGTTACTGATTGAAAGGTTGGGGCTATCATGCACAGCTTTAGGAACAGGGTAGGTTTATATCCAATAATTAGTAACAAAACTATAGACTAGGCCTTGGTTGTGAATTATGGGCTTGATTAACTGTTTTTTAGGTTCTGTTATTAGTAGGGCAGTACCCACTATTATTTGTTAAACTTGTGTTTAATGTCTGTCATACTTCTGTCCATGGGTTCTCCTTTTTCTATGATTGTAATGATTTTATGTAATTAACACAGACAATCTAATAGTATTGTTATTACTTTCTATTCTGATTTTAAGTAGCTTTCCCTCTCGCTCCCTGTATTCTATTAAATTTACCATATGACTCCATGCCATCAGGGACACCATGGGCCAGTCAAGGATTTCCTTTAACAGGCAATTGCATTCTGGGAGTTGTAGTCTTGATTAGGGGTGGGCGGAATTGGCGGAAGGCACTTCCGCCAATTCTCGCGAGAATGCACGCAATTTCCGCGATCACGCGATATTTCCGTGATCCCGGAAATTGGTGCTTCTGGCCTGCCGCTGCCGCCCGCTACAGTTTGTGTGCGTACTTGCCACGGCGCCGACGTCCCTGGGGTCCCTCGAGTCAGCTGTCCATCGTAGTGGGGGAAAGGGCGGAAGACGTTGCCCACCGCTGGTGTGTGGGGCGGGGCTTCCATGCAGTTCACATGCCGCGGGCCAGAGACCGATCAGAGCAGCAGACGAGGAGACAGAACCTCCTGGTGTCAGGAACTACACGGGATCAGGTAAGGAGTCGCCACGTTACTGAATTTGAGCTTCCACTCGGGCCCCTGCTTTATTTATATCTGTAAGTGCTTCCTGTTGTGGTTGGCAGGCAACAATTTCCGTTCCCTCCCGGAAATTGCGACAATTCGGCATTTCCGCGTTCCGGTCGGAACGCGGAAATGTCGAATTGTCGCAATTTCCGGGAGCGGAACGGAAATTGTCGCCCACCCCTAGTCTTGATTCATATAAAAGGGAAAAAGAGAATAGACTAACATGCCTAAAAACAATGATTTGTAAAGGGAAACTTGGTGTCCCTGAAGTCATGTTGTCACCTGGGAACTACACTCTATAGAAGTATTTCTTAGAGTGTTTCCTCATTGTGCCCCTTCTCTCTTCCTACGTTTTTCTTGCACTCTCTGTAACAAGTAAGTTCCATGCGTATGGGTGACATAGTAGATTTAACCTAGTAGTGTCTTTTAAGATATTTATAAAGTCCATAAGAACAGTGGCAGCAGCCCCACAAGGAGCAGCCTACCTGCTACTCAGCCCATCATCCAACTATCAACACTTACACCAGGCACCCAAGCATTCCACTCATGTCCATCACACCAACATTCAATACAGAACACTCACACTGGCTGAGCAGCTAGGAACTAGATAACAGGGGACATTATAAACATAACAAGAAGATACTACACTCTCTTTTGCTGTTGGTTTCCTATCCTCTCCCTCATTGTCATCCCATCCTTCTCATTCTGGTGGCTCTTCCCTCTAGTCACCGTCACTTCTCACAAACTCATGCACAGACCAATTGATTTCTGTGCATTCAGTTCTCTTTAGCTAACTATACCCACACTAACCAAAAGGTTCTGCTTCTGCATTTTCCTGACTCTACTTGCTAAGTACCAAAATAGATGACACTATATAGGTACTTCTCTTTAAAGTTTTATTTTGTCCAAGTCTATCTCTCACTCTCTCTTCCCACATCTGCCTTCAATACCCAATTTGTCTCTCATTTTCTTCATCTGTCCGTGTTTCTCCTTCTTATTCTTCAATCTCTCTTTTCATCACATAAGGGCAGATGGGCATTGAAGCCGGCCCCAAATGACCCAGACAAATACATTTCCACAGTATGGCCTGTCGGTGTTGGCTGCAGGGGCCTGTCTCTTCTCCTCATTGTGGGAGAGGAAACTAACAGCAATCTGCATATCAGACTATTGGAACACTCCCAAATAGCCTGGCAGAACTGTGTAAGTGCGACCCACGGACATAGCCTGAGAGGCCCCACAGCGACCGCGACCTTAGTCTCTTTTGTCTGCCTCTACGCTAAGTGCACATTACGTAGAGCGTGCTGAAAAATGCAGGCTGGAAGTTGCGGCCACCGGCCTATCTTTTTAGTACTAGATCAGAGAAAGGATCATAACACGAACTTCAAATAAGCAAAATGAATGACTAATAGCTGTGTGTGGGACAGCCTCTGATTTAAAGTCAGCAAGCATATATTAATATTTGGACCTCAAATTCTCTATCCCATTCTGGATGCTGAGGTCAGCCCCCCCCCCCCCCCTCTCTGTTTCTTTGGCAGCCCTAAGACATAAAATTTATTCGGCTAACTAAACATGTTGGACTTGGATCTGCGCCCCTGCACTGAACGCTATCTTCCAATTTCTATGAGCACCGCAGCACTGAAGGCACCATTTGTCGGGCAAGTGTTGTCGGGCACGTGGTAATGACGCTGATAGAAGTGGTATAAAAGGGAGAGGCCACGGTGGCCAGGGAGGGACGCCAGACTTGGAATGCTTTGTATCCAAAGAGCCACAAATGGACACTGAGCGTCAATATTAATCTCCCAATAACATTTTTTGTCGACGGTTAGCATATTTTCACAAGTAGTAATGCAATTTTTGTTTCTGAGCAGTCACAATTTTTACCTACACAGTGCTTTAAATGGGCCGGTACTCATGGGTAATGAGTACTGACACCTCTAAATTTTCGGCGCTTGAGTACCGGAACTTCTCTTTGTCTAAAGAGAGTACTGGTACTTATGGAGATGTAAGCCAAGCTCAGTGAAATTAGCATTTACAGAAAAGTGCAACAGAGCTGAGAACAGTGGATCCGTTTTCGTGAAACACTCTGATCGAGTGCTAATCTCCCCTTACAATGTAAGCGTTTCTAAAATACATGTACTGCATGCCCTGTCTGCCTGCATGAATGCTTAAATGGGTGCCCCTGGCCTGATCCCTTTGTGCTGCCCATAGCTCCGCCCCCTAATCACACATCAAGCCCCGCCCCCTAGTCCACATCTCAATTTGGTGAGTACCTGCAGTTATATTTTTCCATTTAAAGCACTGTACCAACATAATGAGATGTGGCTGTGTACCTTGTGAGGAAACCACACTTTGTTGTACAGTTCAGCCCTCCCACCCCCTGAGCCAATGCGGGCACGACTCCCTTGCTGTTTATGTTAGTAAACAACACATGAGCAGCGTGAGGATTGTGTAGGCCACGTGAACCCAGCCCTCCTTAGGCGACTTGGGGGCTGCGGCTGCAATCCTCGGGCCCCTAACATTGCACAGGTAGGAGAGGGGTCAGAGCAAGGCACCTGTCCAACCCGACATGCACACTTTACTCTAAGGCTGAGCTGAACCAGGAAATGTCAATTAAGCTCCACCTACGTCTGCCCTCACTCCTTCAGAAAGGTAAACTCGGCCGTACTATCACTCAAATAATAGCAGTAACCTGCTGCCAGTAAAAAAAAAACATTGAAACTGATCAAAATATGGGGCCGGGGGGGGGGCAAGAAAACAAACGGGCGGCAATACCCCCTCACACCCCAATAAAGATACCTCTCCTGATGTTGTTACGCCAGCCTTGACGATTTAAGAGGTTGAAAAACAGAGTTTCTCGCAAGCCAACAAATTGTGAGCATTGGACGGGCTACAAACCTTTATGTTCCTCGCAAGCGAGACACAAGCTCTAGCGCATGCTCTCGTGGCTCGCCTCTAAAAAGTTAAGTAAACACATATCACAGTAGAGCTGGCCATGCTGATGTCAGCTTATTATGTAGGCATATCATGTGGACAGAAGGCCAATCCTTAATTTGAGTCTCGTAGAAACGCTACAATTTCTTTCTGAGTTTTATTCTGTATAGCAGGCTCTAAACATCAAACACATTCATTTACACATTGTCTTTTGGCTAGGTCACGCCATGCAAATCCCACATGCATACATAGGAACATGCACACAACTAATGTTATTTTACTAAATGAATGCAAAGTGCATTTCGATCAGTAGTTGCAGGGATCCCAAAAAAATCCAGGGTTATCAATGTTTGCCAGTGCAGCCCTCTGAACATAAATAAAAAGGAATCCGTTTAGGGCGTCCATATGTTTTTCTTTCTATTGCTAATTGCATTACTCGTCTGATCCCTGTCATGGGCGAGGATTAGCTTGAAGATATCAGCCCCGTTCATCTAAATAGGTTAATCGTCATCTCGTGCGGCTCCACATGGCATGCATGAGGGCTCAAGCTACCGATAATTATTACAAGTATCCACTTCAGCTCTGCAGCGCCCTGTGACCATATGGGTGTTTCCTCGGTTCCCTTTCAAAAACATTTAATTGAAATGAACTGGACACATAAATACGCATGCTAAGGGAAAATGGAAAAGTAGCAAATGAAAAATAAAATACACATTCGTATTTTAGCTCTGATATTTTTTTAAGAATATACATTTATGAATTTTTGTTGCGTGCTGGCACCACGCTGGAAGACAGTACATGTTCTTCTTTTCCTAGGAGTATTTACTAGAAAGTGTTATTTTCCCTTGTAGTTAGTTTTTCTTTCCCTTAGCTCTCAAAATTAATCTCAGCTGTGTTTGACCTGGATTGTAATTTGTGACCTAATATAATTCTTTAAATTTTCGCTATATGTGCTAGTTTAGGTATTGATTCAGTTATGTATGTGCTTTCGATTGTGTACGGTGAAAAGCGTGATAAAAAACTGGGGGGTTTATACTCAAGAACGTGTGACAATCATCGCAAAAGTAACTTAACGCAACCTACAACATCGCAGTCTATTGCGGGAAATGTACGCCGAGTTAACCAAGTATTCACAACATGGCAGTACCATGCGATAGTCACCAGACAACGTGTCAAATAGCCGCGTTAAAATCAACACCACGCCGCAAAAATGCGAAACGTGAACGCAAAAAAAGCTGTGATGAGGCCACGCGCGATACAAAAAGCTGCGAAAACCAGCCACAGGCCTGCAAATCCCACACGTCTGGCGGGAAAATGCACTATAAAGGCATAACAAGAAAAACCCACCAGAAACAATCCAAAGTGCGCAGCACCATGGATGCACCCTGACCGAGCACAGAGGCCAACGCGAACCCCACATGCCCCACAGACCACCACCAAGGAACAACGGGGTCGGGGAAGGCCAAGGAGAAGAGGGAGAGGAAGACGGGGTGCAATCCGCAGGGAAACAAGACCAGCTTCACGGAGGTGACAGAACACAACAAGCAACTGACCCACAATCAGACCACCTTGAATGCAGCCGGAGTGTCGAGGAGGCCAATGGAGGAGGCCAAGAGGCGCTGGCATGACGTGAAAATCTAAACCAGGCACCAAGCCGCTGCCAACAGGAAGGTAGCAAGGGCAACAGAAGATGGGAGTCTTGCGCCACAGGAGGAGCAAGAGGAAACAGAGGCCACAGTCAACAGTGCTGAGACGGTGCAAGGAGTCGGGAGTGCGGACACAGCTCTGGAGGACCTGACACAACATCAACAGGGTGAGTAAAGACCAGGGACTGGGGTGACGGGGGAGATGGTCACAACAGCACACATGCACAAATAAACAGAACACACCGCACACCCACAATGACCCAGGATCATGTCTCACATCCCTGTGGCATCCCCGTGGCACACTGCAGCACACATACATAGCAATAACAGCACATCCACATTGACGACAATTTACAACAGAGGACACAACTGGCTCCGCACATGCACAGAAACAGGCCTACTACATCTGACAGAGCTGGAAACTGTGAAATGGAAATGTATGCGTACAACCTCACATCCGTCATGTAGTCCAAATGTACACTATCCCGCATCTAAATCCTGCACCACCCAAACAGTCAGAATGTACATTGTCGTACAGTCTGCATGTAACCAAGAAAAATGCGCCAACATACATGTCAACACAATGTCAACATGCATCTCCCAACATTGCAGAGGGACACACAACACCTCCAGCAGAACACAGAAGACCACACATCAGTGATGCCGGAGAGGACCACCACACCTTCAATACCGACGCCCTAAAACAGCCCATGGACATCCCACGCAACCCACCACCAGGACCAGGGCAGGCAAGCTACTTAGAAGAGAACCCAGCCCCTGAAACAGACCGCACAGCATGAAGCATCTGCAGGCACGGCTGGCTCACAACACCCCACCGACTCACACATGGCACCCCAATGCCAGTTGTCAGAACGCCAAAAGGAGGTGGCCCAATTGGTGCGGGTGTGGTCCGAACCTATGGAAGGTGAATTAGACCACATACGTGGGTGTCTATTACCCTACAGGGACAACCTACACACCACAAAGGTGACCCACACTGCCAAAGAGACACATGCAGATGCATATTCCCAGTACAGAACCACACCAAGAGGCACACACACATCAGTCACACACCCACGTTGGCTCTGCGTATGACGGCCCAGTCCACTCCCCTTACGAATTGAGTGGGTGACGACAAAGCTCAATGTCCAATCCCAACCAGCTGCCTGCTGTGACATGTCCTCGTCCACTGTACACAGCACAATGTAATGTCGTAGGGCCCAGGGCCCTCATGCATACAACGAGACCATAGGGACACACACAGATACCATGTTGAACTGGCTACGGGCAAGTGCCCCTTGCCCCTTTATTGGCAGGGCCACATGTACAGTGACACCTGTGACCGCAGTATGTGGGGTTATTACAAGCCTGCCCGCACGGAGTGCTTGGTGCTGGCAACAACTTGAACAGTGGACACCAGTGCAATGAAAATAGAAAGCACCAGCATAACAGAGTCAACTGCTGAGCAACATGGGTGGAGCCGGAGCAAGTACAGAGGTCACCCAATATTCCGTCAGGAGGTTCCATGAGTTGAAGTGCACTGAGGTAGGGGCACCAGGGCTGAGCGTGCTCATGTGAGATATTGTCTTGGATTGTGTCCCTTCTTGATAGCCCTGCTGCAGCTGCAGCGGGGTGTGTTACACCTTCCACATCTCATTCATCATCATCCCAGGTCCTCCACACTGCCTGAGGTGACAGTTGCGTCCGCATTCCACAGCGCAGTACCCAGTAATAGATCAGGGCGTGTAGCTGTACTACCACCTCCAGTCTGCATTTCTGCCTTCGGGTTGTTGCCTCCTGCCCTCCCATTGTCTGTGCCTTCTCCCATCTGCACACTTGACACATCTTCCTCATCATAGTCCCAGGTCTTCCCCACTGCAGGAGGTAACATTGTTGCGTGCGCTGTCCACAGCACAGTACTCAATCAGAACAGGTCCATGACTTGTGGTGCACAGAGTTAGTGGCCCCGTATGCAGTGCGGCCAGCACAGGCACACCGCCACAGGACTGTGACTTACGGTGCAGTGAGATAGGGACACCAGAGACGAGCTTGTCTGTGTCGATGTCCAAGGTGAATGACGAGGAGTGTTTCAGGGGACAGTGGAAGGTGTTCTTCCAGGGCCTGGTGCAGAGGGCAGAACCAAGCACAGGCAATATGTAGGAGATGAATGCTACAGACACATACTTAACAGCAAATCAGTATCGCCTACATGATGATGATGACAACACCCAGGCCATACTCTCACATGCTACCATAGTTCAACCAGGGAGTGTACATGAATTACAGGGCACAGAGTTAGTGGCACCAGTGCTGAAAGGGGATGCAGTTTGCGATGATGCATGTACAAAAGCATTGAATCTGCCATAAATAAATCATGTCTCAGTTCCACATGTGTGACCTACTTGTCTGCAGTGTAGTTTGGAGCCATGGCTCAGTAGGGGCCCACAGCCACGTGTTGTTGGCTTGCGATGCACAAGAGTTAGTGGCACAAGAGCAGTTGTTGGTAGTGTTTGATCACCTCCGTAATGATGACCCTTTCTTCCTCCGGACTGAACCGCATCTTCCTCTTACTCCTCTCCTTGCGTACAATGGTACACACTCTGTAACAAATAAATCAAGACTCAGTTCCAAATGTGTTACCCACTTGTCCACTGTGTATGCCGGTGGAGTATGTCAACGGGAAAGGAGGACTGAGGGACTTGCTTGAGGAGGCCATGATGGTCTGAGCAGGCTGCCAAGGTCTTGGGCCTCGGGCTTGGAGATTGCATCACCACGTGGTGGGCCCTCCTTGACACACGCCCATGTCTGCAGGTAAGCAGTGAGGCATGGCTGTGCCAGGGCAGGCAAGATGGGTTCAGGGACAAGCGGCCTCGGGTACAGCAGGTGCACAGGATCGCAGGAAACTCCACTCAGGACAACGGTGTCGGCCTCGTGGCAGGGTGAGAGGCGCCGCCCTGGCAGAGACGTTGGGCATTCCGGAAGAGGACCATGCCCAGAGCTGCATACTTTTAATTCACACCCCTATGCTGGCCTGGGGTACGCAGGGCCAGCCCACTCTGCTCACACTTACAGGGGGGCCGTAACAGTCTACATTTCCACAAGCTTCCCCCCTGGCTGGGGTGACATGGTTGCGTCCACTGTCCAATAGACCCCATACACCAGCGGTGTATGTCAACATGGGTATGGGTTTGGTCTGCATACTCCAGTCTCTCCTGCACATCCACGCCACACTTGACATTGTGTACATACTCATTCAAGGGTCACTTGCCTCCTTCACACATGCCTGGTGCCCACCTCTTTTCACTATCTGCTATGGTGTGGCCGAGGTGCCATGCTGTTGATGGTTAATGTACATGGCTGGCCCAGGTTCCCACAGTGAGTTGTACTGTTGTGTCTGGTGGGTGTGCATGTTGTATGTGAGCTTGTGACGTGTGCTTTTCCTGTGTCATGTGTTGCATGTCTGTGGAGTTGAGGTGTGTGGTGTGTGCATTTGGTATTGGCTAACGAGCAGTGCATTTCCGTAGGTGCCATCCTGGTGGCGTAGCTTGATGATGGACTGTCGGAAGGTGTGGGAATCATGCACACTGCCTGGGTGGTTTGCGGCGGCGTTGGTGGGGATTCCCCGGTGGTCCACTATTGCCTGCACATTGGTGGGATACGTGTGCTTATTGTGTGCAATGTTGCCAGGGGCCACTAGTGGGACATGTGTGCAGTCAATTGCCCCCTGACACGTGCAGGCAGCAGTTGTGGCGTACGTGCCTTGCTTGGTCTCCGGCTGTTCCTGCGCAGTGTGTGCGAATTATAGATGGTGGGATACCAAGCTGATGGTGTCATCCATGGCCGTTGTGAGGGGCTTGGATTGGCCTGACTCTGTGACTCCTCCGTCTCAGGCGGATGTTGGTTGGAGGGTACCAGAAGCCAACAGGTGCAGCATGGCCATCAGCTTTGTCTGAGGTGGAATGTTGGTTGTCCGCAGTGTTGGTACCGTCAAACTGTGGGCAATGGTGGTCAGGATGAGGTGGAGGGTTGTCCCTTTGAGCATGTAGTGGGCAATGATATTCTCTGGTGTTGGGTCTGTGAGGTTAGTGCCTTTTGGAGGGCCGCTGTCTTTGTCTGCGCTTCCTCAGTGTTGGTCGGGCGGTGGGTATCTGGGGGGTGGGGGTGGGGGTGGTCTGGGGGGGTGTGGTGGTGGGTGATGGCGCCCTCTTGGGTGTCTGGCCCGCATGTTCAGTGGCTCCATGGCATCTGTTGTTCTTCAGTTGTGGGACTGGGCTGGGCACCCTTTTGTGGTGCAGGCTGCCATCTGACTTTGCACCAGGTCGGAGCAGGTGTTAATTTCCTGCAGCTAACAACCCGTATCGCATGTTTCGTGGTCTTTTCGCAGATCTGTCTGGTTGTTGAGAATGTTGTGGAATGGTGTTGTCACGGCTTTTTGCTCGGGAACGCCTACTCTGCATCTCTTTAGCGATAGTTGCCGGGCTCATCTGTGGCGATGTTTTTTGTGACTGCTATCGCGGTTAAACTGGTGTTATGGGCTGTTGGCACCAGCTCGTGAATTGGGTGATAAGTTTATCGTGACTTTGGCTGCGATAAAGTGCTGTTAACTCAGCGATAGCTCCTTGAGAATATGCCCCTGGGTACAGTGGACCAACTATTACAAGTTTGAGTGAGTTATTATACAAGAGGACGGGTTTGGTGGATGACTCTCTCTCTCTCATCCACACACAAACACCCCCAAACACACACACATACACACAACATAACATACCTATTATTATGATTACTGGCCATTGATGGTAATGAAGTGTGTATTTACTATTCCAGCTCCACGTGCGCTTTGATAGTAGGATAGGTGATAAAGTTGACTGTGGCAAATATAACTGCACTTTTTGCTTTTTAATACACTTGCTCGAACGTACCATAGCATTGAACTGGTCCCCACAATGTGGGTTATACATGCCCGCACACAGACTAAAACATTACCACACAAACACAAAGATCTTCACCAGTAAATACAAAGTCACTTTTAGTGTGTACTCAAGGTTTATTGGCTTTTCCCAATTTTTCTCTGTTATTTTCTGGTACCTGTATTTTTGCTTATTTGATTTATTCATACAGTGATGTAGGTAACATAATGCACAGGACAAGTATGATTGGAAAATCTCGCTAGTGACCTAAGAAAAGATGAGAGCTCAACATTACTGGAGTAAGTTACATGTGCAACTTTACTCTTCTCTTTTGAGTAACTATACTATGTTTGGCTTTTATCAAAATCTGAGTGTAAAGGTACTTATAAGTGCAGACTTACACATCTCCATCCCCTGAAAAAGTGGATGGAGCCAAACTTATGAGTGTAATTCACCACTACCAAAAAAGAAAGACTGATATTGCAACACTCTCCATAGACCATAATGAAGGCAGATACTGAAAATATAGTGAAAGTATAGTGGCACTGTGAGCTAGCTGATACAGGCAGGCTAACATATCCAGTGGGGGTGCTTGGAAGCAGTATGCCACCAATCCCACAGTTTATGTTATTTAAGCGTGCAGATCCTGTATAGGGTATATAGGAACTACATGACATGGTGCCTCCAACGTTGGTTGGGTACTTATTCAACAGTAGAATCTGAGTAATTCAGTTGTGCTATTCTCGGAAACCCCTACTCACAAAACACCAGAGAGGTCTTGAGTGGGTGTGCACAAACTCCGCCACAGCTGAGTAGGCGAAAAAATCCTATTTATTGGCTGTTGGTTAATCAAGCTTGAAGGACACATTATTCCTAAATTGTGCATAAACACCTTATCTTAGTTACCTTGAAAAACTATTTTTCAATGACCTAAGAACAATGAGTAACCAGGGCTTAGACCCACTACAACAAGCACTCCCCCTCACAGACAAGGAGAAAGATGCAGACGCAATACAAATTGCACCAAACTTTAGAAATACAGTCACCTTGAAATTGCTAGAGCATGGATTATCATCTAGGTGTGGCGTAGTAGTTTTCGTGATTGAGGAACACAAATAAAACAAAACAGAGGTATTTTATTCGTGGAGCCAGTGGAGTGGGAATACTAATTTTACCTCTACGTTATCCAACATTTTCCCTACTGTTGCATTCTTTGGAGCGGAAATAGTAATTTTTGCCACTCCGCTATCCAACACTTTCCCCACTGTTGCAGTCACTGGAGTTGGAATAGTAATTTTTACCCTCTGCTATCCAGCACTTTCCCTACTGTTGTACTCACTGGAGTGGGAATATTCATTTTTACCTCTCCGCTATCCAACAATTATCCTACTGTTGCACCCATTGGAGTGGGAATAGTAGTTTTTACCCCTCCGCTATCCAACACTGTCCCTACTGTTGCACTCACTGGAGTGGGAATACATGTTTTTTACCCCTCCGTTATCCAACACGTATCCTACTGTTGCATTCACTGGAGTGGGAATACAAATTTTTACCCCTCTGCAATCCAACATTTTCCATACTGTTGCTTTCTTTGGAGTGGGAATAGTAACTTTTGCCACTCCGCTATCCAACACATTCCCCACTGCTGCAGTCACTGGAGTTTAAATAGTAATTTGTAACCCTCTGCTATCCTGCACTTTCCCTACTGTTGTACTCACTGGAGTAGGAATAGTAATTTTACCTCTTCGCTATCCAACACTGATCCTACTGTTGCACTCATTGGAGTGGGAATAGTAATTTTTACCCCTCCACTATCCAACACTTTACCTACTGTTGCTCTTACTGGAGTTGGAATAGTAATTTTTAACCCTCCGGTATCCAATACTTTCCTTAATGTTGCACTCTTTGGAGTGTGAATAGTAATTTTTGCCCCTCCGCTATCCAACACTTTCTCTACTGTTGCTCTCACTGGAGTGTGAATAGTAAATGTTACCCCTTCACTATCCAACACTTTCCCTCCTGTTGCACTCACTGGAGTTGAATAGTAATTTTTACCCCTCCGCTATCCAGTACTTTCCTTAATGTTGCACTCTTTGGAGTGGGAATAGTAATTTTTTCCCCTCCGCTATGCAACACTTTCCCTACTGTTGCACTGTTTGGAGTAGGAATAGTAATTTTTAACCCTCCGCTAAACAACATTTTCTCTACTGTTGCACTCACTGGAGTTGAAATAGTAAATTTAATGATTTTACTATCCAACACTTTTCCTAGTATTGCACTGATAGTATTGGGCAATTAAATTTTTTTCCGTAGTTTAATGTTCTAATTTATTCTAGAATATTTTTTATATGTTAAATTATATATATATATATATATATATATATATATATATATATATATATATATATATATATATATATATATAATTTATGTATATATAGTTTTAAAATTTGAAAATGGATTAAAGATAATAATTTATTAATTATTTTAAAGTAAATATATATGTTTTAATTATTATGTTTGTGTGTTTATTTTTTTGATTACATTCATTTGTAATATGTTGTAAAGATGTATATTACATTTAATTTATTTTGTTAAAATTAATAGTAATATTTAATATATTTAATGATGTATATCATGTTATTTTATATATATATTTAAATTGATATTTTTTACATCTATATTTTTTACATTGATATTTTTGATTCTTTTGTGCTAAATCGATTTAGCCCAAAATAGTCATCTCTCACACTTAACAAATGACCTTTTCTGGTCCCCACATTTTAAAAATCCAGGAAAATGGAGAAAAAGCTTAGCACAAAGCAGGAAGGAGGATGTGAGCGCCAAAGCAATAAAAAAGTGGCAGAAGCAGGAAAGCATTAAAATAACTGATAATTTTTGGAATACTTTAAATAAATTTAATTTCACGGTTTTGAGAGGTGCCAACTGGCGACGAATGCTCTTTTTTAGTAAGTGGCTTTTATATTACACCTCTGCAACTTTGGCTAAAATGTATAGCACTACGTCGCCTACTTGTTTCAGAAGTACTCAACCGGACCTGGCTAACTGGTCTCATATTATGGCCTTTTGTCCTAAAATTAGGTTATTCTGGAAAGGAATGTTTTCTTTGCTTTCTCTTCACTTACATTTTACGATCACCAGATATGAAAATGTAATTATATTTGGATTGGATCCAGAGTTAAATTTGGTTGATTCTATGGCGAAACTTTTGTATATTTTAGTAGCAGTGGCTAGATCATTGATCCTTCAGTATTGGAAGACAGAAACAGTTCCAACCGTAGATGAATGGTATCAAAAAATTAAGAAAGTCAGGAAAACCGAATTTATATTTGCACAAAGGATTGGGGCATTGCGTAAATTCACCAAAATTTGGGAATCTTATTTTGACTGAAATTATCTGTCTGATTATGGTAGATAAAATTCGATATCCGCTACTATAATTTAAATCGTTGAGCTGTCTGTATGTATGTTTTTTTGGGGTCTCTCTCTTTCTGTTTTCTGTTGACGTACTATGTTCAGATCCAGCATATTATTTATGTTTGATAAACTGTATTATCTGTTCTGAATGGATTGCCAAGAACCCAATAAAAATAAAAAAAATAAAAAAAGATATTTTTTATTCAATATTTTTATACTTACCTGTTTAAGTATAGGAGTCGCTATTTTTGTGTCGCTATTTTTTACTGGATATTTTTTACATCGATATTTTTTACATCGATGTGTCAGTGAACCATTAGCAGGGGGAGGGTGCCCAGGTGTTTCTTTTGGCGCAGTGCAGGGTCAACTTTCAGAGCAACATAGCTCAGATTGTGCTGACCTCTGAGGCGGAAAGCCGGAGGATTTACTCTTTTAAAAATTGTGTTTGATTCTTTTAAAAAACCTTTTTACTCACTTCATGGGCACTGTGCACCGCGCCGAGCAGTCCCCCGCAGACCCCCTGACACAGCGGATCTTAACGCTGCACCAGTGATTCCCTCCTTCGCAGTTCAAGGCGGAGACACGCCCACACGGGAGGCCACGCCCCCTACACCTCCTACAAATGTGCCTGCCGCGCAAGCGCAGCGGACGAGCACAGCGGGAGCGCCGTTTGAGCGCCGAAGGCGCGCCGAAGGCAAGCCCGTCTGCGCCCGTCCGCGCACGACCGGGCTTAGGGCCAGAACCTATGCCGGATCCAGCTCCCACAAGGGTAAGCTATTCCCGTCGAGACCTTCTTTGTCTCAGACCCACTAACGACAGCACTTGCAACTATGTGCACGATCTAAACGGACCCTTTACTAGCTGCACTATCTGCAACCCAGTCCAGTTACAACTCCCCAAACCTCCAGCTCCACCCCCGAGCCTTAAAATATCCACATTAGACTGCAGGTCGCTACCCATGCATGCCCTGCTCATTAATCACCTCATAGCAGACCATGACCTGGATATACTGTTCCTTACAGAAACGTGGATTACCGACCATTCGAATTTGGATGTTGTCATGGCTCTCCCCCCGGGCTTCCTTATCCAGTCCCAACCACGCCCCTCCGGCAGAGGAGGCGGACTAGCCATTATCTACCGGGATCACCTCTCTTGCAGAACTAGCGATGCCCAAATCCTGGACTCCGAAAGCTGCCTCTTTACCATCCAGTTAGCCCCGACCAGTACCCTGTCGGGCCTACTGGTATATCGCCCCCCCCGGCCATTTTTGCCCCTTTGCGGTCGCTCTCCTGGAATCCGTATCATCCTTGGCCCATCTTACTTCCAATTTCTCGATTTTAGGAGACCTAAACATACACTTCGACGACCCTCTAGACACAGGGGCATGCGACTTGATCAATGACCTGGCGGCATACGGCCTCCATCTTGCCAACTCCGGAGCCACACACAATAAGGGACATCTGTTAGATCCAGTGTTCACTAACATCCATCCCCTACAAATTAAAGACTCTCTCCCACTCCCGTGGACGGACCATTTTTTGGTCACTATCCACTTACCAGGGGCATTCAGGAAACCCCACAAACCAGCCACCTATACCAGGGATAGGGCATGGGCCAGACTCTCGGCGGAGGACTGGTCCAGAGCCCTAAACTCAACAACCCCTAGGCTCCCGGATGACCCGACCACTGCGGACAAACAGCTCAGGGAGTGGATTTCCACCTCCCTCGACTCCATCCTCCCCATAAAAACTTGTGAGGAAAAAAACAGGAAAATGGGCTCTGCCCCTTGGTACACCCCTGAACTCAGATCTCTCTGCAAAGAGTGCAAAAAAGCAGAGAGATTGTGGAGAAAGGACTGGCTCCATGCCAGTAAGGATGCTTACCGCAGCTCGGTAAGAATCTATAAATCCACCTTGAAGCTTGCCAAAGCTGCCTACTATGACGCCAGAATAAAAAACTCCTCCAACTCGGCGAGGGAATCTTACCTCATAGCCAAAGAACTACTTAAAATACCAGCGCCACCCTCATCACACCCACCTCCTCCGGACAGAAGTAAGGAACTGGCTACCTACTTTGATTCCAAAATTGCCCGGATACTAGCCTCCCTCCCACCTACCAGTCCATCCAACCACACGGACAAAGAGGCGGCCACAAACCCTATGGGTAACAGCCTACACCCTCAGCTGTCCACATTTAGAGCAGTATCTTTGATCGAAGTAGTCTCTACACTGGCCAAGATGAAAAGCGGCTCTCCCCTTGACCCTGCCCCTGTAAGATTCTTAAAAACAGTGTCCCCTAGCATAGCTCCCACTATCATGGAACTAATCAACATCTCTCTCTCGCATGGCTCTGTTCCTCCGAACTGGAAGAGCGCTGTTGTCAAGGCTCTTCTCAAAAAACCTCAACTGGACCCTGATGACATGGCCAACTACAGACCAATCTCGCTTCTTCCATGCATCAGCAAGATGGCTGAGAAATTGGTTAATGTGCAACTTTCCCAGTACCTCGAGGCCAACAAACTCCTGCGTCAGTCTCAAACCGGATTCCGCCCCGGCCATGGCACGGACACCGCACTCCTCGCTGTCATCGAGGAGGCAAGGTGCATTCTGGATTCAGGAGGATCAGTGGCAGTGATCCTCCTGGACCTCAGAGCAGCCTTTGATACGGTGGACCACCGTGTCCTTCTCCATCGTCTGGCCAGGGCAGGAATCGCGGGCGCTGCGCTCGCTTGGATAGACTCTTTTCTATCAGGCCGCTCATTCCAGGTTTGGGACGGCAACTCACACTCTGCCCCTCTACCACTCTCAAGCGGAGTCCCCCAGGGGTCTTCGCTTAGTCCCACCCTGTTTAATGTTTACATGGCCCCCCTTGAGGATGTCGTTACCCCTTACGGGATAAAAATAGTGAGCTATGCGGACGACACGCAACTGGTCGTCTCATTATCTCACCTTGACAACCACCCAGACAACCTATTGAACTGCCTCCAGGACGTTCACAGCTGGATGAGCGAGTCCTCTCTGAAGCTCAACGGAGTGAAAACTGAAATCATGCTCATGGGCAAGAAATGGACAACCATTCCCCCGTCGGTCTGGCCAGACGTTTTCGGTGAGGTGCCAACTCCGAAAAAGGAAATTAAGACACTGGGAGTCTGGCTGGAACCTGAGCTGACCATGAACACCCAGGCAGCCAAAACAGCAGGAATCTGTTTTGGACTCATGCGATCCATCCGCAAGATCCTTCCACTTCTTCCTCCCCTATCCAGAAAACTACTAGTTCAGGGTCTCATTCTTGCCCGGCTAGACTACAGCAACGCCGTCTACCTCGGTGCCCCCGAATCCACCTTGGCGAAACTCCAACGCACTCAAAACGCGGCGGCGCGGCTCATTATGAGTTTTCCCCCCAGAGCTGCGGCCAGGCCTGCCCTCAAGGCCCTACATTGGCTGCCTGTGCGCCAGAGGGTAGAATTCAAGGCTCTGTGCACTGCCTACAAACTCATCAACGGTGGAGGCCCAGCTGCCCTGAAAGACATGGTCACCCCCTACAAAGCTCCCAGACTCCTGCGCTCGGACAACGAACGCCTGGCCACTGTCCCTAGATTCAGGAAGGTACGCACCGGTAGGCGACGCTTTGCGGTCGAAGCGTCCTCAGGATGGAACTCACTTCCTCGCAGCCTGCGTCTGGAATCCTGTCACCTCCTCTTTCGTAAAAGATTCAAAACTTTCCTTTTTCCCAAATAGTATCCCTCCCCCTCCCCTCAGCTCTCCACTGATCTCATAGCGCGGGGATGCCTCCGGGTCACCAGGTGCTCTATAAATCGCTAAATAAATAAACATAGCTTTTGCATGTTAAAACGGATCCGCCACAGTGGTTATTGGTGATTAGTGACTCTCTGCGTTACTTAGCGTTGCACAGGTGTCTGCGCAAGCCATTAGTGAATATGGCCGTCTTGCCTATAAATGAAACTGATTCACCAATAAATTGAGGGTTCAAGTTATTTTGTTGACAGATCAATGCCTGCCCCAATGCTCGCACAGTATATGAAAATTATGCACTGCAAATTGCTCATTTGTTAGTCAGGCACGTCCATTCAGTACAATGGCTGCTTTAATCAAACTGTAGCAAGCCAGTATTTAAACAAATCTCTCAGGATGATCAGGTAAATCTTCCAGCCGCGGTCAGGCCTCCATATCTTCAGAATCAATACAGGTCAAAGCTACGACTTATTCTAAAACAATTCAGCAAGGAAATAACATCATAATAATCATGACACCCATTCCAACACCATGCGGGGTGTTCGATTTGACAATCCTATTAAAACCCTTTTCATAGTTTATTTCCTGAGCCACAATATCTCCAAACATCCCTGACATTTCCTGCTGGGTGAGAACAGCCAAAGGTTCTGTCTGGCAGTCGATGTTCGCTGCAGCAGGGGATCGTTCTCACAGCATAAATTCGACTTGGGGACACGAGGTGCAGCTACGGATTCGGGAAATCGTTCTGCTCTGACATTTCGAGAGATTTGCACTCCGAGGCTGAGATAAGCCGGGCTCATGGCAACGCATTTGCATGGAGGGGCCTGCTCAGCAGACGCACTTCAGACCTGTTGCATGAAATCTCGACCTGAATGCGTCTGTTAAGCAGCTCTCAGGTCTGGACCGAAGCATGTTTTGGTCACATGGCAATAAGAGTAAATACTTTGGCAAATACATACATTTTCCCCTGGATCAATGAACTTTACCTATCAGAGTGTTTGTTGTTAAAAAACCTACTTCTATTCTCACAAAACTTTTCATGAGATAATTAACAGTAGCAAACACGGGTTTCGCAAGAGAGTTGACGCAGAAATAGGTCTACTTAGGTTAAATGTCTTCCAGCATTTACATATGTCTTTCCCTCGTTCATGTTCCTCTCTGTGAATCTCAGGATATCCGTGCATTGGAGAGTAGGTTGTTTATGCCTCTAATGTCCTTCATAGAGGCAGACTGTTGCACAGCACTGGGACTCAGCTGCGGTAAGTACTATTGCTAGGTTTTGGAATACTGCTGGAAGATGCAGTGGCCCAAGCGGATGATCTAAACACATTGAGGCATTCCAATTGTACTGCGCAGGAATGATACCAGGCACACAAAAGGGATGAACGTTTGCCACCCACCTCGCCTGCCACACTCATAGTGAACTGCCAGAACTTTTTCTTCCACTGAAAGAAGAATTCAACACTGGTATAAAATAGCTATGTACCTGTCCATTTAACTGCACCTCTTTTAAATAGGTATACCTTGTTTTATATTGTTTTAGCAGTGTCATATAGGATGTATTGTCTTGTCTAGTAGAATCCCTTCTGTGGGTTCAGGTGAAAACAGAATACAATTCTAAATACTAAGTAGAATGTGAAAGGTAAACTGAGGAAAATCACCAAGCCATTCACAATAACTGCCTCCCACCACAATCCATTATTTGTCTTATACTCCAGAGGACTTTAATATTTAGACAGGTCAAACTGAACCACAACCAAGGCAGAGACAGATAGTTCAAGGTGAAGAGCAATATTAGGTGCTTGAAGCAAAATCACTCTTATCAAGCATGCATTAAGCATCTAAAAGGTGTCACTAGTTCCAATAACCTCCTGCTGAATAGGCCAATGGATTTTAGAACATTCTGCTATCTGGACAAAAAAGCACACTCTATGATAGACTGAACAACCAGTTCATCTCTGCGAATAAAGCAAACAAGGAAGCTGACCTACCAGCTTCCATGATCTGCAAGAAATAAAAAAGACTGAACAGCCTTAAAGACATCCATACTTACTTAGAACAAAGATTCAACCACAAGGGATGTATCCTGAGGGGCTGCTCTAGTTCTGCGTAGAGATGTGCTACTGTTTTTATGCACCTGTTTTGTGTAAAGTGAATTAATTCCATTGCAGGTAGTGGTGTCGGGGTGTGGTGCAGGTGCCCCATCTGTAAATGCCTTGAATCCCACAACAGTGCCCACTACTGAGAAACAACTGAAGACAGAAACTAGAGTTGGCAAAGGCGATAGAACTTGCCCATGCATGATCAATTGGCATTGTCAATTTTTTTTAGCAGTCCTGTACAGTAGTGCGGCCACTGTGCAGCACGGCATGAAGTAAAAATAATTAAGTACTCTGACGTTGTCAACACTGGTTGCTTCACAGCACTTTTTTTCTTGTGATCATGCTGTGCAGCAGCAGCGCTGCTATACAATGTGGCTAAAAAAACAACAACAAAGACAAATAGCTTTGCACATCCAATAGCTATTGGCATTGTCAAGGGTTATTTTGGGGAGCAGGACAAGGGTAATCAACGCCTGATGGGGTAGAAGGGTTAGAGGGGGAAACCAATGGTGCAGCAGAGTGCTGCAGGTTAATTAAAATCAAAAAAATATTGGGAT